>NC_140520.1:410000-1010000 GCF_964339955.1 Pipistrellus hanaki | reverse complement strand
CCGCACACAGCCCACACACAGCCCTGCACCGGGCCCCACACACGCCCCACACACGCCCCACACACTCCCCACACACTGCCCCACACACGCCGCACACACGCCCCACACACGCCCCACACACGCCCCACACACTGCCCCACACACAGCCCTGCACAAGGCCTGCACACAGCCCGCATCCAGTCCCGCACCCATCCCTGCACCCAGCCCTGCACCCAGCCCTGCACACAGCCCTGCACACGGCCCACACCCTTCCCTGCACACGGCCACGCACCCATCCCTACACCGGGCCCCGAACCCATCCCCGCACACGCCCTGCACACGCCCCGGCACAGCGGGCCACCCCCCCCCCTCTGGGCCCCTGGCAGGAGCCCCACCAGCAAGCGTCCCGCGACTTCATGCTCCCGGCAGCTCTTCCGGCTCTTTCTCAGCGAGGCCGCCTCCGACCGGACTGCGTACGCCCGGGAGCCCCCGCACCCCTCCACCGCCGCGCCCGCCCTCCGCCTCCCGTCCCCGGGCGTCCTTGTCTCTCTGCGGCGTGTGCCTGGTGGTGGGGCTGTGTGCGGGCAGCGGTTCTGTGTTGTTGACACGACACCCCAACCACCTGACATACAGCGACGTCCAAACAGCATGGCTTCTCCGAAGCCGGGAGCCTCAGGGTGTTCGGGCCGTCTCTGCCGCCGGCGTTGTCTCTGCGAACGCACTTCCTGGTGGAGCTCAGCCCGCGTCCGCCTGTCCCCCTCCGAGCGGACTGTGTGTCCAGCGCCGTGTGGACCACCGGTTCCCTCACCCGGGTCCTTCCCCCGGACGGGGAGCGTGTGTGAAAGCTGCAGCACGCACACCTTCAAGCCAACGTGTGTGTGTGTGTGCTTCAAGTCAACATGTGCGTGTGTGTGTACTTCAAGTCAACGTGTGTGTGTGTGTGTGTGTGCTTCAAGTCAACATGTATGTGTGTGTGTGTGTGTGTGTTAATCCAGCGGTAGAGCCGCAGAAGATCCGGGGCCCGGAGCATTTTATAAAGTAAATCTGAGCTTTGAAGACCCTTCCCGCCGCCCGCAGCCGAGGGGGCCCTCGGTGTCCAGGAAATGTTATCGTTAACGGAAATGGCAGCCCGTCCCCATCGCCACCCTCCCCAGTCTTCCTCGGCACAGGTGCTGTTAGAAATATGTGGTTTTATTTTCAATTCAAATAAAAGTGCTTTGTGCTCGTCTCCATGACAACCGGCTCGCTTGTGAGTCCTGTTTCTGAGAGATGAAAAGGAGGACGGCGAGATACGGCGATCCAGGCCGCGAGGGCCGGCCGGCCACGGGGGAGCAGGGCCGCCCTCCGCGCTGCTGGGCCGCCGCGCTTCCCGCCGCCGCCGCCTCTCCCTCGCCGGCCCCGGCCCGCGGGGCCTTCCGGAACCTTCTCTCTGCCCAGAGGGATCTGTAGACCCAGGGCCGTCCACCGGGACCCCTTTCCTTCGGAAAAGGATGCTTGTGAGTGGGGAGAGGGAAGAGCCGATTTTGGTCACTGGTGCGAGGGGAAAGGCCAGTCTTTTTAAAGAAACATCGCCGTTGATGTCGGAGAGGAGGGGAGAGAGAAGCTCCAGTGATGGGGGAGGGTCCGGGTCCGCTGCCCCTGCTTCCACAGGCAGCGGCGGGAGCCCGGGCCTTCGGTCCCCAGCACATCTGACACGCGGGACCCTGAGTGTCTGTAACAACAAAAGGACAACGTGCTAACCCGACCGGGTGTCTTCCAGCGTCCTTCCTGACGAAGCCGGGCTGGGGAGGAGAGGGGAGGGCGGGAGAGCAGCCACCCCGGGTCCCGGGCGCCTGTGGGCGGCCCAGGGGGCAGCCAGCCGGGGTCCCGGCGCCTGTGGGCAGCTCGGAGGAGGGAAACCGGGTCCCGAAGGAAAGCCAGCGCTGGCAGCCAGGGAACGGAGGGCCTGCTCTTGCACGAATATTCGTGCATTGGCCTCTGGTGTTAAACAAAAGCCAACCTCTGTCTTCCAAATAGGCTCCCGGAAGGTCCGGCCCCGGTCGGGCTCGAGGGCCACTCCTTCCTCACGATCCTGCGGCCGAGCTGGGGTGAGGCGTCGTAATAACTCTAAAGCCCCCGACGGGATCGGTGCCACGAAGGCACACACGCGGGCAGAGAACTCTCAGGCGCCTGGGGATGTCCGTGTCCCTGCTCTGCTCCCCCCCGAGCCCGGGAGAGAGGGGCGGGCGGGCGGCCGTCCGTCCGACCCCGGCGGGCACGCACCCCGCACACGGCCGGCGAGCCTCTCGGTCCACGCCGCCCTCAGACGGAGGCCCGTGGGCGCACCATGTGGTCAAACGCAGTCGCGAACGAGGTGGGGGGGGGGGGCGATTTCAGCCAAGTCTGTCTCTCTAGGGGCATTTGCTCAGAATTGTTCCTCCCATCCTCTCATCATCACCTGGTTTTTGTTGTTGTTGTTTTCTTTTTTTTTTTTTTTTTTAATATATTTTATTGATTTTTCTTACAGAGAGGAAAGGAGAGAGATAGAGAGCCAGAAACGTCGATGAGAGAGAAACATCGACCAGCTGCCTCTTGCACACCCCCTACCGGGGACGTGCCCGCAACCAATGTACATGCCCCTGACCGGAATCGAACCTGGGACCTTTCGGTCCGCAGGCCGACGCTCTGCCACTGAGCCAATCCGGTTTCGGCATCATCACCTGTTTTATGTTTTTTAAATGAATGGAATTTATTCAAACTGGTGAAATTCAAGAATACAACTTTTTTAATTTATTTTTTTTAAATATATTTTGTGTTGATTTCATAGAGGGAGAGGGATAGAAACATCCATGATGAGAGAGAGTCATTGACTGGTTGCCTCCTGCACGCCCACTACGGGGGAGGGAGCCTGTACCCCGGGCCTGGGCCCTGAGGGGGACTAGGAAGCGGCCTGGCCCCCTAAGTTCTCAGGCCAATGCGCTACCCACTGCTCCTTATGGCCTCTCTCTGCGCTCCTCCTGCGAAGGTTCTCAGCCGAGTGCTGTTGGGACGTTCTGGGGCTGGGACGGGGCTGGGCCCCCTGTTCGTGTGTCAGAGACTCAACTGTTGCATCCGGCCGGCGTGCTCAGGGGTTGAGCGTCATCCTAGGAGCCAAGAGGTCGTGGGTTCGATTCCCGGTCAGGGCACAGGCCCTGGTGGCAGGCTCAATCCCCAATGGGGGGAAGGGGGCATGCAGAAGGCAACAGATCAATGTTTCTCTCTTATCGATACTGCTGTCTCTGTCACCCTCTCCCCTCCTCTCTCTCTCTCTAAAAGTCAATAAAAAACATTAAAAAAAAAAAAAAAAAAAAAAAAAGATCTGCCAGAAATAAGGGGCCACGTTCTAAACCTCCCATTTCAGCGGGAAGCTGTTTCAATAGAGTGAACCCCCACCCTGTCCCTGTCCCCACACACACCGCCCAGCTGTCTGAGCTGTGGTGCGGCCTCTGCCGGGCTGCGAGGAATGCTCTCTGGGAATATTGGACCTTCCCCCCCAATCTGCCCCCCAGCGGAGAAAAGAATACAGCTGTCAGCATCATGTCTCGACACCCGTGATGCCAGCCTGTCTCTCCCGGTGTCAGATGTGAAAATAAATAGATATTAAGCTGCCAGTCAGAGCGATGGCAGGCAGGAAGCGGCCGCGGTGCCGTGCGCTGGGCGGGTGGACGCGGGCGGCGGGCTGTGATGGACGCCGCGGGGCCAGGGGGCGGGAGGGGCGGCCACAGCTGTCTGCGCGCCCGGCCCTCCCGGGTGAACCTCCCTGCGCCCGGGGCTTCGGGAGCCGCTCAGAGGCTGAGAGAGAGGGTGCCAAGAGTTCCCACCGTCGCCAAAACCGGTGTGGCTCAGTGGATAGAGCGTCGGCCTGCGGACTGGAAGGGTCCCAGGTTCGATTCCAGTCAAGGGCATGCACCTTGGTTGCGGGCACATCCCCAGCAGGAGGTATGCAGGAGGCAGCTGATCGATGATTCTCTCTCATCGATGTTTCTAACTCTCTATCCCTCTCTCTTCCTCTCTGTGAAAAATCAATAATATATATATATATATATATATATATATATATATATATATATATATATATATTTAAAAAAAGAATTCCTGCTGTTTTTGGCGCTAAACCGTGAAAAGTGGCCCTTGTTCCTGGAGGTGCCGCTGCCCGCTGCCTCCGCAGGCGAGGTCTCTGAACGCGCACCCTGCCAGGTGCCCCCCCCCTCCCCCCCCCCCGGTTCCTCATTCACAGAGCCTCCCCGCCAGGCACCTGTCACCGTAAACATCAGGCACGAGAAAGCATGATCACAGACGATCACGCTCGACAGCGCTGGCTTCCCGGCTCTGAGGACTGCCCCTCGCTCCGCGGGACGCGGCTGGACCCGGCCCCCTCTCCTGTGGACGCGCAGAGCCGCTCCGCCCTCTGCTCGCGGTCGCTGTGAGCAGCCGGGCAGTGAGGGGCCCTGAGAGCACCCTCTCAGTGAGATGGACTTCTCCGTTTTCTATTCCTGTTTTTAAGAAATGTATTCTTACAGGTTTCAGAGAGGAAAGGAGAGGCAGCGAGAGAGAGGACATCAATGAGGAGAGCAAGCCGTGGATCGGCTGCCTCCTGCTCGCCCCTTTCCGGGGACGGAGCACACACCCCGGCCTGCGCCCGGCCCGGACCGCGAGCGGAGCCGCGGCCTCCTGGCTGTCGGCCGGAGCTGCCCGGAGTGTCCTCACGTCCTTTTTTAAAGATCAGAGGGAGGGGGTTTTCGTCTCCGACACCTGCGTCTCGGAGCCCGGGGTCTGAGGCGGCGGTGCTGCCTGCCGCTCCCCGGAGAGAGGGGTCCTCGGGCGGGAAGGTTTGTGAACGGTCCCCCTCCCCGCACAGCAGGCCCCTCGGACAGTCCCCGCCCTCCGCGTGGCCGGAGCCCCTTCTTGCTCAGCTCCTTCTCCTCCTCGGCGCCGGCTTCCTGGTCCTGTGGGTGACTGTGGAAGGACCCTCCGACGGGCCGGCCAGCTCCGGAAGCCGAGGGCCGCGGGGCCACGGAGCCGCCTCTGTGGCCGTGGGTGTGACTCCTCATCCCTCCCCTTCGCACAGCGGCGAGGGAACCAGCAGTCTCCGGCCCTGAGCTCTTCACGCCATAACCCTCCCCTCCGACAGGCTCTCGTGCCCCCCTTACCCCATCCCCCCGCAGACCGGGCCTGATTTGTCGTTTCTTTCCTTCAGATTCCGGGCTGTCAGGCCACGCTGCCCTTAAAGGGGCTCCGGGAATTGCAGTGGAGGGAAAGCTAGATCAAAGTGTGGTCACTCAGACATAAGAATGTAATAAAAATGTTAACAAGGTCCCCCCCCCGCCTGCGGGGAGTGGATGGCATCCTTCTTCTTTTCCTTTACCAGCACGCGTCCGCGTCTCAGCTGGACGCCGGGGCTGGGGCCCGTGCTCTCTGAGCTCGCTGTCCGTCCCTCAGTCTGTCCATCCTGCTGTCCGTCCCTCAGCCTGTCCATCCCGCTCAGAGGCCGCTGGCCGTGAGGACGCGGGGGCCCCGCCCTTCGTGGCGTCTCCCTCCCATCTCCGTGCCCTGACGGTGCAGCCCGGCCGGTGACCACTGGCGACCAGGATTCCGAAGGCCAGGGCAGCGCACCATGGAATTCAGGACAAAACCACCGATCGGATCCAGCACAGAACTACCTTTTATTTATTTTTTTTAATATATTTTATTGATTTTTTTACAGAGAGGAGGAGAGAGGGATAGAGAGCTAGAAACGTCAATGAGAGAGAAACACCCACCAGCTGCCTCTTGCACACCCCCCCACCGGGGACGTGCCCGCAACCAAGGTACATGCCCCTGATCGGAATCGAACCTGGGACCTTTCAGTCCGCAGGCCGACGCTCTATCCACTGAGCCACACCGGTTTCGGCGCAGAACCACCTTCTTTCTGCCCCAATCCTAACCCGTCTGCGGTGGGTCTTGGTTGTGTCCCAGGACTCCCCGCGGGCCTGGCAGCAGGAGGCTGCTTCTGTGTTCATTACCGACTCCTCTCCTCAGCCCATAGCATCTCTGCCGGCCGCGTGCTGAGAGGAGGTGCTGTTAACGGGTTTTCCTTCAGGTTCTCCAGGCCCCGGCCGACATGGCTCAGGGGTTGAGCGTCGACCTATGAACCAGGAGGTCAGGGTTCGATCCCCGGTCAAAGGCACAGGCCGGGTTGTGGGCACCATCCCCAGTGTAGGGTGTGCAGGAGGCAGCCGGTCCGTGGTTCTCTCTGACATGGATGCTTGTCTCTCTCTCCCTCCCCTTCCTCTCTGAAATCAATAAAACCTTTTTTCTAAAAGGAAAGGGTGCATTGCAGTTGGGGGCTCTGGAGCGGGGTAAGGACCGGCCTTTCTGTTCATTATTTCCCTGTCGCCCCGTGAGAGGGCACCGAAGGGAGGGAGAGCTCCTGGCAGGGGCCACCCGTGGGCGTGGGGATGGCTCTGGGTCCTCCCGCCCTGCCCGGGGGGACGCAGGCGGCGATGAAGGAGCGCGAGGCAGCTGTGCTCGCTGCGCCCAGCGGAGGGCGTGGCGCTCCCGCCATCGCACAGCCCGAGAGGCTGGCCGGCCGGCCGCATCCCACCCGCAGTCTCCCCAGCTCACTGGGTGAATCCAGCAATAATCCTCCCGTTAGCCGATCGATAAGAAATTAAGAAGCAATTAGAGAGAAATGAGAAAGCGTAAACACTTCCATCGATCTGGCTGTCGCAGGTTGGTGCTTATTCCCGTTTAGGAAATCGAGATTTGAAAACAGCGGAACTCGGAGCACGGTTCCCGCGCTCTCCCTGCTGGGTGGGCCATGCTTAAAGGACGGACGGACACTACAGCCCTCCCGGTAAACGCCGGAGGAACCTGGTGTTAACCTGGAGCAACAGATCGCCACCGCCCGTGTCCTGGATCGGCGCCTGGCCTCTCGCCCCGCGGACCTGAGCCGCCACTCGGCGGGCACTCACTGGCTCCGGGAGAGCTGCTGGAGGGTGGGGGGCCGTTCTCCAGATAACGGTTCACCTGGCACGGAGGCCACACCTCGGAAGGAAAGCCGCCCTTCCGGCCCCTCCCTCCGACCGAAGCTCAGAACACTCCCGCCCGGGCAGCACGAAAGGAAGCAGAGTCGTGTGTGTGTGTGTGTGTGTGCGTGTGTGCGTGCATGCGTGTGTGTGTGTGTGTGTGTGTGTGCGTGTGTGTGTGTGTGTGTGTGAGTGTGTGTGTGTGTGTGTGTGTTTCACAGAACCCTCCCCGGGGCGTCCAGCTCTCCTCCTCTCCTCGGCCAGCAGTTCCAGCCGCAGCGGGGACCCGAGAGGCGGGTCTGACAGTCCCCTGCCCCGACGCTGGGCTGCCCGGAGAGCTGGTCACTCTGGCTGCGGCTCTGCGTCCACCTCGCTCTCAGGCGGGCAGAGCGGCGTCTGACCCCGGGTGCCCCGAGCCAGCACAAGGCCGTTCGTGCTCCGGGTGGAGACTGGCATGTGACCAAGGGGAGTGAGGGATGGAACAGATTTTATGTATTTGTTTGTTTGTTTTAAAATATTATACATTTCTATTGATTTCAGAGAGGAAGGGAGAGAGAGAGAGAGAGAGAGAGAAACATCAGTGATGAGAGAGAACCATGGATCGGCCGCCTCCTGCAGGTCCCCCACGGGGGATGGAGCCCACCACCCGGGCGGCCTGAGTCCTGACCCGGAACGAACCCTGACCTCCTGGCTCCTAGGCCGACGCTCAGCCACGGAGCCAGCGGGCAGGGCTCGGTCTTCCCGGTCACGAGTCTCGCTCGGCCTGCAGGCGTCCGCTCCTCTCCTCCTTCTCTGCGCCTCCTCCGAGGGGATGAGCGCCAGCGATGCCCAGCCCCCGGCGAGCAGTGCCCACAGCCCATCTGGCGAGCTCGCCCACGGCAGAAGGCGGAGAGTGTGTGTATCTGGGGAGAGACGGCAGGCGCCATTCCGCACCGAGGGAACCGGCGAACGCAGAAAACCCACATTCTGTTCTGTGAGACCTTCCTCCGCCTCAGCGACAGGCCTGCTCCCCGGTGCTCAGAGGAATTCAAGTAAAAATCTGCCCCCCCTCTTTTCTCTCTGAAGAAGTCAGTTGTTTTGCCCTGACTGTTCCCCATCTCCAATCCCACGAAGGACAGTGAAGGCGGCCGGCGTACGGCCGGCGAACAGCCACGGCCAGGGGACGGACGGAGTCAGGAACACCGGACTGGCGGGAACACACGGCCACACGCATTGTTGGGAAATGATTGGATTCCTGTCTCATCACATTTGCATTGTGAAGCCTGAATATAGTATGATTAGGCATTATTTTAACCACGACATTAAAATACAATTTAAAATGAAACGGCCCTTCCTATCACACTAATATCAGTGTTTTAAATAACAAAGGGGGTGTGTGTGTTTTTTTAAGAAGAAAGGGAAGGATTAGCATGTCGGTTCAATCAGTACTCGCCGTGAGACTCCGGCTGGGGTCCCCGAGAGCAGGTTTGTATTAATATTCCGGAGACGCGTGTGTGCTGCCTCTGGGCGCGTTGAAAAGCCACTTAAACTGCACTTAAAACAGCGCCGCAGGATCAGAGTGGCGTGCATCGCCCATCTACAATAACGCTTGATTATGATAAAGGCACGCGCATTTGCATAATTACATGTTTGATTTTTGGATAATGCAACGCGCAGGACAAAACGTGGCTGCGCGCAGAAACACACCATCCAGAGGCACCATCTGCCGCGGCGTCGACGGCACTGCAGGCGGATCCAGACCGGGGATGGATTTCTGAGGATCAAAGGAAAGGCCCGGAGCCGTGGGTACACAGCCAGCGGGCCACCCACCCCCGCCCCCGAGCATGCGGAGCGGAGACATAAACCCCAGGCAGGACGAGGCGGGAGAAGGTGAGAGCCAGCATCTTCAAGCAGAGCCTTTCCTGGCTGCGGCTCCTGTGAGATGGAGAGATCCGGACGCCGCCCCTGTGATGTCACCCTCGCGTTCAGCGGACGCTCCGCCAGGGCCCGGGGTTAGGGGGCACCTGAGAAGAGTCGCTCCGAAGGGTGCTCCTCGGAGAGGCCCCGTTAGACGCCGCCCGGGGCGGGGGGAGGGGGAATCCAGGAAGAGCCTCGGTCTCTGTGCGCTGGGACCGGGTGGTGAGGGCGCTGAGCCCGAGAGCGGCCTTAGCCATGACCTCTCTGTTCTCCTCTCTTCAGCTCCCCGCCCCTCCAAAGGGTCTTCCTGGATTTTATGTCCTGTGCTCTTTCAAAACCGTATAAAACACACAGTTAAACCGTAAAAATAGAAAATGAAAGGTCCGCTTCCCAAGAGCACTGTTCTTAGGAAGGGGAAGCCGAGAGAAGGCACACACAGACACAGACACACACAGAGACACACACTCAGACACACAGACACACAGAGACACACAGAGACACACTCAGACACACAGACACACAAAGACACGGAGACACACACTCAGACACACAGACACAGACACACACACACACACAAACACACACTCAGACACACAGACACACACACAGACACACACACACACACAGACACACAGACACACACACACAGACACTCACGTGGGAAACGAACCTCCAGAGCCTCTCGCAGCCTCAGCAGAGGGCAGGGGCGCCGGAGGAGGAGGGACGGTCACAGGTGAGAGGTCGTCTGACTGTGAATTAGCCGCAGACCCTACGGGCACAGCGTCAGGAAAGGAGGCGCCCCGGGTGGAAGGGAGAAGGGCCTCTTTTAGCACACACACCCACACACACACACACACACACTCCGCTGCCTCAGGGCCTCAGGAGCGGTTAAACCACAGCATTCTCAATCCGGGCGGATTGCCCTCCACGGTGGGCCCCGTCAGTCAGCTGACGGCCTGATGGGACAAGAAGACTGGCCTTCCCGCTGCCTGCCTGGCTGAGCGAGGATCAGCCTCTTCCTGGGTTTGGACTCAAACAAACACCGGCTCTTCTTGGCTCTTAAACCTGCCCGTCTTTGGGCTGGAAACTCCACCTCAGCTCTCTGCTGCCAGAGCCTCAGACCTGGGCTTAATATATACACACACGCATATACATGCATATACATACATATACACACCTACACATATCACATATATGCAACATATATAAACATGTACATGTCTATACACATGTAGACATGTGTGATATACATATTTATATACACACATGTATACGCATTACTGTCCGTATATGTAGACGCGTGTAAAAGATAGATCTTCTGTGAGTCCTGTTTCTTTGAGAACACTAGCAGCATATTCAGAATGAAACACAATGTTAAGAAGGAATCCTTTAGCCAGAGATAATCAGGATGTGACTTCCTCTCAGGATGGGTTTTAAATGTCAAACCCCCAGCATTGGCAGCTCCGAGCCACTTTCCATTTTGTTCTCAGGCGAAAGGTCAGCGGGCGGAGGTGCTCCTGTGCCCGGCGGGCAGGCGGGTGGGCGGGCGGCGGGCACGCTGGCGCCGGTGCAGGAAGGCAGGGCTGCCGCTGGAGGCGATGCTGGCTCGGAGGGAAGTTTGAATAGACGTGGTGCCCTCTCATCCCCAGTGGAGGGTGGCAGGAGGCAGCTGATCTGATTCTCTCTCCTCATTGATGTTTCTCTCTCTCCCTCTCCCTTCCTCTCTGAAATCAACAAAAGTGGTGTGTGTTTGTTTGTTTGTTTGTTTGTTAAATAAGACAGAGATCTGTAGCCTCCGGGAGAGTGCACAGACCGTGTAGGGAACAAGGAGGACAGAGGAGGCGGCGTTCGGAGCTTCTCCTCCTTTCCCAGATGGAAAACGGGGGGCGCGTGGTGAGGTAAAGACAGCGACCTCTGCTGCAACTCATAACATACAGGGTGCTTCTCGCTGATGGGTGACAAGGAAGAGCCAGACAGCGAGGCACCTCGGGAGAGAAAAGGGGAGACCGAGTCTTTGTTCTGCAGGAGTCTTTATTCTGTCAGAGCAGCTGCGGGAGGTAAAGGATGAGGGCAGCGAAGAGCAGTGGTCCCCATGCCTGATCACCCCCTGGCCCCTAACAGCCACCTGCCTCCCAGCTTTGTCCAACTGCGGAAACACGTGGTTTCACACACCTGTTTGTCTCTTAAAAAAAAAAAATAATAATAATAATATATATTATTTCAGAGAGAGGAAGGGAGTGGGAAAGAGACATCAATGAGAGACAGCATCATGGATCGGCTGCCTCTGGCACGCCCCACACTGGGGATGGAGCCTGCAACTGGGGCCTGTGGCCTGACCGGGAATCGAACCAGTGACCTCCTGGTCCATAGGTCGACACTCAACCCCTGAGCCACCCAGGCGAGGCCCACACCCTTGTTTGTAGAGTCCGGACAGACGGTGTCAGAGGGTGAGGAGGGTTATCAGGCCGGTGTTGAGGTCATGGTGATTGCTGGCGTGGCTCCGGGGCCAGCACTCCGCATCCTCACCGGGGCACAGGGACCTGGCGTGGGGGTGCGGGGAGGTGGGCTGCCGCACCCGGATGTCCCGCGGGCTCCCGAGAAAACGTGTGTTCGTTTGGAAATGAGGCCGATGCACGTAACGTTTTAAAAGAGTCTGTCAGATGCGCGATGCAAATAAAGCTGTGAATGGAGAGAGGTAATTCGTTTTAATTGCAGCCGCTTCACTGACGAGATCAGATTGCATCGTGTGAGATGCTGCTAATACGGTTAAGTGCATTTTTCTGCCAAAACCATCCCAGCCTTTTGCCAAGAAAGGGTGGGGATGCGGAGGGCAAGAGGGGCCGGGCCAGCTCGGGGGCGCCCGCTGGGATGGACGGAGCTGAGCGGTGTGGTCCCCGGCCCCTCCTGCTGGGCCCCCCGCCAGGGGCCCCTCCGCCCAGACTCACCCCTCAGGGTCCTTTCACTCAGACTCCCTGACCCCCTTCCCCTCACAACCACCTGAACATCTGCAAACCACACCGGGTACCTAACGGTTAAACACCTGGCCGCCGGCGTGGCCTCCGAGATAAAATGCCAGCCACCGCTCACCCGCTCTGGGGCCTCGGGCACGTCATCTCATCGCTCCATCCCTCGGCTCCTCACGAAACGCTACGATGGTGAAACCCGCCCCGGGGGTCACGGCAAAGGTCAAGTTCACCGATCCCTCCAGTGTGCCCGCACAGGCGCCCTCTCAGGACGCGGGGCCACCGAGACGGCTGGCAGCACCATGTCCTACCGGCAGGGCTGCGTAGATGCTCAGCGAGATACTTCTAAGGTGACCAGACGTCCCGCTTTTGGCGGGACAGTCCCGATTTCTAACAATTTGTCCCGAGTCCCACAGCGTTTTTTAAAAAAAAAAGTCCCGATATTTAAAAAATCGGGACTTAATTTTTTTTTAGACGCTGCGGAATGCGGGACAAAGCGGACCAAATTGTTAAAAATCGGGACTGTCCCGCCAAAAGCGGGACGTCTGGTCACCTTATATTGATACTTCCCTCATGTTTCAAGGGTATCCTTTTTTTTTTTTTTTTTAATATATTTTATTGATTTTTTACAGAGAGGAAGGGAGAGAGATAGAGAGCTAGAAACGTCGATGAGAGAGAAACATCGACCAGCTGCCTCTTGCACACCACCCCCCCTTACCGGGGATGTGCCCGCAACCAATGTACATGCCCTGGACCGGAATCGAACCTGGGACCTTTCAGTCCGCAGGCCGACGCTCTATCCACTGAGCCACACCGGTTTCGGCTCAAGGGTATCCTTAATGGAGCCACGTAATTGGAAGATAATCACTGTGAAAATGTGTATTAAGGTGATGTTAATAAAAGGCCTGCCTGCCGATCTAAACGTCTGTGGAAACAGAAGTTGGCGACCTGAATCTCGACGCCAAAGCCGTGCGTGTGTGGGAGGACAAGGAGCAGCTGCGGGCGAGGCCGGGGGGAGGCGCAGAAAGCCCAGCTCAATTTCGCGGTGGAAACGGAATCCATTCTGGAAATTCATCCTTTTTTAAAAAAATTAAAATATCAATACATTCATTCAATCAGGAGCCATAAATACAAACTTTAAAGAGCAAATCAATGCCAGAATTTTATTTCTGGATGAGTTGATAGAGTTAAAAGATGGATAGATGAGTAGACCTCCAAAATCAATTCCTATGTTTACTCGGATAAGGACGTTGCTGTTTTGTCGTAATTATTATTTATGTGCAGCATTATGTCTCGCTAAAGGAATAAAAATCAGCACACGTGAAAGCTGGCTTCATACATGGAGGGCAAGGTGAGGAGAATGTTGAAATCGCAGTCAGCGAAGGAGGGATCTTTAAGTGAGAATGGTTCCCATTTCCCATCAGGCACACGTATATAAAGTGAGTTGGTAAAACACATGTAAGGCATCTAACCTTAAGAAATACCGTGATGCCCCACCGGCCGGCGTGGCTCCGTGGTGGAGCATCGACCTATGAACCAGGTCAGGATTAGATTCCCGGTCAGGGCACAGGCCCGGGTTGTGGGCTTGATCCCCAGTGTGGGGCGTGCAAGAGGCAGCCGGTCAACGATGTTTCTATCTCTCTCTCTCTCCCTTCCTCTCTGAAATTAATTTAAAAAAATATTTCAGCCAAAACAGGTTTGGCTCAGTGGATAGAGCGTCGGCCTGCGGAATGAAGGGTCCCGGGTTTGATTCCGGTCAAGGGCATGGACCTTGGTTGCGGTCACATCCCCAGGAGGGGGTGTGCAAGAGGCAGCTGATGGATGACTCTCTCTCATCGATGTTTCTAACTCTCTATCCCTCTCTCTTCCTCTCTGTAAAAAAACCAATAAAATATATTTTAAAAAAATATTTCAACATGTGGACTTGAATGAGGTGTAGTGGGGAGGAGGGGTACACAGACATTCGGAATGCAGCGAGCCCCGTCTGACCGATTCCCTGAGTCCTAAAGGCGGGTGCTCCTGGCTGCATCTGCGTCGTGCGGGGCGGAGAAACCGAGACCCTCTGGCTCGGCTGGGTCCCCGGGTTCTCCTGGCTTCCCGCATCGTTAGGGGCCTCACCCTGCCAACCTCACCCTGGTCAGCCGTTGCCGCCGGCCCGGGGCCCAGAGGCGCTCACCAGCCAGGCCTGCGCTGCCCGCACGCCGGCCTGCGGGCCCCTGTCCACACAGTTTCTCCGATGACGGCAGTGTGGGGGCGCTGTGATGTTGAGGCGAACACCAGTGGGGGCCTAACACCCCCCTCCCTCCCCCACTCCCGTCCTTCCTGCTCAGACGCTGGCTGTTTTTTGTTTATTTTTTTAAAATATTTGTATTGATTTCAGAGAGGGAGGGAGAGGGAGAGAGAAGGAAACATCGATGACGAGAGAGAACCATGGACCGGCTGCCTCCTGCACACGCCCCCACGGGGGATGGAGCCCACAGCCCGGGCCTGTGCCCTGACCGGGAATCGAACCCTGACCTCCTGGTTCCTAGGTGGACGCTCAGCCCCCGAGCCAGCCGGCCGGGCTCACAGGTTGTTGCTCGGCTCCAGAACTGCAGGCAGGTGGCCGTGCTGGGCCGGTGCCGGGCCAGCTGACAGATGCCAGATTAATTATGTCTAGAAGCTCGGGGATTTACGTTCGGTGCCTGCGTCTCATCCGGTGCTCAGAGCTGCTCCGAGCAAACAGGTGCAGCGTGCAGCTCCCCCCATGCCGGGGGGCGTCTGGGCCTCTGGGCCGGGGGCGGCCGGGCTCCGGGGGCGGCGGAGTCCTGGGGGGGCCGCCCTCCTGGTTGGACCAGGAGCTAGGGCTGAGCAGGCCTCTGCCTCCCCGATCAGGGGCCCACTTCGGGGCGCGGGGAGAAACCCCACAGAGCCGGGGCTCTGAGCTCTGAATGAACTTCCCAACATCCTCATGCCTCTTATACTTTCATTGATTCCAGAGAGGAAGAGAGAGGAACGTGCCCTGGCCTGCAGCTGAGTCGCTGCGTACAGACCATCGCAGGAGGCGAGGGGGGGACTCGGTGAAAAATTATCCCTCGAACACGGCCCCGCACACTCGGCGGCTCGCGGGGGCGCTGGCAGCTCGGCGGCCGTGACTGCGGGTGTCGGGGTGTGATCTCCCTGCGGTTTTGCTCGGGCACAGAATTCACAATTCTGACACATGGCAGGCACTCATTACCGCACCGGAGGGGACACGCACCGCCTCCGGGAGGGCCAGCCTTCCCTCCCGCCGGCCGCTAACGAGAGCAGCTAATCAGGCGCCGTCAGCCCTCGCGTGCGGGGCCGCGGCTCGGTCCCGGGGGGCGGGGGGGGGGGGGGTGCGGAGGCTCCGTGGACCGGGGTGGAGGCCCGGCTGTGTTTAACGGCTCCCGGGAGCCGGCGTCCGCTCGTCGGCGTCCGGCTGACGGCCACGCATTGTCCTCACGTTTGTTCTCTGCGTGTCCTCAAAGCAGGTGGTGTCCCTGACTGTTTGATTAAGTGACTTGACCAAGTGACCCCCACATCCCCACCAGTGACCCCCACATCCCCACCAGTGACCCCCACATCCCCACCAGGGACCCCATGTCCCCACCAGTGACCTCCACGTCCCCACCAGTGACCCCACATCCCCACCAGTGACCCCCACGTCCCCACCAGGGACCCCCACATCCCCACCAGGGACCCCCACGTCCCCACCAGGGACCCCCACGTCCCCACCAGGGACCCCACGTCCCACCAGGGACCCCCACATCCCCACCAGGGACCCCCACGTCCCACCAGGGACCCCATGTCTCCATGCAGAGACGGTACCTACAGCGGGCGACTCGGGCATTCTCCGTGCTGAGTAAGACCTCCTGTTACTTATAACGTAAAGCCGGAGCAATGACCCCCCAGCAAATAAACCCCGGGGAACGGCACGGCGTTTGTAAGTTTTGTGGGGCCAGTGGAGGAATAACGCAGCCTTCACAGCCGCCTGCGGGAAGAGGGGTCCCGTGCATTTGTGGTTTTCTATCTTCATGGCTGACAGTGTTACAGATGCCCCCCTTTCCCCATTGCCTGCCACCCCTCGCCCGAGGCCTCCACCACCCCCTTGTCTGTGCCCATGGTTATGCACACCAGGGCTTCGGTTGATCTCTCCCGACCCCCCACCCTCCCCCGCCCTCCCTCCGAGATTGGACAGTCTGTCCCACGCTTCCGTGTCTCTGGTTCTATTTTGTTCATCAGTTTATTTCCTTCTTCACATGCCACGCCGGAGTGAGGCCGTGTGGTACTGGTCTCTCTCTGACGGGCTGCTTTCGCTCAGCATCACGCCCTCCAGCCATTGGTACCTCGGGGAGGGAGGGGATCCCTCAGGCCTACACCCCAGGCCGGTCCCTCAGGCCTGCACCCCAGGCCGGTCCCTCAGGCCTGCACCCCAGGCCGGTCCCTCAGGCCTGCACCCCAGGCCGGTCCCTCAGGCCTGCACCCCCAGGCCGGTCCCTCAGGCCTGCACCCCAGGCACGTCCCTCAGGCCTGCACCTCCTGAGCCTCGCCCCAGGGCAGTTTGCTCGGAGATGACGCCATCCGCCCGCTGGGAAGATTGAGGGGGCCCTGCTGGCATCTGCCAGTAAATCACCGCCTCTTCCCGCGGCCCAGCCTCATCCAGACCAGCTTCAGCAGCAATAAATCCCGCCCATTAGAGCAGGTCAGGGCGGCCTGCCCGGCTCCAGTCCAGCAGCCGGCGGAAAGCCCCATAAACTCGCCGCCGTCTGTCCGGCGAGGCCGACGGGTGCCCCCACGGGCATGAGCAGACCTCCCCTCGCGCGCCTGCCTGCCACAGGGACGCGCCGTAACCGTCCTGGCGTCGAGGGCCCCTGCCTCACGGGGTGAGGGGTGGCGCTCCGTCTTCCGCGGACGACAAGCCGGAGAGCATTCCCGTGTCACTTCAGGGGGGACAGCCGCTGCTGGGGGACCTCAACGCACCTCCAAACCCAGCCTCCGTGCCACGCCCCGGAGAGGGGCGCCCTTCGCCAGGGGAGACGCAGCTCCCAGGTGTGCCGCAGCCCCACCCCTACACCCTCCCCCCACCCTCCCACCCGACGGCGCAGGCTGCATGCCTGTCCCGGCCTGTGCACGTCCTGTCCGCAGCCTTTGCCATGTTCCCGGCCAGGGCGGCAGAGGGGCCAAGCCTCGTGGGCCGCGCCCGGACCCTCGGCATTGCATGTCCTGACACTTCGGTTCCTTTCGGCAAAAGCCAGCGTGCTGACCACCGAGCGCGCTCAGAGCTCGAACAAAGCACCGAGAGGAAGCGGGGCCGGTTGCCGGACGGCGCGGTTGGTTCCGTGTTAAAGGGAAGGGAGGGCAGCGGGAGGCGCCCTGGCAGCTTCCTGGTGAGGGCTCGGGGTCACCCGGTTCCCTCTGGACCTGCAGGGCGCTCTCCCTCCTCCGCACTGAGGGCGCCCGGGAGGATCACATGTAAATATCTGTGTTTTCCGACGGTCTTGGGCTTTACAGCAGCGTTCTCAACCTGTGGGTCGAGAGTCGCCTAAGACCATCAGAAAACACAGATATTTATATTATAACTCATAACAGTAGCAAAATTACAGTTATGAAGAGCAGCGAAAATAATGTTATGGTTGGGGGTCACCACCACAGGAGGAGCTGTGTTAAAGGGCTGTGGCATTCGGAAGGATGAGAACCACTGCTCTAAGTAATTGCTTTATGCTTAATTGTGTTTGGATAATGTTGCCTATAATAACCGCCTCTGATATTGCCATAGAGCATATCATTAACACTTCTGAGGTAGCCTGCCAAAAGAATAAATAAGTAACAACCATAAAGACTCATTGATTCTGTTTAAGCTCATTCACCTGAGTGAGAAGTTAGCGCTCTTGTCATGTATGGACGCCACACTTCCCAAGAACAGGCGTGGCGATGGGCCGCGTGCTGCTGGGGGGAGGACCAGAACCTGTGGAGCCGGACGGGGCTGGGATTGTGTTTAACAATGGCTGTAAATAGGTCTTAACCTCTTTGACTTTTGGTATTCTCATCTACAAAGCAGCATAAGGACACTTATAAGAATTAAAGGTAATGTCTATAAAACATCAAATGTAGTGCATAATAGAGAGTAGATTTCCCAGAATTCCAATTTATCAGCAATCTATCACCATCTCTATTATCATGATTACCATCATCATCATCACCAACTTCACCATCACCACCACCATCACCATCATCAACATCATCATCACCATCATTATCATCATCAATCATCACTGTATTCATCATTACCATTATCATCACCACCATCGCCACCATCACCATCAGCACCATCACCATCATCACCGCCATCATCATCATCATTACTATGATCATCATCAATACCAATGCCTGATGTTTCATTGATGTAATGGGAGCATACACCGACTGACCATCACTACCACCCCACCACCATCATCATCGTCACGTGGCTTTCTTTCCAGGTACTCTAGAACTTGCATTTGCTTATTGATCTCATTTTTCCCTGATACTTCAAAAACAATATCCACTTCCGCTCTAAAGGGAGGGTTGGGAAAGTTATTTTCTAGTTCATCAAGTCTTACTACACTTTGGACAGTAGCATCGCGGTACTTTATCGGTCGAGATATTGGACTCTAACCTAGCCTCTCCGGCTGAAGTCGGATCCGCAGCTTTCATCTGATTGTCTTCTGTCCCTGTGGTTAAGCCGATGCTCAGGCCTTATTGCCCACGTCTGCCGTGAGCACCGGGGAGGTCTGGGCTGTGGGGAGGACGGCAATGACATACGACAGCCCCTCTGGTGGGCCGTGCGCTGGAAGAGCCTGCTCTCTCCACAATCGTGGGTCTTCTCTCCCCGTTCCCAGTGGCGATAATAACCATCCTAACGGATGGCAGCAGAAGCAATAAAAGCAGTCTTCATATTGTGGACCGTAAAACACAGGTTGCTTAAGGCTGTCAAGACGTTTTCTAAGTAAATGTTTTCATAAAGCAATACCCGAGCTCTCCGAGCCATTATGTCCTGCCAGGGAGGAGGTCGGAACGCTCCCCATAAAAACAGGCAACAAACACGTGCCAGAGTCATTGCACCGGCTGTCCGTCACCGCGCCCCGGGAGGGCCCGCTCCTCACAGGGTCACTCCCCTCCGCTGAGCAGCTGCAGCCGGGACACGCAGCGGCCACTTGTCCAAACGAGCGGGTGACCCGGTGGGCCAGACCAGCGCGTCCCGGTGACACCACGGCGGGTTGGCGCCCCCGGGCGGCATCCTGAGGTTAATGCCGGGGGCGGCCGGGCCGGCATGCCCGCCGGGCGGTCTGGGAAGATGTGCTCGCGTGCCCGGAGACCAGGGGAGTCACGGGTCCGCACACGGTCCGTCTCGGCAAATTGTTCATGTGCACTGGAACCTGACAGGTATTCCGTAGCTGCTGTGTGAAGCCTTCCATAAAAGGTAATTTAGGTGGTTTAATGCTCATGTTGTTTAAGGATTCCACCGCCTTAGGAATGATTTCCGTCAGCCTGGCTAAGTCATTACAAATGGGGGCAAGCCACGCCTGGCAGCATGATTTCTGATTTGCTGGACTCGCCGGCATCAACTTTATATTGATTGGTTGACGGATTGATCGATTGACTTCAGAGAGGAAGGGAGAAGGAGAGAGAGATAGAAACATGGATGAGAGAGAATCACGGATCAGCTGCCTCCTGCACGCCCCACACTGGGGGTCGAGTCCGCAACCCGGGCCTGTGCCCTGGACGGGAATCGAACCTGGACCTCCTGGTTCCTAGGTTGATGCTCAGCCCCTGAGCTGTGCCAGCCGGGCTCCAGCTCGCCCTGAATGCTGTCTTTCTCTGTGCGTTTGAGCAGCAAAGGAATTACGTGGTAAAGCCTGGCCCCGAGCAGGTGTGGTCTGAGGACGTGGCACGGCCTTTGCCCGTATTGGAAGCCCAGGGCGGCACGGTCGCCCCGACACTCCCCGGCGCCTGCATCCGGCAGGCACGGCGGCTCGGCCTCCGGGGAGAGGAGAGCAGGAGAGAACGGGGCACCGTCTCCGGGAGGCGGAGGGCGAGCGAGCCGTCTGCAGCCAAACAAGGCTCTGCTCCCCGGGACACAGCGACCCAGTCTGTGGCCCTCAGCGGCCGCCTGGCTGACCTACTTCCCGGCCGCGGGCCTGGGGGTGTCCTTCTCTGCCCCCGACCGGCGGACCACGGCAGAACGGAACACAGGCCGACTGCGGGAGACGAGGGCAGAGCTGAGCCCCGAGGCCGCCCTCCGAGGGCCACGGGAGCCCCGACGGGCCAGCGGAGCCACACAGCGGGAACCGAGCGGCGCTGGAGCACGCAGCGCCCGCCTCTCCTCATCGGCTAGCAGCCGTGGAGCCCCGTGGGCGCCCACAGGCACGCACACACACGCACACACACACATGCACACATGCACGCGGCCACAGACAGGCACGCGCACACACACACAAGTACACACACATGCACACGGCCACAGGCGCGCACTCGCGCGCACACACACGCAAGCACGCATGCACACACACAGGCACACACACGCACGCACACACACACGCAAGTACACACAGATGCACACATGCACACACATGCAGAGGCTGCGGGCCCGACCCTGGCCTGATCAGGGAACCCAGCTGATTTGCTTCTTGAAAAACAAGTGAGGGCCAGAAAGACGGAGTTTCCAGGAAAGCAGTCCCCGGGCGTAAAGGGCTCAGGACTGAGGTGCGGGACCCGGAGATTACACACGGGGTGGATGGGGGGTGAACGGTGGGGAGAGTCCAGCTGTGCAGCGCCCCAGGCTCAGCAGTCCTGCCTCAGATGCGGGCCTGAGTGGGCCCTGGGCGTCCGGGCTCCAGGCAGCCTCAGAGCTGCCTCCTGGAACGCTGTCCGCAGGGCCGGACGGACGGATGGACGGACACAGAGCTGCGCCAACGTCCCAGGCGGGAGGGGCTGCACCGGGAACACGGAGCAGCAGGACGAGGCGGGGTCCCGGGGAGAAGGAGACCCGAAGGCGAAGGATGTTATCGGAGACGAGGAGGATTCCGGAATGACGGGAGGATGGATGGAGCAGGAGGACGTGAGACCGGAGACCGGAGTGCGTTCTTCAGAAAGCAGACAGACTTAATGCCGGGGGGTCCAGGCACCGGAGGTCACCTTGTGTTGCCCTCGGTCCCGTCTCCGGAGAAAGGGCTCCATCAGGAGAGAAAGTGGCTGGTGGGAAGCGGTGGGCTGCTCTGGGCTGCGGGCGAGCGGCTGCTCTGGAGAAAGTCTCACCGTGACGGCAGCGCCAGGCGGCCGGTGCTGAGCCCGCGGGTACAGCATGGCTCCGGGCACCGCACAGCCCGCCCTCCTACTCAGGGGGGGAGGGGGGGGGCGCGACCAGACCAGCCTGGCCTGTCGGAGGGGTGCATGCCGGGACCGCAGCCCTAGGACGGGCGCTGACCTTTGCACCTGCTGGGAGGCTCCCTGAGGAAGACCGCGCTCCAGACCCTGTCCCCCGAGAGGAGCGAGCCCCTCGGGCCCCCGCCCCCGCCCCCGGGCCTCCCTCCGCCTTGGGGGGAGGTGCAGTGTCTCCCGCTGTGCGGCGTCGGTGGGCGTCGACGCCTCGGCCTGTGAAGGTCTCCCCGCCTCTGGGAGCCTCGGGCCCTGCCCCCTCTTCCCACTCTCTCCTGGACGGAGGCTCCGTCTCCCGGCCGCGGCCTGGAGAGTCCGCAGCCATGTGGCGCGCTCTGTTTGTGGTGCTCCGGGCTTTCCCACAGCCTGCAGGAGGGGCTTCTAATTTTTTTTTTTAAATCAGGTTGAATTTGTAGCCGCAGAGAAAGGGAATGTGAGCTAACGTTATTCCAGGGAAGAAGGTGGGGGTGTAGAGGACTTAGCCAGCGTTTCACTAAAATGCTAGACCCCGGGCTGCTGCTGCTGGATCTGAGGAATACGAGCTACGTCTGGTGCCGGGAGGCATCAAAAGCCGCCGCCGCTGCCGCCACATTGTTCCGAGCCACGTGTCCCCCGCGTGCCCGCGTGGAAGCTGCTCAGACCACGTCAGGATGGTCCACCGTCACAGTGCTGACACGTGCGGGTCCGGGACACACTCGTCATTTATGGGAGACGCACGGAGTCCTGCCTTTCAGACACCTTCTCAATCACCGCAAACCCCCAAGGCCAACACCCTGCCCTCCGGCCGTGCCTGCTAATTCCCCATTAAAATGCAGCCTTTCCCGCGGCTCTAATGAGCACGGCCGCCCATTCACCACGAAATCGTTATTAAATATTGATCAGAGCCCTCGCTCCGCCGGAGGTACCGTGCGTATTAATCATGGCTTCAAAGAGGGGCCTTTGTATTTCAAACACGTCTGGAACTTTCTACGCAAACCGGGCAAAGCTCAGCCCGCAGATTTTAAACCGCGCCTTCAAGCCGCGCCGTTAGCAAAACCAGATTCCGTACGCGTGGCTCCTGCTGGCGACCGAGGAAAAGGGGGCAGTCCCAGGACAGCTGAGAACTCAGACAGGAATGGCAGTGTTTCTCCTTTTCAGGGAAAAATCCATCTACCCATCCATCCATCCATCCATCCACTCATCCATCCATCCATCCACCCAACCATCCACCTATCCATCCACCCATCCACCCACCCATGCATTCATCCATCCATTCACCCATCCATCCATGCATTCATCCATCCATTCACCCATCCATCCATGCATTCATCCATCCATTCACCCATCCATCCATCCATCATCCATCCACCCATCCATCCATCATCTATCAACCCATCCATCCATTCACCTATCCATCTACCCACCCAGCCATCCACCGATCCATCCATCCATCCACCCATTCACCCATCCACCCACCATCCATTTGTCCATCCATGCATCACATATTTCACTAAACCATTTCCATGTGTCAGGTGCTCCTGGGCAAGAAGACATACCACGTGCCTTGAATTCCTCAACTTTTGGTCTGTGGGGGTCGTGGACAATCACGGATGGAGAATTCAGCCCCACGGAGACCCATCTGCTTGTTAGCCGCCATCTAGCAGCCGTGGGGGGATAGATGGGAACAAATAGATGGACCCTAAGTAATTACCAAAGCAGCTGGCTCCTCCTCATGACACGATCGATGCTTTACCGACAGGACACTGCACCCGGGTCCCCGAGGGGCCCTGAGCCGTGCTCTGCGCTTTCGGGACCTGCCCCGATGGTGGAGGGCGCGCCAGGAGGCTGTTGCGGGGACAGGAGCGGAATCACACGTGGTTTCCTTGAGAACCTGTAAGCACACACAGGCTGTAATGGTGATTAGTTTTTGTAATATCAGGAGCGATCAGAAGCAACCAGGCGCGATTAGGTGCAGCAGGAACGGCCGCCACTGGCAGAGGCGAGTTCCCCGGGCGCTGGGATGTGTTGCTGTTCACTTGCCAGTTAAAGCGACGTGATGGGAGCTGTGTTCAGAACACGGAGTCCCACAGGGCACACGGAGTCCCAGGGGGACACGGAGTCCCAGGGGAACACGGAGTCCCAGGGGGACACGGAGTCCCAGGGGAACACGGAGTCCCAGGGGAACATGGAGTCCCACGGGGCACACGGAGGCCCAGGGGGACACGGAGTCCCAGGGGAACACGGAGTCCCAGGGGAACACGGAGTCCCACGGGGCACACGGAGGCCCAGGGGGACACGGAGTCCCAGGGGAACACGGAGTCCCAGGGGAACACGGAGTCCCACGGGGCACACGGAGGCCCAGGGGGACACGGAGTCCCAGGGGAACACGGAGTCCCAGGGGAACACGGAGTCCCACGGGGCACACGGAGGCCCAGGGGGACACGGAGTCCCAGGGGAACACGGAGTCCCAGGGGAACACGGAGGCCCAGGGGCACACGGAGTCCCAGGGGAACACGGAGTCCCAGGGGAACACGGAGTCCCAGGGGAACACGGAGTCCCACGGGGCACACGGAGTCCCAGGGGAACACGGAGTCCCACGGGGCACACGGAGTCCCAGGGGAACACGGAGTCCCAGGGGCACACGGAGTCCCAGGGGAACACGGAGGCCCAGGAGGACACGGAGTCCCAGGAGGACACGGAGTCCCAGGGGAACACGGAGTCCCAGGGGGAACACAGAGTCCCAGGAGGACACGGAGTCCCAGGGGAACACGGAGTCCCACGGGGCACACGGAGTCCCACGGGGCACACGGAGTCCCAGGGGGAACACAGAGTCCCAGGGGAACACGGAGGCCCAGGGGAACACGGAGGCCCAGGGGAACACGGAGTCCCACGAGGCACACAGAGAGTCCCAGGGGAACACAGAGTCCCAGGGGAACACGGAGTCCCACGGGGCTCGGGGACTTGGGCGGCGCTGCCTCTGACAGGCAGCACGGGGCGTGGCAGCGGAGCAGGCGCCGGGGATGCGGTGCTGGGGCCGCTCTGCCAGAGGGAGCCGGAGCCGGAGCCGTGCTCTGATCCCCGTTCCCGGTGTCTCCACCGGCCTGGCCCTGCCTCCTGCTCCTTGGTGGCTTTTCATCTCCGGAGCTGGGTCCTCAGGCCGACACACATCCGCCGATCGGTAAACACCCGGAGCACCTCGGGCCATGGACGCTGTGAGGCTCGGCATCAGAGGAGCAGAGCCGAGCGCCTTTGCAGGAGGGGGAGGAGGCGGGGGTGGGGGGCAGCGGCTTGGGGTTTCCTGCCGGTTGGAGGGTGCAGCAGGCGCGGAGAGGAGTCCGAGGGGGGAGTGACCACAGGCGAGGGCTCAGAGGGAGCGGTTCAAAGCCACGGCTACCATCCTTCTCCGCGGGAGACACAGCAAAGGCAGCCGAGCGGCAGTGCACTCCCACCCCGCGGTCTCCGAGGAGCCACAAACAACCCCCCCCTCCCCCCATCGGGCATGGTGTTTTCAGAAACAGGAAGTCAAACAGAACCTCAACTCCATCCATAAGTAACCAACGCTGTCAGCAAAGATTCGGGAGAAAAACAATTAAAACTACAAGTGGTTTTTGAGCCTTATAGTTCTTTAAACACTTAGGGGAGCCCTAGCTGGTGTGGCTTAGTGGATAGAGCCTCGGCTGCGGACTGAAGGGTCCCAGGCTCGATTCCCAGTCAAGGGCACAGGTCCAGGATGCGAGCTCAGTCCCCAGTGGGGGGCGTGCAGGAGGCAGCCGATCCATGATTCTCTCTCATCATCGGTGTCTCTGCCTCTCTCAACCTCTCCCTTCCTCTCTGACATCAATGAAAAAATTAAAAAACAGAAAACCTAGGAGAGACGCCAAAACCAGTTTGGCTCAATGGATAGAGCGTCGGCTTGGGGACTGAAAGGTCCAGGTTCGATTCCGGTCAAGGGCATGTACCTAGGCTGCGGGCACATTTCCAGTAGGGGGTGTGCAAGAGGCAGCTGATCGATAACTCTCTCTCTCTCATTGATGTCTCTAACTCTCTATCTCTCTCCCTTCCACTCTGTACAAAAATCAATAAAATATATTTAAAAACAAAACAAAACAAAACAAAACAAAAACCAGAAAACCTAGGAGAGGCACCGGGAGCTGCAGAGACCTGTGGATAAAGGTTAACACCTGCCCCGCGGCACAGCGGCTGGGAGGACAAGCCGCCTTCTGTGCCTCAAGGGTCCTCCTCCCCTTCCTTTATAACCCAGGGGCGGAGGCTGCGGAGCACCCACACCGCCAACAGCAAAAGATGCTGCTTCAAAGCGACCACGTGTGCAGCCGAGAGGGATGGAGCGGGAAGCCAGGGCCCCTGGGGGGGGGGGGGGGGGCGCAGGGGTTTAAAAACACTTAGCATTCAGTTTTTCGAGTTCACTCCTTGCCCTCCCATAACCAGGAACAAAATTGCTTTTCTGTTGCATAAAGTATCTTTCAAATTCAATTGCTTATCTCCTCGCTCATTCAGGCAGGAGACCTGAGATTTGCCGGAGCCCATGACACGAACGCAGTGTATTAAACCATGGCCAGCCGCTCCACGAACACCCGGCCACTGATCCCCTCCTGGGCGCGGCCCGCGGATGTGATGCTGTGAACCGTGTCACCGGGGCACACCGGCCAGCGGGGTGAGGGTTCGAGCACACACACACTCACACACTCACACACACACACACTCATTCACTCACACTCACACACACACACACACACACTCATTCACTCACACTCACACACACACACACAGACTCTCACACACACACACACACACACACACACACACACACACACACTCACAGACACACACACGTGGGCGGCCGAACATCTGCCTGCACCATGGAAATGGCGGTTGCCATGGCGAGCGGGCGCCATGGCGACGCGGAGCAGATGCCTGGGAAGCCGCCTGGTGCTGGGACATCAGACCCTCAGCATCGAGAACCACAGGCCGGGACGGAGCGGGGTCCCCGGGAGCGGCCCTCCGCCCCGCCCTGGGGGAGCAGGTGGTCAGCGTCGGGAGGGGGGCCGGGACCTCGCGAAGGCCCGGCGGGCGGTGAGCGGAGCCGTGGCCGCGGCTGCTCCGGGGGCTGCCGCACACCGGGGCCGCGTTCCGTGGAAGCCCAGTGTGACCGGCGGAGGGAGCGCGGTCGGACGGAGTTAGGGGCCGCGTCCCGCGGGAAGGCGGGATGGATGCGTCTCAGCTCAGCCCCGTTAGCGGCTCCCGGACTCCCGTCACCGCCTCTCCTTCCCCGCCGGCCGGCGCGTCTGTTCCCGCGGCCACGCTGCTCTGAAGGACTGCGGTTATTAAACAGATCCATCACCTCGCGGAGGCCGGGCGTCCCGGTGGGAAGCGCGGGGAGCCGGGGGGCGGGGGCACGAAGCCCGAGAGCAGCGCCCGGAGTGAGCTCTCGCTCATGTACAGGAACTCCGGGAGGCAGGAAGCCGGACGTCCAAAGCAGTCATCCGAAACGTTTTTTAAATTATTTTTTATTGACCTCAGAGAGGAAGGGAGGAGAGAGAAACATCCAAATGAGAGAGAATCGTGGACCGGCTGCCTCCTGCACGCCCACCCTGGGGATCAAGCTCGAAACCCAGGCCTGTGCCCTGACCGGGAATGGAACCCGGTACCCTTCAGTCTGCAGGCCGGCACTCTACCCACTGAGCCACACCAGCCGGGCGGTCGTCTGAAACGTTTGCTGGGAGGGAGGGCTGAGGAGCTGTCAGCGCTCAGTTCCGCTGGTGTGTGTACTGAGGAGCAAAGGGTGCTGAGAGGAGGGCCGTGAGGACATGGTGCGTCCCCTCCCGGCCCAGGACCAGCTCTCCAGGCCCGGCACCGGCTCTCCCGGCCCATCACCGGCTCTCCCGGCCCATCCCCGGCTCTCTTGGCCCATCCCCGGCTCTCCCGGCCCGGCACCGGCTCTCCCGGCCCATCACCGGCTCTCTTGGCCCATCACCGGCTCTCCTGGCACGGCACCAGCTCTCCCGGCCCATCCCCGGCTCTCCTGGCCCATCCCCGGCTCTCCTGGCCTGGCACCGGCTCTCCCAGCCCAGCAGCGGCTCTCCCGGCCCATCCCCGGCTCCACTGGCCCATCCCCGGCTCTCCCGGCCCGGCACCGGCTCTCCCGGCCCATCACCGGCTCTCCTGGCCCATCCCCGGCTCTCCCGGCCCATCCCCGGCTCTCCTGGCCCATCCCCGGCTCTCCTGGCCCATCCCCGGTTCTCCCGGGCCGGCACCAGCTCTCCCAGCCCATCACCGGCTCTCCCGGCCCATCACCGGCTCTCCCGGCCCATCACCGGCTCTCCGGGCCAACACCGGCTCTCCCAGCCCATCACCGGCTCTCCTGGCCCATTCCCGGCTCTCCTGGCCCGGCACCAGCTCTCCCAGCCCATCACCGGCTCTCCCGGCCCTGCACCGGCTCTCCCGGCCCGGCACCAGCTCTCCCAGCCCGGCACCAGCTCTCCCAGCCCGGCAGGAAAGCCTGGGGCCCAGGGGGCGGTCCACCCTCTGAGAGCCGCTCAGCAGGAGGCCCTGTGGATGTGCCTGCCCGCAGGGTGTAAGGAGGGGCCGCCTGGCGTCCCCCTCAGCACAGTGCGCCCTCGGGGCAGGGAGGGGAGGGACCCGAGGCAGGTGCCCTCTGGGAGGCATCAGGCTGGGCTCACCTCCACCCCTTCCCCTCTCCCCGGGGCGGGAAGTCAGTGGCCTTCTGGGACCAGGGAAGGGGGAGGGCAAGCTGGGGACCCCCCCTCCCCCAGGACAGGCAGGTGCGGCCGGTGAGCCTCCAGGGAGCAGCAGGGACGAGGGGTTTCCACCACGGAGCTGGGGCAGCCTCGGAACCACCCGGGAACAGCCTCCGGAGACCGGAGCGCCCCCCAGGCCCCCGCACGCGGCCCTGGCGGCTGGCCGAGCGCTGGCGGGCCCCGGGCCGTTAGAGGGAAGGTCTCTGGCGCCGCCTCTAAGATGCACCCCTCCCGGCCTCCTTGGGGGGCCCCAGAGCTTCCTCCGTCCATCCTCACGTCGCCTGCAGGTGTGACGGGGCCGGTGTGAGCCGGGGGGGTTCAGACTTGTTGCTAATTAGCGGGAAAGGTGCCCTCTGGGCCCGGAGAGTGTGAAGAGCACACCAGAGGCAGAGGACACGCAGAGAGCGCTGAAACAGCTGAAAAGTTCTCCTGAAAAACAGGGGTAGCCGGCCGGCGGGGCTCAGGGGCTGAGCGTCAGCCTGTGAACCAGGAGGTCACGCCCCTGCTGGGCATGGAGCCGCACCCAGGCCTGGGCCCCGACCACCGGGAATCCAGCCGCGGAGCCGGTGACCTGGGGCAGGGAGGGCCCTCAGAGCCGCAGCAGCTGGCTCCAGCTGTCTTCCTTAAAGACCCACAAACGGCCGAAGGCCAGGGCTTCCTACGGGTCCCGACCGAACAACTCAAGTCAGGAAAAGGGACCCTCTGGCAGACGGAGAGCCGTGACCCGTGGACGCGGACACGGGGGCTGCAGGCGCGAGGCAGGCGCGGGGCCACGGGGAGGGGGAGGGAGGGACAGCCCCCCAGCACCCCCTCCCCCATTGTTTCCCGGTTCCCTCCTGATGGAAGGGAGTTTGGGCTGCAGGACGGGCCGGGGTGTCAGCCCGGTTCCTTTTGTTGCAGTTCATCCTCTGCTCCTGCTCCTCGCACAGGTCGGCATGTGTTTTCGCCGCGGGCGGGGGTGCTGCTGAGCGTCGCTGTTGCTACAGCAAGGCTTGACCTCCGGGTCGGCCGAGCGGGAGCGTGTGTGCGGTTGCCGTGGAAACCGCCTCCGTGTGCTGTCAGGTGGGCAGAGGCGCGGGGCGGGCAGGGATGAGATCTCAGCATCGTCTTCGCAAACACGGCCTCCTCCGGCGGCTGCGCCCATGGGCCTCGCCCTGAGCGGCCACCCTCCCTCCGCGCCTCCGAGCAGCCTCTCCGAGTGGGTCCTGCTGGCCAGCGAGGTGGGGAGGAGGCCTGCCTCCGAGCGGCGAGAGGCCTCCTGCCCTGAGACCATCAGGACGGCCTGTGCTCTAATGAGGAGAGAACGGTGCGAGGACCCCACCGGAGAGGCCAACTGCACGGGGCTGCCCGCTGCCCCCCTGCTGCCTCTGACGCCCCAGGCCGTCCCGGGAAAAGCTGTGCACGCCACTAAACACCTCTGCCCAGAGCCCGCCCCTGCCCGTGTTCTCAAGCTCATGTTCCAAAGGTACCGTGTGTGGGAGCAAGAAAGTGCCCTCCCGGCCGGCCGGCCCGGCTCAGGGGCTGAGCGGCTGAGCAGCAGCCTAGGAGCCAGGAGGTCGCCGATCCGTTCCCGGTCGGGGCACAGGCCTGGGTTTCCGGCTCGATCCCCAGCGTGGGGCGTGCAGGAGGCAGCCGGGCCATGATTCACTCTCATTATTGATGTTTCCGGCTCTCTTCCTTCTCCTTTGCTCTCTCTGAAATCAATAAAAACACGTTTTTAAAAATTTAAAATAAAATGCTCACCGGATCCTAAGATTCCTTTCCTGGGACAGCGAGATGGAGAAGCATCATGTGGCTCTCATTTCCTCTCCTCACATCGCTCTCACATAGCTGCCCCCTCTGCACACAGCCCAAAGCGGTCAGCGGTCGGCAAACTCATCAGCCCACAGAGCCAAATGTCATGGACATTTCTTTGGAGAGCCACATTTCTTACACTTAAACTTCTTCTGATGCCACATCTTCAACATAGACTCGCCCAGGCCGTGGCGTTTTGTGGAGGAGCCACGCTCCGGGGGCCAAAGAGCCGCGTGTGGCTCACGAGCCGCAGTTTGCCGACCGCGGGCCTAGGGCACCGTCGGGATTCCAGCCCAGGCTGTCCGCTCGGTGCTGACCAGGTCTCGGCCGCAGGCCCGGCCGAGCACGGAGGCCGTCCATCGCACGTGAGCCCAGGCCCTGCTCCACCGCCTGACCTCCCGGCCCCGAGAATCCTTCCTCTGGGATCCGCGGACTGGGCCTCCACTCCCCACGCTTCTGCCGAGCACGGGGTCAGGGTTCGTTGTGAAATCCCGCCGAGCTCGCAGGGAGCCGGCCGGGGGCTGTGGGAACACCAGGCAGAGGCCAGAGTTTCTCTGGGTCGTTAACGAGAGGAATAAAATGGCCTGTGATCTCATCCACTGGCTAGCACCTCCGTCTGGGGATTTTTTTGTTGTTGTTGGTTTGTTTGTCTTGTTTTATTATTATTATTATTATTATTATTATTATTATTATTATTTCAGAGAGAGGAAGGGAGAGGAAGAGAGTGATAGAAACACTGATGAGAGCCCGGCAGGCATGGTTCAGGGGTTGAGCATCGACCTAGGAACCAGGAGGTCACGGTTCCGTTCCTGGTCAGGGCACAGGCCCGGGTTGCAGGCTCGATCCCCAGGGTGGGGCGTGCAGGAGGCAGCCGGTCCATGACTCTCTCCCAGCATTGATGTTGCTCTCTCCCTCTCCTTCCTCTCTGACATCAATGAAAACATATTAAATGAATACATCAAACAGGGGATAGGAGGCAAAGGAACCCCTCTTTGTTAGTGATCCCCAAAGGACAACGGGTCTCATCAGGCTCACCGGGACGAGAAACAATTCAGCCTGAGGCACGAATCTATACCAATAATAGAGGGAAATGCAAACAGTCCAGGACGCCATCACAGTGACAAACAAACAGCAGGCTGCGTGGGGTGACCAGGCCGGCTGGGGGTTAGTGAGGGACGACCAAATGACTGAACAGCAGGCTGCATGGGGCACAGGCCGGCAGGGGAAGCAGTTGAGAGAGCAACTAGGACAGCAGCAGGGAGAAGGGGAGGCAGTTGGGGGTGACCAGGCCAGTAGTGGGGGGGCAGTTAGGGGCAATCAGGCTGGCAGGCAGAGGCGGTTAGGGGGTGATCAGGCTGGCAGGGGGAGAAGTTAGGGGCAATCAGGCAGGCAGGCAGGCAGGTGAGCAGTTAGGAGCCAGCAGTTCCAAATTGTGAGAAGATTTGGGCCTAACTCAGCAGTCAGATATCCCCTGAGGGGTCCCGGATCGGAGAGGGTGCACCGGGCCTCTACTTAAGAAACAAATCGTGGTCTATTCGAACAACGGACTCCTCCCCGGCCCCCCGGCGAACCTCACGGCTGTGGAGTAACGGAGCCAGTCCCCCCAAAGGCACTTGTCACAGAATCCTGCTGCTGTTCGCATGAAGGTCAACGGCAAACGGGACTAATCCCTTCCCATAGCGATCCGAGCGGCGGCGAACGAGGCTCGGGGCACGCGCAGTGACCGTTTTGTAAAAACACACTTAACCTCCCTGCCGTTTCCTCTGACAGGTTTCAGCGAGAGTCCCCCGGACGCCATTGAAATGGCCCCTGTGCTTTGAATCAGGAACTGGGGGCTGACTGAGCCTCCGAGCGCACGGAGACAGCTCCGGCCCGGGCAGACGCTCCCAGTCAGACCCGCCAAATGCCAACAGGCGGGAGGTTAACGCAGCCGCCCTCGAACCCGAGGCAGGTTCCAGGCCCCGGGGACCGCTCGGCACCGGGCTGTCCCCGTGACCCAGGAGCAGCCTCTGGAAGCAGTTAAACAGCATCAGACTCGACCTCTGGAAGCGGGAGGTTCTGCCTTTCTGTGAGGAACTGGCCTTTTCCTCGTCCGGGAGGCACGCGCCCTCCCGACACAGCGATTCCCAACGGAGCCATTTCCTTCATTTACAGAAATGTTTATCGGGAGCCGCCCTGGGTCCGCACACAGAAAACGGGCAGGAGCCGGGACCGGTGTGGCTCAATGATAGAGCGTCGGCTTGGGGACTGAAGGGTCCCAGGTTCGATTCCAGTCAGGGGTATGTACCTTGGTTGTGGGCATATCCCCGGTGGGGGGTGTGCAGGAGGCAGCTGATCAATGACTCTCTCTCATCGATGTTTCTAACTCTCTATCTCTCTCCCTTCCTCTCTGTACAAAATCAATAAAATATATTTAAAAGAAAGAAAGAAAGAAAGAAAGAAAGAAAGAAAGAAAGAAAGAAAGAAAGAAAGAAAGAAAGAAAGAAAAAAAGAAAGGAAGAAAGAAAGAAAGAAAGAAAGAAAGAAAGAAAGAAAGAAAGAAAGAAAGAAAGAAAGAAAGAAAGAAAGAAGAAAAGAAAACGGGCAGGGGTGCGGGGTGGGGGGTGGGAATTCCTCCCCAAACCAGGGCTGAGCCTCGTACCCAGAGTTCCCGTCATCACGGCCAACCCGCCCGCCCGCCGCCCTGGCTGGGGCCCGGCCTGCGTTTGCAGCGCCGTCCGCGGACACGGGTAACAGCGGCAGGAAGTACCACGTCTGTTTACCTTTCTGTTTGTCAGGAGCGTCCCTTCACCGGCCGCCGTGGCCCAGAGGTTGAGCCGCGACCTATGAACCCGGGGGTCACAGCTGGACTCCCGGTCGGGGCACAGGCCCGGTTGCAGGCTGGACCCCCGTGTGGGACGTGCAGGAGGCAGCCGATGCGTGATTCTCTTTCGTTATTGACTAGCGGCCTGGTGCGCAAACATGTGTGCCCTCGGTGGGGGGGGGTCCCCCAGCCTGGCCCGTGCCCTCTTGCCGTCGGGGACCCCTCAGGGGGTGTCCCCCTGCTGTCAGTCAAACATCGTCTCAGCGGAGCTCCCCCTGAGGGAGCGCACTGGCCACCAGGGGGCGCTCCTGCACTAAGCGTCTGCCCCTGGTGGTCAGTGCGCATCATAGTGGCTGGTCCTTCCCAGCCGTTCTGCCACGAGGGTCAATTGCATATTACCCTTTCATTATATAGGATGTTTCTCTCTCCTTCTCCCTTCCCCTCTAAAAGCAAGAAAAAAATATTTTTTTTTTAAAAAAAAGAACTTTCGTATGGACGGCGATTTGCATGCCTCCAGGGGAGCATGCGCGTGTGTGACCTTGACCCCGACCTGGGGGCCCAGGGAGGCAGCCCAGCGCCCACGTGCGCCCCCCTCTCCCGGGGGCCCGTCGGCGCCACGCAGCCGACTTGGAAATCTGCATGTCTGTGCGAAGGTATGAAATATTCATGCCGCGGATTAAAATATTTTATTTAATTAATATTGACTTAGGATGAATTTTTAAACAGATTCGTATTTCCTATGCGCTCCAGGCGGCCCCGCCGACCGGGCCTCGGTGAGCGGAGCCGATGACAGAAATCGCGGGGGACGTGGCCGGAGCACGCTCAGAGCCCGGAGAGACAGACAGGGAGCGGCGTCGGCTTCAGGACAGACGGGCAGCCTCCTCTGAGCGGGGAGCACGTTCCATTTTATAATTTTACTATTTTATAATTTTACTAGATATTCATCCACAGGGGTGTGTCCCTCAGCCCAGCCTGCACCCTCTCCAGTCTGGGACCCCTTGAGGGATGTCCAACTGCCTGTTTAGGCCCGATCTCATGGGCTACTTTCTTTAAAAAAAAAAAAAAAAAATTATATATATATTTATATATATATTATGTTTGTATTGATTTCAGAGAGGAAGGGAGAGGGAAAGAGAGAGAAACATCAATGATGAGAGAGAATCACTGACCAGCTGCCTCCAACCCAGCCCACAACCCAGGCCTGTGCCCTGACCGGGAATCGAACCATGACCTCCTGGTTCCTAGGTCGACGCTCAACCCCTGAGCCACGCTCAACCTCTGTCACTTCAGTGACAGTGTGGCTCATCGCCTGTGCCTACAGCCCGTGCTCAGGGCGCAGTCCTACAGCCACACCTCGCCGCCAGGGGGACATGTGACGTCGCTCAATTGCCGAGGAAGGCGGGGAGAACGGGCTTAGCGAGATCCCCACAATCAGGGGACTAGTCGCAGCTGTGGTAGATCGCTCCTCGTTCGGCCTGTGGCAGAGAGGAATCCCGCTGTGTCTGCATCCGTGTCTTCCTTTCTTCCCGACCTCCTCACGGCCTGGATAATGACTGCACCGACTCCCCCCGGCGCCTGCTGGCGAGAACGTGTACAGATGCCGCCAGCAGGGCTGACCCGGGGCACTGCGCCTCCTTCCGGTCCCCACCGTCCGGCGGCCCCCGGAGGCTTACCGAGCTCGCGCCCGCAGACCCCTCCACAGAACGCCGATACTGCACACCGGGAGCCGGGCCAGAGCCGGGGTGAGTGCTAATTGGAGGAGACGGCGTGCAGTGGTGATAACGGAACAGGGGACTCACATCCACAAGCCTTGTTAGCATGCTGAGCAGTCACCGCTGGCTCCGCCGGGGCACCCAGCACCCCTTCCAGCGGGAAATGGGGCTGTGAGGTGCTCAGGGCCACACGTGTGGCCAAGGCGGCGGCGGGACCTGCCCCTCGGACCTCAGAGCTCAGTCCTACAGCCAAACCCACACACACGGGACACGGGCGATCACAGTCGATCCTGTCACCGGGATGGATGGCGGAGGATGGAAAAGCAGGTTCTGTCCTGCTCGGTGGTGGGGAAGGGGACGTAAAGGGAGAAACAGGCGGAAATCGCGATCCCTGTTTTCCTCCCAAAGAGAGGCCATGGGCCCTAGGAGAACAGGCTGGGCCGGTGCGAGCCGTTCCTGGCACCGGGTCCTTGTTCAGGGAAGGGGAAGGGGGGGCAGGTGTGACTCTGGTGACTGAACCCCGTCTACCCCAGCTCCTGGGAGCTGGTCTCAGAATGAGGGGGAGATCTGACCTCTCGGGATAGAGTTCAGGGCCCCGGGTTTGACTTCAGATACCCGGATGCAGGAGAATGTCCCGGATGGAGGTTTGAGTGTCGCCATGGCAACAGGGGTCCTCCCGTGAGGGTCTGGGTCCCTACAATGAGGTCTGATCCCTGGATGGAGGACTGGCCCCTGGAGGGGGGTCTGGGTGCCTGCATTGGGGTCTGGCCTCCAGGAGAGTCTCTGTGTCCGGGGATTGAGGACTGAGCCTCCATATTGATCTCAGATACCCGGATGCAGGAGAATGTCCCGGATGGAGGTTTGAGTGTCGCCATGGCAATAGGGGTCGTCCCATGCAGGTCTGGGCCCCGAATTGTGGTCTGGGACCCCGGAGGGTGTCTGGGTGCCTTGATTGAGGACTGGGATCCAGGCTAGTGGTCCCTACCCTGTAATTGACGTCAGAGCCCAGGACACAGACCCGGGCCCTGTGGGAGGTTGATTCCCGCCATATAAATAGGGCCTCTGCCATGGGGGTCTGGGCCCCCGAATTGAGGTCTGATCCCTGGATGGAGGTCTGGGCCTGGGATGGGGTCTGGGAGCCTGCATTGGGGTCTGGCCTTCCGTAGTCTCTCTGTCCCAGGATAGAGGTCTGGCCACGCATCTGACTTCAGATTCCCGGATGTAGGTGGATGCCATGGATGGAGGTCTGAGTCTGGCCATTGAAATAGGGGCCTCCACTGAGGGTCTGCGCCCCGAATGCGGTCCTGGCCCCGGAGGTGGGTCTGGTGCCTCGATTGGGGGCGGGGTCCCGCGGTGGTGGTCCCGGCCCCGTAACTGAGGTTCACAGATCCGGGCCTTATGGGATGCCCTCAGGTCAGGGCTCGATTCCCGGTCAGGGCTCAGGCCCGGGTTCGGCCTTGATCCTCAGTGGGGGGTGTGCAGGAGGCAGCCGATCCATGATTCTCTCTCATCATTGATGTTTCCCTCTCCCGCTTTCTTCCTCTCTGAAATCAATAAAAATAAATTAAAAAAACAACAAAATGTGTCATGAAGAGAAGTGGCTTCCTTTCAATGCACCGGAAGATACAAATATTGCTTCAAACTTAAATCCAACACACCGGGAACAGGAGGGGTTCTGGGGCAGGATTAACGGCGAGACGCCAGCCCTGACTGCTTTGGCTAAGTGGACAGAGCATCGGCCTGCAGACTGAAGGGTCCCAGGTTCGATTCCGGTCAAGGGCATGTACCTCGGTTGCGGGCACATCCCCAGTAGGGGGTGTGCAAGAGGCAGCTGATCGATGTTTGTCTCTCCTTGATGTTTCTAACTCTCTATCCCTCTCCCTTCCTCTCTGTAAAAAAAAAAAATTAATAAAATGTATTAAAAAAAACAATATGGAGACACCGGGGGACTGTTCTTACTGCTCCTTCTTGATATTTTCCCCCCTCCTTTAATTCAAAGATACTGTAACAAATAAAAGTTTAATAAGTAAAAAAAAATCGCATTTTAAATGAAAAACCCATTATTAACTTATTAAGAACCATTAAGTACATAATTACCAGGATCCCGTTACATGACGATACCGTTTCTTTAAAGCCGGAAATAATACCTCCTGAAACTTTAATTATTTGAACGGGAAGACGAGGCGGCCGTTATCTCCTCCGACAAAGACGGAAATCAGTTTAATTGCTTCTCCGCGGCCCGCGCCTCCGCTGGGAGCCAGGCGGCCAGAGAGGGGCGTGAACCGGCGGCGTGAACCCGGCTGTGCCCGCGCCCCGGTGGGGTCACCCGGGCGGAGGCCGGCTCGGGCCGCTGCGGCCCCTCAGTGGTCAGCGGAGCCGCAGGTGGACGCTGTCTGTCTGCCCAGGAGCCGCACCAGCTGGAGCCGCCGCCTCCCAGGAACCGCACCAGCTGGGCCGGCCGTGACCGCGTCTCCGTGGCCGAGTGGACACATCTGAGGCAGCACTGCCCGCCTGCACTCCCCGAGCTCGGCAGACGGCTGCGCGGTGGGGCCGCTTCCGATGCTTCAGATGGGGGGGACCCAGCCCCCCAACAGCTGGGCTCTCAGCTGCAGAGCAGGACGGCCCACGGGCGAGGCCTCAGAGGGGGCCGGGGTGGGGGTGGGGGGATGGGTGCTGCCTGGAGCAGCCCAGGCCCCAGCCGGAGGGACAGCACACACACACACACACACACACACACACACACACACACACTCTCCCCGCGTCGGCGCGCACAGCGTGGGCGGCATGGACGGGGCTCGCTCCCTGCGGAGGGCACACACACACACACACACACACACACCCTCCCCGCGTCGGCGCGCACAGCGCGGGCGGCATGGACGCGGCTCACTCACGGCGGAGGGCACACACACACACACACACACCCGTGTGGTCAGGGGCTGGAAAGGGACGTAGTGAGGATCGAACAGGGACCCGGGAGGCATGCGGCCCACGCACGCTCCCTGGCCGCTCCGGGGAACGCCAGGCTGTGGTTTGAAGCAGGAAGGCACACAGCCTCTGTCCGAACGCCGCACCGGGCCCCGCAGGTGCCAGGGCAGCGCTGGGACAGTGCGAGGCGAAGGCCGGGCCTGGGCACCCCGGCCGTGCCCGAAACGGGAAGCAGCCCGAGGGGCCGGGGGTTCCTGCGCCAGAGTCTGCCTCACCCCCGGCCCCGCAGGCTCCCGGTCACGGGGCCCAGCTGGGGAGCGGCAAGGGGTCTGCCGTCTGCCAGGTGCGGGAGGCGGGGGTCCGGAGGGGGAATGGGGAGGCGGAGCCCCCGCTCACCTCACTCCCGGGAAGGCGGGCTCCTGGCCGTCCTCACAGCGCCCTCTGCCTGATCCTCGGCTTGTGCCAGGGCTTGGTCTTAGGGCTCTTTTGGGATGGGAACAGGGGCCCATTTCTGAACCCTTTTTCTAGTCAACCTAGAGATGGCCTGGGCCCTTAAGGGTATTTAAAATCAGCCACGGGGCTCTTTGGTGAGCGTCGACCTCTGACCCGGGAGGTCACGGTTGGATTCCGGTTGCAGGCTCAATCCCCAGTAGGGGGCGTGCAGGAGGCAGCTGGTCAATGTGTTTCTCTCATGTCGATCTCTCTCTCTCTCTCTCTCTCTCCCCCTCCTCCTCTCTCCCTCCCTCCCTCTCACTCTCTGAAAAATCAACCAGCGGGAAATGCCCTCTGGCGAGGATGAACAAAACCAGGCCGATCTCTGCCGCCAAAGCCCAGGCTCCTGGGACGGCGTGGCTGCCTTCCGGGATCTTCCTCGCGGAGGCGGCACCTGTGTGTGGCTTCTTGTGGCCCGCAGGCCGGGCTGGGGGCCGAGCGCCCTCCCGGGAGCCTGCCCCAGGCCCCAGGCCCTCCTGCGGCTCCCAGCTCCGGATGAGATTCGTCTGTTACCTGAGGACACGGTCTTCCCGCCGCCTGACTGACATCTAATCGTCTCTTCTCGGGACAATCGCATTGTTGTAATTTTTTAATATACAGCGGTTTCATTCTAGGGGTCTGATCAAATTAAACAGGATCCAATTAACTCTAATCAGGGGGTGGGCAGGCGGCGTCGGAGGCGGCGGGGATGTTAGTAAACACGGGCTCTCCGGGGACGGCTCTCCGGGGACGGGCGGGGACAGGCTGGGACGGGCTGGACGGGCTGGACAGGCGTGGACGGGCGTGGACGGGCTCCGGGGACGGGCTCCGGGGACGGGCTGGGATGGGCTCCGGGGACGGGCTCCGGGGACGGGCTGGGATGGGCTCCGGGGACGGGCGGGGACGGGCGGGGACGGGCGGGGACGGGCTCCGGGGACAGGCTGGGATGGGCTCCGGGGACGGGCGGGGACGGGCGGGGACGGGCTCCGGGGACGGGCTGGGACGGGCTCCGGGGACGGGCTCCGGGGACGGTCAGGGAACTGGCTCGGGTGGCGGGCTCCATCCCCAGTGGGGGGCGTGCAGGAGGCAGCCGACCCAGGATTCTCTCTCATCGTGGACGTTTTTCTCTCTCTCCGTCTCCCTGCCTCTCTCTCTAAAAGGCAATAGAAATACATTAACGAGAGGAGAACAGGACGTGATGGAGATCCGAGCAGGGAGCCTGCGTCCCCTTTCACCCGGTGGCCCGTCCCCGCTGGCTCTCACGGCGCAGCCCCGGGCGGGCGGGAGCCTGCCACGTGGCCAGCGTCCGGTCCCCTGTGCGGGGCCCGCGGTGTGGGGTCGGTGTCCCGTCCCCTGTGCGGGGCCCGCGGTGTGAGCCAGCGTCCCGTCCCCTGTGCGGGGCCGAGGTGTGGGGTCGGTGTCCCGTCCCCTGTGCGGGGCCCGCGGTGTGAGCCAGGGTCCCGTCCCCTGTGCGGGGCCCGCGGTGTGAGCCAGTGTCCCGTCCCCTGTGCGGGGCCCGCGGTGTGGGGTCAGTGTCCCGTCCCCTGTGCGGGGCCCGCGGTGTGGGCGTCCCATCCCCTGTGCGGGGCCCGCAGTGTGGGCGTCCCGTCCCCTGTGCGGGGCCCGCAGTGTGGGCGTCCCGTCCCCTGTGCGGGGCCCGTGGTGCGGGGCCAGGCTGGCCTGTCCTCCCGGGTCCGGGTGGGGGCGGCGAACCAATCGGGAAGTAAATGGAGTTCTCAGCGGCGGCCGCCTCGGCCGTGCGGCAGCCGGCGGGCCGGTCATTTAAGCTCCGCGGGGCAGCCTGTCCGCGGGCGAGAGGGTCAGCCTCCTGCCGGGCCCGGGGCTCCCTGGGAGGGGAGCCGGGAGGGCGGCGGGGAGGGGAGCAGGGAGGGCAGTGGGGAGGAGAGCCGGGAGGGCGGCGGGGAGGGGAGCCGGGAGAGGAGCTGCCTCTGGGCCGGAGGTCGGCCTGGCCGGCCGCGTCTGCGAACCCGGCTCTGTCCCTAGCAGCAGGACAGGGAGAGGGCACACGCACACGGACCTGACCACGTCCAGGGCGCTGACGGGGACACCAGCTCCCCGGAGACAGACGGAGGGAGCCGCCGCGGGGCACAGCAGCACGCAGGCTGGGCGTCTGTGCAGGACGGGCCAAACACACCCTGGAGCCCTCCCTGTCCCTCCCCGGCTGTCCCACCTCCCTGTCCCTCCCCGGCTGTCCCACCTCCCTGTCCCTCCCCGGCTGTCCCACCTCCCTGTCCCTCCCCGGCTGTCCCACCTCCCTGTCCCTCCCCGGCTGTCCAACCTCCCTGTCCCTCCCCGGCTGTCCCACCTCCCTGTCCCTCCCCGGCTGTCCAACCTCCCTGTCCCTCCCCGGCTTTCCCACCTCCCTGTCCCTCCCCAGCCCCAACCGAGCACCAGTGGGGCCCTTTGGGCTGGCCTGCGCCCTCTCACAATCTGGGCCGAGGGACACGAATGTCATGCACCGGCCTCTGGTGTTTAACATAACAGGAGATTGAAGAGAATCCCTTAGAACGGTCAGGAAAAGGTGGAAATGTAGAAATCCTTGGAACAGCAGAGACCAGCCATTGGGAGGGAGTGTGTGTGTGTGTGTGTGGTGTGTGTGGTATGTGTGTGGTGTGTGTGTGGTGTGTGTGATGTGTGTGGTGTGTGTGTAGAGTGTGTGTGGAGTGTGTGTGGTGTGTGTGATGTGTGTGATGTGTGTGATGTGTGTGGTGTGTGTGTGGTGTGTGTGGTGTGTGTGGTGTGTGTATGTTTTAAGATAAAACCTAGCATCTCACAAACAACGTGTGTTTCGGTCTGTGGCCGTTGCCAAGGTGACAGCCTTTATTTGCGGAAACGGGCACAGCTGTGGGCACCCCGGCCCCGGGGTGTAAGTGACGCTCTCCCAGCGCAGGCCGGGCTCACGGGCCCACGTCTCTGCCTCCCGGAGACCCTGGAGGTTACATTCCTCACGAGGGGCTTTTCCTGCACGCTCCTGCTGGGCCGGTGTGGGGTGACCCCGCTCCTGGATCGGGGGGGGGGGTGTGAACCGCGGGTGTGGGGTGACCCCCCTCCTGGATCGGGGGGGGGGTGTGAACAGCCGGTGTGGGGTGACCTCCCTCCAGGGTCCCAGGTTCGATTCTGGTCAAAGGCATGTACCTTGGTTACGGGCACATCCCCAGTGGGGAGTGTGCAAGAGGCAGCTGATCGATGTTTCTCTCTCATCGACGTTTCTAGCTCTCTTTCTCCCTTCTTCTCTGTGAAAAATCAATAAAATATATTTTAAAAAACACAAACAAACAAACCCGCCCCGGTTTGTCTGGGAGAGAAGAGAAGCATCACACGTGGGCACAGCCGCCTGGCGGCCGCCGGTTCTCGGTCACACTTAGACCGGACAGCGCTGTCCCCGGGGGGCGGTCCTGGGCCCGGCGCCGCAGGGCGCGCGTGCGGGCGGGTTTCCCACCCGCGTGTCTGCTGCCCACCCTTCCGGGCACCCCGGGCGGCGGCCAGGCCGGCCCCTCTCCCAGGTGACTGGTCCTCTTCCCTCCCCGCCACCCGCTTCGCCTCCAAATATATGCTTTCTGGAAGTTCAACAGCACCCCCTGGTGGAGCGCTGCCGCCGGTTCAGGCTGAGCACGGTTGTTCCGGAAACTCAGTGGAAGGAAAGGGGTCCGGGTGTGGGGGACCCACCGGAGGCCTGGGCCCCCAGGCCAGAGGGCAGAGCCGCCGCGGACAGACGCTGGGCTGGGGGCAGGAGGGGGTCATTCCCTCCAGTCTCGGTGGCTGGAGGTTTTGTTGTTGTTGTTTGTTAGTTAATATATTTTATTGATTTCGGAAAGGAAGGGAGAGAGAGACAAAACACCAGTGATAGAGAGGATCATGGCTCGACTGCCTCCTGCACGCCCCGTACTGGGCATTGAGCCCACAACCTAGCACTGTGCCCTGACCAGGAATCCAACCTTGACCTCCAGGTCCATGGATGATGCTCAGTGCTCAATCCATTGGGCCACGCAGGCCGGGCTCTGTGTGTGTGTGTGTGTGTGTGTGTGTGTGTGTGGTGTGTGTGTGTGTGTGTGTGAGTGTGAGTGTGTGTGTGTGTGAGTGGGTGTGTGAGTGGGTGTGTGTGAGTGTGTGTGTGTGTGTGTGTGTGAGTGTGTGTGTGTGTGTGTGTGTGTGTGGTGGGCGTGGCGGGAAGTGCCAGGAGGCAGGGCCAGGGCTCCCATAGGTTCTGGGGAGCACGTGGAGAGAGGCCCTTAAAGGGCCCAAACCAGCCTGCTGGTGACTCGCTGGTTAGGCCATCAGCCTGCTCACCTGAGGGTCTCGGGTTCGATTCCCAGTCAAGGGCATGTGCAAAGCCCATGCCTGGTCCTGGGCAGGGCCCGTTGGGGAGGCAGCCGATTGCTGTGTCTCTCTCGCATCCATCTCTCTCTCTCCTCCCTCCCTCCCACTTTCTCTAAAAATAAAAATAAAAAATCAGTGGAAAAATACAAGATCCCAAACTTTGATGACTATGAACTAGCACAGACCCGCGGACCTGGCCGGGACGGAGTGGGCCGGGCGGAACCCAGGTGGGCGCCCCACGAGAAGGCAGGTTGTTGGAGGGAAACTGGGCCCAGCTGGGGAAGGCGGGCTCCTAGGGGCTCCGGCCGCGGCCCGCGGAGGGTTCTGGAACGGGCCGTGTGTTTTTCTGAAAACATGTTTCACCTCATTCTTGCCGCCCCTGCTCCCCAGCCCTGTTATTAAACTTCGTTAGCTCAGGGTCAGGCACCAGAGCCACGCTCCCGCCGCTGTGCGCCCAGCCTCAAAGCTCCGTGTCCTGAAGGCCTGGCCGAGGGCGGCTCAGTGGTCGGCACACCGCAGCTCGAGAGCCACATGCGGCTCTTTGGCCCCTTGAGTGTTGCTCTTCCACAAAATGCCACGTGTGGGCGCCCACGTACAGTGCGACTGAAACGTCGGTTTTCAGCCTGGGCGAGTCTATGTTGACGAAGGGGTTCTATCGCTGAGCCACACGCAAGGGGCCAAAGAGCCGCATGTGGCTCTTGAGCCGCCGTGTGCCCACCACCGCCCGGAATGATGGATCGCGGAAATCAGGGGGCTACGTGGGCCCGAGACGTTCTCTCGCACCGAGAGCCAAGCTACGGGGGGCCCTCAGCACTGCCCGCCTCCCTGTGGGCGGCCGCGCCAGCGGGTGACATCAGTCACCCCCCTCGGGGCCCGGCTGCCTCCTGGCCGGCGTCTGTGGCGTCGCCGTGTGCCCGTCTGCAGTCAGGCTGAAATCACTCCGCACGGCCCGTCCTCGCAAGAGGGAGGAGGAAGCCCGGCGGGCGGGGCTCCGTGGGGGGTGAACTCAGTGCAGACCTGTGACCCCGGGGTCAGGGTTCAATTCCGCTCAGGGCACAGGCCCGGGTTGGGGGCTCCATCCCCAGTTGGGGGCGTGCAGGAGGCAGCCGATCAGGGATTTCTCTCTCATCATGAATGTTTCTGTCTCTCTTCCTCTCCCTTCCTCTCTGAAATCAATAAAAAATACATTGAAAGAGAAAAGAAAGAAGACTGAGATGCCGCGGACAGCCCTGCTGTCGGGTGGTTTGGGGGAGCTGGCCGGGGGAGGAAGGGGGGGAGGGAGGAGGCGCAGAGAACCCCAGGAAACCTGGGACATCGCCCCAAATCTATCCAGGCTGACAAAGCGTTCCAAGGAAGAGCAAGCTGGCAAAGCAATAATTTTCACTTACACTAACAGCAACCCGATGGAGATCATAATGGGGAAAAATAGCCCACTCCTAATAGGCATGTAAACGGGGGGAGCATGTAGAAGAAAAGTGGGCAAACAAGCAATTAAGAGAAATATGCAAATAGCTCATTAACATACGAACAGATGTTCAAACTCAATAATAATCAGAAAACTATAAATTAAAACACGGGGCCGTTTCCCCCTGTCTGAGCCGGGAAACAGAAACATCGAGCAAAGGGGGCGCATTGAGATAAAACAGGAACGCAATGCCTCTCCTGGCCAGCAGGGGGTGAGGTCTGACCTAGGAAGCAGGAGGTCGCCGTTGGTGGGTTCCCGGTCAGGGCACAGGCCCGGGGTGCGGGCTCCATCCCCAGCGTGGGGCGTGCAGGAGGCAGCCGGTCCGTGATTCTCTCTCATCACGGATGTTTCTCTCTCCCTCTCCCTCCCCCTGCCTCTCTGAAATCAATACAAATATACCTTTAAAAAGCCTAACCTTCCACCGGTCTATGTTATAGCTGCCCTCCCCAGGAAAGAGGCCGGTAAGCCGGGACGAGGGGACCAGGGAAACTGAGGCAGGGAGCTGCACAAACTGGCAGAACCATTTGCAGCCCAGGCAGAAGGCCGCCTCCTGGAGGCAAAGCCGAGGTCAGTGGCATTTCGGCTCCAGACACAGAGAAGAGCGGAACCAGGCGGGCGGCCGCGTAGACCACCCTCGGCCCGAACGCTGACCTGCTCCCGGTGCAGGTCGGGCTGAGGGACCCCCCCCTCCATGCACGAATTTCATGCACTGGGCCTCTAGTCTACAATAACAAAAGGGTAATATGCTAATTAGACTGGACAGCTGAACGGCCTTCTAGATGAAGCCATGGAGTCAGGGGCCACAGCAGAGGAGGTTATGAGTGATCAGGCGGGCAGGTGAGTGGTTAGGGGCAATGAGGCAGGAAGGCCAGTGGTTAGGGGCAATGAGGCAGGAAGGCCAGTGGTTAGGGGGAATGAGGCAGGAAGGCCAGTGGTTAGGGGCAATGAAGCAGGCATGTGAGTGATTAGGGTCAATGAGGCAGGCATGTGAGTGATTAGGGTCAATGAAGCAGGCAGGTGAGTGATTAGGGGCAATGAGGCAGGAAGGCCAGTGGTTAGGGGCAATGAGGCACGCAGGCAGAGGTGGTTTGGGGTGATCAGACAAGCAGGCAGGTGAGTGGTTAGGGGCATCAGACAGGCAGGCGAGTGGTCAGGAGCCAGCAGTCCTGGATTGTGAGAAGGATGTCTAACTGGGATTGGGCCTAAACCAGCAATCGGACATCCCCCGAGGAGTCTCTGATTGTGAGAGTGCAGGCTGGGCTGAGGAGCGAATGTGCACCGGGCCTCTAGAATTGATATAAAAGCCAACACGTCCACTTGCCCAAAACAATAATGACTAGATGCTGTGAGAATGAGTCTATTTCTTCAGCACGTGTACAGCTACGAGCTGTGTGTTTAGTCAAACAGCGCCTAGCTTAGGGAGATTACATTTACAAAATGTAAATAGAAAGCATGCCCAGGCCTTCTCTAGAAAGGTCTGCCTACTTGTATAATCATTTTTTTTTTAACTGTTAAAAAGAAAGAAAATCCAGTAGGAGAGGAACTCTGGACCTAGTCATATAAATTTAAGTTGTATGCCTCCAAATTTAATTGTAAAAAGCAGGCTCCTACCCAGTTCATGTCTCAGAACTGTGAACCAGGAGGTCACGGTCTGAATCCCAGTCAAGGGCACAGACCCGGGTTGTGGGCTCCATCTCCAGTAGGGGGCGTGCAGGAGGCAGCCAATCAGTGATTCCCTCTCATCATTGCTCTTTTTCTCTCTCCTCCCTTCCTCTCTGAAATCAATACAAAAGTATTTTTTAAAAAAGAAGAAAGAGAGAGAGAGAGAGAGAGAGAGAGAGAGAGATGTATCTAGTGTGGGTCCACCAACTAAAATCCAAACATTCTAAAAACCAAAATATGGGTGGTGATTTTTGGTTTGGTTTTTTTTTGGGTTTTTTTTTATCATTTACTTGGAGACAAAGGCGATCTGATCTGAACTCATCTGGCATTAAAGTTTAATGTGATAAATGAGAGGCCATTTATACTCTTTATCTTAATGTGAACATTCATCCATTTCACGGCAAAATAACGATGTTTGATTACAGGATGCTGCCCCCATGGGGGTTGGGGGGATGTAATATTACAGTGTTTTCTCTTTATTACCTTTCTGAAACCCTAAGATTCCGGAGAAACTCCTCCTAGAACGCCTCTGGCCCCGGCGTTTTAAATGAGAGGGTATTAACGGCAGCCGAGGTCGGGCGCCGCGGCGGGAAACAGAGGTGGGACCACCCGGGGACCCCAGTGCCCGGACCCCAGCAGTCCTGGCCGGAAGCCATGAGAGCCCAGGCACCGGGCCGCCCCGCCGACGGGGCCGGTCGGGGGGAGAAGCATCGCGGGGATTGGACGCGGCAGCTCCCCGGACGCAGGAGAGAGATGGGGGTCAGAGGACGGTCCACGGTCACCCCTGGGGGTCCGGGGAGTTCCGGTCACACCGACCACGGAACCGGGATGGACAGGGACCGGGTCTGCCCGTCCCACTGGCCACGGGGCGCTGGCAGAAGCCCTGGGCGGGGCCTCGGGCAGAGCGTGCGCCGGGGCCTCCGGTGGTGAGATAAATGGGGGAATCATGGCCACATGCCGACGATGAAAACACGAGGAAAGGACACAGGAAACACGTTTCTTCCCAGAAGTCACTCATTAAAGGGCACGGCCCCGCAGCAAGCACGCCGGCTGGGAGCCAGGACTCTCGGCCGCCGTCTTCTGGTCCCGAACGCTCCCTCCACCGGACCAGCCTCCACCGTCACACAGAGCACACAGCCCGGCCCGCACGGCTGTGCGGAGCGGCGACCTGTGAACCCGGAGGTCAGGGTTCGATTCCCGCGCAGGGCACAGGCCCGGGTTGCGGGCTGGGTCCCCAGTGTGGGGCGTGCAGGAGGCAGCCGACTGGTGAATCTCTCTCATCTCTGATGTTTCTCTCTCCCTTCCTCTCTGAGTCAATAAAAATGTAAAGCGGGAGGGCAGGAGCTAACAGCAGAGGGTGGAGTGGGGACCAGGTGGAGGGGAGCTATGGGGGGGCGGGGAAAGGAGAAACAATTGTAATAATCTGAACAATAAAGATTTATTAAAAAATAAATAAAAAACAACACAGGTGTCTTAACTGCGTAATATTCAGCAAACAGAATCGGCTTTTGTTCCGGAAGAGAGGATGGTGTCTCCCGTTTGGCCGCACAGACACTCTGCAATCATCCCTATCTGAGGGCTTCTGGTTGTCCACCCCCAAAATCCAATGCAAACAGAAACGAACAAACGCAGCTGTTCAAAAAAGAAAGAAAAAATGCCGTCTTTGTCACTTCACCAGCCCCAGGACCAACTCGGAGAACAGCGCCAGGAGGCCTGCAGCTTCAAACTCCTTCTGCAGCTCGTCCAGCGACGAAAACTCTTTGACTTCAAAGGCCAGGAACCTGCGGCAGGAGAGACCGGGATGAGCCAGCCGCCCGGAGGGCAACCGCGGCTGCCGGCGCAGGTGCCCACACCGGCCCGGCCCCACCTGGCGTGTCCCGGCTGCGCCCAGGCCTCCCAGAGCACGCTGGCCATCCTCTCTCTGCACTTCCTCCCACTCGAGTCCACGTCCACCTTGGAGGTCCTCTGCAGCACCAGGAACTCCTGCGGGACAAGCAGGACGTTATCTGCGGGTGCCTGGAGCTCTGGGCCCCAAGTTTTCTTCTCTTTGTTTAAGAAAATGTGTTCGTATTGATTTCAGAGAGAAAGAGAAACATCCACGATGAGAGAGAACCATGGGTGGGCTGCCTCCCGCACGCCCCTCTCCGGGGATCAAGCCCACAACCCGGGCCTGTGCCCGGACCGGGAACCGAACCGGGACCTCCTGGTTCCTAGGTCAGCGCTCACCCATGGCGCCGCGCCGGCCGGGCCTGGGTCCCAAGCTTGTGAGCAGCCAGGCGCCTGCAGGCTGAGCTCCCCCGTCTCCCTGGGAACCGGGCGGCGGGGGGTGCGCGTGTTTTTGCTCACTGGCTGGTGTGATGGGCCGGCCGGCCGGGGACCAGAGGCCAGAGAGAGGCCGTCTCAGGCTCCATGCCGGCCTGGGCGGCCTGCCCGCTGGGCCTGGGCCGGTGACCCGTCACTGTGGCCTCAGGAGCCTGCCCCCTGCTGAGCACAGGCCACTGCGCTGGCGTCTGCGTGGCAGCCCGGTGCCCACGCCCACTCTGCAAACAGCCGGCGTCTGCCGGCCTGCACCGGCTCCACGCTGGGGACCAGCACCTGCGCTCCAGTCCTCACCCCGACCTCTAACGGCCTCCGGGCTTGTTGACATTAGGAGGCACGTCAGGGACAGGTGGTAAACAAGGAAGAACTCTGCCCGGCCGGTTTGGTTCAGGTCAAGGGCACGTCCCTCAGCTACAGGTCCATTCCCGGCCGTCAGGGCACCTGCAGGAGACGACCGATCCACGTGTCTCCCTCACACTGACCTCTCTCTCCCTCCCTCCCACTGACCTCTCTCTCCCTCACACTGACCTCTCTCTCCCTCACACTGACCTCTCTCTCTCACACTGACCTCTCTCTCTCTCACACTGACCTCTCTCTCTCACACTGACCTCTCTCTCTCTCACACTGACCTCTCTCTCTCACACTGACCTCTCTCTCTCACACTGACCTCTCTCTCTCTCACACTGACCTCTCTCTCTCACACTGACCTCTCTCTCTCTCACACTGACCTCTCTCTCTCACACTGACCTCTCTCTCTCACACTGACCTCTCTCTCTCACACTGACCTCTCTCTCTCTCACACTGACCTCTCTCTCTCACACTGACCTCTCTCTCTCTCACACTGACCTCTCTCTCTCACACTGACCTCTCTCTCTCTCACACTGACCTCTCTCTCTCTCACACTGACCTCTCTCTCTTCTCTCTGTCAATGGAAAAAAAATACCCTCAGGTGAGGATTGTTTAAAAAAGAAATAAGCCCTTAAAAAGAAGTGTGATTTCTCTGCAGGCACGCTCCAGCCGCTCCCGCCGCAGGAGTGAACCCTGGGGGTCCGGCCTCACATCGGGGAGCAGCCGCCTCCCCCGGGCGCCGGCGCCGTGAAGAGACACGGAGCCTCCGGGGAGCGTGAGCCAGGGAAGGCCTGCGCCCTCCTGCCGCCTGTCTCCGGAGGCTCCGTGCTCCCATGGGCTCCGTGCTCCCGCCTCTGAGAAGCTGCCTTCCTGTGCGCGGTGCCAGGGTCAGCCCCGCCCAGGCCCGCCCTGAACTCCAATGACTGGCTGTGGCTACGTGCTACCCCTCGCCCCCTCGTGTGGCACGAAGCTGGTCCACCGGACGCCGGACAAGCTTGGTGGCGAGAGCCCCGCTGGGGAGGGCTTCTTAGTCCACAAATCCGCAGGCTCCCGGCTGCCCAAGCTCCTGGTCACCCCTGAGCACAAAGCCCAAGGTGGCTGTGGCCCCGGAGAGGGGCTGTGACGGGCCTCTCCCCTGGTCCCACGGGAACAGGCTGGCCAGTTCAGGAGAACCTGGAAACTCCGAAGGCGGAAAGCTGACTGACCGTGAGCCCCCACCCCCACCCCAACGCACAGGAGCGACTCCCAGGACCTCAGGTCAGGAGAGCCGGCTCCTCCTTCAGGTGTTAGGGAGCAAACTAAAGTGTCGGCTGGCCCGGCCGGCATGGCTCCGGGTCTGAGCGTCCACCTAGGAGCCAGGAGGTCAGGGTTCGATTCCCGGTCAGGGCACAGGCCCGGGTGGCGGGCTCCATCCCCAGTGGGGGGCGTGCAGGAGGCAGCCGCTCCATAATGCTCTCATCATGGCTCTTTCTCTCTCTCCCTCCCCCCTCCGCTCTGAAATCAATAAAAATCTATAATAACGAAAGTGTCACATGCTAATTAGACGGGACAGCTGGACGACCTTTCGGCTGTCCTTCCTCCCGGACCAAGCCCGAACCCTGTGCACTGGCCTCCCGCGTACACACGTTAAAAACAAAGGCAGACAACAGTCCACGGCGGGCACCTTGACGCGGTCCCGGGGGCCTTGCAGGAGCAGCAGGATGACTCTGCCCGCGAACAGGAGCCGCCCGGCCAGCCCCAGGGCGGAGGCCCAGTGCCGCAGGGTCCTCGTGTAGCTGGCCTTTGCCCGCATGTGGTCCAGGCGCACCAGGGCCGTCCAGGGCGCCGTGGCCTCCCCGGGGCCCGCCGGGGCGCACCCGCTGGGGCCGGCTCCCGAGCCCGGCGGGGCGAGCAGGTGCCGGAGGTTCTGCTGGGCCCAGAGGACCAGCCGGTGGACCATCGGTTCCGGCGGGAAGGCCCGGGCCTGCTCCAGCAGCTGGTCCCTCAGGGCCGCGCACTGGGCCCTGGTCAGCCGCTCGGAGCCGACGGAGACGCCTGGCGGGCACGCAGGGTAGCCGGCCGGCAGGTGGAACACCAGCTCCAGGGGGGTGTCGGCGCCCAACGGGCCCTCGGCCGTGGTGCGGACTCTGCACACGGTGCCCTGGGTCTCTGGAAGGCACGGAGACACCGGTTAGCGCCCGGCCCCGATGGCAATGCCGCCTGGAGCTGGCCGTGAGGACCTGGGGTCTTTCCCCCCCACCCTCCCACCCCCCACTCCCCAGTCTCTTCCAGTCGCCCCCACCCCTCCGGCCTCAGGGAGCGCGGTGCAGGAGGCCCACACGCGCTGTCCGGAGCCCGAGGCCGCCCATCCAGCCTGAGCACCGTCCTCTCTGCAGGACAAAGCGAAGGAGACCTGGCACCCGGGCTGCCTGCCCGGCCCAAGGAGGGGCCGAGACCTGACACGGTCTCCCCGGACGCCCTGCGCGGGGCTCACGTAACCTGGGCCACGAGTGATGGTTACTACCCGCGTACAGCGCCCAGGAACTCCCACGGCCCGGCCATGCTGAATGCCACCCTCGGTGCAGCCCGGGCCACGGGCCCGCCGGCCTCCAGGGCAGCAGGCCCGGAGGCACCCGTGGCCTCAGGATGCCCGCAGCCCCGGGCCCGGCCGAGAGCGGTCACGTTAACCAGGAGGCGCTGATGCACTTCAGTTCTCTATTATGTCTTGAAATTTCGTTGCTGTATTTTCCTATCACTTCATAGGACTGCTATTTTTTTTTTAACAGTCCGTGGCCCTCTAGGCTTCCTCCACGTGCACAGCGGGCCGCTGTGAATGAGAAGTCTGTGGGGTCAGGGTGTTAGCGCGCTCAGGGGGGCAGTAAGGCTGGGGCCCCTGGGCTGGGCTCAGGGCAGGCCCCTGGCTGAGGGGAGAGCGGGAGGGTCAGTGCGGGGCGGGGGGTGCGGGGAGCGCACTCCTACCCCCCAGGTCTCCCCCCCCCAGGTCCCCCCCACCTTCCCAACTACCCCCCCACCCCCCAGCACCGGGGCGGAAGGTGCGGAGAGCGCACTCCTACCCCCCGGCCCCCCCAGATCCCCCCACCTTTCCAACTCCCCCCTACCCCCCCACCCCCCCAGCACCGGGGCGGGGGGTGCGGGGAGCGCACTCCTACCCCCCGGCCCCCCCAGATCCCCCCACCTTTCCAACTCCCTCCCACACCCCAGCACCGGGGCGGGTGCTCCTCGGGTTCGGGGAGCGGGGCGGGCACAGGGCGCGGTGGCCAGGGCCGCCGGAGGGGGGCGCCCGAGCCGGGGCCTCCGATCCCCACCCCCAGCGGGGGACCCGGCCACGGGGGGGCGGCCCCGCGGTCACCTGAGCGGCCGAGCACCTCCCACTCGCCGGGGCCGCAGAAGATCGCGGCCAGCGCCGCCCGCTCCTCCTCCGCCGCCATCGGCGCCGCCTCCGCCGGCTCCCCCGCGCCGCCCCTTCCGCCCGCGCTGCCGGCCGTGGCCACCGGGGGGCGCGCGCGTCTGCGCCGCGCGTGGCGGGCGGACAGGCCCGCGGTCCCCCCGCCCCGGCCTCCGCCTCCCGCCTCCCGCCTCCCGCCTCCCGCCTCCCGCCTCCCGCCTCCCGCCTCCCGCCTCCCGCCTCCCGCCTCCCGCCTCCCGCCTCCCGCCTCCCGGGCGGCGAATGGCCGGGCTCCCCGCGCCCCGGGGCCGGGCTTTCCTGCCCGCCCGCCCGTCCGCCCGCACCCGGCGCGGGAGGAGGAGGCCGGGCGGAGGGGACTGGGCGGGAGGAGCGGGAGCGGGGACGTGGGGCTCCCAGAGCGGGGCGGGGGAGGCGGGGACCCGCGCCTCCTGGGCTCCAGGGAGCCAGCCCCGCGGTGCGCAGCCCGGGCCCCCGCAGCCTGGGCCCCCCGGAGCCTGGGCCCCGCAGCCCGGGCCCCCGCAGCCTGGGCCTGGGCCCCCCCGCAGCCCGGGCCCCCCGGAGCCTGGGCCCCGCAGCCCGGGCCCCCCCGCAGCCCGGGCCCCCGCAGCCTGGGCCTGGGCCCCCCGGAGCCTGGGCCCCGCAGCCCGGGCCCCCCCGCAGCCTGGGCCCCCCCGCAGCCCGGGCCCCCCCGCAGCCCGGGCCCCCCCGCAGCCTGGGCCCCCCGGAGCCTGGGCCCCGCAGCCTGGGCCCCCCCGCAGCCCGGGCCCCCCCGCAGCGGCCCCCGCAGCCCCGGCAGCAGGCGGCCTGGCCCCGGGGTCACTGCCCCGCCCGGTGCTGCCCAGGCCCCTCTCCTCCCGCCATGGGACTCCCGGCCTTGGGGCGCCATCACGTGTGTAAACACGGGCTCCTCAATAATTAATCTGTGGAACCGACGCCAGAAGCAGCGGCGCAGGAGCCGCAGGAAGAGACGGGGCCGGGAACCCAGCGCTTGGGTTCAGGAACCGGAGTCCTCGGCCCGAACGGACCAGACCGGCGGATCCCAATCCTGTTTCAGCCTGGCCTCGAGGCTGGAGACCCTGCGAGGCACCTGCTGGGCCTGGCGGAACCTTTTGTTTGTTTTGTTTTAATTGACTTTTAGGCAGAGGAAGAGAAACATCCTGAGGGGCTGCCTCCTGCAGGCCCTGCTGCCTGGGATGGAGCACCCTTCTCCCTCCCCCACATACACACTCACCCCACACACACACACACAGAGTACACACATACACAGCGTACACACATACACACTCACCCCCCACACACACACACAGAGTACACACATACACAGAGTACACACCCCCCACACACACACTCACCCCACACACACACACAGAGTACACACATACACAGAGTACACACCCCCCACACACACACTCACCCCACACACACACACACACACACACACACAGAGTACACACACACACACTCACCCCACACTTACCCCACACACACACAGAGTACACACACACACAGAGTACACACATACACAGAGTACACACATACACACTCACCCCACACTTACCCCCCACACACACACAGAGTACACACACACACAGAGTACACACACAGAGAGAGCACACACATACACACTCACCCCACACCCCCCACACACACACACACAGAGTACACACACACACAGCGCACACACCCCACACACACAGCACACACACTCCCCCCCAGCCCCCACACACGCAGCGCACACACACACAGCACACACACACAGCACACACACACAGCACACACACCCCACACACTCACCCCACACACACACACACACAGAGTACACACATACACAGCACACACACAGCGCACACACCCCACACACACAGCACACACACTCCCCCCCAGCCCCCACACACGCAGCACACACACACACAGCACACACACCCCACACACTCACCCCCCCACACACACAGAGTACACACATACACAGCGCACACACCCCACACACACAGCACACACACTCCCCCCCCAGCCCCCACACACGCAGCGCACACACACACACACAGAGCACACACAGCACACACAGCACACTCACCACACACACACACACACACACACAGAGTACACACATACACAGCGCACACACAGCGCACACACAGCACACACACACAGCACACTCATCCCACACTTAGCCCACACACCCAGCACACACACCCCACACACAGCACACACACTCAGCACACACATACACAGCACACACACTGCACACACAGCACACTCACCCCACACACACAGCACACACATACACAGCACACACACAGCACACACAGCCCACACACACAGCACACACATACACAGCACACACACCACACATACACAGCACACACACAGCACACACACCCCACACACACAGCACACACACGCAGCACACACATACACAGCACACACACTGCACACACAGCACACTCACCCCACACACACAGCACACACATACACAGCACACACACCACACATACACAGCACACACATGCATACACACATGCACACAGCTACACGTGTATGCACATCATACACAGGCACGTGCAAGCACACGCACACACTGTCTGATGGGAATGGAACCGGCAAGCATTTCGGGGGCCCAGCTGACCGAGCCACAACGGCCGCAGAACCTTTTGGGTCGGTTGGTTGGTTTGGTGTCGATGTTGCCTTAGAGTTTCTTTTTTCAAAAAGAAATAACGTTTTGCGAGGCCAGCGGGGGACTGACCGCTGCACAGTGGCGGTCCCTGACCTTCAGCACCAGCGGGCGGCCGTGGCCCTGGTCGTGCTCCCACTTCCGGCCCCTCCTCCCGCTGCTGCCACAGGGAGGGAAGACGGGAGCCTGCTCCCAGGGCAGGAGGCCTCTCACGGAGGGAGGCCGGGGGAGGCCGGAGGGAGGCCGGGGGAGGCCGGGGGGAGGCCGGAGGGAGGCCCGGGGGAGGCCTGGAGGGAGGCCGGGAGGGCCGGAGGGAGGAGGGAGGGAGGCCGGAGGGAGGCCGGGGGAGGCCGGAGGGAGGCCCGGGGGAGGCCCGGGGAGGCCGGGGGGAGGCCGGAGGGAGGCCGGGGGGAGGCCGGAGGGAGGCCGGAGGGAGGCCGGGGGAGGGCCGGAGGGAGGAGGGAGGGAGCCCGGAGGGAGGCCGGGGGAGGCCGGAGGGAGCCCGGAGGGAGGCCGGGGGAGGCCGGAGGGAGGTCCGGAGTGGCCCGGAGAGGCCCAGACGGACGCCGCGGGGTTCCGGGGACCGAGCTCTCAGAGCCGCTGTGTTTGTCGTCGTTGTTGGATAGGTTTATTCACACTCGGATGGGCCCGCTGGTTAGCAACGCTTTATTTTAGACGCCTTAGAGTTAATTCCGATCAGCAGCCATGCCTGGGGCTCCGATCGGACAAAGGAGTCCATTTCCTACTGAACATTCCCGCGCCCTGCGGCCCGGCTCCGGTGAGCGCATCGCCCCCACCCCAGGCTCCCCTCCGTTCCCGGTCAGGGCGTGTCCCAAGGGGAGCAGCAGGCAGTGATCCATGGCGCTCATCACTGACGTTCCCTCCCGCCCTCTCCCTTCCTCTCTGAGATCAATAAAACGTGTTTTTAGGAGAAGCAGCGTTATCCTCTGAGACAAAGCAAGGCCGGGATGTCCCCACGCACACGGCCCTTTTGGTGATTCTCGTCCTGAACCCACCTCCCTCCGGGGAGGGGAGGGAAGGGGAGGGCAGGGGGGGAGAGGAAGGGGAGGGGAGGACGGGGGGTGGGGGGGAGGGGGGTTAGTAGGCAGGAGACAAACGAGCTGGCAGCTGGAGGTATTCTTGGAGCCGCGTCTCTGGGAGTGAGAAAGGCCCTCCTTGGGTTTGGTCTTACACACGAAGCTGGTGCGAGAGCTGCCCGCCTCCCCAGCGCCACCCCCAGCCCGTCCCCAGCCGTCCCCGGGGGGGCGGCTCCCTCCCCATGCAGGGGGGGGGGGCAGACAGGCCGGCAGATAGGGCCAGCTCGGCTCCGCGGCCTCGTACGCGGGGAACCCGGCTGAGCCATTTGCTGGCAAGTTTGTTTGGAAATAAACGGGACGCCAGTGAGTTGGCAGATGAAAGAGCCGGGCTCCCTCAGGCTGCCCCCTCCCCCGGCCCCACGACCGCAGCCACAACGCCCACAGCGGCTCCGCTCCGGTGGGACGCTCTGGTCGCTCAACCGGTTGAAGGACTAAGAGGAGCCACAGACGTGTCCCAATGAAACCATCACAGGCTTCGCTTCGCTTCGTGTCGTAAACAGGCGTTCGTAAAGGCTACAGGCCAGCCTCCGCCGCCTCATACGGGAGGGTGTGTCTGATCGCCGTTTAAACTTCCTGCAGTGCTTTCCTTAAACAATATTTTAATTGGTCAGAGAGGAAGGGAGAGGGGGGAGAGAGAAACATCAATGAGAGAATCTCGGATCAGCTGCCTCCGGCACGCCCCACACTGGGGATCAAGCCTGCAACCCGGGCCTGTGCCCTGGCCGGGAATCGAACCCTGACACCCTGGCTCATAGGTCAATGCTCAGCCCCTGAGCCACACCCGCCGGGCCGGATTTATTTTAATCGTGTCTTTTGGGACGTGTTCTTTTCCCTTAAAAAGGAGACAAGCATGAAGCGTGGGCTCCCTCCCGCACAGATCGCCCGGCAGACGCCTCTGAGCGAGGGGCGGGCGGCGGTGGGTGCAGAGCTGCTCTCGGGTGGTGTCGGCTCCAGGTGTGAGCGTGGACGTTCCATCGCGTTGGTCACGTCGAGAGGAGGCCCGCCTTGGAGCCGGACAGACACGCCCCTGAGACGCCGGCACCGCCTCCGTGGGCGCTGAACACCGGGCTCCCGGGGCCAATGAAAACGGCAGGTTTTCCACGGAGACGTGCAGGGAAGCCGGGACGGTGGGGCGGACACCGCTCCTCGGGCGCCTCCCGCGGGCCCCGGGCACCTGCCGGGCGCTGGGGAGGGGCACTCACGGCTCCCGGAGCTCGGCTGTGCCCTGGCCGACGCCGGGGGAGCCTGCACACATCCATTCGGAGGCGTCCATCCGAAAGGGAGCAGAGACCCGGCCTCGGGAAGGGGCACTCCGCTGTAGGAAGGGCCCCGCGCAGCCCGCAGGCGGGCAGCGTGCGGTGCAGGCGCTGAGCCCGTCCACGTCCACAGGCCGGTCCAGCTCCCGCAGACGGGGGACGGGGGTGGGGGCGTGCCGCGGCAGGTCTGGGAGCCTGGACAGACCCCCCGCGCCATGTGACCGTTTATGTAAACCTTCACGCTGCCTCGTGCTTACGGTGCACGGGAAAATCAAGAAAGCAAGCTTGGGATTAAAAACAAAACTTTAGTTTCTCTTTCCTACAGGTAAAAATTTAGAGAGAGAGAGAGAGACAGGGAGGGAGGACGGAGACTGGAACCCTGGGCGGCGTGTGTCCCTGACGCGGAGCGGGGCCGCGGGCCCCCCCCCCCCCGGGGCCCGCCGCGGGGCCGCGGCCGCTCAGTCCAGCTTGCCGTTGCGGAGGCTGGCGCCCGCCTTCTCCCGCCACATCAGCGCCAGCACGCGGAAGCAGCCCTTGGCGATCTTGACCATCCAGAGGACGTTCATCACGTCCAGGACCACGCAGGAGCCCACCCAGGAGCACTGGATCAGCAGCCCCAGCCGCGCGTAGGGCTCGGTGCCCACCACGGACAGCATGTAGCCGTAGAAGGACGGGATGGGCAGGATGCGCACCACGAAGAAGGCCAGGGTCATGAGCAGCCCGTTGAGCACGTTGGCCGTGGAGAGCTTGGAGTACTGCAGGGCTTCCAGGAACCACCTGCGGGACGGGAGAGATGCGGCTGGGATGGCCATGCGGCTCAGCGGACGGAGCGCGGCCTGCGGACTGAGGGGCCTGGGCTCCGTCCCCAGGCAGGGCCCACGCCTGGGCTGGGGGCTTGATCCCCGGGAGGAGGGCGGGGGGGAGGGGGGGGAGGGCAGGCAGGGGGCAGCCGATCCACGATTCTCTTATCATTGATGCATCTATCCCTCTCTGCCTCTCCCTTCCTCTCTGACATCAATAAAAATAAAACAGGTAAGAAACGTCGCACTGCTTTGCGTCTGTGGGCAGTGACGTTTTAACTCCCGGTGTTACAGCTCCGTGAGCACAGCCCCGGTGGACAGACGGGGCCGGGGCAGCTGTGGAAGCACTGACAGGCGCTGTGCGTGCCCGCAGGGCGGTCCATGTCCAGCTGCCGGCGGGAGGGTGCAGGACACAGCTGCCCAGTGGCCTCGGCCCTGCCTCTGATGCCCCTCTCCCACGCCAGGGGCCCGGGCTGCTGGGGGAGTCGCTGGGGCCGGGCTGGGACACAGGACACACACGTCCTCAGGTGTGTTGTCTTTTAACAAACATGCCTTTTATCAGAGGACAGAAGGATGGGGTGTGTCCCAGGGACATAAAAACCAACAAAAGCCATCTTATCACCTGGGCTCCTTCCTGGTGAACAGGGCAGGCACTATTTACACACAGGTAGTGAGTGCGTCTTGTGTTGATTTCAGAGAGGAAGGAGAGGGAGAGAAACACCCATGATGAGAGAGAATGTGATGAGAGAGAGGACGGGTCGGCTGCCTCCTGCACGCCCCCTCCCCCACCCCCTCCCCGGGAATGGAGCCCACAACCCGGGCCTGGGCCCCGACTGGAATCAACGTCCAACCACTGAGCCGCCGGCCGGCTCTGCGGGTGCTTCGATTCCCAGCCTCACGTGTTGGTATCGGCTCTGGATGCACAGGGGGACGGGGTGAGGCTCGCTTGCAGGGGGGAAAGAAGAAAGTGAGGAAACGGGCCCAGAGCTGGGCCTGGGGGCTGGGCGCCCGGGCGGGCGGGGGGCGGGGGCTGGCCGGGGCTGCGGGCTAGACACCGAGCCCCGCGCTGGGGAGAGCCTCGCGCTGGCTGTGAGCACAAGCGGGACCTTGTTGGGACCTTGGAGAGCGTCCAGGAGGCTCTGAGCGGAGCTGTGCTGGGTGGGACCCAGAGAACATTAACTCCGGAGGCGCGGGCGCGGGAGCACCTCCCAGCAGCAGAGCCGGTTAAACAGAGAAGGAGACAGCCTGCGAGGGGACGCATCCACCCGGCGTGAGGGGGGGGGGGCGTGCCTGTCGCACTGAGGAGCACAGGGAGGGCCCGGCCCGGAGGGGGGTCCCCGAGGGGCAACCCGGGGCTGCGTCCGGAGAAACGGGGCCGGGCGCAGGCAGCCAGGCGCACACGGACTGGCCCGTGGACATGGCCTCTGCGTGGCGGTCGTCACACCTGTGCCCACGCTCGCCTTCCCCGAGCTGTGGGGCCTGGGAACCCATTCCCCCTCCGCCCGCCAATCCACGGCACAGCTGACCGCACCGCGCCCCGTCCCTACCGCTGGTTCACGCAGGGGCTGGAGAGCTCGGCGAGCAGGCGGAAGTTGGAGATGTACTGCAGCACGCCGTATCTCTGGGGAGGAGCACGACAGGCCGTCGGTTTCCCGGCCGGAGACCACGCGCCAGCCCGCGGCCACGGCCACGCCCGCCTCCACGCCCGTCTGCCCCGGTTCCCTTCCCGGCGGCCTGAGCGCTCAGCGGGGGCCGCGATATTGAAAAGACAAGAGCGGCCGGGCCGGCGTGGCTCCGGGTGGAGCGGCGACCGACGAACCAGGAGGTCACGGCTCGATTCCCCCTCAGGGCGCGGGCCCGGGCGCGGGCTCACCCCAGCAGGGGGCGTGCAGGAGGCAGCCGGCCCGTGATCCTCTCTCATCTCGGATGGTTCTGACTCCCTCTCCTGTCCCCTCTGCGGTCGGGGAGAATATAACAACATTAAGAAGCCAGGGCTTGCCGGGACCGGTGTGGCTCAGTGGATAGAGCGTCGGCCTGCGGACTGAAGGGTCCCAGGTTCGATTCCGGTCAAGGGCATGTACCTTGGTTGCGGGCGCATCCCCAGTAGGGGGTGTGCAAGAGGCAGCTGGTCGATGATTCTCTCTCATTGATGTTTCTAACTCTCTCTCTCTCTCCCTTCCTCTCTGTGAGAAATCAATAAAATATATATTTTTTTTTTAAAAAGAAGCCAGGGCTCACTCCGGCCAAGGCAGTGGGTGCAGCCAGGCTCCCTCGGAGAGGTCTGCCCGGAAGGGGCCTCCCAGGCGCCATGGTGAGGCGTGGACTCGTCCTGTGTGCAGCCAGGAGGCGGACAGACACAACAGCCACGCGGTCCCGGGTTTCCGGTGAAAATCCGAGAAACGGGCCATCTGCCTCCGAGCGTGCGAACCCCTGCGTGTGCTCAGACCCCGAGTGAAGGCGTGGTCTGTCCACAGCGGCGGCTGGCACGGTGCGGGGCCGGGACGCGGCTGCGGGGGGTCGGCGGGCTGGCGTCCCCGGAGCCCCCCGCGGCCCGGCCCCGCTCACCAGCACGAGGAAGAAGGCGTAGAGCGAGGCACAGTGGTGGATCACGAAGAACTTGTCGCCGAGCACGTCCCAGTGCCGCGTGATGACCAGCAGGTCTGCGGGGGGAGACGGGGCTGTCACGGGCAGCACTGCTTCGGCGCCTCTGCAGCTCCCTCTCCCGCACTCACCCCCCATCCAGCCCCCCCCCACACACACAAACACACACACATACACACACACATACACACACACTCTCTCTCTCACACACACACACATACACACACACACACTCTCACACACACACACTCACACACACACACACACACACATACACACACACCCCCCCCACACACATACACACACACTCACACACACACACACACACGCATACACACACACACTCTCACACACACACATACACACACACACACTCACACTCACACACACACACACACACACACACACTCACACACACACACCCTGCTCCCGCCTCAGCGGCCTGGGACCCGCTTTGTGGCCGGCTCCCATGCAGCTGCGCCCCCACCCCCTAGGGCCGCCCGGCGTGAGGCAGAAGTTAAAGCATGAGTGAGCCCTGGCTGGTGGGGCCCAGTGGACAGAGCCTCAGCCTGTGGGCTGAAGGGTCCCAGGTTCTCGTCCGGTCAGGGGCTTCGATGGCCTCTGGCCTCAGGGACCCGGGGCCGCTCCGGCTGGCACCGGACGTGGGCCGGGCGCCTCACTGACGGCAGGTCTGGAAGCCGGACTTTTGCAAACGTTCCCCTCACCCCACACCGCGGCCGAGGGCACCCAGCGGGCCCCGGGCAGGAGACTCGGAGGACAAAACTGCAGGAGTCCTGTCCGCCCCCCCCCAGGCTCCCCAGGCCACGGGGACCCCCGCTTACCGACGCGCCCAGGCTCGGGGAGGCCCCCCAGCTCTGCTCCCCTCGGGACCGGCCCAGGGGAATCGCTCCTCCTCAGTCAGCCGCCCCGGAGCACAGCCACGGGCGCCTGCTCAGCCCGGAGGAAGGGAGAGGGCGGGGAGCGCACGTACCAGAGATGAGGTAGCCGGAAGCGATGGCCACGTTCACTTTGGCCAGCAGCGAGTCGCCCCTGCGGAAAGCGAGAAGGCGCCCTTACGCTCGGTTACGGAGAAAGACGCCACCTCGTCCGGGACAGAAAGGCCCCGGGGCCCGGCTGGACGGGGCGCCCTCTGCACGGGGGTCGCCCTCTGCACGGGGTCCGCCGTCTGCACGGGGCCCGCCCTCTGCACGGGGTCGCCCTCTGCACGGGGCCCGCCCTCTGTACGGGGCCCGCCCTCTGTACGGGGCCCCCTGCCGCACGAGGCACCGGTTCCTCCGCGGTGAGCACGTCCCTCCCCGCGCACGGCCGTCCGGCGGAACCCCCTATTACGGGGACGCCGGTCCTCCTGGCACAGTTTGTATTGATGAGGGGCAGACGGACTGTAGGACTGTCCTCCTCCAAACAGCTCGCTGCTGCCCAGCGCGGCGGCTCAGAGCTCCCGGGGAGGCAGGGGCCGGGCCACGCACAGGCCGAAGCCGGACCGAGCCACCCGGTGCTCCCGCGTCACAGCGGCGCCCAGGGACAGCGCACCCCACCCCAGCCGGCGCGGAGGGTGGCTTACCAGAGAGGGTCCGCGATGGCAGCCTTGTCGAACAGGGACACCACCAGGCTCAGGACCCCGACCACCACGGAGTGGCAGGTGGAGACCACTCTGGAAGAGAGGAGAGGCCGCGTGAGAGCGGGCAGCACGGGCGCTGGAGGGGAGGGTCGGGATGTGAGCCCGGCCGGCCGCGCCCGACTTTGGAGTTCACGGGGTCCCCCGGAGTCTCCTGCGGGGAGGCCCCGAGGCGGGGGCGGAGCCTGAGCCCTGACGGCCCTGCGAGTCCCAGGATTCCGCGCTCCTTCCTGCTCCGGTAGATGGAATGACTCCGCGTCTACCAGGGACCCACGCCGGATCCTGAACAGAATCCGCACGCCCCGGAGGCACGTCCGGATGCTGGCCGCCTTGTGGGAGCGCGGTCACCAACACGAGAGCGCTTCTGAACAGGAAAACCGACCGGGACCGACACAGAAACCCGGCTGAGAGCGAGCGCACAGCCGGCCTCCTTCGGCGGAAGCTCAGCGTCTGAGCTCGGTGTCTGTGAGCTTGGTGTGTGTGAGCTCGGTGTGTGAGAGCTCGGTGTGTGAGAGCTCGGCGTCTGAGAGCTCGGTGTCTGTGAGCTCGGCGTGTGTGAGCTCGGCGTGTGTGAGCTCGGCGTGTGTGAGCTCGGCGTGTGTGAGCTCAGCGTGTGAGAGCTCGGTGTGTGTGAGCTTGGTGTCTGTGAGCTCAGCGTCTGAGAGCTCGGTGTCTGTGAGCTCGGCGTCTGAGAGCTCGGTGTCGCGCTGAGAATAGAGCGGTTCGGCCAACTGCCCCGCCCCGGGGTACGTGAGCGAGAAATAAAGACCGTTCTTCTTCTTTAGGACGGAGATGAGAAAAAGGGACAGCACAGTCTTCTCTCTAGAGATGAACGCAATGACTTCCTCTCTGCACAGCTCCACCCCTTCAAAGGGGAGCGGCACATGTCAGCCAACATGAATGCTGACGCAGAGAAGATCACTGTGACCTGAGGGACCGCCGTGGACCGCTCAGGCAGCGTGCCCTGCAGGGGTCCCCGAAGCCAGCGCTCCCGGGGCTCCGGGGCCTCGCCCGCTGCGGACAGCGACAGGGAGACACGCCGGTGGCCTGCGTGTGTGCGCCGTGTTCCCCGAGGACACAGCCGGACCCAGCGGTTAGGATCCTCGTGTGCGAGAAGCCCTCCAGCTAAACAGCCGTCGTACAACCAAAACCAAAACCAAACCAGTCAGTGGCGGTGCAGCCAGCTTCCCGCTGCCCCGTGCACATCCTGTGAAGAGACGAGCCCCCCACAAACACCAAAACAGCGTCTTCCCGGCAGAGGGTAACGTTTGTCCCGAGGCCAGGCCTCTTCCGAGTCCGCCGAGCGGTGTGCGCGGGGGAGGGACCGGCAGGCCAGTCCCGGGAAAGTTCAACGTCACCGGGACCGGTGCTCCCGCCACACAGGACGGGGCCGGGGCAGCCTGGGCCGCTGTGCGCGGGTCAACGTCCGTCCGTCCGTCCGTCCGCCCGTCCGTCCGCCCGTGTGCTCAGAAGCTGCTGTTGGTCAAACTCCACCGTTAACTCTTTACAGGCAGCTCCGGGCACAGCGGGACCGAAATGCTACCGGGATAAGGCATTTCCCTCCTTTCCCTGACGAGGGGCAAAGAGAAACGCTGGCTTTGGGGACAGCGCTCGCCTTCAAGGCGATGGTGACCGTGTCCGAACGGCAACGGCACCGCGCGTGCTGGAGGGGCGGCACGGCTCCGGCGGGAGGGCTGGGCGCCGGCAAGGCCGGTTACCATCAGGAGCATGAGAGCCAGGAGCCTGCCGCCCCCCAGGAGCCGGGACGGAGCGAGGACAGAGACGGCAGCTCCCACGCGTGTTTTCGGGAAAAGCCACTCTGAGGGCAGTGACGCCCGGGCACTGTCAGCACGCTCTCCCTCGGGGAGGCCGCCGCCTCTGTGGGCGGCCCAGACCGGCCCCTCGCCTGTCCCGGGCAGCAGGGGGCAGGGAGGGCCGCCTGTCTGCCTGCCTCCAGACCCGACGCTGGATTTCAGGACGTGTGTGTGTCTGTGTGTGTGTGTGTGTGTGTGTGCGCGTGTGTGTATGTGTGTGCGCATGTATGTGAGTGTGCATGTGTGTGCGCGCACGCGCGTGTATGTGTGTGTGTATGTGTGCGCGCATGTATGTGAGTGTGCATGTGTGTGCGCGCACGCGCGTGTATGTGTGTGTGCATGCATGAGTGCATGTGTGTGTGTGCGTGTGCATGTATGTGAGTGTGCGTGTGTGTGTGTGTGCGCGCGCGCGCGTGCACTTGGCTCAAAAAGCAGCCCCTTTCCCTCCTCCTCTGCCCTCCCACCGCTCTGCGTTAAGCCCGTGTACGCCCAGCGCAGGTGGATGGACCGGCCGAAGAGCGCCCGCACCTGACCAGCATCGGGCCCCGCTCCTCTCCACCTCTTTCCCACGGCGTCTCCCCAGGCGCCGCGCAGAGGGCCCGGGGGCGCTGAGTCAGGCGGAGTGCTTTCCGGCCGCACTGCTGGGTCATCGTCTGCGCTGGGTGCCCCCCTCCCCCAGCTCTGGGGCTGGCAGCTCTCCCGGCTCCCGGCCTGTGGCTGCTCTAACCCGGGTGAAGAGGGAGTGAAAACAGGAACCCAGCCGCCCGCCCCCCGCCCCCCACCCCGTGCCGTCCTCCTGTCCGCAGTTTGGAGACAAAACCGCGAACACCGCCGCCTCCCACACGGGACACGTCCTCGCCGTCCTTAGGACCAGCCGCGGCTCTCATTTGTCCAGAAGCCCGCGGGGAGGCGTTCTCGCGCTGGGGGTGAGGGCTGCGGCGGGCTGAGCCAGACAGACCCTCTCCGTGTGTTTCCGGCGGGGATGATGGCCGTTTAGAGACGGCTGACTCCATCGTACAGCCGGCCTCAACTTCCACCAAACAACGGCAGAAAGCGGTGTGTAACTCACACAACACTCTCTGCCAGTGAGACTGACACGGCCTTCTCTGTCCTTACATGTCTGCTCGCTTCCCTCTTGTTTCTGGGGTAAAGAATCTAAAAGCAGCTTTTACTTTGGGATTCAGATGCCGGAGGCTCAGGGCTGCAGTTCGCCGAGAGAGGGGGGGCGGGGAGAGAGGGAAGGAGACAGCCCGCCCCCCCCACCCGCCCCCCCGCGGTCAGCTGCCGCGGCCGGGCGGCCAGGACTATATATAGGCCCGGCGGCTCCTGTTCGCTCGCTGGCGTGTCGGCGCCAGGACCCGGCTGCTCGTCGTAAATGATTCAGAGGCGTGCGAGGCGGTCCTCTCGGCCGCCAGCCGGCTCGGCTCCCCCACACCAGCCCGGAAGCTGAGTGTGTTTCCTGCCACCTTTCGCTGTCAGACGTGGTTCGGTGTTCCCCGTGTGAGAGCTAGCAGCCTGTCTTCTGTTAGTCCTAACGTCACAACTTCCAGCTTAGATTTTCTCAGATCCGAAACGGAAGACTATCGTTTCGTTGGTTTTTAGAGGGATATGAGGGAGAGGGGGAGAGGGAGGGAGAGAAGCAGAGAGGGAGAGAGAAAGAAAGAAACATCAATGGGAGAGAGAGAAAGAGAAATAAAAGGAGAGAGAGAGAGAGAGAAACATCAATGGGAGGTGGGGGGAGAGAAATAGAGGGAGAGAGAAACATCAATGGGAGAGGGGGGTAGAGAGATAAAAAAAACACCAATGGAAGAGAGAGAGAAAGAGAAATAGAGGGAGAGAGAGAGAAACATCAATGGGAGAGAGAAATGCTGGTGGGTGGCTTCCCCCAGGCACCCCAACCAGGGGTCAAACCTGCAACCTGAGTGCGTGCCCCGACTGGGAATCGAACCGGCGACCTTGTGGGTGCCCGGACGATGCTCAGCCGAGAGCCGCCCCAGCCGGGGCTAAATGAAAGGCTTTGGGGAGCATTTTCAGCCGTTTTATTTCCCGGAGCTCGCTCCCCGGAAAGCCGTGGCGTCCGTGCGCGTTACCTGGAGTTCCACTCGATCTTCTTGGCGGGCCCGAGGCGGCTGAAGCCGGGGGACACCTTCGCGGAGAGCCAGTGGCTGAGCACGTGGAAGAGGAGCTGGAAGACGCACAGGCTGGCGAGGATGGTGCCCAGCACCAGCGCGGCGTCCGTGTCCATGGCTGCCGCCTGCGGGGAGAGCGAGGGCTCAGTGCTCGCAGAGGCTCCGGCGAACCCGTGAGCCCGTGACCCTCGGAGCCCGGGGCTGCGTCCGAGCCGCTCATCTCCATCTGGCGCGAGTGGAGGGGTCAGAGGAGCGGTGGGGATCTGAAGCCCTTCCCCACGATCGGGCAGAGGGCCTTGTCTCTGGATTGGAAATAAAAGCAGGAAGCCCGCATCTCAGAGGCCTCAACGTTCTCCTGCGACCGTTCCACGGGAACCCGGCCGCGTCTCGGAGTTCAGGACGAGAAGGGAGTTTCACCTGCTATCTATCGCTCAGGGATTCTTTCAGTGAGGTTTTCAATTCCATCACTCAGTGACGTTTTCACCTGCCTTCTCTACGCCTCACACTTCCCTCGTTTATCAGATGAGAGTTGGTTAGATAATTTCTAAAGAAACCATTAAACCAAAAAAATCGTAACAGAAACAAACAAACACCAAGTCCTGCCATCACACGTATCCCTGGACAGAAACCCTCCACGGCTCTCCCTCTCTGAAACACAGGGCTTCTCACAGAAGCGCGTCAGCTTCTGAGGGTCGAGTTCGTGAAAGGAACGTCGGGATCACTTTCAAAGCACGTTCTCTGTCTCGCTGAGCTGAACTATTTTGGCTCCTAAAAATCTTAGGAACATTCACACAAAAAAAAGGAGACGGAAGGATTTGCTCCGGCCACAGACCAGCCTCCCTGCAGCCCCTTTCCCCCGCCCTCGCCTCCTCCCCGCGTGAAAAGAAAATGAATCAACAGAAGCCAACTCAGCCTCGCCTCGTCCCCTTCCAACCAGGGCGTCGGAGCAGCGCCCGTCCCTCCCTCAATGGATTCCCCCCTCCTCTTCCTTCTCCTCCCCCTCCCCCTCCTCCTCCTCCTCCTCCCCCTCCTCCCCCCTCCCCCTCCTCCCCCTCCCCCTCCTCCCCCCCTCCCCGCTCTAGTGTGCGCTCAGCAGAGACACTGGCACTACAGTCCTCTGGGGAGTCACGGCCAGCACTGTCCATTTACCTTCTTCTAAAATTGTGTCTGTTCAGTAAAGCAACAAGTAGACTGTAAAATTACAGTGGGGAGAGTAGGGAGATCTGGGGGAGATAAGAGATCAACCAAAGGACTTGTATACATGCATATAAGTACAACCAATGGACACAAAACTCTGGGGAGGGAGGGTATGTATGGGGGGGGGGCAATGTTAAAATATGTACACAGATGATAATTTAATAAAAAAAAAAATAAAGGTTTAAACCACAAATAAATAAATAAATAAATAAATAAATAAATAAAATTGTGTCTGTTGTGTGTTCGGTTTAATCGGTGGCCTGAGTAGACCACTAACCAAATGACACAACAGCAGGTTTTGCGGCTGCATTACACATCGCCAAGGTTTTCCCGGCGAGACAGAGCAGGGACCGTGTTTTCCTGAGATGCACGCCCGCAGGGCCCGTGGGCCGGCGAGGGCAGAGACGGCCGCCGGGCAGCGGGAGAGGCCGCCTCCGAGCTGACCGGGAGCCGGTGGGTAACGAACACCCCGGGGCAGGGGGAGGCTTCTTCCGCTACAACCCAGCGTGGCCGGCAGCACTCCTCCGTGCACGGTGGCCCGAACCAGGCGACACCGCCCGCCCCGCGAACTGCGCGGCCCGCTGTCCCGGTTCTACAGACGCACCACGCCGAGACAGACCCGTCCTCCCCGGAAGCTGGCTTTGGGGGGCGTCCCACGGACCCTGGAGTTCCCTGCAGACACTGGGCTCACTGGGGGCGGGGAGGGCGGGTGTTGAGTCCCTTTGCAAACAGCTTCCTGGGAAGCACTGCCGCTGCCCCCGAAGGCGCAGACACCGGTAGTGCAGCCCCCCTTCCGGCTCTGCCCTGGGCACTGGCCCGGGGCGTCACCCGTTTCCCCGGAAAGCCAGGCTCCTGGGAGGAAGCCACTGCCCTGTCTGTCCACCGAGTCAGGCAAGCAGCCCTGACTGTCTGCGATGGGGCGTCACGCGAGGCGGGGAGGATTGTGGGCCAGGTGGGCCGAAGGGCCTTCCGCACCTGCCTCCCGCCCCCTGGGGCGCCGCCCGGAGACCGCCAGCTGCCTGGTCTCCCGGAGGACGGAGGCCGCGCAGCCCAGCTGACGGGTGGCACTGCCAGCTCCCGGCGCTGCTGACAGGCCGTCGGGACCGTCCGGCCAGCTGACCCTCCAGCCGGAGGCAGCCCGAGGGAGCCCCGCCACCCACAGCGGCGGGCGGAAGAAGCGGGCATTGTTCTGAGCCGCTGGGTTTGGGGCGGTCTGTTATTGAGCAAGAGATCAAAACAGCAGTAGCCCAGGACAGCGTGGCTCTCGCCCTCTCCTCGCCGAGAAACGCGGCTCTGGGTGCCCCGGCCTGCGGTGTTGGCTGGAGCTGGTGCTTCAGCTTGGGGCGAGGCTCGGAGGGCCCGCGCGAGGCCTCAGACGCGGCGACGTGGGTGGGCCGGGGTCGCGTTCCCAAGGCGAGATGCCGACGAGTGTGCTCATGGGTGCCGGACCCCACACGGCCCAGGCTCCCCAGCTTCCTGACAGCGGGGCGGGCTGCTCACACACCGCCTCCACCACCTCCAGCACCTCCGGCTCTGCGGGGCCTCGGCACCCCTCCGAGGGGCGCTCCCACCTCCCACCTCCAGGGGACCCACCGTGCGGCCCAGCCCCTGCTCTCTGCACGGACCAAGGGCGAGGGCTTTCTGGCTTCGTTTTCCTTTATTTAAAAAAAATTTTTGTTGTTGTTGTTGATTTCAGAGAAGAAGGGAGAGGGAGAGAGAGAAACATCCATGATGAGAGAGGCACGTCCTAGATCGGCTGCCTCCTACACGCCCCCTACTGGGGATGGAGCCCACAACCCGGGCCTGTGCCCTGACTGACCTCCTGGTTCCTAGGTGGACGCTCGGCCACTGAGCCACGCCGGCCGGCGGGTTGTCTGTTTTTAAAGGACAATATCCTGTCGTTGTTATAGTTCTAACACAGCGCCGCCCCTAAAGCACCCCCACGCCTGGGCGGGGGCGCTGAGAGCCCGAGGCCCGCCCCCCCTCACACCCCCAGAGGCACCGGAACGGCCCTGGGCGCTGCTGTCATCGGTCAGGCGACCCGCTAGGTCCTTGTGAAGCTATTTCTGGATTAAACCCGTGAACTTGATCCTCGGCCCGGTGACCTTTCGCTGAGAGGCGGACACCTGGCCAGCGCAGGGAGCAGGTGGAAGCAGCCGAGAAGCGGGGACAGGGTCCCCGGAACAACCCGAGGTCGTGGGAACGCAGCCAAGCACAGGCAGGCCTTCTTCTCCTTAAACGTGTTCTTGTGGCTCCCAGAGGGAGGAGGGGGAGAGACACAACCGTGATGAGAGGGTCATGCATCGGCTGCCTCCTGCACGCCCCCCACTGGGGACCAAGCCCACAACCCAGGCCTGCGTCCTGACCGGGAACTGAACCCGGGACCCTTCAGGCCGACGTTGAGGCCAAACCCAATGGGTAAACCCACTGATGTCCAGTTACATTCAGGGCGGCCAGAGCAGGACACAGTGGACACCACCCAGCCCGGCAACGAGGCCGGCGGGCACCACGCGGCCGGGGCTCAGAGCGCAGGAGCCGGGTAACCAAGGCGCTGGCCTGGCGCGTGCGCGTCCCCGCCTTCCTGCGGCGCCGGGCCCCCGGGAGAGCGCGCTCCTGGGAGGCGGCGGGCGGCGGTAACGGGAATCCGAGCCTGCGGGGCTGCGGCCATTGATCCGGTGCAGCTGCAGACGCCGCCTCGCCCGTTTCTCCAAAAAGCTTTCTTGGCAGCCCGGAGCCGAGGAGTGACGTTCCGGTTTGACGTTCCAGTGTGTCCTGGGATGGAGCCTGAGGCAGTCTGATCGCCGCCCGCTCAGGAGCCGAGAGGGGACCCTTTTCCAGCTCCCTGAGCAAGCAGCCAGCCAGCTTCCCACGCGTCTGATCAGCAAAAAGCAGCACTCATTCTGCGTCAGCTTCTGCACAAACTCCCCGGAGCGGGACGGGGCTGCCCCACCCTGCTCTGGGCCCCAGGCCGCCGGCACACATCAGGGGCAGCAGCATGCTCAGGCCAGGGCACGGCTGCCCTCTGACCTGCTGCTCCAGGACCTGATGGGGGAGGGCCCTCTGACCTGCTGCTCCGGGACCTGATGGGGGAGGGCCCTCTGACCTGCTGCTCCGGGACCTGATGGGGGGAGGGCCGAGGCTGCCCTCTGACCTGCTGCTCCGGGACCGGCTCTCCGGCCCGCGAGGTGCTCCTTGCACCTGGCTTCTTGGCTTCGAAGGGGAGAGAACGGGTGGGAAGTCCCCTCCCCCATCCGCCTGCCCAGCGGCCTGTCAGGACTGTGGGTCCTGCCCCCCAAACACAAGATGATACCCACCGACCGGTGCAGGCAGCTCCCCATCAACTGTGCTCGCCCACGCCCCCAGCCCCCTGCAGCCGGCTGCCTTCGCCTCCGTCCAGGACGAGCACAGCGAAGCCGCCCTGGAGACGCCTCCGACCTTACGAAACCCACGCCCTCGGGGATGGGACGCGGCCAGGGTGGCACCCACCCTGGTCCGGGCCCTGCCTCCTGGGGGGGGGGGGGGCGGGAAGGAGGGTCAGCGCAGCCAGCGGCCGTGCGCCCACGGCCTCGCTCTCCAGGGCCAGCACGGCCGGCCAGCACGCCCCGCCCCCCGCCCTGTCCTCCCTTGTCCAATCGCCACAGGCCCCCAGACAACAAATTCATCCTCTCCCTCCTGGAGACTCCGCTGACGCTCTGTCGGAGCGAAATGAATCCCGTCTGTGGGGGGGACGGTCATCTGAGAAGAGGGGGCGGAGACGCTGAGGTCTGAGGTTTCCTAGGGAGCCAGCTGCTGGGCTACCGCCCTCCAGGGGCGGCGGCTGGGGGGGTGGGGGGGGGGTAGAGGGACACTGGGCTCCTCTAGAGACTGAGCAGGGGACGGGGTGGCAGGGCTAGGGCTTCAGGGCAGCTGGGCAAGGCCCAAAGGGCAGGCGCACAGGATGCCAGCTCCACGCGGCCTGGGCTCCTGCCGCCAGGCACCTGGGCCCTGGGAGGGCGCCCCCGCCCCCCCACCCCCCCACCAGGTCCCACTGGCTCCCCCCACGCTGCGCTGGGCCGTGGCCTCGGGTCTGGGGCTGCCTGCCCCAAGGCCTGGCTCACCGTGGGAGCGGGAGGACCCTCGGTGGGGATCCCAGAGGAGGACGGAGAGCAGCCAGCTCTGCGCCGCCCCGGGCTCCGGAGGCCCCTTCTCTGGAGTTTGCTATAAGTCTCAGCCCCGTGCCGCCGCCGCTCCTGGGCAGCCGGCCGCTCTTAAAAAGAGCCAGCGTTTGGCTCAGTGGACAGAGCGTCACACTGTGCACTGAGGGGTCCCGGGTTCGATTCCGGTCAAGGGCACAGACTCGGTTGCAGGCTCCTCTCTGGCCAGGGCCCTGGTCAGGCGCCTGCCGGAGACAACCAATAGCTGTGCCTCTCTCACATGGATGTTTCTCTCTCTTTCCCTCTCTCTTCTACTCTCTCTAAAAGCCATGGGAAAACACCCTCGGGCACAGAAGCCGGGGAGGAGAAGGTGCCGGGGAGCCCGCCCCCAGAGGAGGAGCAGGTGGGGGCGCAGGGCAGGCCCAGCGGAGGGAGAGGCGGGATGGGCCCAGGGCTGCGGGTGGGAGCCCGCCCAGCACGGAGCCCCCTGCGCCGGGACGCAAACGCACTGGCCGGCTCCCCCGGCCCCGGGCTCCCGGGGGCAGCCATTCACTCCCGGTCCGGTCCGTCCGCGCGAGGAAAACACAAGCCTGAGTTCCCCTCTGCACGGCGCCCCAGGGAGAGAGGGGCCCGCACCTGGGCCCGCTGCCGGGGAGCTCTCCTGAGCCCTGCCGGCCCGTGTCCCTGACACGCGCCCAGGACCCGGGTCCCGCCCGGTGGACTCGGCGGCCCGCGGCCCTGAGCGGCGGGACGGGCGGGTCCGCGCCCATTTCCCAGCTGGGTAAGCCGAGGCCCCGCTCAGCGGGCGGAACCGACCTGCCCGGCGCAGTGGCGGCGCCGTACACAGAACCCGAACAGAACCGTGTCTGCCCTGCTCCGCGCCCCCCCCCCCGCGCCAGATCCCCACTCCGAACCGGACCGCGTCCGCGGCCGCGGCGGCTCCTGTGCACGGCGGGGAGGGGGCGCTGGGGGACGCCCGCCCCGCGCTGAGCCCGGAGCGCAGAGAGGGGGGCGGAGGGGGACCCACCGGCGCGGTCCGCGGGCCACGATGCTGCGCACCTGCCGGAGCCGCCCCGGCCCCGCGCGCAGGACGCGGGTCTGCGGAGCCCTGACCCCCCCCCCCCCCCCAGCCCTGCAAACGCGTCACCTGTGCCACGTCCGGAGCCCGCGGGAGCGCGCGGGGCGCCTGGTGCTCGGCGCCCGGAGGCTGCCCGGCGCCTGGGCCGGGAGACGCGGGGCGGGGCGGGCGGGCGGCGGCCTGAGTGCGGGGCCGGCCCGCAGCGCCGCTCCTTAAAGACGCCGCGGCCGCGCGCCCCGCTCCGCTCCCGGCGCCCCGGCCGGCGAGGGGCGGGGCCGACCTTCGGGCGGAGCGGGGCTTCGGCCGCCCCACCGGAGCGGGCTGGCAGACCCCGGGAAGGGGCCCGGCGGGCGGCGCCTGGGGTCCGGGGCGAGCCGCCGGCCCTGCCCGAGGCCGCCCCGCGCGGCCGGTACCTGGGCTCGCCACGTCAGCTAAGCCCGCTCAGGCCGGAGCTACATTCGCCGCCCGCGCCCCGATCCTGCCCGGATAAGGCGCGGGGTTTCATCACCAGCGGAGGGCGGCCGGTGGTGCTGTGACCTGGGCCCTGGCCTGGGGCCCGGGTGGTTGGGCCAGGGCAGGGGGCAGGGGCAGGGGCAGGGGCGCGGTGCCACCCCCGCCGTCTCTCCTCGGGACAAACACCCTGGAGCGCACTCTCCCTCCCCGCTGCCCCAGGCCCGGAGGCGGGTGGGCATTCGGGTGCCAGCTCGGAATTCCAAGCTGCCGGGGCAGGAAGTTTGCCGTCCAAGTCGCTCTCCTGACCTGCGAAATGCGCCGGATCAACAGATGGGGCTGCTCTGAATGAGGCAAAACAAGGCAGAGGCGCTCAGGCCGAGCCGGGTCGCTGACACGCTACAAACCCTGCTTTGCAGGAGGCAAGGTCTGGGCAATTGATGCGTAAACACCCGCGCTGGCAGGACAGCCATGTGTGGGCAATGTCTGCGGACGGCTGGTCGGTGTAACCTCGCACACACAGGCGAGCACACAAACACCCACTTTCACTCACGGCCTCACTGGGCCCAGGCCTTCCTCTAAAACGGGGGTGCGGATGCAGATACCCCTGCAGGCCCAGGGGGGAAATGCACCCCAGACTGACTTAGAACAGACCACAGCTGCCCCCCTGCACTCAGCAGGGAGGCCTCCCAGCCCCGGGCCCTCTTCTGCCGGGATCCTCGCGGCACTTCAGGGCACCGTGTCCTTGGGCCAAGACCTGTCCCGGCCCTGGCCCGTGTGGCTCAGTGGACAGAGCGTCGGCCTGCGGACTGAAGGGTCCCGGGTTCAGTTCTGATCAAGGGCACATGCCTGGGCTGGATCCCCAAAGGGGGGCGTGCAGGAGGCAGCCAATCAATGATGCTCTCTCATCATTGATGTTTCTCCCTCTCCCTTCCTCTCTGAAATCAATAATGATTTTTTTTTTTTAATTTTAAAACACACACACACCTATCCCATCAGAGTTGCTTCATGTGTCCGGCCCACGCCTGCCTTACGCACTCTCGCAGCCGCTTCATCGCTCCCCGTGGGCCCGGAGGTCGGCGCGGGCGGCCTGCACCGGAGGGGTCAGCCTGCAGGTCATGTGGCCGGTGTGACCTCGGGACCCTGCCTCCTCCAGACTCCCCCGGCGGGACAGCTGTTCTGCTTTTCCTGATTGCACCATCGTTATCTCTGCTATGCACATCCTGTAGCACCCGCGGCAGCGGCCAAGGCCAAGGCCGCCCCCGGGACGCCCGCTCTCCTCCCTCCGGCTGGGCCCTGGAGACGCGTCAAGTTCTCCGGTCCACAAGCAACAGGACCGGCCTGCTGGAGAGGGCAGCGATCTGCCAGCGGGAGCTGAACGCTGAAACTTGTAAATTCATGGAAGCTCAACGACCTCAGGAGGCAGAAGAATACATCACTGCCCTTTCTCCTCCATGTTTTCAGGCAGCTTAATTTCTGTCCAAGTATCCGTTTCATTATTCACACTTTTCTTTATACTTTTTTTTTAAATATATTTTATCGATTTTTCACAGAGAGGAAGGGAGAGGGACAGAAAGCTAGAAACATCGATGAGAGAGAAACATGGACCAGCTGCCTCTTGCACACCCCCTATCGGGGATGTGCCCGCAACCAAGGTACATGCCCTTGACCAGAATCGAACCCGGGACCTTTCAGTCCGCAGGCCGACGCTCTATCCACTGAGCCAAACCGGTTTTGGCAAAAATCTTTATTCTTAACTTCCTTCTTCCCAACGCTCCCTTCCCGATTTAAATGGGAGGCATCAAAGTGAACTGCACATTTCTATTTTTTTTTTTTCTTAAAACCAGTTCTAAGATACAGGTCACACAAAATGAAATTACTCAGCCACACTTAAAAAAAGAGGGGGAAGAAATACAAAAATTCTTTTGAGGCAGGTTCTTCTGATAAGTGTGTGTTTCCTCAAATTCCTGAACTTCTCAGCGGAGCCAGTCGTCCGGAACAGGAGACCCAGGGCCGCTTCTTCCCACGACAAGGGGACAACGGACCCGCCGCGCTAGCTCCGGGAAGCGGCTCGGTTCTCCTCTGAGGGGCAGTGGCCTCAGGACGGCCTGGCGTGTTGGTGAGAAAGGGCGACTTAGTGAAAAATGTGAGACCCAAGCAGTGATGTCAGTGTAGCAGGAGGTTCTGGTAAGGTTCTTTGACTATTTAAAAGCACTGTCATTTGCCCTGACCGGTTTAGCTCAGTGGATGGAGCGTCGGCCTGCGGACTAAAGGGTCCCGGGTTCGATTCCGGTCAAGGGCATGTACCTTGGTTGCAGGCACATTCCCAGTAGGGGGTGTGCGGGAGGCAGCTGATGGGTGTTTCTCTCTCATGGATGTTTCTAACTCTCTATCCCTCTCCCTTCCTCTCTGTAAAAAAATCGATAAAATACATATTTTTTTAAAAAGTAAAAGCATTATCATTTGTTTTTCAATAAGAAACGATTTCAGTATATTAACAGTGGTTTATCTCTGTGTGAGTAAGAGTCTATGTCTTTTGGGTTCTTTTTGCTTGCCTTATGTGATTTTCTTTCCTATCATATATTATAAATTATTTTAAAACTAGAGGCCTGGTGCACAAAATTTGTGCACGGGTGTGTGTGTGTCCCTCAGCCCAGCCTGTACCCTCTCCAATCTGGGACCCCTCAAGGGATGTCCGACTGCCCATTTAGGCCAGATCCTACAGCATGTCTGCCCCCTGTGGTCAGTGCACGTTATAGCAATCAGCCCTGGCTCTTAACTGCTCACCTGCCTGCCTTCCTGATTACCCCTAACTGCTTCTGCCTGCCAGCCTGCTCACTCCCTAACCACTTTCCTGCCAGCCTGACTGATGCCTAACTGCTCCCCTGCCAGCCTGATTGCCCCGAACTGCCCTCCCCTACAGGCCTGGTCTCCCTGAACTGCTCTCCCCTACAGGCCTGGTCTCTCCCAACTGCCCTTCCCTGCAGGCCCAGTTGCCCCCAGCTTCCCTCCTCTGCAGGCCTGGTCGCCTCTAACTGCCCTCCCCTGCAGGCCTGATCACCCGCAACTGCCCTCCCCTGCTGGCCTTCTTGTGGCAGCTATCTTATGTCCACATGGGGGCAGCCATCTTTGACCACATGTGGGCAGCCATCTTGTGTGTTGGAGTGATGGTCAATTTGCATATTACTCTTTTATTAGATAGGATTACGATTATTCTAAATCATTATAAAGTAATGTAAATTATAAAAATATAAATTATTTTTATTTTTACACTAGAAGCCCGGTGAATGAAATTCATGCTCTTGTGGTGATCCCTCAGCCCGACCTGTGCCCCTCCCATCCCGGAGCCTGCGGGAAGCGGGCCTAAGCCATCAGTTGGACATCCTTAGCCCTGTCCTGGAGATGGGAGCGGCTCCCACCACCACTGCTGCACTCGCCAGTCCTGAGCCGGCTTCTGGCTGAGCAGTGCTCCCCCTGTGGGAGCGCACTGACCACCAGGGGGCAGCTCCTGCATTGCGTGTCTGCCCCCTGGTGGTCAGTGTGAGTCATAGCAACCAGTTATTCTGCCATTAGGTCAATTTATATATTAGCCTTTTATTATATAGGATTTGACCTTAGCCAAAAGCCTGAGAAGCAATAAATTTTTAGTCTTAATTAAAGGAATACATATAAGTGAAAAATTCAAATGGGCATATGAACTATCCTAAAAATAGCTAAAAAGAAAAAAATAGATGGCATTCTTTTTTTTTTTTTCACGTATAAACATCTTACCTCCCGCCTATGATTCGATGGAATTGGGCTCCGGATGCCATTGGACTGAGGCCGAGTTACTGTCCTCGCCTGCTCCCCTACCCCGGGTCCCCGCGCGCGGCAGTCCCTGCCTCCCGCGCTCTGTGGGAAGTGAGCCGCGTCAGAATGACACCTTTCTGTATATAGAGGATGCGCATGCCGCCTTCATACCTCCCCCGTAAGGCCCGGGTTCTTTGCACTTTAGTTAAAAAAAAAATAAAACATTTTTGTCCCTGGCCGGTTTGGCTCAGTACATCGAGCGTCAGCCTGCAGATTGAAGGGTCCTGGGTTGATTCCGGTCAAGGGCATGCACCTCGGTTGCAGGCTCCTGGCCCCGGCCGGGGGGGCATTTGGGGGGCTAGCAATTGATCATCCATGTTTCTCTCTGTGTGTCTCTCCCCCTCCCTTCCACTCTCTCTAAAGATCGGTGGGGAAAATAGCCTTTATTGCTGCCTGCCGTGTCTCGGTTACAGCTGTCCCATCTTAGTGCTGTTGATGTTGCCCTCTCACTGTGCCTGACTGAGAAGTTAGACTTTATCACAGGCTCTAGCACAGGCAGGCACACCGTATGCCTAGGGCTCGGTGCAGTCTGTGGTTTCAGGTGTCCCCGGCCCCCGGATGAAGGGGGGCTGCCGTAGAACCCTAGGTAATTTGGGTTCCGTAGGCCTGCCCCGCTCTGGCGTGTAATGGCTTTACCTTGGGAAGCAATAATAAGCACGGCGCTGACCGACATCCGGGATTGCGCCAGCGCCCTGCGCCCGGAGCTCACCTCTCCCCTCCTTTCCAGGTTCCACGTTTCCCCAGCTTCGCCCCAGGCGGAAGGGTCCTGAGGAGCTGCCTGGCTCCCGCTCTGCGCCCCCTCCCCCTCCACGGGGTGAGTGGGAGTGAGTGGGCGTCTCTGCTGCTTCCACTCCTCGAAGTGCCGCCTTTGACCTGTTTGTTCAAGGAAACCCCCGTTGCCAGGACAAGCTGGAGGCGTCGTCCGCCCGCCCTGTGCTCCAGTTTCTCAGCGATACCACCTCCGCCTGCCTCCCAGCCGGGGATCACTGGCACCTGAGCCCTCGGGCGTCTCCGCTTTGCCTTCTGCCTTCTGTTCCTCCCACTCCAGCTGGCAGCCTCCCACGGGGGCCGGGATTGAAGCTGCCCTCGGATCACTGCACCCCACGGAGGCACAGCTGACGGCAACGCCACTTTCACCAACACTCCCTCCTGGGCTCCAAACCGTAACCGACGCCCTCGTGTGCCCCCAGGTTCCTGAGGCGCAGTCAGACCTAACCCACTGCCTCCGCACCCTGTCTCCGCTCTCTCCGTTACCGGGTCACCCAGCCCCCCGACCCAGAAGCCTCCCGCACGCCTCCCGCCCGCCTCGCCCTCCGTGCAGGGGGCGGGATTCTGTCCTCCTGCTCCCAGAGGCCTGTCCCTCGCGGACCTCCTCTCCCGCCCCCTCCGCTCCCCAGGTTCCGGCCCACGGACTCCTTCAGCCTCCGACCTCTCTCCAGCAAACCCCAGTCTGACACGCAGCCTGCCGGGATGATACCCACTCCCCCCCGCGTCTCCCGTCCCCGCACAGCCGTCCGCACGGCACTCGGTGACTCCAGGAGGGACTTGCAGGCCTGGGGATCAGTTTCTCCCTGGGCACGCCCTGACCGCCTCTCCACTCCCGTGGCGGAGGCCTCCCGGCACAGGCACGCACGCCTTCCCGCTCAGACCGCCTTCCCGCCAGCCCACCCGCCCTCCCTCCCGTTTCTGCTCCAGCTGCTCCCCAGCCCGGGTGTCCCTCCCACACACATTCCCCCCAAAGGTGCCCCTCGTTGTAAGGCCGTGTCCTCCCGGTGAGTGGCAGGCGTCTCTCCTCCTCGTCTCTCCTCTGAAACCGAGTTTGCCAATTGCTTTGTGCAAGTCTTTTCTTCCTCCTACTAAACAACTTGCACCAGGCCTGGCTGGTGTGGCTCAGTGGATAGAGCATCGCCTGAGGCCTGTAGGGTCCTGGGTTTGATTCCCGGTCAGGGCACAGGCCCAGGTTGCGGGCTCGATCCCCAGTGGGGGGCATGCAGGAGGCAGCCGATCCATGATTCCCTCTCATCACTGATGTTTCCATCTCTCTCTCCCTCGCCCTTCCTCTCTGAATTCAATGAAAATATATTTTGTTGGGAGCCAGCAGAGTTGATGCAAGCAACTCAGTCTTAAGAAAATAGAATTAAGTTCCTTCTAGCAGAAGTTATGTGGTGCCCTGAGGGGTTGGCTAGAAGATAAGATTAACCTGCAGCTTAGCATCTTCCTGCTTAGCATCTTCCTGCCACTTCCCCTTCCTGATCCTCCCCCCTAGATAGCCCAGCCTTGGAATGTTGCACCTTGGACTGTTACACCTCCCTGTCAGTTAGCCAATCCTGTGTTGCCAGATGCCAAAGACCCCTCTGCATAAGCAGCTCTGCCCCCCTTTGTTTCTGCTGTATAAATACAGCCATTTCAGAGAATAAAATTGAGGCTTGATCAGAACCTTGTCTTGCCTCCATTCTTTCTCGTTCCTTGTTTGCCTCATTCTCTTAGGTGGTTCCTGCATGCCCCCGTTGTTTGCCCCGCGGGTCGGGACAATATTTTAAAAATAAATAAGGAAATAAGTAACCACCATTATCTGATCTGACGGAGAGGAGAGTCCCTGAGGCTTAGCGAATCTACCACCCCACACGACACCCAGCCCGTGCACGGCCACGCGGGCCTTCCCAGCGACAGGGAGCGTCACCCACTTCGCCACAGGAACCAGGAGCGTGAGGGAGCGTGGGGGAGCGTGGAGGAGCGTGGAGGAGCGTGGCAGAGTGTGGAGGAGTGTGGGAGAGCGTGGGGGAGCGTGGAGGAGCGTGGCAGAGCATGGGGGAGCGTGGCAGAGCGTGGAGGGGTGTGGGAGAGCATGGGGGAGCATGGAGGAGCATGGCGGAGTGTGGAGGAGCATGGGAGAGCATGGGGGAGTGTGGCAGAGCATGGGGGAGCGTGGCAGAGTGTGGAGGAGCGTGGGGGAGTGTGGAGGAGTGTGGCAGAGTGTAGAGGAGCGTGGGGGAGTGTGGAGGAGCATGGGAGAGCGTGGGGGAGTGTGGCAGAGCATGGAGGAGCGTGGCAGAGTGTAGAGGAGCGTGGGGGAGTGTGGAGAAGCGTGGCAGAGTATGGCAGAGCATGGGAGAGTGTGGCAGAGCGTGGGAGAGCGTGGGGGAGTGTGGGGGAGCGTGGCAGAGTATGGCGGAGTGTGGCAGAGCATGGGAGAGTGTGGCAGAGCGTGGGGGAGTGTGGGGGAGCGTGGCAGAGTATGAAGGAGCGTGGCAGAGTGTAGAGGAGCGTGGGAGAGTGTGGAGGAGCGTGGGAGAGTGTGGGGGAGCGTGGGAGAGTGTGGGGGAGCGTGGGAGAGTGTGGCAGTGCGTGGGGGTGCATGGGGGAATGTGGCCAGTCCCCAGGATCTGAACATTCCGAACTCGACATGCATTTGTGGGGCAGAAACAGCAGACGAGGCCGCGGAAGCAGGCAGGGGCGTGAAAACGCAGGGGAGTGTGGCAGAGCATGGAGGAGCGTGGCAGAGTGTAGAGGAGCGTGGGGGAGTGTGGAGAAGCGTGGCAGAGTATGGCAGAGCATGGGAGAGTGTGGCAGAGCGTGGGAGAGCGTGGGGGAGTGTGGGGGAGCGTGGCAGAGTATGGCGGAGTGTGGCAGAGCATGGGAGAGTGTGGCAGAGCGTGGGGGAGTGTGGGGGAGCGTGGCAGAGTATGAAGGAGCGTGGCAGAGTGTAGAGGAGCGTGGGAGAGTGTGGAGGAGCGTGGGAGAGTGTGGGGGAGCGTGGGAGAGTGTGGGGGAGCGTGGGAGAGTGTGGCAGTGCGTGGGGGTGCATGGGGGAATGTGGCCAGTCCCCAGGATCTGAACATTCCGAACTCGACATGCATTTGTGGGGCAGAAACAGCAGACGAGGCCGCGGAAGCAGGCAGGGGCGTGAAAACGCAGGGGAGTGTGGCAGAGCATGGAGGAGCGTGGCAGAGTGTAGAGGAGCGTGGGGGAGTGTGGAGAAGCGTGGCAGAGTATGGCAGAGCATGGGAGAGTGTAGCAGAGCGTGGGAGAGCGTGGGGGAGTGTGGGGGAGCGTGGCAGAGTATGGCGGAGTGTGGCAGAGCATGGGAGAGTGTGGCAGAGCGTGGGGGAGTGTGGGGGAGCGTGGCAGAGTATGAAGGAGCGTGGCAGAGTGTAGAGGAGCGTGGGAGAGTGTGGAGGAGCATGGGAGAGTGTGGGGGAGCGTGGGAGAGTGTGGGGGAGCGTGGGAGAGTGTGGCAGTGCGTGGGGGTGCATGGGGGAATGTGGCCAGTCCCCAGGATCTGAACATTCCGAACTCGACATGCATTTGTGGGGCAGAAACAGCAGACGAGGCCGCGGAAGCAGGCAGGGGCGTGAAAACGCAGGTGCCAAGCCAAACAGTGGTGCCGGTGAGGACAATGACAGGTTTAGCAAGAGAACGAGATCAAAGGGAGGAAGATCAGGAGCCGGAGTGAGGCAACCTGCCCCTGACGCAGCGGCCTGAGCCCCCTCGGGCGGAACACAGGGATGGTGAGGGCCGAGAGGCCGCAGGAAGGGGAGGCCGCCCTGCAAACACACGGGGCCCGGCTGAGTCCTCCCGACGGAGGGCGTGTTAACCACACGCACTGGCTCTCACCCAGGCTGCCGAGTCTGACGCAGTAGATTCATCTGCATGAGAACAGCCAATCCCAGCCCCTAGCCGGTGTGGCCCAGTGGATAGAGCATCAGCCTGCAGACCGAAGGGTCCCCGGTTCAATTCTGGTCAAGGGCACGTACCTTGGTTACAGGCTCCTCCTCGGCCCGGGGCCTTCACTGGGGCACGCGCAAGAGGCAACCAGTCGATGTGTGTCTCTCACATCCATGTCTCTGTCTCACCCTCTCCCTTCCACTCTCCCTAAGAATCAATGGGAAAACGTCCTCTGAGGAGGGTTAACAACAAGGAAAACAGCCAGTCCCCGGGCCAGAGACCAGGTCCCGGGAACAGCGGACCAAGTTTCTGTGGCCCCACTGTGCATGGACACACATGGAGGTAGCCCCACTGTGCATCCAACATCACAGTGCGTGCACACACATGGAGGTAGCTAACACCACAGTGCGCGCACACACATGGAGGCAGCCCCACTGTGCGTCTAACACGGCAGTGCGTGCGCGAACGTGGAGGTAGCTGAGACACGCTCTCCTTTCCCTATTGAGACTCGGCTTCCTCTCTCTGCAGCCTCACCCGCGAGGGCTGACGCTTGCCCTGCCCTGAGGACCTGACCATGGTTCCCCGCCCTTCCTGCCCCCCCCTCACCCCTGCCCTTGGACCACCTCCTCCTCTGATCCAAACCCACCGGTTCCAGCCCGCCCCCTCACAGCCAGCCGGTTGGAGAACGCTCCTCGGAGGAAGGAGCCTGGGCGTTATGAGCAGCCGGTGTGCTGGGAGCAGGGTCAGCGAGGAGAAGCGGGTGAGAGGCGGTCACAGGAGCAGCTCCCCTGCGGGCGTGGGGGGGGGGGGCAGAGAGCAGAGAGGAGGGACAGGAGGCAGAGCACACCTCCATACTGTTACTTTCTTTTCTTTCTTTCTTTCTTTTTTTTTTTTAAATATATTTTATTGATTTTTTTTTTTGCAGAGAGGAAGAGAGAGGGATAGAGAGTTAGAAACGTTGATGAGAGAGAAACATCGATCAGCTGCCTCCTGCACACCCCCCACCAGGAATGTGCCTGCAATCAAGGTACATGCCCTTGACCGGAATCGAACCTGGGACCCTTCAGTCCGCAGGCCGACGCTCTATCGACTGAGCCAAACCGGCTTTGGCCATACTGTTACTTTCTTAAAGATATATTTTATTGATTTCAGAAAGGAAGAAAGAGGGGGGGGGAGGAAAAAGAGAGAGAGAGAGAGAGAGAGAGAGAGACATCCATGATGAGAGAAAATCACAGATCGGCTGCCTCCTGCACGCCCCCTACTGGGGGTCGAGCCTGCAAGCTGGGCAGGTGCCCTGACTGAGAATGAGCCGTGACCTCCTGGTTCATAGGTCAACACTCAACCACTGAGCCACACTGGCCGGGCCCTCCATACGGTTTAAATGGTACAACTGCCCTCGCATCGTCCAAATCTTCAGCAAGCCTCCTGCTCCCTGACCTACCACAGGGCACCCCGAGGGGAGAGTGAGGCTGTGGACGAGAGGAGGCCGGGGATCTGGAGTCGGGAAGATCAACCGGAATGGTGGTGGGCGGGGGGAGGGTCAGGCAGCAGAGTGGAGACAGCACCACCAGCACCAGGACACAGCCAGGACCGAGCCCACGGTGCAGCGCCTGGCCAAGCCCAGCCCGGCAATGCCCAGCCCGGCAATGCCCAGCCCGGCAATAACCAGCCCGGCAATGCCCAGCCCGGCGGCGCGGGCGGCACCACGGAGGTGGCGGGCTGCGTTGTGTAAGGGGCTGAGAAACAGTCTCCGATGGATAAACACAATCTCGTGATTGCCGCCCACACCTGCGGCCCATGCCCCAGGCCCTCCTCCACGTGGCACCGGCTCCGGCTCGAACTCGCTGGTCTCGCCCCAGGCCACACGCCAGCTCGGCCGCGCCCCCCCCCCTCGCCCGCAGCCCCTCCGCCCCCAAGCGCCCCAGGCCCTGCGGGCAGGCGCTCTCCGGGGGAGGAGGGCCTGGCTGGGCTCAGGAAACCTCCGGTACACAATCAGCGCCGGCCGCCGGGCGTCCTTCTGGCCCGCTGTCCCCGCCGCCGCCGCCTCGTCCGAGCGCCTGTCCCCGCGTGAGCCGGAGCGGCTTCCACTGCCCAGGGGGGTCCCCGCCCCGCAGGTGCAGCCTCCTCCCCCGTGCCTGGCACCACCTCACCCCTTTACGTCCCGTTCTCTGCCTCCCCTGGGCCAGCGGGGAGGGCTGCCTGCGGGGGCAGCCCTCCCGGCTCCGGGAGCTGCTAGCGTCAGGGCAGGGTCTGCTGGCGTTGGAAGGAGCTCGGCGCTCAGACACCCAGGCGCCCTTCGGCGGCATAGTGCGGGGACCCGGTGTCCGCCCGCCGGGGCCATCCTACCCACGGCCTGTGTCCCTCACCCCTGGCCCCTGCCTCCTCCCACACTGAGGGTCGCCCTGTGCCCGGCCGGCCGCAGGGTCCGGTGGCCAGCGGCCACGTCCGAGAGGGGCGTCGCTCTGCCCCGGAAGCCCTCGGTGGCGTGAGAGAGGCCGCGAGCGGAAAGGGCAGGGGGGGGGGGTAAGAGATGGACCGAAGGACTGGTGTGCATACGTGTAAGCACCGCCAATGGACGCACGTATGGGAGTGGGGAGGGGGCAATGGTGAGATATGTACACGTATGATAAATACCTCAATTAAAAATGAAAAGGAAGATAAAGTGTACAATTCAAAAAAACACACCCTGGCGGAGGGGGAGGGGGAGGCCCAGCGCCGGTCTCACTGTTCCCCCGTTGTTCACGGGAGCCTGGAGCTTCGCGGGCTCAGGACGCAGGCACGGGGAGGCCCCGCCGGAGGGAGGAGCGGCCGCAGAGGCTGCGGGGCTCACCGCCCTCCCGCCCTCCGCCCTCCGCGGTGAGCGCCGCCTCCGTCCCCGGGGCACGTGGGCCCGGCGTGTCAGAGCCGACTCTGCAGGCTGGCCTCTCCCTCCCCCACACGCCGACAGCCAGCGCGGCCCTGGGCTGAGACGGAGCCGGAGACGGGGCTGCTGAGGACGGCCAGAGGCTTCTGCAGAGACGCCCGTCCAGCGGGGCGTGGACAGACGGAGGGGGGACGCCTGGCCGGCGTGGCCGAGCGGCTGCATGGCGGCCTCGGAGCCAGGAGGTCAGGGTTCGATTCCGGTCAGGGCACAGGCCCGGGTTGCGAGCTCCATCCCCAGTAGGGGGCGTGCAGGAGGCAGCTGATCGATGACTCTCTCATCGATGTTTCTATTTCTCTCCCTTCCTCTCTGTAAAAAAAAAAAAAATCAATAAAACATGTTTTAAAAAACAGAGAGAAACAAAGGAATCGAGGAGGGCTGCCGACGAGCAGAGAGCACCCCGTGGTGGCGGAAGCCGAGCAGGACGTTGGCCCGGGGACGGGGACGAGGAGAGAAGCGCCCGCTGCCGCAGGGCGACCCCCCGGCGCGACACTGACCTTGAGGGCCGGGCCGGGCGCCCCGTGGGCTCAGCGCCGGTTCTCGCCGTGCTCTCCGCCCGCACTGCCTTCTTCCCGGGGCGACATCCTCGGGGCCCGGAGCCACGCGGGGGCCACGGCGAGTCCGGTCACGGCGCCGGCGAGGCGGTCCGCGCGGCAGAGCCTCGGGCTCCTCACCTGCAGGCGGGGGCGGGGAGAGGCAGGTCACCGGGGGCAGGGAGGCGGCCGGGGGGGCGGGGGGCAGGGGGCGGCGGGCACCGGAGGGCCGCGGGTTTGCCGGGGTTTGCGTCCGTCACACAGAGTCGAGGGTGGTGTCTAGTCAGCGAGGAGTGAAAACGCAATGTGTGTGTTTCTTTCCTTTTTTAATTATATTTTTATTGACCTCCTGGTTCTCAGGTCAGTGCCCATCCCCGGAGCACGCCGGCCAGGCCCGGGCCGTGTGTGTGTGTGTGTGTGTGTGTGTGTGTGTGTGGACACAGCCGTGGCGGCAGGAAAGGGCTGCGACTCGGAGTGAGACGGGGCGGCCAAACAGCTGCGGGTGGCTGTGGACAGTCACTCCGGGTCCGAGAGGAGCCCTGCTGGGCGGGAGCGGGACTGTGCCCACCGAGTTCTCGGTCTGAAGGGAAACGCAGACACCGCCGTGCAGGGGCGGCAGCGGCTGGGCCAGGTCGGGAACGAGGGTGAGGGGGGTGGCACGGCCCACTGGGATGGGGTCTTAAAAGGAGACTGAATATCTGGTCTGAGGCAGGTGTGGCTCACAGGCCTGTGGCCAGGGCTCTGGGAACAGTCTGGAAGGGCGGGTCTGAGACACGGACACAGGGAGAGAATGCGTGTCTGACACCGTCACTGTCGCCGTCACTGTCGTCACCGTCACTGTCACCGACACTGTCACTGTCATTGTCGCAGTCACTGTCGTCACTGTCACTGTCAATGTCACCGTCACTGTCGATGTCACTGTTGTCACTGTCACTGTCACCGTCACTGTCACCGTCACTGTCGCTGTCACTGTCATTGTCGATGTCACTGTCACCATCGGTCACTGTCACTGTCGCTGTCGCTGTCACTGACGATGTCACTGACGATGTCACTGTTGCTGTCACTGTCGATGTCACTGTCGCTGTCGGTCACTGTCACTGTCGCTGTCGCTGTCACTGTAACTGTCACTGTTGCCGTCACCGTCACTGTCATCGCTGTCGCTGTCACCGTCACTGTTGCTGTCACTGTCACTGCCAGGGATCGTAAGCACGGCGTGAGTCAGGAGCGGCAGGCCCTGGCCGGTGGCTCGGTGGGGGGAAGCATCATCCTGCACACCCAAAGGCTGCAGGCTCAAGTCCCAGTCAGGGCGCACAACGGAGCTGCGGGTTCGATCCCATTTACGGGAGGCAACCGATGGATGATGCGTCTCTCTCACATCAATGTTTTCCCCTCTCTTTCCCCCTCTTTCCCTCTCTCTTTCCCTCTCTCTTTCCCTCTCTCTTTCCCTCTCTCTCGAGTCGGTGCAACACACCCCGGGTGAGGATAAAAAGGAGCAGTATGTATGCACACAGACACACAGACATACGTCTGTCTGTACCTCTAATCTGGCGCCCTTGTACTTGGAGAAAAAGCTAGAAAACAGAAAAGCTATCCTTGACTGGCCTGTGAAAAGCCACTTTTTCAAAACCGTTTCCTCCCGCTCGCCCCGATCGGTTTGTGCCTCAGGAGTCAGCAGGGAGCACCGGCCGCTCACACTGCCTCGTTCCTGCGCACGAGTGGCCCGGCCGCCGCGGGCACGTCTGCGACCGCCTCCGATGGCGCCGGGAGCCGGGCCGGAGCTGGCTGAGAGCGCCTGCCACCCCCGGCTTGTGACCCGAGCAAATGCCACGACTCCCGACCCCTGATGTCCTCGCTCACAAGACGCGGCACTGGCCTGCCTCGCGGGCTGCGGATAGAACCGGCCACGCACAGCTGCCCCGAGGGCCTGCGGAGAGTGAGCTCCCGGTGAATGGAAGGGGGCTGGCACGGGGAAAGGCTGAGACTTAAACACCCACGAGCACGTCTGACCACGAGAGAAGTCTCAGCAGCCACTAGGGTGACCGTCTGTCCCCGCCTCCCCGACCTGCAGACCCCCAGCGGGCAGCAGGCAGCCAGCGGACCCAGGGCCACGTCCCGTCCCGGGCCCCGGCCTGGACTCTCTCCCAGGCCGCCCCTACCGTGTTCGGGGCCGGCTCAGCACCGAGCACGGAGGCCTCCCTGGCTGCCTTCACGGAGGTCACCCGCCCCCGGCTGCCCTCGTGAGGATGGGAGGCGGCCGCGGTCCGACGGGAAGGGTCCCCAGCGGCCCAGCCTCCGGGGCAGCCCATGCGGGCGGGTGGGTGCTTCCTCCAGGGGCCCTGCAGGAGCGTGCGGCTCCCACAGGCAGCCTCATTGTTAAGTCACGGCCGGGTGGCAGGTGTGGCTGCCGCACCCTGCACCCAGGGCTGGGCCGCTGGGACTGGGCGGAAACGGGTCGCCCCTATCGCTTCAGTCCCCACGGGCTCCGGGTCGCCATCACCCTCCTGGCCCTTAGCTCTGCAGGTCCTTGTAAACCCCCCACCTGACCCACGCCGAGCCCTCACCACCCTCCAAACCCCCCCCCCCCCCCCCCGTCCGTGGCCTCCAGCCCACCTCCCTCCTCCCTGCAGGCTCCACCTTCTTGTCGGGAACACGGAACACTCCGACTCTCGCCTTAATCCAAATTAGCCGGGACGGCTCTCAGGCCTGCGCTCCACCCTGCTGACCCTCTGCTTCGACCGGCACCTCCTAATCCTGCTCCCCCTCCTCCAGCTGCAAGCCGCCGGGCCACTCAGATCCCCCTGGGCACAGGCGGTGGCGGTGGCAAGGGGGCGGGGCCGTGGGGAGCGCCAGGCCTAGAGCCTGGTGATGGGTGGCATGCCCGGGTACCCCCTGGGGGGTTACCAAGCCACCTCACACACGCGCTCTCCACACTCTGACTTTCCTACCCGCCCGTCCCCTCCCTCCAGGGCCAGGGACCACAGGTGAGTTGCTGGTCATGTCGTCCTCCCCGCTACCCCAGCCGGCCCGAGGTCACATCCCTTTACGAACAGGTGGCGCCGGTGATGCCAGGAGGACAGAAAGGAAGTGTGCCGCGAGGGCTTCCGGAAAAGGCCGCCTTGCCCTTCGGAAAAAAAATGGTGACAAGATAACCTCCCAGCCAAAACCGGTGTGGCTCAGTGGATAGGGCGTCAGCCTGTGGACTGAAGGGTCCCGGGTTCGATTCCAGTCAAGGGCATGTACACTGGTTGCGGGCACATCTCTGGTGGGGAGTGTGCAGGAGGCAGCTGGTCGATGTTTCTCTCTCATCTGATGTTTCTAACTCTCTATCCCTCTCTCTTCCTCTCTGTAAAAAAATCAATAAAATATGTTTTTACAATAATGAAAGAACTCCCTTTCACTCCCATTTAAAAAAAAAAAAAAAAAAAAAATGACCTCCCTTTTGGCTCTGGAGACTGCCTCGTCTGGATGCAGGTTCTGAGATCGCTCCCATCTCCCCGGAAGGAAGAGGGGCAAGCGTTTCTGGTGAAGCCGGTGCTGGTTACGGCAGAGTGGGCAGACGGAGGAAAACCGCGTCCCCAGGTCTGCCGTTAGGTTGGTTTCATACCGTGTAGGGGCCCAGCCTCTGCGCTCCCAGCGATGTGCTTGGAAGCCCAGGGGATGCCGAATGCATCAAATCTAAGGGGCACTAGCTTCAAAGCCCACAACGATAAGCTTTCTCCACCTCCAACTCATCTTAGGGAAACCCTTTTCATGTTACAGAATCCATCTCCTTGTCTGTAGAGAGGGGGCTATTTGCCTGATGGGCCGAGGTGAGGAGGTAGGGGTTGAGGGGTTAATGAGGGAAGACTGAATGTGGGCGTGCTGGAAAAAGATGCTCCTTATCTCACCTCCGGGTTTATCGGAGACCAAGGACAAATGACACTTGGGGTGAGGGGGCCCCTGCGATCTTAGTGTGGCTCTGTTGCTGCAATGTGGGTTAACCAGACATGAAGATAAGCCCGAGTGGGGTGGGGGCGGTGCGGCTGGCTCTGTGTGAAGACTAACTGGATATTATTGAGGGCAGGTTGATGCCTTCTCTATCGGGCCACCGGGAGCCACTGAGCTTCCACTCCTCTCGGGACCGTGGCATTACTTGACTTGACCACTTCGTGTGATTACCGTGGTCACGTGGTTTGAGATCTGTGGAAACGCCCAGGAAAGTTAAAGGCTATCCTGCTGAGAAAGAGGAGATTTAGACTGCTGACCCGGAGAAGGCATATAGCCGGCCAAGGACTCCTTGGGGTTCATTGGGCTCCAATTCGACATCAGAGTCCAGGAGCCACTGTTTGCAAAGGCCTCCCACGCAGGATGCACACGGGAGGAAAAGGCGTGGACTGAGCGGCCAGCCTCCTGCGCTGTCCTGCCAGCTGAGCCCACCTTATCAAGGGGCTGAGACCTGCCGCAGACAATCAGAGTTTTGCATGAAATTTGTGCGCTGGGGATGGGGGTGGGGAGAGTCACCTCAGCACATCCTGCACCCTCTTGCAGTCCTGGAGCCCCGCGATGAATCGCCCCACAGAGGGGGCCCCTCCCACCTGCTGCAGTGCCCTGGCTGGTGGCCTGAGCCTCCCTCTTTGGGGCAATCATGGAGCCCCACCCCCATGGATTGCCCTGCTGGCCGGTGGCCTGGGCCTCCTTCCGCAGGGTGATTGTGGGGCGATGGCAGGACCCCCCAACCAATTGCACCCGCCTTGGCTGGCCTGGTACCAGTGCCTGTCAGAGCGTGGTCCTCAGGATGGTTGTTCTGCTGTTTGGCCAATCGGTCTATTTGCATATTTTGCTTTTATTATTATAGATAGATTTGCATCTTTACTGAGCAGACCAATCAGAGCAGCTCCATAACAACCAATCAGAACCCATGATCCCAATAGGGATAGTACTAACTTGACCAATCACACTGTGCAAATTTTAGTTTCATTTGCATAAAAGTTGACCAATCAGGAACCAGGGCAGTGCTTTATGAAAAGCAGCCTCCCCTTTGCCTCCAGTAGCACGCTTATGGTTGCCATCGGAGGCTGTTTCCCGGGTTTGCAAGCTGTTTACCTGAATAAAGTCTCTCCTTTTACTGCACCCAATCTGGGGACTCCTGTTAGCATTGGGGTGATGTCAGGATGAGCGCCTGAATCCTTTGTACCAAAGTACCTCTCACTGGCGAACACTTCCAGTAAATGCCTGCGTGTGCAACAGAAACACTCCCCCTGGCATTTAGAAACGAAAATCAAAAGCGTTGTGTGCCGCTGGGGCTCACGTGGGATTCGCTAAGTTGGTGGAGCGGGAACCCCTGGCTAACTCAGGGCACGCAGGTGGCCTGACCTCACCGCGGGCGGAAACGCATCTTCTCCGGCGCTTAACTTCCGGATAAGAGCTTCCGTCCTCGCGGTGGCCACGCCGCATCCACAGTCCTCAGAGGTCGGACTTCCGCTTCCGGTCCGGAGCCCCGCCCAGCATGACGTTGCACAGGCCGGTTTGAGTCTCCTCAGGGCCCGTAGCTCCTGAACTTTGACCGCTCCCCTGGGCTGGCCGGAGGGCAGCGCGCATGCGCAGTTCCGTTGAATGGGGTGCGTCCTTATCCTCGCGGCGGCCGCAGGAGCGGCGGCAGTGGCCCTGGCCCTGCGGCTGTGGCTCGTGCTTCACTCCCGGGTTGTTGTACCCCGGGAATCTGTCAGTCTCATGGCGGTGGCCGGGTCCGGTAAGTACGGGGCGGGACCACAAACCCCGGAGTGCACTGCGACGCCGTCCCTGGGTCTCCTCCGCGCTTTGTGCGCACTGCATCCTGGGAGCTGTAGTCTCTTTGCGTCCCCGGAACCAGCCCCCAGCCAGGCTCTGTAGGCAGTTGGGCCGACGCTTCCGGTCCGCGACTTTAATGGCAAATGAGTACTTTGCACGGGTCAGTAATTAAGCCTCTCTGCGGCGTGCAGCTTTCTAATAAATTATTAGTGAGCAGAGAGGACGCCGAAGCCCTTTGATGCTAACCTGCAATTTCCCTGAGTAATAAACTGCTGGGTTTCGTGATTAATCTAGGCATTTGGTGTTTGGCTAAGGGCTCATGATAGATGAGATGCGGTGAATTGTCATATTTATACACACACCAAGCCCACGAGGAGGAAACCATTACCCAGTACCCGTGGCACTGCCGCATTGAGGACATTCCGTCGCAGGCACAGCAACAGGCCGTCCTGCCCGGCGACCCGTGCAGATGGGTCCCCGGCCCTGCAAGGCGCTCCGATCTTGAGTGACTGCTCCGCAGAGACACACCGCACACCCTGTGTCCGTTTAGGAATAAAATCTGCGAGTGCTGAGTTTATTTTCACACGTGTGTTCTCCTCCTCCCCGCATGGCAGTCCTTTCACACCACAAAGGCACCCATCACTGTTCCCAGCCCTTCCTTCTGCCGTTGGGAAACGCACGGGCTGGTGCATCCCTGTAACCGTCAAACAGACGTGCCCCTTGCGGCCTCTCCGCCTAAGGCCTCCCCCCCCCCCCCCAGGTGGGCACACCACCGAGCTGCTGAGGCTGCTGGGGCACCTGTCCGCCGCCTACGCTCCCAGACACTACGTCCTCGCCGACACAGACGAGATCAGTGCCCAGAAGATACATGCCTTTGAGCTCAGTCGAGCTGATAGAGACCCCAGCGGAGTGGTAAGTGATCACATCTATTCCTAAGAAAGTTTCGAATCGTACATTTGAGTTTAACTTGTTAACAATCAGGGCAGGTCAGCGAAGGTGCAGGTGGGGGAGAAGGATGAGGGGCAAAGGGTGAGCTGCCAGCATAATGGGAGTTGCCCTCCGTGTCCGTGAGGAGGGGCGGGGGGGGGGGGTGAGGAAGAGGGAGAGCTCACCCAGGGGCACGGGTGTTAGAAAGCAGAAGAGCGAGCGGCCGGAGCCCCACGCACTGCCTCCCCAGGACGGGGCGTGTCTGTCACCGGCCGTCAGCCGTCGCCTCCGGAACCTGCAGGGCGGTGAGACCCAGCCCGGTCCCGGCACCTCCTGTCCTGGCTCCCAGTTCAGACAAATACATGCACACACATACATGTGTCCTCCTTACAGCCTTTCGTCTGTGTCCGGCAGGAGGGTTTCCTGGTGTGTGTCTGTCACCAACCAGCACCAAAGTGGGAGAGTGGGACCCCTGTCCCCCCAGGCCCGCCCCCTGGCACCCCTGGCCGTAGAACACACTGCAGGCACGGCCCGGAGGGCAGGGCTCCTGCACAGTCAGCGTGGTTGGAGGGCCGGCTCCCGGGTGGCACGGCCCGCCCGCCTTTCAGACAGGCCGGGGCTGCTGTGTCGCACGGAGGCTGGGGACACGGGGAGACCCGGGGAGGCCGGCACCGTGGGGACGGGCACGGGGCAGCGGTTGGATGTGAAAGGAGAGGAAATGGAATTCCCAGACAGACGGTGTGGGATGCGAAGGAGAGAGGAGGCGAGCAGAGCCCGGGCCCGTGGTCGGAGCGGTGGTGAGAACGGGCGCCCTCCCTGACCCGGCGCTCCTCGCCCCTCTCCCCGCCGAACAGGCCCCTCCGCCCCGAGATGCCCGCCAGGCCCGCAGGGAGGGCCTCCGAGGGCTCCGCCCCCGCTCCCAGCCCTCGCCCGCATCCCGGCCGCCGCCACCAGGGGGCGCGCGCAGCGAGCGGGAGGCGGGCGGGCAGCCCGGACGCGGTGGCGTGGAGCTCTGGGAGGTGGGCCGGCTCCGCGCCTTTGGAAGCAGCCCGGCTCCCTCGGGCTTGCTCTCCGGCCCCAAAGGCTCCCGTGCGTTTGGCCGGCTCTGCGGTGTCAGTGGGGAGAGGCGGGGAGACGGGCCCTCAGCCAGCGGCTCCGGAAGGGACCGGACCCGCCTCCACCGGCAGCACCCGCTGTCGCCAGCAGGGGGCGCGCGGACCCCGCGTTGCAAATCAGGCTGCTGCTCCCTGCTGACCCAGTGCAGGCACCTCCTCACCCAGGGACCCCCTCATCTAGGAATCCCTCACCCAGGCACCCCCCACCCAGGCACCTCCCCACCCAGGCACCCCTCATCCAGGCACCCCCTCATCTAGGAATCCCTCTCCCAGGCACCTCCCCACCCAGGCACCCCCCACCCAGGCACCCCTCATTCAGGCACCCCCCCCCCCACCCAGGCACCCCCAACTAGGCCTCAGGCTCCCGCAGGGAGGGCCTGCGTGTGCGGAGCGGGTCTGGCTGAGAGGTCGCTGAGCGGGGTCTGTGCTCCCCAGGCGCCCCGGTACTTCCTGCACCGCATCCCCCGGAGCCGCGAGGTCCGGCAGCCCTGGCTGACCACGGTGCTCACCACGCTGCACGCCGCCTGCCTCTCCCTGCCGCTCACCTTCCGCGTGCGGCCGGACCTGGTACGTACGCCGCCCTCACCGCGCCCTCCCTGCCCCGGGGGCTGGCCGTGCGGACACGGACCGGGGCCCCGTGTGTCCGGCCGCCCGTGAACTCCACGTGAGCCCTTCCCCGGGTCCGTGTGTCTAACAAGCCCAGGCCCCTGCCCCCCGTGGCTCCGGGCCGGCCCTGGGCTCGGCCGCCGGGGAGAGCCGGGCTCTGTGCCTCCTCCTCGGCCTCGTGTTTGCCGAGACGGTGAGCGAGCGTGGGGTGCGGCCACGGTCACACACGGGCGTTTCCCTGGGAAGCGGACACGGAGCGGACACGGGCGGGCAGGGAGGGCCTGTGCGGTCCCCGCCGGCGGGCAGGCCGGGCTGAGGTCTTCAGAGGCAGCGCCCTGAGCGCCCAGCGCCCGGCAGGGGGCAGCGCGACGGGGCCGCGCGGGGCAGGGCCAGCCATCCCGGGAGAGGCCAGCCATCCCGGGAGAGGCCACCCCGGACGCCCGCCCGCCCCGGCGGAGCCCGCTGCGTGCGGACAGCAGCCTGCGTGGCCGGGCGGAGCTCTGAGCGGGCGCTGGGTTTCCGTGCTCTCCGGCCCTCGCCGCTGCCTGGGCGGGAGACGGGAGCCGCGTGTAGGTGTAAACTGGTCTCCGAGCAGGAGGCCCGCGGGCCCGTGGGCGTCGGGTCCATGGGGAAGGAGCCACGCGCCCTCGGAGCTCGCGGCGGCCGCTCGGTCCCTCACCGGCGAGCAGGGCCAGCATCTTGTTTCCCACGGCTTTCCTAGAAAAGCGCCCCCGCAGGCCTGTGGGGCGACTTGAAAGGGAGCGAATGAACAGCGGTGAGTCACCCCGAAACAAAGACGCCCTCGCCCACGCCCGGGGCAGGTGGAAGAGCCTGAAGAGCCAGCCGGCCGGCTCCCGGCTCCCGGGCTGACGAGGCACTCAGCAGAGCTCTGCGCGGGGATGAGAGGACGATCTCCCCGAGGGCGGGGTCCGTGAGAAGCTGCGGGCATGGGTGCAGGGGCCCCTGTGTGCGGGCCTCGCCGCGCACGCTCACTCGGCCTCGGGAAAGACGCCCATTATGCCACCTGCCCGATTCCCACGCCCCCTCCCAGGGTGAGCTGGGGAAGGTCACGTTCACGCAGCCCCGGTCCACGTGGAGCGTGGGCTCCTGTCCGCAGCCGGGAGGCTGACTTTTTAAAATTCATTTCGTGGATGTCCGAGAGGAAGGGAGAGGGAGAGAGACATCCGCCGTGAGAGAGAATCATGGACCGCTGCTCCTGCACGCCCCCCACGGGGGATCGAGCCCACAGCCCCGGCCTGAGCCCGGGCCCGGATGGAGCCGTGACCTTGTGGTTCAGAGGTCGGCGCTCAGCCCCTGAGCCGCCCGGAAGGGTGTTCTCTGTGGTGAGCCGCCGGCGGCTCCGGGCCCTGTTTGCGTAGTTTACCGCGTTCTATCGGCCTGTGGATTGGCACGTGCCAGGCGCCGATCACCTGCTGGTGATAAGCCGGAGCCTGGCGCACGCCCTCCGCCCGAGCGGGCGTGATGCTCGGGAGAGGGGCCCGCGTCGGGGTCACCTCTGCCACGCGCAAAGGACGCTCGGCGACGAAGGAGCGGCCGCCGACCGGTGCCCCCAGCCGGGGCGCCGGGCGCAGGAGGCCCAGGAGTCAGCGGGAGCAGTCAGGCCGCGCCCTGGTCCCTCCGCACTCACGCTCGCCGTCCAGCAGCCTGCGTGAGCAAGCGTGCCGCGTGTCCCACGGGGGCCGGGCCCGGGAGACGCGGCTCTGAGCCAGCCCCGGTCCCCCCCGTCCCCCGGCTGTCCCCCGGGCTGCGCTGCCCTGACCCCGGGCAATGCCCGCAGCTGCCCCAGCCGGGCACACCGCGCTCCGTCCACACTGGCCCCGCTGCCCGCCCTCCGTGGCCCGGCCCAGCCGAGCGGAGGGCAGGCTGGTGTCCGGGAGAGCGCGCTCCAGTGGCCGGGTTTCTCCACGCCGGGGGCCCTCCAGAGCCTGAACGCGGAGCCCTCTCCTCGCCCACTCGGCGCTCTGTCCCTGGGCCTGTCCCTTCGCTTCCCCTCGAGCTGCGGCCCGCAGCACGGGCCTCTTCCTCCCGGGGAGGGAGGGGAGCAGGGAGGGAGGTGAGCGGGAGGCCACCGGGAACAAGGCTGCTTTCAGGGCTGCGGGCAGCGCCGCGGGGAGCTGGGGAGCTGCCCTGGGCGGCGGGCAGGACGGGGCGGAGCGGAGAGAAGGGAGGCTTTGAGGCGCTGAAGTTCAAAGGCCCAGACGGCCGGCAGCCCCGCCTGAGGCCCGGTCCCGTGCTGTGGGGCTGTGGGGCTGTGGGGTCTGGCTCTGCTCTCAGCCTCTGAATTAACCAGGGCGTTGGCTTGGCTTCTCCACGCCCGTCTGGCCTGGGGGCGGACAGAAGGGAAGGGGCTCCACAGGGCGCCCGGGGAGGGAGGGGCTCCCGAGGCTGGCCGCAGGAGGATCGGGAGCTGGAGCCTGGGTCCCCGGGGCCTCACCCTGCAGTCCTGGCCCCGATGGATGAGCGCTGGGGGTGTGCGGAGTGAGTGCACGAGGAGGGCAGAGGTCGGGGAGGAGAAGCGGGAGGAAGGCATGTTGCGTGACCGCCCGGTCACCTCCACCCGGCCGTCCCGGGGTCCAGCCAGGCGCTGCTGGCGGCAGGTTCTGAGCGAGCACGTCGGCAGCCCTCGGGGGTGACCCGGGCCGTGTTGTCATGGAGACGAATGTGCCCATGGGCCAGCCCGCCGGAGCCCGGCCCAGCCCGGAGGTCCGGTTCCGACTTCGTTCTAACAGGCTGCAGCGCCTCTGGGGCCACGCCGTCTTCATGTCCGTCCGTCCTTCCCGTCCCCCCAGCCGTGGGGGACGATCCTGTGTGGGCCGGGGTCCTCCGGGGTCTGCTGGGACTGAAGCTCGGTCACGAGTCCCATTCCTTAGCAAACGGCATCGCTCCTGGCCGCCCCGATGGCGCCTGCTGGCCCGGCCAGGCTCTGACGAGGCAGTTTGAAGTGTTTACAGCCGCAGCCTGTGGAACAGGTTTGCTCTGTGGCCTCAGGAGGCCTCCTCCCGGCAGCCAGGTGGCCACGTGGGTCAGGGTGGCCGCGGCCCAGCGGCAGGTCCAGGTGCTGCTTTCCTGAGGGTTTGCTGGCCCCACAGCGGCCTGCGGACGAGTCGTGTGTGGAGATGAGGGGGCGGGGAGAATGCCAGCTCGGGGCTCGGCCTGCTGCTGCTCCTCTCTCAGGCCATGCTCTCGCTCAGCTGCTCCTCGCTCGGCTGCTCCTCTCTGAGCTGCTCCTCGCTCGGCTGCTCCTCTCTGAGCTGCTCCTCTCTGAGCTGCTCCTCACTCGGCTGCTCCTCTCTGAGCTGCTCCTCGCTCGGCTGCTCCTCTCTGAGCTGCTCCTCGCTCGGCTGCTCCTCGCTCGGCTGCTCCTCGGCTGCTCTCGCTCAGCTCTCGGGGAGCGGGAAGTCGGGGGACCGGGGCAGTGAGGGTGCAGGAGCTGGCGGCGAGGCTGTGCACACCATCCAGGCCTCCAGTTACGTGGTTTCACCAGACCCCTCCCCCAGGGAGGGACCGTGTGCTTGTGCACTGGCCTCGGAGCTGCTGCCCTTCCCCACACACCCCGCACACCCACCTCCTGCCAGAGCCTCACCCCGCACACCCACCTCCTGCCAGAGCCGCACACCCACCTGCCTGCCAGAGCCGCACTCCGCACACCCACCTCCTGCCAGAGCCTCACTCCGCACACCCACCTCCTGCCAGAGCCGCACTCCGCACACCCACCTCCTGCCAGAGCCTCCCTCCGCACACCCACCTGCCTGCCAGAGCCTCGCTCCGCACACCCACCTGCCTGCCAGAGCCGCACTCCGCACACCCACCTCCTGCCAGAGCCGCGCTCCGCACACCCACCTCCTGCCAGAGCCTCGCTCCGCACACCCACCTGCCTGCCAGAGCCTCGCTCCGCACACCCACCTCCTGCCAGAGCCTCACTCCGCACACCCACCTGCCTGCCAGAGCCTCACTCCGCACACCCACCTGCCTGCCAGAGCCGTGCGCCGTCTAGGCAGGGGTCTGGGCCAGTGGTCGGCAAACTCATTAGTCAACAGAGCCGCAGTGTGCCGACCACTGGGCTAGGCCTTCACTGCCTTCAGCCTCCGGGCTGTAGGATGCGTGGCCGCACTGACAGCTCCCTCCTTTCCGGGAAAAGCAGGAGCCGGCTCTGACCCGGGAGAGCCTGGTGGGGTGCGTGGGGAGGAAGCCCGGCCGCCCAGCTGTGTGCGGGGCCCCTCCGTGGGCTGGGGGACCGCTCCCTCCCGCCCAGCCGAGCTCCTGGGCAGCGGGCAGCGTCCGCGGGAAGCCAGGCAGACTCTGCTGCATGGCCACAGCCCCTGGCCTCTGCCTCGGCGTCCATGGGAGGGGGCATGGCCAGCGAGCGGACGGCACCGGGGAGGGGGGCAGTCATACAAACGCACCTTAGTCTGTGCCCAGCGCCTGGCTGTGACCTGTCAAAGTCAGGTGCTTCCCTTCCCTCCGGGCCCAGGGCCGGCGGGAGGCTCCAAGGCTGGGGGAGGGGTCAGCGTGGGCTCAGGGGGTGGGCGCCGGGCACAGGCCTCGGCCGGAGACACAATGGGAACCACGGAGGCGGGAGGCTCCAGGGCCGGGGGGAGGGGTCAGCGTGGGCTCAGGGGGCGGGCGCCGGGCACAGGCCTCCGCCGGCCGGAGACACAATGGGAACCACGGAGGCGGAGGAAGGAAAGGAGGCGGAGGAAGGAAAGGTCGCCGAGGACAGGAAGCCAGGGTTCCGTTTCCTCCGCCCAGCGGCAGCGGCAGCGGCGGGTCGGGAAGCAGAGGTCGCTGCGGTGACCATCCGGCGCTGGGCTCCGCCAGGATCACTGCCTGCCGGGCAGACCTGGGCCCAGCGCACCGGCCAGGGAGGGCCCGCTGGGTCCTCGGGGGCTCGGCTGCCGCAGCGCGCACAGGGCTTCGCTCAGACCAGTTCCAGGCGGGGGCGGCCCGGGCGGGACCCTGAGTCCTAGTCCCCCTGCAGCCTCCTCGTCAGACAGAACCGCACCAGCCTCTCGGGGTCCCGTGTCACCGCCGGCGCCTCGGGGGGAACAGCGGGGGGAACAGCCTGCCTGCCCCCCTCCCCCGGGTGTGGGTGCGGTTTCTGGCCCAGGGCACCTGCCTGGGCTGCGGGGTCACCGCCCTGTCGGGGGCGGGTGTCTCTCTCACACCACGTCCCTCTCTAACCCCCGCGGTGGCAGGTGCTGTGTAACGGGCCGGGGACCTGCGTGCCCGTGTGCGCGGCGGCCGTGCTGCTCGGCGTGCTGGGCGTGAAGCGCGTGACCCTGGTCTACGTGGAGAGCCTGTGCCGCGTGGAGCACCTGTCGCTGACCGGCCGCCTGCTGCGCCCCTTCGCCGACTACTTCCTGGTGCAGTGGCCGGCGCTGAAGGCCAAGTACCCCTCGTCCGTGTACCTGGGCCGCATCGTGTGACCGGGGCGCCCTGCTCCGGCCACACGCAGCCACGCTGCACACACGTGGGGACGAGCCCGCGCCTTTGTGGTAGAGCAAGCATGTCAGACTCGCGGCCCAGCTGATGCGGGTTTTGTAAGAAACATCTTAATAACAACCTTAACTGGCCTCAGCTGGTTTGTCTCAGTGGCTAGACCGAGCATCAGCCCGCAGACTGAAAGATCCCAGGTTCGATTCCGGTCAGGGCACGGGCCCGGTTGTGGGTTCCATCCCCAGTGGGGGAGTGCAGGAGGCAGCCAGTCCATGATTCTCTCTCATCATGGATGTTTCTCTCTCTTCCTTCCTCTCTGAAATCAATAAAAATGTATATCTTTTAAAATTAGTAACTTAATTTTTATGATATCCTCTTACACATGATTATTAATAACGAGCTACAACGTTCGCTAATGACTGATTACTGTGATCGTGCTGTGTTCATTTCCCTTAAGCCTTACGCACAGGCGCACCGTTTGCTGCAACACCCGCGGCGAACGTTTTAGCAGCCGATGGCCCGTCATTAGTCTCGGACTGACTCGGTTGGTGCGCGAACAGGAAATATTCCGCTTTCAGGGAACAAGGAAAACAGGTTTATTTGTGTGATGCTTATTAATGTGTGCAGTTATTCAGTGTCTGTCTGGTAAGTGAATGTTCAAGAAAGAATACTAATTTCTATTAAAGTGTTCCGTTTATGTTAATAATGACTTATTTATTTCAGCCCTATGTATTCAGCACGTCTCTATCGGAATAAACCTACGTTTCTATGACAACCGAAGCTTTTTTTGTTTGTTTTTTTTTGGGGGGCCACATCCACGTGAACCTTGTTGATGTGGCCCGTGAGCCTTTGAGTTTGACATGCTTGCTTTAGGGGAAAGACAAAGGCGGGTGCCGCTCCGCCCACCCCACTCAGGGGCCGCGTCCTGTGGGGAGCACCTGACAGGGAGGACAGGCGCTGGGTGCCAGGCGCTGGCAGGAGACGGGTGCCTTCTGTCTCACTTACCTAAGCCACCCCCCCCGGGCCCTGTAGGGGGTGTGCAAGAGGCAACTGATCGATGATTCTCTCATAGATGTTTCTCTCTATCCCTCTCTCTTCCTCTCTGTAAAAAATCAATAAAATATATTTTTAAAATAAATAAATAAAACGTATAGAGACAAAGCGTTGGTGGCTGGTGTGGTGTGGGACATGTGGTTTGATTCTGCTTGTACCGCGGGGGTGGGGTGGGGGTGCAGGTGAGTCAGGACCCCCGTGGGGACCCCCGTGGGGACTGCCCTGGGGCTGCGCGGGCACGGGGTCAGTGGGTGCACGGAGTGCCTAACCCCAGCCCTGTCTCCTGCCCCCCCCCCCCACGGCGCACACGTGTCAGGCCCCCAACTAGGAGCTTTAAGCTGCCGGCGTGTGCGGTCCCCTCAGCGCTCACCGGCCGGAGGAGAGGGTCCCTCCCGCACGGAGCTAGGACGGCCGTGTCACTCCTCTCCACACCGACCGTGGGGAGCGGAGCGGTCCGAGCCCTCACCCCCCCCCCCTCCAGGCCCCGCCGGCAGGTCCGAGTGCCGCCTCCACGCAGGCCGGGCTCGGCCGCTCGGTCAATATTGGAGGGTCCCGCCTCTCCGACCAGAGCGTCCGGGCTCCAGGCACGGCCTCGCCGGCGCCGCCTTCTCCAAGGACACGCCGCCCTCAGGGCCCGGCAGCGCAGGCAGGTCACGGCGGAATGGGAGGGCAGTGCCCAGCCCGCGCCCACGGCTGACCGCACCCACGGCCGAGGCCCCTGCAGCGGCCGGCCGAGGCCTGTCCCACCCCCACCCCACCCCGCACTGCCCTGCCCCCCGCACAGCAGCAGCAGCAGGAGCCGAAACGGCAGAAACTGAGCAAAATACAGAATTCCTCCGGAGCCACTGTGCTTCCTCCGCCCGTAAACGCAGACCCGGGACCAGTGCGGCCGCTCGGGGTGGCGGTCCGCGTCCTGAGCACCAGCGCGGGCCTCGCCTCCACCAGCGGCGTGGGCTGGCCGAGCCGGCGCGGCATCTGGTGACCATCTGCCCCGTGTCCTCGGAGAAGCCTCCGTGTCAGTGCCTGTGGCGTCTTTTCACGGAAAGAAACGGGCAGCCGGGGGGGGGGGGGGGGGGGAGCGTGCCAGGCCTCTGGCGGAGTCCCTGCCCACGCCCTTCCCGCCGCCTCAGCTGCCGGCTCCGCAGGGAGGGCCCCGGGCCTGGGCCGAGCCCCTGGGGGCATCCCTGCGGGAGACCCGGAGCCAGGCTTCACCCGATTGGCTGTGGACACTTTTCAGAGAGGGTGGTGGGTTCCAGCCCCAGCCCCAGTCTGGCGGATGCAGGAGGCAGCGAATCGATGTGTCTCTCTCACATTGATACCACCCCCGCCCCCCTTTCATTCTCTCTAAAGAAAATCCTTGGATGAGAATTGACACAAGAAAACGGGGGAAACCCCGGATGCTGAAGCCAGGAGTGAGCCCAGGAATGTTATAATGGGATGCCTTACGCTGAACTCTAAGCACGCGTTTGCATGTGCACGTCCCAATCAGCTCTTATCCTCCGGAGCGATCTCGGTCCCGCCCAGCGCTCCCAGCCCCAGGCCCAGCGGCCACGGAGTGACCGAGCGAGCGTAAAGGTCGGCAAAGGGCAGCCCTCCAGCCTGCATTCTTAGCATTCTGTTCTCAGCCTGGGGTTTCCCCTCCCTTCCTCAGGGAATGGCTACTGTGCCACGTGCGGGATCCAGTGTTGCTCAGAGACGAAACCCCCTGGCTCCCCTCTCCGCTTGACGCCGTTCCTCCCGCACGGAGTGCCTGGCGGCCAGATGTGTCTCCAGTGCCAAAGGCGGCGCGTTTAGTTCAAGAAACAGGCGGGGACGCTGTGTCTCAGCAGCATCCAATCTGTCCTTCGTGGGGACAGGGCCGCGTGCTGAGGAAATGACTCCTCGGAGGAGGGGCTTGTGTCCGTGGGGAGCTGGCGTGGTGTTTCCCGGAACCGGCCGCAAAGGCACTGAGCTGACCCTGTGACCCCGTTACGTGTGCGAGGTCCGGTGAGCAGCCAGGGTGGAATGTGGGGCTGGAGTGTGTCCTGGAGTCACACCCCTCCGCCCCCCAGCAGCCTTCACACCCGTCCCTCCGCAGATCAGGGACCCGCGCGACTGTGAGGCCACAACTAGGCAGCCGGTGGCCGAGGGGACAGGCGGGGAGGCGCCGACCCCCGCACGGGGAGCGCAGCCCGAGCTCACGCTGCGGGAGGAAGGACTGAGGACGGAGCTCCGGCCGAGCAAAGCCCACACAGCACCTCCTCCGGGCGCCCGCTCCTCCGCCGCTCCTCCCGCGGGTTCCCGGTGAAGCTGCCTCGCGCCGCGCTGTCCCGCGTGGCTCCTCCGGCCTCGCCTGGCTCCGTGGGCGCGTCCGGCCGGGAGCTGCTGCCCCGCCCGCAGGACTCACACCGGGACCCCCAGAGCCCCGACCCCGGGACCCCGACCGCAGGCTGCCGGCCCCGGTGTGCGCGGGGCGGGCGCGGGGGGCGCACTTTGGCGACGGCGCCCCGGCGCCCGGATTTTAGGGACACGAGTGGCTCGGGGACTGAAGCCATGGGTGGTGGGTGCCCTGCAGTACCGGCGCCCCGGGAAAAGCGGGGTGCTGGTCCCTTCCAGCTCGGAGGGAGGACGGGCGGGGAACCGGGCCGCGGGAGGGGCTGGCCCGGCTAACGGGCCCGTCTCCTGGCGCGGCTGGGGCCTCCGAGCAAGGGCCGCCCCCACCTTCTCCCCCTCCCTGGTCTCCTCCATCCGGACCGGGATGCCACCGGGAAAGGGCGCCCGCCCCGGCTGTGCCCGGCCCGGCCTTCCCGGCGCCGGCGGCCGGAGCGCAGGCCTCTCGGGGCGCCGGGCTGCTCGGGGCGCCCAGCCGCGGGAGGGGTCCTCGCTCCGCGGCCTGGGGCGGCCCTGGGGCGGCCTGCCGGCGCGGGGACAGGAGTTCCGGCTCCGCAGCCCCGGCCTTTCCCGGCTCCCCCGCTCCCGCCCCGCTCTCCGCGCCCGGAGCGGGGGCGCGGGCCGCGGTGGCGTGAGCCGGCGGGGCCGGGCCGGGCCGGGCCGGGCCGGGCGGGGGGCGGGGTGGGCGGGGCGGGGCGGGGGCCGGGGCCGGGGTGGGGCCGGGGAGCACACCGCCTCGCGGCGGGCGGAGCGGCGGCCCATTGGCCGGCGGGCGGGGACGGGGCGGGGCGGGCGGGGCGGGGCGGGGGCCCATTGGCCGGCGGGCGGGCCCTCGGGCCGGGGGCGGGGCCGGCGGGCGGGGCGGGGGCCCGGGCGGCCGCGGGCGGACGGCTCCGGGGACAGTCGCATCGCCGCCCAGGGAGCGAGCTCGGAGCGTGAGCGGCGGCCACTCCCGGGCCCGGAGCGCGAGGCAGAGCAGACCGAGCCGCCGCCATGACCCACTTCAACAAGGGCCCGTCCTACGGGCTCTCGGCCGAGGTCAAGAACAAGGTGCGGGCCGGCCGGGGGTCCGGGCCGGGGCGGGGGTGCGGGCCGGGGCGGGGAGCCGGGGGTTCGGGCCGGGGCGGGGAGCCGGGGCGGGGGTGCGGGCCGGGGCGGGGGTCCGGCTGGGGCGGGGGTGCAGGGCCGGGGCGAGGGGCCGGGGATCCGGGCCGGGGCGGGGGTTCGGGCCTGGGCGGGGGTCCGGGCCGGGCGGTGCCCGCGCTCGGGCTTCGCGGAGCGGGACGTCGAGCGGCGGGAGTGACCGCCCGGCGCCTCCGGCTTTGTTCCCGCCGCGGCCGGACGGTCGGCGGGCGGAGGCCGGGCCGCGGCTGCAGCACCCTCCCCCCGGGCCGGGTGCCCCCGCGCGGCCCTCCGCCCCGAGCGGGGCCGTCCGGGCGCCCAGGCCTCTCCCCACCCCCTCCCCTCCCCTCCGGGCCGAGCGCCCCGGCGGAGTCGGGCGGGTGGCGGCCGCCGGCCTTTGTTCCCGGGCCCCCGCGCCCCCCGTTTCCCCCGACGGCGGCGGCGGAGCGCCCGGCCCGGCGCCTCTGGCGAAGCCGCGGGACCGGACAAAGCGCGCCGCTCGGGCCGCCCTCGGCGGGGACGTGAGGGCTTTTGTGCCTTTTTTTTTTCTTTCTTTTTTATGAAAACTGAGAAGTTTGGGTCCCGGGGCATGTAACGGTATCGGGCGCTCCTGGCCCTTTGTTCGGGGCGCCCGGGGTGCGAGCGGGCCGGGCTGCGGGCCGGGCGGGAGGACGCGGGCTGCGGGCGGGAGCGGAGGGGGGGCCGGGCCCCCTCCCCAAACCTCCCTCCCGCTCCCGCCGCATTCCTGGCCCGTGACATCAGCCCGCGGCCAATCGGCGGCGCCGGCACAGACGGCGCATTGTCTGCGCCCGGGGGCCGGGCCGGACCGGGAGCCCGGACCCGGAGCCGGAGCCCGACCCGCAGCCCAGATCCGGACCCGCAGCCCGGAGCCCGGGCCGGGGCCGGGGCGGCTCCCCTGGCGGACCCCGAGGCGCAGGTTCGGTTCGCCCTCCGGGCCGGTTCGCCGGGTCCTGCCGCCCCTCCCCCTGGACCTGCGGGGCGGGGCCGGGCCGGTGCGGCGCCCCCGGAAAGTTCCCGGGACTTTTTGTAAAGAGAAAAGTGCGCGCTCGGCCTGGCGGGTCCCCATCCCGCCCTCTGGGTTTGGGTGGGGGCGCCGGGCGGGGCGGGGGTTCCGGCTCCTGGCGGCGGGCCCAGCCCGAGCCCCTGCGTGGCGAACGGGGCTGACCCGCAGTCCTTGCAGGGGCCGCCCTTCTTGGGGTTCACGTCCAGCGCCTTTCTCTTGGCGACTAACGAGCAGCTTCTCTCCGCTGCGGGGGGCGGGGGGGCAGAGGCCGCTGTGACTGTTAGTCAAACCCGGGCTCAGAAACCGGACCCGGGACTCCAGGCCTGGCTCCCGAGCTCCCAGCCTCCTCCATCAGCGCCGGCCCTCACTCCGCCCCGCCCCGCAGCCCCAGTCCCCCACCCCGCCCCGCACCCCCCCAGCCCCGGCCCCCGCCCCGCCCCGCCCCGCAGCCTGGAGCTGGGTGCCGCCATCTAAAGTCTGAGGACCAGGAGGGTGATGCTCACCCTGAAAGAAGGGCCACCCGGCTCCCTGCTGAGCTCCAACCTCTGAGCCGGGGTGGGGGTTGGTCCCCAGTGGGGGGTGCGGGAGGCAGCGGATCCATGATTCCCTCTCAGCACTGACGGTTCTCTCCCTCTCCCTCTCCCTCTCCCTCCCTCTCGGAAATCAGTAAAAACATTACTTCTTAAAGGCTGAAGAAGGAAGTTGGAACACTAACTCTGAGGAGGGTGTCTGGGGTGGGCTCTGGGTATTCTGCATCTCCCCTGGTCTCCCCTCTCCCCCATTCTCACTGCCCACCTGTCATTCATCCCTTGACCTTGCGATTTCGCATGCGATTCCGTGTGGTTCCGTGTGAACCTGTCGGGGTCAGGGTGCCGTGTTTGTCTGCTGGGCCTCCGGGAGGCCCTGCTGTCCACTGCGGGCGCCCGGACCGGCCTGGACTCCTGGGAGCCCGCACCGGAGCCCTCGCTGTCTCTTCGCGGGCTGCACAAGCACGGGGCACTCCGAGCCAGGGTTCTGCTTTTCCTGAACACCTGGTTTAACAGAGCCGAAAGGCATGAGCCTGGAGGGGGGTGTGGGATGGGCTTGGGGTCCATCGCCCGGGTCCTGGTCCCCTCCCTGCCTCTTCGCCTGGTGTGACCGGCCGGCTATGCGCTCTGGGCTTCAGCTGCTGACCGAGGGCTGAGCTGCGGGTGGCAGTAAGGACCCCGTATGGACATTGCCGCCATGGTGCTTCGTAAGCCCATCGCGTTTCCCGGACGCGTCGCCGCCTCTTGAGTTCCCCAGTGCGAGCCTCTGGTCTTTGACAGCCGCGTGACAGCATCCGGAGGCTTTGATCTCAGACCCTTTTCTCGTTAGTAAACTTCAGGGCGGGGGTAATCTGTAAAGCAAGTTACCTGCCGGCCAAGCCGGTACTCCTTGGTAGGAATACACAGTGGCTCTTTTTCAATAAATGGGCAAGAAGGTGTTTGAAAGCTGCCTAAAAGGTAGAATCTTCCAGCCCAGCGCCGGGTCTAACAGCATCGAAAGGGCCAGTAACTCGCCATCCACAGAGACCTGTCTGAGCCCAGGACGGGCAGGCAGCAGCTGGGCAGGCAGTTCCGGGGGGGGGGGAGGGGGGGGGCGGTGGGATTAGCAAGGTCCCCGGTGGAGCACCAGCCCTCGCAGGAATCGGGAGCACTGTGTGTCTGAGGAGGGGGCAGGAAGTGGGAGCACCGGGTGCCTGAGGAGGAGGGGGCAGGGAGCGGGAGCACCGGGTGCCTGAGGAGGAGGGGGCAGGGAGAGGGAGCACCGGGTGCCTGAGGAGGAGGGGGCAGGGAGCGGGAGCACCGGGTGTCTGAGGAGGGGGGGGCAGGAAGCGGGAGCACCGGGTGTCTGAGGAGGAGGGGGCAGGGAGCGGGAGCACCGGGTGCCTGAGGAGGAGGGGGCAGGGAGAGGGAGCACCGGGTGTCTGAGGAGGAGGGGGCAGGAAGCGGGAGCACCGGGTGTCTGAGGAGGGGGGGGCAGGAAGCGGGAGCACCGGGTGTCTGAGGAGGGGGGGGCAGGAAGCGGGAGCACCGGGTGTCTGAGGAGGAGGGGGCAGGGAGCGGGAGCACCGGGTGTCTGAGGAGGGGGGGCAGGAAGCGGGAGCACCGGGTGTCTGAGGAGGGGGGGGCAGGAAGCGGGAGCACCGGGTGTCTGAGGAGGAGGGGGCAGGGAGCGGGAGCACCGGGTGTCTGAGGAGGAGGGGGCAGGGAGCGGGAGCACCGGGTGTCTGAGGAGGAGGGGGCAGGGAGCGGGAGCACCGGGTGTCTGAGGAGGGGGGGGCAGGAAGCGGGAGCACCGGGTGTCTGAGGACCGGGAAGACCTGGAGGAAGCAGCCTTTCCTGACACGTGGCGGATGGGGTGAGGGGGGGTTCGGTGTGTGGCCTGCGGGACAGTCTTAGCAAATGACAGGGGCACTCTCTGGGCCGGGGGGTCGGTGCTGGGGGCAGAGGGAGGAGCGCTCCGGGAGGAGCTAACGGGTGCTGAGACGCTCGCTCAGCCTGATGCTCCCTGCCCCCGGGGACGGGGATCTGGGCTCACGTCTCCGTGGTTACAGCGGGAGGCCGCCCTCCGCAGGGAAGGCAGGGGAGCTGCCAGCCTGTGAGTCCCGGAGTGAAACCGCCGGTGCTGGCCGGGACCGATTTGGCTCAATGGATAGAGCGTCGGCTTGGGGACTGAAGGGTCCCGGGTTCGATTCCGGTCAAGGGCATGTACCTTGGTTGCGGGCACATCCCCAGTAGGGGGTGTGCAAGAGGCAGCTGATCGATGACTCTCTCTCATCGATGTTTCTAACTCTCTATCTCTCTCCCTTCCTCTCTCTACAAAAATCAATAAAATATATTTTAAAAAAAAAAAAAAAAAAAAAAAAAAGAAACCGCCGGTGCTGATGCCTCGGCCGCCCCGAGTCCCGGAGGCCCCCCAGCGGGGACAGCGCCCTCTGCCCGTCCCTCAGGGCAGCAGCAGCCCCCCTGGAGGCCTCGCTGGGACTGGGGGGGGGGGGGTGACTTACCAGGGTGCCCTGAGCCCCATTACAGTGATCTGTGACGTCAGAACAAGTCACCCACTGGATGCTTTCGGGGTCTCAGCCAGTCCTTCCCCCTCCGCCCAGGGAGCGGCAGCTGCTCCTCATGGCGGGGGCCTGGGGGGTGGGGGTGGGGGTGGGGGTGCCACGTGCCTGCTGCTCTGGGACCGGCACTGGGTCCCCTCAGCCCTGGAGAAGCCCGGGTGCTGACCCCCCTTGCAGCCAGCCTGGGCGCGGGTCGGAACCCCAGGGCTGGTCAAGGCTGATGCGGGCGGGGGGAGGGGTGTCCTAACAGAAATACAAGCGCGTCCGGCGCTTTACAGACCCTCCGGGGACTCGGAGGCTGCGGGTGGGGGGAGCCTGGGGCTCAGGATGGCCGGGGAGGCTGTCCGGTGGGCCCTCAGTTCTAGCGCTGACTCTGGCCGCGTATCCTGTGTGTCACCTGTAACGTGTGTGTGTGTGTGGGGGGGGGGTGCCTGCTTTCCCAGCTTGGGGAGACGTGTGTGTCTGGGCAGGTGCGGCCCTGCCTCTCGCTGGCCTTGCCCGGAGGGATGCGCCCGGCCCTCCGCCCGGAGCCGAGGCCCCCGCCCGCCCAGCCGGGAAGCGGCCCGGAGCGGAGGCTCACCCCAGCTTCCCTGGTGCTGGGGGCGCCCCGGACGGCCCTGCGGGCTGCCCTGCGGTGCGAGGGGCTGCAGACGGCACCGGGGACAGAGGGCGGAGAGCGGGCGGGGTCTGGCCCCGGGGGCCGTGCCGACGTGGAGGGGGAAGGCGGGGTGCACATCGCCAGCCCCGTGGGGGGGAGGGGGCACTGGCTGCCCGGACTCCCAACTCCGCATGGCTCCAGCAGCCTCGTTACTGGTCGTTATTGATCGTTACTGATCACTGATCAATACTGATTGTCTAAAGCAGGGGTCCTCAAACTTTTAAAGTGGGGGCCAGATCACGGTCCCTCAGAGAGCTGGAGGGCCGGACTATATGAACTACTAATTCCTACTGTAACACCTCGGCTGTGCTCACTGCCCAAAAAACCTGGCGGGCCGGATCAGACTCCTCTGAGGGCCGCATGTGGCCCGCGGGCCGTAGTTTGAAGACCCCTGGTCTAAAGCTCTGCTGGGAATAGAGACCAGGCGGCGGCTTTTCAGACGTGTTTGAAGGAGGAAACCTTCCAGGGGCTGGACAGGAGCAGCCGGAGTGAGCACTGAGCTCGGGGCTGCTGCTGAGCCTCAAGGTCCGGGGCCCGGCTCCAACCCGGGCCGTGAGCCGGCGCTCGGTGAGGGAGGTGGGGCGCCCCGGCCCGTCCCTGTGCAGACCCGCCGCTGGGCGCCCCCTGCCTCCGCCGCCCCGGCCGGTCCCTGTGCAGACCCGCCGCTGGGCGGCCTGGACGCCTCTGCCTCCGCGGCCCCGGGGTCGGGTCACGGGACCGCCGAGCAGAGCGGTGCCTCCAGGACGCACCTTCCGGGAGGGAGGCAGGAAGGAGCAAGGGGCCATGCTTGTCTCCAGGTGGCGAGAACGGGACAGTGTCAGCCCCGCAGGGTCCATCGAAGGTGCCCTTGTTCAGACACGGGGTGCCCCTGGGCCGGTGCAGGGAAGGTGCTGGGGGCCGGGGCCGGGGCCGGGGCCGGGGCAGGGACACCTGCGGAGGAAGGGGGTTCCCAGGACCAGCTGGCAGGAGAGGGGGCCTGGCTCAGCCCCCTCCGGGGCCCAGGCGGGCCGGAGGAGACAATCCAGTCCCCCTCTGTCCCAGGCTGACAGCCACGTCCTCACCCGGCTCCTGGGAGCACCTCCTAGGCCGCCCCGGCCGGCTCAGCCCGGAGGCCACAGTTCCAGTCCCGGTCATTGGGGGCTCGATGCGGGGGGGGGCAGCAGGAGGCCGGCGATCCATGATTCTCTCTCATCACTGACGTTCCCCTCTCTCTCCCTCTCCCCTCCTCTCTGAAACTAATACAAATCTATATATATTTTAAAAAGCAATGTTTTATAAAGGCGTCTCTGGCTCGCGGAGTGCGCGTGGCCATCAGTTGCCCGGAGCTCTGGGGCAGGGTGTGCCTGCGCCTCGAATGATTTGTGGATTAAGCCGGGATCTTTCGGAATCCCGGTTTTCTTCTTTCTGCCCCACTTTACTCTCCCTGAGGCCTCCAGGGGCAGCGGCCAGCGAGATCTGAATCTGAGTCGCCAGGCGCTCCCGGCTGGGCTGACGTCCGGCCCGCGGGCGTGGGGCCCCTCCCGGCCCGGCTAGGGTTTCTCCGGGGACTCGGAGCGCCGCGGACAGAGGGCCCTTTATCAGGAGCAAACCAAACCCGCCGGCTCCATCTGAGATGGCCAGATGGCGATGGAGGAGATGGCTGCCCGGCGCAGGCACCGGTGCAGGTGCCGCGTGACCGTCCTGGGTCTTCCTGGTCTGGTCTCCCCACCGGCATCGGGTGCGGCTGCCCAGGCGTGGGCTCGGGGGGCGGAGGACGGTAACCACACACACACACACACACACCACACACACACACACACCACACACACACACACACACACACACACACACACACACACACACCACACACACTCACACACACACACACACACACACACACACACACACACACACACACCACACACACACACACACACACACACCACACACACACACACACACACACACCACACACACACACACACACACACCACACACACACACACACACCACACACACACACACACACACACCACACACACACACCACACACACCACACACCACACACACACCACACACACACACACACACACCACACACACACACACACACCACACACACCACACACACACACCACACACACACACCACACACCACACACACACACACACACACACACACACCACACACACACACACACACACCACACACACACACACACACACACACACCACACACACCACACACCACACACACACACCACACAAACACACACACACACCACACACACACACACCACACAAACACACACACACACACCACACACACACACACCACACACACACACACACACTCACCACACACACACACACACACACACACACACACACCACACACACCACACACACCACACACACACACACACACACACACCACACACACACACACACCCCGTCCTCGGTGCGCTCTGTGCGGGCTCCGGGGTGCAGGCCTGGCCCAGGGGGTCCACACTCCCGGGGGTCCGGTCCTGGCCGGGGCTCTGAGCCTGCAGCCGGCCCTGGCGGGCGGGGGCGAGGACCGAGCGGGTTCCCCGGGTCCCCGCGTTTGCCAAGGCCCCGCACACCCACCCGTGCAGTACGCGAACCCCTCAGTCGTTACCCTCTGGTTCTTGGGGATCACCGCCCGCTCCCTCCCGTCCACCGTCAGCTCTTCCGAACACTTCTGAGGCCGCCATGACGGAGGGCAGCCCCGAGGGTGCGTGGCCCTGTCCCCGTCAGTGACGCTGTGTGCGAGGCCTGGGTCCCGACCTCGAGCTGTTTGACGGCGTCTTTGCTTTCACGGTGACGGTGCGCTGGCCAGTGCCCATCAGCACTGGTTTGGAGGCAGGAAGCGGTGCCTGGCGGGTCCGGGCGGGCAGGCGGGCAGGCCGAGGCCCCGCTCCAGGGCCAGGACCGAGGCCGCGTGGGGGAGAGGTCACGCGCGCCCCCCCCCACCCGCCCCCGGAGTCCTGGCGGAGCGGTGACCAGGTGAGCAGGAGGCGGGCAGCGGGCCTGGAGGCTCGGGTGCCCTGAGCTGAGGACACGGGGTGGGGGTGGCCTCGGAGGGGGGCGGGCAGGTCACGTGGTGAATGAGCGTCTGCGGGCCGGGCCGCGGTGGACTTTGCTCACACAGGCCTCCGCCCCCGGGCCCCGTCTGGTAACCGCAGCGGCCTTCTGGGGAGGGGAGGCCGGAGGCTGAGGTTTTTGTGGGGGTTTTGGGGTTAATTTTTTTTAGTCTTTTGTTTCTTAAAAGTAACCTGCTTAAAGCAGTCAAACCCCCGGCAGCCTGCCTGCGGCCCTGGGAGGAGAGGCCCGGGGGAGCAGGGGTTCGGGTTCGGTTACCGCCTGAGGTCACACTGAGAGCGTTTGACGTCTGACTTCCAGGCATGTGACCTGGCCGTGCACCCGAGGAGCATGTGGTCTGCAGGGGCTCCCGGGCGGGTCCCAGGCGGGCGTGACGCTGAGCCTGACCTCATCCTGTTCCTGGTCTCCAGGCAGCGACGGGGGAGGAGGGAGGAGGTGGTGAGGCTGGTCTCCCAAGCCTCCCGCTGTTGTCCACACCTGGCTTCATTCTCTGGGGCACATACCCTCCCACACCCCGCTCATCCTCATCTCGGGGGGACTGCCTGCAGGGGGCTCCCGAAGGCTCCGTACAGGGGTGTCTGCCTGGGGGCAGCAGGTGGGAGGCCCCGCTCCGGGCAGGGCCTCTGAAGGTCGCCAGGGAATCACGTGAAATAAACCCCGAGGCAGAGTAAAGAAATGAGGTTGATAAAGAGCTGGGTGAGAGCGATACTGAGACAGATTGGGCGGAGCCGCCAGGCCTGCACGGTGGGCTTACCCGCCTAGCACGTGGCCAGGAAGGACACTTCGGCATTTCCCGCCCGCCGCCGGATTGCAGCTTTTCGATGGAAATGGGGGCGAGCTCCACCACGGAGCTGCCTTTTCCGGGCTTGCTCTAGGGCTGCGTTCGAGCCTCGGAGGCCACCAGTGGGCGCTGGGTGCTGGGCGGTGGGTGGTGGGTGGTGGGTGGTGGGCGGTGGGTGCTGGGCGCTGGGCTGTGGGTGCTGGGCGGTGGGTGGTGGGCGCGTGTCCCCGTCTGCCTGGCCGACTCTGACCCGCTGCGTCCGGGAGGGGAGGCCTTGTGAAAGAGATTGCTTTCCCAGATGGTCTCATAGAATTTTCTTTTCATCTGAAACTTGTTTGTGAGAAAAGAGCACACATTCCTAAGTCGTGAATTCCACTCGGCTGGCGAGGCTGCTGGAAGCTCCCTTCTTTTCGAAGGATTAGCAGCATTGGGGCGGAAAGCCAGAACCCACAGTCATGTGACGGGGCGACACCTCCTCATGGTTAGCTCGCCGTCTCTCCCCGCCGGGCCGTCTCTCCTGTCTCTCCCGTCTCTCCTGTCTCTCCCCGCTGTCTCTCCCCGCGGGGCCGTCTCTCCCCGCGGGGCCGTCTCTCCCCGCGGGGCCGTGTCACATGCGGGCGCCGTGGGGTCAGGCGCGGTTTCCCCTCCGCGGCCCAGCGTCTCCCCTCGCTGCCCACCCCGCTCCCCGGGCGGCATTTGTCCTGAAGCGCCCGCGGTGCGCTGGGGCGGCCGAGCGGGTGCGAGGGAGTGGCCGGCGGCCGCAGGCGGGTGTGAGGCTGGGCAGGTGCTCACACCGCCCTGCCCTGTGTTCCAGATCGCGTCCAAGTACGACCCGCAGGCGGAGGAGGACCTGCGCGGCTGGATCGAGGAGGTGACGGGCATGAGCATCGGCACCAGCTTCCAGCTGGGCCTCAAGGACGGCATCATCCTCTGCGAGTGAGTCTCCGGCCGAGGCCCACGGGGCCCTGGCCCCCCCACCTCCCCCCCTTCCCTTCCCCCCACCTCCCCCCCACCTCCCCCCCTTCCCTTCCCCCCACCTCCCCCCCTCCCTCCCGGCCAGGACACCACCTGACCTCGCCGAGCCAGGGCCCACGCTGCCTGCATGGGATGGGGGGTGGGGACTGCCATGAGCTGTGCTCTCCTCCCCAGGCTCATCAACAAGCTCCAGCCGGGCTCCGTGAAGAAGGTCAACGAGTCTTCGCTGAACTGGCCGCAGGTAAGCCTAGCCCACCCCCTCAGGGCGGGTCACACCCCTCAGGGCGGGTCACACCCCCCAGGGCAGATCACACCCCCCAGGGCAGGTCACACACCCCCAGGGCAGGTCACACACCCCCGGGGCAGGTCACACACCCCTCAGGGCAGGTAATACACCCCCTCAGGGCAGGTAATACACCCTCGGTCACTTTTTCTTTTTTTTCTTCTTTTTTTTTAAGATAAATCAAGTGGGGAACTTGTAGAGGTTTCCTACTTCACCACAATTTCCTTTTTCTTATACATATTATTTTTACTCCCGAGAGGAAGGGAGAGGGAGAGAGGTAGGAACATCAGTGATGAGAGAGAATCATGGACCGACTGCCTCCTGCACGCCCCACACTGGGGGTCCAGCCCACAACCTGGCCCTGGGCCCCAACTAGAAATCGAACCCTGACCCCCGGGTTCATGGGTCGAGACTCAGCCCCTGAGCCGCCGGCCGGCAGGTGCTCCCTCTTCAGGCAGCGAAACTGGAGGCCGCTTCCCAAACGGACGTCCAGCGAAGGCTGTGCTGGCGGCGTGTCCGGCTTTGGTGCCGTGTTCTTAGCGCTTCCGTAATTCCCTAGAACGAGGCCTGGTTACTAGGTGCTTTGTCTGGGCGTTTTCCTATCTTCAGTCTGTCTCTTCTCAGAGAAGACTTGGCAGGTTTTCACAGAGAAAGCCTGGGAAGGCAGAGAAGAAACGGGGAACGAGGGATTTGACGGCTCTCGGTGTGACAGGCAGGGTGTGTGGATTCAGAACACTGCACCGCGGCGTCTTCACGGGGGCTCTGATACAGAAGAGCCTAAGCATTTAGCAACCACAAAACCACAAATTCACACACACGTTAAAACCAGAGCATGACAGAGTGCGTGCCTTTTGACAAAGGGGACTTCAGCCTGGACAACACGGACATGGAAATCTTATAAGCACTTGAGGAAGATCATGTTTTTGAGAAACAAAAAAAATCATCCTTTTAAAAATCCCGAAAAGCCCCGGCCGGCATGCTCAGAGGCTGAGCGCCGACCTGGGAACCGGAGGCCAGGGTTCCGCTCCCGGTCGGAGCACAGGCCCGGGTGCGGCTGGGTCCCCGGGGAAGACCAGCCCCCTCGCCCTCCCTGGGGGGCTGTGCCCGTCGAGGCGGCCCGGAGCCTCGCCCTCCCGGAGGACGCAGGGTCTGGGTGGCCAGGGCCTCGCTGCCAGCCGACGGGCCTCTTGCCTTCCAGTTGGAGAACATCGGCAACTTCATCAAGGCCATCCAGGCGTACGGCATGAAGCCGCACGACATCTTCGAGGCCAACGACCTGTTTGAGAACGGGAACATGACGCAGGTGCAGACCACGCTGGTGGCGCTGGCCGGCCTGGTACGTGCGCCGTCCGCGGTGCGGGCTCCGCCGGGGAACGGGCACGAGCTGCGTGTGTGCGTGTGTGTGTGTGTGTGTGTGTGTGTCCCCGGGTGTGTGTGTGTGTGTGTCTGTGTCTGTGTCCCCGGGTGTGTCTGTGTCCCCGGGTGTGTGTGTGTGTGTGTGTCTGTGTGTCTGTGTCCCCAGGTGTGTGTGTGTGTGTGTCTGTGTCCCCAGGTGTGTGTGCGTGTGTGTGTGTGTCTGTGTCTGTGTCTGTGTCCCCAGGTGTGTGTGTGTGTGTGTGTGTGTGTGTGTCTGTGTCCCCGGGTGTGTGTGTGTGTGTGTGTGTGTGTGTGTGTCCCCGGGAGTTCAGACGGGCAGGGAGGGCCGGCCCCATAGTCGTTAGCCTCGTGGGGGCTGCTGGGCGCCATCAGACGCTCCCACGCCTGAGGGGCCGCATGTGGCCGCGATGGCCACGCCGGGGCCCCCCCTGGGCCGGGCTCGGCTGAGGGTGCACTTCCGTCCAGGCCAAGACCAAAGGCTTCCACACCACCATCGACCTCGGCGTGAAGTACGCCGAGAAGCAGACGCGGCGCTTCGACGAGGGCAAGCTGAAGGCCGGCCAGAGCGTCATCGGGCTGCAGGTGAGGGCGCCATCGCGGGAGACCCGGGCAGGCTGGGGGGCGGGGTTACCTCCGCGTCCACGCTGTGCTGGCTGAGGAGACCCCGCACCTCGTCCGGCCGCTGACGTGGCCGCGGGCGGTGGCTTCCCGCCTGCACTGCTTCTCCGAGGGGACGCCCTTCGTAAGTCGAGGCCAGGGGCCCGTGGGGCAGCCTCACGGACCCCAAGGCCGAGTCCCGGGGCCAGCGCTCGGGTGTCGGCTCCGCTCCTGGGACCCCAGCGGGGTCCCCCCTCCCTTCCTCGGGGCCGGGGGTGTCTGGGGGCACCGGCTCTGGCGGGGGGCGGGCGGGCTTGCTCACGCAGACCCCAAGGGGAGGAGCGTCCCACCCCTTCCTCCGCTCACGCTGCTGTGTCTCCTGAGCCTCCCAGGGAGCAGCTGTACTCTGTTAAGCCTTTCCTGTGACGGCCTTTCTAAGGAGAGAGCCCCAGCCGGCTCCCGAGGCCCGGCCCTCGGTGGGAGGGGAGGGAGGGGGCGCTCATTCCTGCTGCTCTGACCGCGGCCGGCGGTGCCCGCGGGCTCAGCCCGGGACGTGCGTGCGGGACTGCCCTGCGCTCCTGCCCCGGGACGGGCCGGTGGGAGGGGCAGAAGCTGGGCCTGTTCCGCCGCAGAGAGGGGTCTGCTGCCGCGTTTTACACAGAACACCCGGCGGGAGCTCACACCGGGCGGGAGGCACCTGCCTCTGCTCTCCCTCCGGAGGCAGCCCAGCCGATGGGGAGGGAGGAGGCGGGGGGAGCTAATTTCTCATCATCCAGCATCTTAGTGTCCGTCCGTCCTTCCTGTTGCGGTTTCTGTGGGGTTAACGATGAGGCCTTCGTAGCCAGTGGGCTGTTTGAGTCCTTCCTTCACACGCGCCCTCGGAGGCCGGGGGAGACTCGGCCCCCGGGAGCTGATGCCGCTCTCGTTTTGTGATTTAAAGATGGGGACCAACAAGTGCGCCAGCCAGGCGGGCATGACCGCCTACGGGACCAGGAGGCACCTGTACGACCCCAAGATGCAGACGGACAAGCCCTTCGACCAGACCACCATCAGCCTGCAGATGGGCACCAACAAGGGGGCCAGCCAGGTAAGGGGCCGTGTGTGTGTGTGTGTTTTAATTGATTTCAGGGAGAGGAAAGGAGAGGGAGAGGCAGGCAGAAGCATCAGTGATGAGAGGGAACCTTCCTGCAGATGGAGCCCGCACCCCGGGCCTGTGCCCGGCGGGGGAACCGAGCCGTGGCCTCCTCAGCCCGTCCCTTGTCACCGCCCCGCGGTCACTAACCTCTGCCCTCGGTCGCAGGCGGGCATGCTGGCGCCGGGCACCCGGAGGGACATCTACGACCAGAAGCTCACGCTGCAGCCTGTGGACAGCTCCACCATCTCGCTGCAGATGGGCACCAACAAGGTGGCCTCGCAGAAGGGCATGAGCGTGTACGGGCTCGGGCGGCAGGTCTACGACCCCAAGTACTGCGCCGCGCCCACCGAGCCCGTCCTCCGCAACGGCAGCCAGGGCACCGGCACCAACGGCTCCGAGGTCAGCGACAGCGACTCGCAGGCCGAGTACCCCGACGAGTACGCCGGCGGGTACCCCGACGACGACGCCCGCGAGTACCCGTACGGCGACCCCGGCCTGGATTACTAGGCGCCGCCTCCGGGTGCCGCCGCCCCGCCCGAGCCCTAGTGCGCTTCCCGCTCCTGCCCCGCAGGAGAGGCCCGTCCGCCCCTGCCCCCTCCGCCCGCCCGCCCTCCGCGCCGCCTCCACCCCGAGCGGAGGGCGCGGGGCGGGCCCTCTGGCAGACCCGCGTCCTCACATCCTACGGAACCGTCCGCAAGCGATAGGAGCTTCCCCCAGCTAGTGCCCGGCTCCTCCGGAAGACTAAACCGCGCTCAGCGCTCCGCGGCCGCCATCCACCGCGCCGGTCCAGACGGGCGTGCGGGCGGCCTCGCCCGGCGCCGGCCCGGCCGCTCCCCTGCGGGCGTCTCCCGGCGGCGCCGTGGCGGCGGGCGCGGGGCCTGGCCGGCGTGCCCACCCCGGCGTGCCAACGTAGCGGTGTAGACTCGCTCTGTCTCACTGTATTTATTGCTGCGTTTCTCAGCATAAACTCATCCCAGTGTATTTTTTATAAATAAATATTTTTTGAACATTCACACGCGCCAGCAGCTGGTGGTTCAGGACGCCTCTTCTCCCGGCGTCTGTGGTCAGTTGCTGCCTTGACATCTCTCTCCTCAACCCTCCCACAGCGCACTCTGCTTGGGAGGGGGCCGGCAGGACGGGGGGGCCGGCAGGACGGGGGGGGGGTGGCGGCAGGATGGGGGGCCGGCAGGACGGGGTGGGGGGGCCGGCAGGACAGGGTTGGGGGGCCGGCAGGACGGGGTGGGGGGGCCGGCAGGACGGGGGCCGGCAGGACGGGGTGGGGGGGCCGGCAGGACAGGGTGGGGGGCCGGCAGGACAGGGTGGGGGGGCCGGCAGGACGGGGTTGGGGGGCCGGCAGGACGGGGGCCGGCAGGACGGGGTTGGGGGGCCGGCAGGACGGGCCCTGCCGTTGCACGTGGGGACCCTCAACCAGGACAAACTGCTCTGTGAACCCAGCTGCCCGATGTGCCTCCCACCAGCTCGCTCTCCTCGGCCTCGGGAGCCTGGGAGGTGGGGTGGGTTGACTCCTGCTCGGAGTCGGTGTTAACAAGGGGTGTTCTCGGGGTGCAGGCAGATGACCGAGCAGATACACAGCTCCCCTCCTCCCACGACCACCTCCAACTTACACCAATGGCAGAGCTGCCACCACTGAGCCCTGGGAGGCCAGCTGACAGAACGCCTGGAACTCGGTACAAAGAGCCACCAGGAGGCCCCGGAGGGGCGGGCCACCCCCTGTGACAGCCATGTCCGGGCTGCAGAGCCCTCCCCTTCCCGAGAAGCAGGGGGTCCCAGCCAGGCAGGGCCCCCAGAGGGGCTCGGTGCCGGGAGGAGGAGGCCCCCCGGCTGGGAGCTCAGGTGGGGAGGAGTGGCCAACCTCAGGGCGAGGGCTGGGCCAAGGGCCTGTGCCGCTCTCCTCCCCGCCGGCCCTGCAGGTGCTCAAACCCGTGCTCTCCCTTAGCCTGCGGCCGCCCTTCACCAGCCCTGATTCCCTGAGCCACCCCGTCCCTCTCGCACCCCGACCCCCTGGCAGAAGCTCCCGCGGCAGGCTCCCTCGGAGGGAGGGCGGCGAGCCCCGCACAGTAGCAGCAGTCTTGGGGAGCACTGAGGCTCCCACCAGGCAGCCCCGCCCACACCGGGGCCTCCTGGGACTCCAGACTCCACACACTTGGAGGCTGGCTTCAGGCCTCTCAGATCCCCACCCACACCCTGCGGCCGTTCGGAAGGAGCTGCTCCTGGCCGGTCTCCCGCGGCACTCTGCCACAGCGGCAGCCGGCACAGCCAGTCCGCCCGGCGAGCCCGCCCACCACGGCGCCTGCAACAGCGAAGCCCAGCTCCAGCAGGAGGGCACGTGCCACCACACAGGACACGCCCGGAGAACCGGCCCCGGTGGCTACGGGGCTGCTCTGCTGGGCCCACAGCTCCCCTCCTCCCATGACCACCTCCAACTCAACACTTTTAAGACTGAGACATAGCACATCCACCTGATACATGGAGAGTCCATCCAAATGATAGTAGGCCATGTCCCAAATGAAAGAACAGGACAAAACCTCAAGAAAGGAACTAAACAAAATGGAGACCAGCAACCAACCCGCTAAGATTCAAAACGCTAGTAATAAGGCTCTTCAATGAATGTGGGAGAGGATTGAATGAATGCTGAGAATTTCAACAAAGAGATAGGCGCTATTAAAAAGAACCAACCAGAACTAAAGAATTGCAGTAGCTGAGAGGAAGAATAATACAGGGAATCAACAGCAGATCAGCAGAAGCAGAGGATGGAATTAGTGACCCAGAAGATGGGTAGCAGCTGACATCCATTTAGAGCAGCAAAGGAAAAGAGAATTTTTTTTAAGAGAATAGTTTGCCCTGGCCGGGTTGGCTGAGTGGATAGAACATCAGCCTTGCAGACCAAAGGGTCCCGGGTTTAAGTCTATGGCACTTGCCCAGGTTGTCAGCTCGACCCTCAGTTGGGGCTATGCAGGAGGCAGCCGATCCATGATTCTCATCATTGATGTTTCTCTCTCCCTCTCCCTCTCCAAAATCAATAAAAATATATTTTAAAAAGAGGATAGTTTAAGGGACCTGTGGGACATCAAGCATAACAACTTTCACAACATAGGGGTCACAGAGGAGAAGAGAGAGAGAGAGAAAAGGATTGAAACCTATTTAAAGAAATAACGACTGAAAACTTCCCTAACCTGGCAAAGGAAATAGACTTACAAGTTCAGAGAGCACAGAGCCTCAAACAAGATGGAACCAGAGGCCACACCAAGACACAGCGTGTTCAAAACGCCAAAGGCTGAAGCACAAGCAAGCCGTCACTTACCTGTCAGCTGTTTCTCGGCGGGAACTTCGCAGCCAGAAGGAACTGGCGTGTGGCCTTCCCGGTGATGAGCAGCAAGGGCCTGCAGCCGGGATTGCCCGGCGAGGTCAGCACTGAGAACCGAAAGGGAGAGCGTTTCCGAGATGAGAAAAGGCTAACGGCGTTCATCACCACCAACAAGCGTCACAAAACATGTTAAAGGAGCTGGTTTAGGTAGAAGGAAAAAAAGGTCAAATATATGAGTAAGAAAATATAGGAACGGGAAGAAATCTCACTGACAAAGGCAGACACCTGGTAAGAGCAGGGAATCAAGCAATTGAAGTGCAAAGCCTGAAGTAGAAACGCCCTGCGTAAATACAATAAATGCTAAGACATTAAGAAGGTAAATAAAACCAAGAGCTGGTTCTATGAAAAGACAAAATTGGTAAATCTTTAGCCAGACACATCAAGAAAAAAGAGAGAGCCCCCCCCCCAAAAAAAAAAAAATCAGAAAAGACAGAGAAGTGACAGGAATACCAAGGATTATAAGAAAACATTACAAACAGCTCTACGCCCACACACTGGACCGCCCAGAACAAAGGGACCAATTCCTAGAAACATACACACCATCTCCCAAGGCTGGCTCAAGGAGGAACAGAAAACTGAACAGACCACATCGGGAATAAAAAAATGAAAACAGCAAAGCAGATGTCTTCGCCGGTGAATTCTACCAAACCTTCCAGGAACACCGTCCTCAAACTCTTCCCAAAACACTGAAGAGGAGGGGACACCCCAAATTCATTTCACAAGGTCTCTATCCGGCTGGGGAACGAGGGTGAGGGATTCAGCAGAGACCACAACGCAATACAGCTGCATGCCAGCGTCCCTGATATGAACACAGATGCAAACCCTCCAAGAAATATCAGCCAACCAAACCCAGCAACACATTCAAAGGAGAATACGCCGGACCGAGTGGGGCTTATGCTGGAGGTACAAGGCTGGTTCCACATTCAGAAACCCGTGAACGGGATACACCACGTGAATAACGTGACGGGTACACATTCTGCGGTCCTATCGCTGGGGGTGGAGACAGCGGGTGGCAAAATCATCACCCGTTAGGATCAACGCTCTCAGCAAAGTGGGGGCAGAGGGGTCACCCTTCAACATCATAAGGGCCACATACGACAAACCACATTTTTAAAAAATATATATTTTATTGATTTTTTTTTTTTTTTTTTTTTTTTTTTTACAGAGAGGAAGGGAGAGAGAGAGCTAGAAATATCAATGAGAGAGAAACATTGACCAACGGCCTCCTGCACACCCCCTACTGGGGATGTGCCAGCAACCAATGTACATGCCCTTCACCGGAATCGAACCCGCGTCCTTTCAGTCCGCAGGCCGACGCTCTATCCACTGAGCCACACCGGTTTCGGCGCAAACCACATTTTATATGGGCAAAGAAACATGGAAAACACACGAATGAGACCATCGAATTAAAAGCTTCTGCATGACGAAGAAAACCATTAATGACACGAAAGGCCACGGACTGAGGGGGAGGAGATGTTGGCCAACGGTATGCCCGACGGTGGCTCAATATCCAAACGTATCCAGAGCGCGCATGGCTCAACATAAAAACAAACGCACACAATGCAATTCGAAAGGGGCAGAGGACCCGGCAGACACGTCTCCCGAGAGGACACCCCGAGGGCCAGCGGACACGGAAAGATGCTCCCGTCTCCGCCGTCAGGGAGACTCCGATCAGAACTGCACGCACCACCGCCTCCGCCTGCCCCGGCAGCCGGCGTGAGCCTCACACAGCGCGGGCGAGGGCGTGGGGGCGGCCCCGTGGCGGCGGGGGGTGCAGGCCGTGCGGCCGCCGTGGGAAGCAGAATGGAGATTCCTCAGAAAATTAAAAATAGAGCTGCCGTGTGACCTAGCAATCCCACTTCTGGGAACATGACCGAAGGAAACCAAAACACTCCTTTGAAAGTTCACGGCCGCGGGACGCCCAGCAGCGGCGACAGGGCGGCCTGGGTGCTCAGGGCAGACAGACGCGGATAAAACAGCCGGAGCACGAACACGGCGGATAAAACATCGGAGCACGAACACGGCGGATAAAACACCGGAGCACAAACACGGCGGATAAAACACCGGAGCACGAACACGGCGGCCGTCACTCCCGGGAAGAGCAGGAATCTCCCGCCGGTGACCACAGGGCGGGGCCTGGAGGGCATTGTGGCACGTGGACTCAGTCAGACGGAGAAAGACCAGCACTGTATGTATCGCTTACACGTGGGGTATAAAAAGTGACATAAACGAGCAAAACAGACACAAGCTCATGGGTGCAGAGAACAAACTCATAGGTACAGAGAACCCAATCACTCGCGGTGAGTGAGTGGGGGGCGTGGGGCTGGGGCTGGACTTACCGGGCGGTCCCTTCTCAATTACATGAGAGTCTAACCACCATGCGGTACCCCTGGAACTATGGAATACAGTTCAGTCAGCTGTAACTGAAAAACAAATTTTAAAAATACACGGCATAGGAATAAAGCCACAAAATGTTCAGGTGAATAATTTTATTTTATATTTTTTATATAGATTTCTTAATTTCAGAGAGGAAGGAAGAGTGAGAGAAAGATAGGAACATCAATGATGAGAGAGAATCACTGGTCGGCTGCCTTGTGCACGTCCCCTACTGGGGATTGAGCCCACAACCTGGGCCTGTGCCTTTGACTGGAATCGAACCCCGCACCCTTCCGTCCACAGGCCAACACGCTATCCACTGAGCCACACCAGCCAGGCCAGATGAATAATTTTAAAATCACTTATAATGCCGTTACTTTACGACAATCCACTGGTTTCTCATCTCTAAGGAACACAGGCGTTTTAGAAAGGAAATACCGGGTCAGGCAGGACCTTCGATAACTAACAGGTTTATAATATGAAGCGTCAGCACACCCCAGCCTTCCGGAGACCGGAGAGGGCCGGGGGCTGAGTGGGTTATGTGCGGACAGACACAGGGACACGCGCTGTCTCCGGGGGCCGGGCTCCGTGAGCCCCCGGAATCCCGCGGTGCGCTTGGAGAAGGGGCGTCTGCGCTGGCCGAGCGGCCCCGGCCGCCGCCCGGCCCCGCAGGCCCCGCGGGGAGCCAGCCGGCCCAGGACCGGAGACGCCCGCCACACCGACCGGGGCACCCTCCGCGAGGCGCGTTCCCGCCTGTTGGGAGCTGTAGAGGGAGAGGCGGCCCCCCTCTGCCCCGGCGCTGCCCCGGCTCCCGAGGGGCTGGCCAGACGCCCGTGGCTGTGAGCGAGGCCGGGGCACCAGCCCGGCGGGCGGGGCGGCTCCGGGGAGACGTGGCCTCGGTCACGTGTGAGAATGGCACTCGCGGCTGCGGCAGCGGAGCCGCTCCAGGACGGCCCGGGGGGCGGAGGCGGGGCTGCTCTGGGCGGGCAGGCGGCCTCCACCGGTGCCCTGGCTGCTGCAGGGGCTCACACGCTGCCGGGAGTGCGTGTGACTGTGTGCGGCCATGTGTGACCGTGTGTGACTATGTGTGAGATCATGTGTGACCATGTGAGATCATGTGAGACCGTGTGTGACCATGTGTGACCGTGTGAGACCATGTGTGTCCGTGTGTGACTGTATGCCACCATGTGTGAGTGTGTGAGACTGTGTGTGACTGTGTGTAACTGTGTGTGACCATGTGTGAGATCATGTGTGACCGTGTGAGGCCGTGTGTGACCTGTGAGACTGTGTGATACTGTGTGTGACCGTGTGGGACCGTGTGTGACCATGTGAGACGGTGTGTGCCCCTGAGCGGAGGCCATGATCCGGGAGGTCCTAGAGGGCCTCGGCCCAGTGAGTGGAGAGGCCGGTGTCCCGGCGGCAAGGACCACGCGGGAGGGGGCGGGCCTGCGTTTACCGGGCGGCGGCCCCTCCCGGGACCTCGCGGCCACGGGCTGGAGTTCGTCCCCTCCTGGCGCCCGGCGGCCTCCCGCGGTGCGGCCTGTCCATCCTCTTCACGAAGCTCTGCAGGAGGGGGACGGCCGTGAGGGCCGCGCTGGGCACCCCCTCCCCCCCGGCCTCATCCCTCTGGTCCCGCCGGGCCCTGTGGCTCAGGTGCTGGGCATCGTCCGGCACTGAAGGACCACGGGTCCCACCTCCCGTCGGGGCAGGTGCCTGGGACTGGGCTCCGTCCCCGAGGGAGGGGCAGGGGCAGCCGATCCATGTATTCCCCCCCAGGCTTTTACATCTGAAAAGTGGGATTCAGAGCAAGAAGACCTGCCCCGTCCGCAGAGGCATCTCCCGAGCCTGAGAGCACGCGGTTGAGAACATGTGACTGAGAACACGTGACAGAGGCCGGTGTTTGTGTGCAGGAGGCAGGCCCGAGGCGCCGGGCAGAGGGCTCCGCCTGCTCCTGAGAGCGAGGGGCTTTACCGCCGCGTCTCAGGCAGCAGACGGAGGAGGACTGTGCGGGCCACTCGCCCCACAGCGGGCGAGAGGAGACGCCCAGCTGCTCCGGGGCCCGGGGCCGGCTGCGGGTGGAGGGCAGGGCAGCTGCTGCGGACGGGCAGCTGCCGGCTATTTCAGACGGCGGCGGCCGCGCCCGGTCAGCAAAGGGCCCGCATGGCAGTCCTGCCCCACCCGGCCAGGGGGGCCTTCCCTGCAGTGATGGCCCCTAACTGACGGAGGCGGGGGGTGGGGGGTGGCAGGGCTCGGGGTGCAAAATGCTCTGGGAAAAGATCAACTGCTGAACCTCAGAACGTGGGAGAGCCATTAGCCCCCACGTGGCTCCCCCCTCGCAGCCAGGGCCATGGTCAGTGTCCATGTGCGGCCGCGCTCCTCTCGGTGGGGGGGTGTCTCCACAGGCACACTCCCCCCCCCCCCGCCAACCGCGCCCCCCCCGGGGGGGGGCAGAGGAGACAGAGGCCGCCGGTCTCAGGACACAGGCATCGCCGGAGCGTCTGCAGAGACGGCCCAGCGCTCCCTGCCCTGTGCGTCCGGGTGTGAAGGCCTCTCCGGAGGTTTGGGGAACGGAAAAGGGGAACCAGCACTTGGGGTCAGTGGGGCGGCCGGAGCATGGCACTCCGGACACATCGGCCGGCCGGCGTGGCTCCGTGGCTGAGCATCCACCTAGGAACAGGAGGTCAGGGTTCGATTCCCGGTCAGGGCACAGGCCCGGGTTGCGGGCTCCATCCCCAGGGAGGGCGTGCAGGAGGCAGCCGATCCATGACCCTCTCTCATCACTGATGCTTCTCTCTCTCCTCTCCATTCCTCTCTGACATCAGTGAGAGTACGTCTTTAAAACGCACACGGGACGGGGGTGAGGAGGTGCCGGGAAGCACTGCAATCTGAGGGCGGGACTCAGAGCAGACCCTGGAGCGAGCTGAGCGCCTACACATGCCCAGGACCCACGCCCACGGCCATTAACCTGCAGCCAATGCCACGCCTGTGCGGCTGGCAGACACTCCAGTGCTTTCCGTTCATACAGAGCACACAGCGCACACCTCCGCTTCCTGCCTTCCGGCCCTTTCTTCAAGATCAGCTTCCAGAAGTGGGGTCACTGAGTCAAAGAGAGCGTGTGTGCACGTGTGCGTGTGTGTGCATGCGTGTGCGTTCACATGAGGGGCTTTCTCGGGCCCTGTTTCCGAAGCACCTTCCCCTGTGACCGCAGCACCTTTCCCGGGAGGGAGCACGGCGGCCGAGTCCCCGAAAACAGCCCGCGAGGCGCCGGGCGGGGAGTGTGTCTCCCGGCGTCAGTCACGGCCTCACCCACGGCCTCTGACCCTCGGAGAGGGGCAGCTCTGCCCGCACCCGGACGGAGGGCAGGAGGGCAGGGCCGGCTCCCGGGCCACCCCCAGGGGTCCCCGCCTCTAACACCCTCCCCCAGAGCCACGGCACAGTGTCAGTGACGGGGAAGTGGGGGTTCCCTCCGGCGAAGGGAGCGGAGCTGGGGCATGGATGGGGTGCACAGCCGTGCCCGCCTCCTGCAGACCCAGGAAACGCCACAGCAGGCAGCGCGGGGCCCGCCGCCCTCCCAGGGGTCCCAGCACTCCCGCCGTGACCCCCACGGAGGAGGGCGCGGGGCGGGCGGAGGAGGGGGCCCTGCCCCGGGCGGAGAGGTGCTGAGGACACTTGGGGAGAGGCCGCGGGGCCCCTCCTGGGCCCCGACCCGGGGGCGCCCGGGCTGCTGAGTGGCGGCAGGAGACACCCCCCCGCCCCCCGGCCCCCGCCCCGTGTGGGGCCGGACGGCCAGGTGTCCCCATTCCTTTCCCTCTAAAGCGCAGCAGCAGCGGCGCGTGGACAGCTGCTGGGGATTAGCTGTCGGGAACACGCCTCGCTGCACGCCACCCAGCACACGTGAGTGCTCCTCTGGCGCCGCACACGGGCGCCGCTCTCAGCGGGAGCACCAGCTGCGTCCGCACCGTGGGGGGCCGTGTCCCCAGAGCCGCTGTGTCCCCCGGAGCGGCCCCCGGAGGCCACGTCCGTTACCCAAAGAGCGGAGCCCCCTGAGCGCGGCCACCCCCTCCCACGGCCGGCCGGGCACAGGCCCGGGTCCCCTTCCCTGGGAGGCCCTGTCGCCACGGGAGCGGAGGGGAGAGAGCCACCGGGCCGGCCGGGGGGCGAGGGATGGGCCACGTCCCGGCACAGAGAACACGGGGAGCCTGGCCACTGATTGGGGGGGCCCCGTGGGGGGCAGGAGAGGCTCTGGGCTGTTCCCTGGGCGCCCACGGAGGCTCGAGGACAGACCCACGTGAGGCGCGGCAAACAGCACGGCCCTGGTGGGTCCGAGAACCAGGCTTCCTCCCCACGCCGCCCCTCGGGCCGCCCTGAGGCTCCGGAGAACGGACGGCCGGAGCGCGGCTCCCGTGGTCAGAGGCAGAGCGCTCAGGGCGTCGGGGGAGCGGCGAGAGGCGCGGGGAGGGCAGCACCACCGCTGGCAGCCGTAGCCGGGCCTCCCCCTGGCGCCGCGTCCTGGTAGCCGGCCGGCCGTCTCCACGGAAACCGGGGCGGCATCCTGAGGGCACAGGAACTCGGGGCTGCAGCCTCTGCCCGAGGGCCCAGAGCGCACGCTGGGCGCCCAGGCCCCTCGGAGCCCCGGGAATGTCCTGTGCCTCCCCTCTCCGCCCCCCTGGGGTTCCCAGCCAGCACTGCTGCGGACAGCAGCCCGTGTTCCCAAGCGAGAGGGGTGCGCCAGGGAGAGCGCCCAGAGGCCCGGCCCTGCTCGGAGTCACGGCTGCTCGGCGCCCCCTCCCCGTCCTGCCCGAGTGCAAAGGTCGGACAGAGCACGGCTGAGTGGCGGCCGGCAGGCAGAGGTGCGAGGCGCACCTGTCACCTCTCCAGGGAGACCCGTCCGGGATGGATCCTGCCCCCCTCCCCCCTGCGAGGGACCGAGTGCTGGCCTGGCCTGGTGTCCCCAGCAGCCGCGGCCACGGCCTCCTCCCGGACCAGGGGGCAGGGAGGGTGTGAGCCGCGGCAGCTCCTGGGTGTTCCCTCAGGAAGATGGTCTGGGCTCGGCCGCGTGGCTCGGGGGGGGGGGCGTGGACCTGAGCCAGGAGGTCCCGGTCAGGGCACAGGCCGGTTTCAGGCTCGATCCCGTCAGGGGTGTGCAGGAGGCAGCCAGCTAATGTTGGTGCACTGGTGCTCTGTCTCTCTCTCTTCCTCTCTCTCTCTCTCTCTCTCTCTCTCTTCCTCTCTCTCTCTCTTTTCTCCCTCTTCCTCTCTCTCTCTCTTCCTCTCTCTCTCTCTCCCTCTCTCTCTCTCCCTCTCTCTCCCTCTCTCTCCCTCTCTCCCTCTCTCCCTCTCTCCCTCTCTCCCTCTCTCCCTCTCTCCCTCTCTCTCTCTCTCTCTCTCTTCCTCTCTCTCTCTCTTTTCTCCCTCTTCCTCTCTCTCCCTCTTCCTCCCTCTCTCTCCCTCTCTCTCTCTCCCTCTCTCTCCCTCTCTCTCCCTCTCTCCCTCTCTCCCTCTCTCCCTCTCTCCCTCTCTCCCTCTCTCCCTCTCTCCCTCTCTCTCTCTCTCTCTCTCTCTCTCTCTCTCTCTCTTTTCTCCCTCTTCCTCTCTCTCTCTCTCTCTCTCTCTCTCTCTCTTTTCTCCCTCTTCCTCTCTCTCTCTCTCTCTCTCTCTCTCTTTTCTCCCTCTTCCTCTCTCTCTCTCTCTCTCTCTCTCTCTTTTCTCCCTCTTCCTCTCTCTCTCTCTCTTCCTCTCTCTCTCTCTCCCTCCCTCTTCCTCTCTCTCCCTCTTCCTCCCTCTCTCTCCCTCTCTCTCTCTCTCTCTCTCTCTTTTCTCCCTCTTCCTCTCTCTCTCTCTCTTCCTCTCTCTCTCTCTCCCTCCCTCTTCCTCTCTCTCCCTCTTCCTCCCTCTCTCTCCCTCTCTCTCTCTCCCTCTCTCTCCCCCTCTCTCCCTCTCTCCCTCTCTCCCTCTCTCCCTCTCTCCTTCTCTCCTTCTCTCCCTCTCTCCCTCTCTCCCTCTCTCTCTCTCTCTCTCTCTCTCTCTCTCTCTCTCTCTCTCCTCTCTCTCTCACCAATTAAAAAGCAGAAGGGGAGTGCCTGGCTCTGGTGGTGAGAAGTGGCTGCCCTCAGCACCGCCCAGCGCCTGCCGCACAAAACAAGAAACACAACGCGGCCCCTGCTCTTTTCACTCTGGTTTCCAGGGCGATCTTCCCCGGAGCTCGCTCCGGTGCCAGGAAACTTTCCAAAAGGCCAAATTCCTGGCCTCCGGCTCAGCTCACTTTCCTGCCAAGCCAGGCGGACGCAGCGCTGACCGCCATTTCCCAGCATCCCCCGGACCCTGAGGTCTTCCGCTCTGCTTTCCAGCAGTTCATCCCGATGGCAGGTGCCCTCACCCCGTCCAAATTCCCATCAATTCTCTTTTTCTTCCTCCTCCTCTTCTGCTTTCTCCATCCCTTACCCCTCAGGCCGCCCAGCTGTGCCCAACCAGGAGGCACAAATCTGGCCCTTCAGACTTCGGATCCCTCATTTGCATAGAAACAGACCAATCAGGGACCAGGCCAGGAACATACTCTACAAGAGCCCACCTCTCTTTGGTCTCCAGGGAGAGCACTTCCGGTTTCTGGTGGGCCACGGACCCCCGTTTGCATTGGTCGCTGGCAGTGACCCTTTTTGTTGATAAAACGAGGCCTCCTGCACCAGCACCACTATCAGACTCCACGGGACCGAGCTCCACGGGACCGGGACTGGGCTCCATGGGACCGGACTCCACGGGACTGGGCTCCACGGGATCGGGCTCCACGGGACTGGGCTCCACGGGACCGGGCTCCATGGGACCAGGCTCCACGGATCGGGACCGGACTCCACGGGATCGGGCTCCATGGGACCGGGCTTCACGGGACCGGACTCTACGGATCGGGACCCGGCTCCACGGGATCGGACTCCATGGATCGGGACCGGACTCCACGGGATCGGACTCCACGGGACCGGGCTCCACGGGACCGGGCTCCACGGGACCGGACTCCATGGATCGGGATCGGACTCCATGGGACCGGGCTTCACGGGACCGGACTCTACGGATCGGGACCTGGCTCCACGGGATCGGACTCCACGGGATCGGACTCCATGGATCGGGACCGGACTCCACGGGATCGGGCTCCACAGGACCGGGCTCCACGGGACCAGGCTACACGGGACCGGACTCCACGGGATCAGGCTCCACGGGATCGGACTCCATGGGACCGGGCTCGGGCTCCACGGGATCGGGCTCCACGGGATCGGACTCCACGGGACCGGGCTACACGGGACGGGAGCCTGTTTACAGGCTGATGCTCTGCAGCTGGATCTGGCCAGCTGAGCCTGCCTCACCTTCACCAGGGTGATAACGGTGTGGCTGATGCTGAGCTCCTGAGGATGGTGGACACCTTTGAACTCCCAGGGGGGAAGGCAGGGGAGGTGCAGGACAGGGCCCACCTCTCTTCGCCCATCTCTCTCCCCACCGTCCACAGGGAGCCCTCGGCTTCCACAGGAGGGTCATGGAGGGACCCTCCATTCACAACCACAGCCAGGGGAGGGCAACTCAACTCAGGCCCACGGAGCCACAGGCCAGCACATGTGTTTTTTGTTTAAAAAATATTGTCATTGACTTCAGAGAGGAAGGAGGAGGGGGGGGGAGAGAGAGACACACATCAGTGATGAGAGAGAACCATGGATCGGCCGCTTCCTGCAGGCCCCACACTGGGGATCGAGCCCACAACCCAGGCATGTGCGCTGCCAGACCCTGACCTACGGGACAAGCCCTGACCTGCCAGACGGCGCCCACCGCAGCCCCGCTGTGTGTCCGGGGCGTGTGGAGACCCACCTGGCGGAGGTGGCACAGGTGTCCGTCCAGGCAGCAGAGGCAGCGGGAGCAGCACCTGAGCAGGCACCTGGACCAGGCGCTCCGCTGCGGGTCAGGAGCAGAAGCAGAGAACAGTCAGGACACCCAGAGGGAAGGCGAGGGGCAGGCTCTGCCACGGCTTCTCCCGGAGCTCACACCCCGGGGGACGCCCCGCAGCATCGCTCAGGGCGCGAGAAACCCCCTGCTGCCCACGCCACGCCACTGATTATTGTTATTATTATTATTACTGCTGGAGGCACTGCTGGGGGTGTGGCCTGCGGAGACTGCCTGCTGTGGGAGTGCCGCTCATCCTGGTCAGCCAAGCAGCTCCTGTGTTGACTGTCTGCCTCCTGGTGGTCAGTGTGTGTCATAGCGACTGGCCGACCAGTCGTTCTGTTTAATTGCTGGGCTTTTATATATATATATATATATATATTCCTGATGACCCAAGTGTCTCCCTCCTGGGCTCACCTGTTATACCACTGTCACCCTCAACAGGAAGGGAAGAGGGTTCGCACATATGTACTATCAGAGGGAAACTCTAGCCCCTACTTGGCGTAAAAGCCTCTCTCCCTTCACTTCCCTCCCAGTGTCTCTAGCGAGAAACTTTGATTTTTCAAACCAGCTCAGCGTCGTGACAAATTCATGCCCCAAAGTCAGTAAAACAAAGTATGCATCGCAGACGCCAGTCATGCGGTCGCGTGAAAACAAGGTCCAAGTCTAACTCTTTGGGGAAACGGATCCGACAGTGACGGGCAGGGCTGCGTGTTCAGAGAAGTCCATCCAGGAGATGCCCCGGACGGTGTGTCAGCCTCGGAGGAGGGCGGCGGTGCAGCCTCCGGGCCCGAGGTTTCCGAGAAGCTGACAGCAGCCGGCTCGGCCTCGGGCAGGCCCAGGAGCACCGGCCTTCACCGGACGCTGTCCTCCCCTTGCGACTCACTGGCGGGAGCCGTGCCTGGAGCCGCTCAGCCTGCTGCTGTGGGTGTGCCGTTTACCCCGAAGGCCCCCAGGGCAGCCCGCAAGGCCGAGGAGCAGGTCCTCCTGAGCCTGGGAGGGATGTTTCCCAGCAGGCACCTCGGTCCTCGGGGCCTGGGCTGGTCCTCGGGGCCCGACCTCTGCCCCAGGGACCGGCTGACTTCTTTACACCGAGGGCCGCTGCCCCAGAGCGTAGGTGCCAGCAGCACCAGGAGGGGGCGAGGTGCCGACTGCTCACTCACTCACTCATGATCACACACACACACACACACACACACACACATGCACACATACAAACACACATCGATATGTCTCTGTCTACATCTCTGTCTCTACACACACACACACATATACACATACAAATACACATCCATATGTCTCTGTCTACATCTCTATCTCTATCTCTACACACACACACATATACACATCGATATGTCTCTGTCTACATCTCTATCTCTGTCTCTACACACACACACACACACACACACACACACACATACACATACAAACACACATCGATATGTCTCTGTCTACATCTCTATCTGTCTCTATACACACACACACATATACACATACAAATACACATCGATATGTCTCTGTCTTCATCTCTATTTCTATCCATACACACACACACACACACACACACACACACACACGGCACAGGCTCCCGGCACCGCCCTTCGGCAGTGAACTATTCCGAGCTGACAGCAGGGAGACCCTGCGGGCTCACAGAAGCTTCCTCTCCCGGAAGAGTTTGGAGGAGGGCCTTGGATCTCACTGTCGGATCCATTTCCCCTTCTCCACAGAGGGCCCCAGAAAGAAGGCCCTCCGGCCTGTTCATACGCAGGAGAGACGGCTCATCACTGAGCATCTGCCCCCGGCGCTGGCCGGCAGCGGCCCCCGCCCAGCTCAGAAGGCCCTCGCCCCCCTCCTCCTTCCGGTCTGAGCGTCGTGTGTGCGTGGCGCTCCCATACACACACCTGTAATTAAATGGGGCCCTTTTCTCTTGTGAGCCCGTCTCATGTCTATTTTTTTTTTCATTTTAAATTTTTTTTTAGTATTTTTTAATTGATATCAGAGAGAAAGGGAGAGGGAGAGAGAGAAACATCAATGATGAGAATCATGAATCAGCTGCCTCCTGCACGCCCCTCACTGGGGAGGGAGCCCACATCCCAGGCCTGTGCCCTGATGGGGAATCGAACCCTGACCTCCTGGTTCCTAGGTCGATGCTCAGCCACTGAGCCACGCCGACCGGGCTCATGTCTGTTCTCTTTAGATCAGCCGGCAGGATGGAAGGAGGCTCCTCCCAGCATAAACACACACAGGGCTGTCTATTCTGTTCAGACACCCTCCTCCAAGGCCCCTAACACCGAAGGGTAAGTGTCAAACGCAGGAGCCGGAGCAGCTGGATTCCACCTGGAGGTGGAAAGGCCCCTTTAATTCCCAAAGTGCGAGCATCTTTTTATCCTGAAAGTCTCACCATAGACTTTATTTCCCCTAAAAAAGCTCCTTTTTAAAGCGGGCACACACAGAGCAGCACCGTCCAGCCAAACACAGGGTCACGGTGACCGGGCGGCTATGGAGACCGGGCGGCTACGCCGCCTGCATTCCGATAGGAGCCTGGGCGGCCTGACGGGAATCCACCCGGCCCCCCGCTGGCGCCCGCGCACTCCGGAGCGTGGACGTTAACACCCGGACACGGGGCGGCCGCCTGTGCAGACGGGATGGAACTCCCCCCCCCGCCCCCGCCTCCCCGCCGTGGAGTGGGGAAGCACAAACAGCCGCTGGACGGAGTTTGCAGGGGGCGGGGGGCTGATGGCAGTGACCTCCGGGGCCCTCCGCGGCCCTCGGCCTGAGAGCACAGGAGGCAGATCCAGGGCTGGAGTCAGGGGTGAACTCTGCCCCTGGCTGGGGGCGGGGCGGGGGCGGGGGGGGGCAGTGCCGGGAAAGTCCCACCTGCCTGCCCTTGGCCAGGAACAGCCTGCGCCCAGCTGTCCCCTGGGGCTCCAGTTCCACCGCCATTCATAACCAAATGGCAGGGGAAGCCCGCCAGGGAGCTGCCGCACAAAGGCCCACAGTGCTGGCTCTGGAGCTGGGATTGGGGTCATCTCGCCCATTTCTCACTCTCAAGCGCACTCACTTTCTCTCTCCCTCTCCCTCCCGCCCCCTCTCTCCCTTTCCCTCTCCCTCTCTCCCTCCTTCTCTCCCCCCCCCCCCCTCACACACACACCAGTGACTCCCCACAGCTACCTTTAGGAAACGCAAAAGGCAAGAAATACTGTAGCCTTAAAACACAAACATATACTGGTCTAACCTTGTATCATGTTTTTCTCCCTTAAAAAAAAAAAAAAAAAAAAGCATCTAAATGTCCTAAAAAAAAAAAAAATGGTTTAACTTTTCCTCGAATTCCTCCAGCTTGCTCAGTGTGTAAACAAGAAGGCAGGCGCCCACTGGGAACTGCCCCCGCCCCCCCGCCCTCTGTGGAGTGGGAAAGCACAAACAGCCGGGGACGGAGTTTGCAGGGGCGGGGGGGGGGGGGGGGGGGCTGATGGCAGTGACCTCGGGGCCCTCCGGCCCGGGGCCTCACTTGCCCTGCAGGGCGCTGGAGACGAAGGTGAGGGCAGCGTGTGGAGCCCGCACCGCGGTGCTCAAGGTGAGCAAAAGCGACCCTTTGGCCGCTGTGCCCGGGTGGTAGCAGAGGAGGGTGGAGAGAGACAACAGGAGGGGGCGGTCGGGAGGGTCCCGTGCGTTCCTGGGGCAGGAGGAGAGGACGGCGTTTACACCGGGCCGAGGGGAGCCACCACCTGTGCCGACGGAGGGCACCAACGGTGCTGGTCCGGAGGGGGCCCGGAGTGGGGGCCGGCCCGGAGTGGGGGCCGGCCCGGAGTGGGGGCCCGGCCCGGAGTGGGGGCCCGGCCTGGATATGGGGTGCCCAGCGGTGAGGTCCCCACTCCTCAGCCACTGCGGGAGGAGCATTTCCTGGGCTAAGATTTCTCCTGTTGGTGGCACTTAATGCCCTAAACATAGAACAGAAAACTTTAAAACACTGGTGGGGCCCTGGCTGGCCTGGCTCAGTGGATAGAGTGTCGGCCTGCGGACCAAAGGGTCCCAGGTTCGATTCCGGTCAAGGGCGTAAGTCCGGGGTTGCAGGCTCGATCCCCAATGGGGGGCGTGCAGGAGACAGCTGATCAATGATCCTCATCATTGATGTTTCTCTCCCTCTCCCTTCCTCTCTGAAATCAATAAAAATATATAAGTAAATAAAAGGCGGGTGGGGTAAAAGAAACCAGGCACTGGCTCCCTCTGCAGCAGCCGCCCCTGCACCCCCTCCTGTAAGCCGCCTGGTAGCCTTGTTTTCCTGCTCGGAGCGTTCCCTGGGACAGCGTGCAAGCTACAATCGCACGGGAACCCTGCCTGCCGGGCTGGGAGGCCAGGATCCGGGGACTGGGCCGGTGGCCAGGGAGGGCCGGCGCTCCCCGCCCGCCGGCGGCTGGCGGGAAGTCTGGCTTCCGCAGCGCCCGGGCTCCTGACACCCAGCGGCCCCTCCCGCCCTGCGGGGCTCCCCGTGGAGTCATTTTCGGGACAGGATGTGTGCTGACACAGCTCCGAGCACGCGCACGCAGAGCCAGCTCCACTGGAGGAGGAGAGGGGCAGGGCCTGCTCCCAGCGCAGCCCGAGGGGAAGCACGGCCAGCCTGGCGGCCCTCCCTCCTCATCCTGCGGGTTCTGCGAGGCCAGGCCCTTCCCAGAAGCCACTGCTCCGCCCGGAGGGAGCCGGCCGCTTCCAGGGTCTCCCTGCCAGGCCAGGTTCGGAGGGGGCCTGCCTGCCAGAGGAAGGGGCGCGGCCGCGGTTTCCGGAGTTGGCTGGGTGTGCTGCGGTCAGCCATCCAGGCGGGAGCAGAATGTTTAACTCGGCGTCCTTCCCGTCCTTCCTTCCCGTCCTTCCTTCCCGTCCTTCCCGGGGGAGGCAGCGCCGGGAGCAAGCTGATGGGAGCCGGGGATCTGGCCACAGGGCGGCCCGGCCAGGAACGTCTGACACATCCCTCCCTGCCCTGGTTTTATTTTTCTTTCTTTTAAAGAAGAATGCTGACGTTCCCCTTTAGGTCCGTGTGCCTCCGGGCTCCTCAGGACAGAGGGCACCCCTGCTTCCCCCAGCTGGGCCTGTGCTTCCTGCCGCTCCCTGGTCCTCAGCCGCGGACGCCCCGCCCCGCCGTGAGGATGCAGACTCCGCTCACACGGCCTCCTCCACCCTCCCGCTCAGCAGTCACACCGAGGCTCCCAGAGAGTCCTCTCCCGGCGGCAGTGAGGCCTAACCGACGGGCAACACTGGCTGAGCGTCCGCCTGGGAGCCAGGTCACGGTCTGACCCCCGTCAGGGCACAGGCCCGGGTTGCTGGCTCCATCTCCAGGGCGGAGCGTGCAGGAGGCAGCCGGCCCATGATTCTCTCTCAGCATTGATGTTTCTCTCTCCCCCTCCCCCTTCCTTTTGGAAATCAATAAAAATATATATTTTAAAAAACAACAACAAAAAACCCAGCTGCTTCGGGGCAGGAGGTGGCTGCTCAGGACACAAGCCCCGCCCCGCTCCACTCTCTAACCCAGAAGCAGCCTGCTATCTGCTCACGGGGATCAGCGGGGGTGGCCCAGTGGCGGCTGAACTTCCCGTCAGCTCCAACCTGTTCCTGTCCCTGTCCTGCCTCCTTAGCCCCAGGGGTCGCCCTTGCCCCAGGTGGAGAGTCGCCAGGCAGGTGAGGTGAGTGCGTGGGTGTGTGCAGCCTCGGGCTCCGTGAGGTCACGGGTGTGAACACCGGAGCATCCGTGTGGGACGAGGAGGCAGGAAGTCATTCCCTAGCACGCATGTGGACAGGAACTTTCCATCACAGCTACATGCAGTTCCCTGAGGATGGAACGGGTTCTCCAAGCACACTCTCCTCATTTTGTACAGGGCCCCGAGGTGCGTCCCACACCGCCCGGCGCGGCCATGGCCCAGGGCGGAGCCGCTGAGAACGACACTCACAGGAGGCCCTGCCTCTCCGTTCTCACCCCTCCACAGCCTGTTTCCCCGTCTGGCTTCCTGCTGAGTTTTCTATCTGAAAGAGCTTGGACCTGTGGCAGATGGAAGGGACATCATTTCTTTTCGCCACCAAATAAGCGCCCAGAGTTTTGGCTTCATTTAGCTCTTGCCAGTCCCCTCGAAGGGGTCGTGTCCGGACTGCAAAATTTCTGGGAGTCGCACAATGTGACGACACAAGCCAAGCCGGCAGGGGCAGGAGGAGGGGCTGGAGGAGCAGGAGAAGCAGGGGCAGCAGGGGCAGCAGGGGCAGCTGGAGTAACGAACAGCTGGAGCAGCAGAAGCAGCTGGAGCAGCAGGAGCAGCAGCAGGAGCAGGAGCAGCTGGAGCAGCAGCAGCAGCAGGAGCAGGAGCAGCTGGAGCAGCTGGAGCAGCAGCAAGAGCAGCAGCAGGAGCAGCAACAGGAGCAGCAGCAGGAGCATCAGCAGCAGGAGCAGCAGCAGGAGCAGCAGAAGCAGGAGCAGCAGCAGGAGCAGCAGCAGCAGGAGCGGCTGGACCTACCTGTGGAAGTAGCAGGTGGCCACGGCGCCCACCACCGCCATGTGCTGGCAGGCGAGGATGAAGTCGCTGGTCCAGAGGAGGCCCAGGATGTGGTACCCCCACATGTAGCGAAGGCCCCAGAGAGGCTGGTACTCCACCCGCCCACCTTCGGTGACCCGGGCCGCTCCTAAGGTTAGAACGCAGACACGCTTACACCAGCAAGCCCGAGCATGGACCCTCAGGCCCACCTCCTCCCGCACCTCTGGCATCCGTGGAACACAAACGCCCAGTACCATGTCCAGTGCCCACCCACCGCCGCCCCCTCCAATCTGAGATCTCCAGGCAAAAGCTAAACATCCTGAACACATTCACCTTGTGAGCACAACAAACCACAGTTACCCTCCACAGCACTTGGTGAGACAGACAAGCCTCAAGGCTGAGCCCGCCCCGAGCTGTGGGACACGGGACGGAAGCCCATGTCACGAAAAGTGTAGCCTTTATAAAGGCGGCGAGGTGCAGGGACGGGGACAGTCAGCAGGGGGCAGCGGCTAACGTGACAGGTCAAGGCCCGCACGCGTGGGCCTCAAACCCTGGGATCCTGGCAGTGGACGCCCTGGGTTTGGACGTCCTGGGCTTTATGGGTGGTCACCGGCGTTTGCCGCCTTCCCTCCGGCCGGCGCTCTCCGCTCTCCTACTAACCGGCACTTTGGACCACTGGCTCCGGTGTTGGGGGGAGGGGGGGGCAGGCCTGTGCATTGCAGGGTGTTCGGCAGGGTCCGAGGCCTCTCCCCATTCCATGCCAGGAGCATCCCCCTGCCCCTCCCCCAGCCCTGCCAGCACAATGTCTCCAAACGCCAAACGCCAGCCACCAGTGAGACAAACCAGTGCCTGGGACCAGGGCTGGCAGCAGACCTCTGCTGGGGCTCCTGCCAGTGAAAGCCCAGGGAAGACCCAGGCGGCTGCCTCCCGCCCATGGCTGCCCTCTCCTGGGCGGCCGAGGCCCTGCAGTCAGGAACCCCGCCAGCACCAGCTGTTTGTTGCTCAGCTGTGTCACAATGTAGCCATAGGAAGTGGAGGGAGTTTAGGGACCAGGCCCCGGATGCCATGGTCTGTGATCTAAGGAAGGACTTGGCTCCAGGCTCAGCTTAGACACGTGTCAGAAGCCCCAGGGGCAGTGGCCACGGGCCTGGGCGGGACGGTAACCCTAAGCCACCCCCACACCCTCTCTCTCACCGACTAGAAAGCATCTCTTCAGAGACACCTTCTTGCGTCACAGGAATCTCTCCCATCTTTTAAAAGCTCTACCGGGACCCCCTGTCCTCCTCCGGCTGCCCCGCCCTTTCTCCCGCGAAACCCAGAACCAGCTGCTCCTCAGCTTCCCAGGCCCCGGCCTGGCATGTTGCCCTCCGCAGGCACTCCAGCTGCGGGAGGCTCGGGGCCCGCACACCGCCCCCCCAACAGGGCGGCGGCCCCGCCTCACCTGCGGTGCCCGGGCTCAGCAGCACGGCCACCCAGAGCGCCCAGAGGAGGAGGAGGAGGGCGCCCGTCCACAGCGGCGGGAGCAGCAGGGCGGGGCAGCGGCCGATGGCCTTGTTGGTGACCCGCAGGAGTTCCACCGCCAGCCTCGCCCTCCTCCCCAGGGTGAAGATCAGCACCAGCAGGGCGGCCTGGCGAGGAAGGAGTTAAATGCTCCACGTGCCCCCCTCCCCCCCGCGGGAGGAGGCTGGGCCCCCCACCTGTCCCTGCACCACAGCCAGCCCTGCCCCTGCCGCACACACCCTCCAGAGCCCACTGCGCACCCCGCACCGCCCCCGGGCGAGGCCCTCCGAGGGACATGGGTGCCCGCAGAGCCCGCCCTACGGCTGCCTCGCACTGGAATCGGGGGCCTGGTGCCACTGGAGCACAGCATGGGCAGCCCGGGAGGGAGGGCGGGGCGGGGGAGGGCGGGCGGGGGGAGGGCGGGCGGGGGAGGGAGGGCGGGGGAGGGAGGGCGGGGGAGGGAGGGCGGGACGGGGGGAGGGAGGGCGGGGGAGGGAGGGCGGGGGGAGGGAGGGCGGGACGGGGGGGAGGGAGGGCGGGGGAGGGAGGGCGGGGGGAGGGAGGGCGGGACGGGGGGAGGGAGGGCGGGGGGAGGGAGGGCGGGGGGAGGGAGGGCGGGACGGGGGGGAGGGAGGGCGGGGGGAGGGAGGGCGGGGGAGGGAGGGCGGGGGGAGGGGGGGCGGGGGAGGGAGGGCGGGACGGGGGGGAGGGAGGGCGGGGGAGGGAGGGCGGGGGAGGGAGGGCGGGACGGGGGGGAGGGAGGGCGGGGGAGGGAGGGCGGGACGGGGGGGAGGGAGGGCGGGGGGAGGGGGGGCGGGACAGGGGAGGGAGGGCGGGGCGGGGGGAGGGAGGGCGGGGGAGGGAGGGCGGGGGGAGGGGGGCGGGGCGGGGGGAGGGAGGGCGGGGGAGGGAGGGCGGGGGGAGGGGGGCGGGGAGGGAGGGCCGGACAGGGGGGAGGGAGGGCGGGGCGGGGGAGGGAGGGCGGGGGAGGGAGGGCGGGGGGAGGGGGGCGGGGAGGGAGGGCCGGACAGGGGGGAGGGAGGGCGGGGCGGGGGAGGGAGGGCGGGGGAGGGAGGGCGGGGGGAGGGGGGGCGGGGCGGGGGAGGGAGGGCGGGGGAGGGAGGGCGGGGGGAGGGGGGCGGGGCGGGGCGGGGGGAGGGAGGGCGGGGGAGGAGGGCGCTCTCCTGGTGCGGGAGGTCCGGCCGTGGCCCTGCGTGGACCTCAGGTCAACTCACAGCCGGTGTCCTCGCCCGCGAGGTGAAGGCGGAGCTCTCCCCGGCTCCGGCCAAAGCGGTCACTAGGATCCAGAGCTCCGGCCGCTGACCCGCCCCCCCTCCGCCCCCACACCCCCCACGTGTCTTACCGTGAGGACCGTGGCCACCACGGCCAAGCCCAGCAGGCAGGCCACGTTGTCCCTTTCCGTGTCCGGCGCCACGCCGAGGTCAGTGCTGTAGTCGTAATGCAGCCACCACAGGACGCCACTGACAACTGGGAGGCCAGGCACCGGCTCAGCACCTGCCCCGGGGGCCCCCCACCCCACCGGCACCCAGCGCCTGGGGCCACACCTCCCTGGGCGCCCCCGCAGGGCTGACACACCTCCCAGACACGGAGCGGACGCGTGTCTGTGGGAGACGGGGTGTGTGTGTGTGTGTGTGTGTGTGTGTGTGTGTGAGCGGGCAGCAGGCGGGGCTGGGGGTGAGCAGGGGAGAGACTGAGCCATCAGGGCGGTGAGAGGAGCAGCATTCGACCCAAAGTCTCAACCTCCCGCAGGCTCTGCTGTGGATGCACCGCCCCTCCCAACCCAGCATATAGACCCGCCGCCACCTCCCCCACATCCAGGTGACTCTGCCAGCCCTGGCGTGTGCGCCCGGGGACCCACGGTGCCTGGGGCCGAGGGCGCTGTGTGGCGGAGGGCACGGCTGTTCTCCCGGGAACGAAACTGGCTGCGCCCACAGCTGGGCGCTCAGATCCCTGGGCCCGGGCTGTTGGGCTGCTGCCTGAGCCTCCTGCCAGCCCTGCCTCTGGGGCTGTTTCCACGGGCAGCGCGATGGGGTCAGAGGGGAGACGGTCTGAGCCCCCACTTCACTCCAAACCTGGAGCCTTTTCACGTCTCCTCTCAACGGAAAGGCTTCCACTTCATCCACAGAAACGCAGCCGGCGGCGGGGCCCTGGGGCTGAGCGTCGGCCTCTGAACCAGGAGGTCACGGTTCCATTCCGGTCAGGGCACAGGCCCGGGGGCGGGCTCCATCCCCAGCAGGGGCGGCAGGAGGCAGCCGATGGATGAGTCTCCTTGTGAGTGTTTCTATCTCACTCCCTCTCTCCCTCTCCCTTCTTTTCTGAAATCAAATTTTTTTTAAAAGTAATTGTTTTTAAAGGAAAACCGAGCGGGAAGACTTACAGAGCAGCCCCAGAACCACCAATGCGATCAACGTGTGGACCAGCAGGTGGGTGCCGACGCGGAGGGTGAGCATCACGGCCAGGGACAAGGCTGCGAAGGAGCAGAGCACCGAGCTCAGCGCCGACCGCGGTGTGAGGCCCAGCAGGCCCCGCACCCGAGGCTGGGGTGGGGACGGACACACACACGGGGTGAGGCTCCGAGGTTAAGTCCAAAGGCCCACGTTCACGGCCGGACACACACTGTGTGAGAGACTCTGGCCAGCCCTGTGTGTGCAGTGTGAGAAAAAGCAAGCGAAGGCTACCTGCTGCGAGGACACACAGGCCCAGGACCGTGTCCCTCCCGGACGCGATCCCGCCCAGCGCGCGCTGCAGGGCGTCCGCGTCGTCGATGAGGACGGAGGCGAACCGGGAGTAGCACTCGGCGTCTGGGGGACGCAGCGGTTAAACAGGGGGAAGGACTTGCTGAAAACAGAGTGGGGGACGAGGAAGAGGTTTGTTAATTACTTGCCTTTAAAAAAAAAATATGTTTAGAATTCCTGACAACCAAGGAGGCATCCGAGAGGCAGTAATGACCAGAAGCTTCGTAGCCTGGGAGCAGAGGCCCTCCGGTCGCCATGGTGACAGCCGATGGATGCCTCCGGATGGGGACTGACCACAGGCACCCCGGGAAGCAGGCACCCGGAGATCACTGGGAGAGGCGGCCTTGCAAGCTCAAGACCTCAGTGGCCCCAAAGGGTCTGAACTTGGCAGTGTTAATTAGAAGCAGTCTAGGGAGGCAGTCACCTCCTAGGCCGGAGGTAACTGTAACTTCCCTTTTCCCAGACCCTCTGGGCACAACCAGCGCCCCAGGGCGGAGACCACAGATCCCCTCGTTGTCACTGTTCTCATGTTAATTGCTGGCTGTTAACTGCCTGCACCCCCAGGTGAGGGCAGCAGGTGTCCATCATCTCACTTTCTACCCAATTTCAGGGGCTGCCACCCCCTGTGCCGTCTCCGCCTCCCTAACCTCACAATGGATTTCACACCTCCTCCTCTGATTGCAATGTGTTAAACAAGGCGAAGCTGACCACAACGTGGCTCAAATAAGCACAGAAGTCCTTTACTACAGGTTTGCACGCTTCCGGCGTTAACAGAGTTCATACGGGCGAACGACGCAGTGAGGGGATGGGCACGAGGAGGGAGGCCGGGCCTCGGGAGGGAAACCTTAGCCTCTCCGGTTTTAGGTGCACCGAGGGCTCCGTCCTACATGGCCACGCGCTCCGTCCTACATGACCGCTGGCTGCGTCCTACATGACTGCATGCTCCGTCCTACAGGGCCTCGGGCTCCGTCCTACAGGACCGCGGGCTCCGTCCTACAGGGCCGCGGGCTGCGTCCTACAGGACCGAGGGCTCCATCCTACAGGGCCTTGGGCTCCGTCCTACAGGACCGGGCCGCGGGCTCCGTCCTACAGGACCGGGCCGCGGGCTCCGTCCTACAGGGCCGCGGGCTCCGTCCTACAGGACCGGGCCACGGGCTCCGTCCTACAGGGCCGCGGGCTCCGTCCTACAGGGCCGCGGGCTCCGTCCTCCATGACCGGGGCTCCGAGGGGAGTGCCCGCTGGTCCGGGCCCGACAGCAGCCTTTTCTCACCTGGGAGCTCTTCCCTGGGCGCGCAGAACTCCCGCATCCAGCCTCTGCTCTGAAGGGCACCGCACGCCCCCGTGATCAGCGGGGCCGGAACCGGCCCGGCCACCGAGGTGATCCAGAGCAGGTGCCATGGCCCCGGAGCCAAGCTTCTCGGGTTTGCGAGCCCGACGGGACGCTTGTTCTCAGGGACGGGGCCGGGGACGGGGCCGGGGACCGCACGGCTAAAGGATGAAAAGGCTCGGGGGCTGTGTGTGCTTCACTGCCCCTAACTGTGTCCCCTGCGTTAGCAGTCACACCCGGCAGGATGTCCCCTGCGTTAGCAGTCACACCCCGCAGGATGAGTGAGGGACGGGAGTATGAGATTGCCCCCGGAGTTCAGGAGGAACCTACAAGGCAGAGGCAGGTGATCTGTTCGAGATTACATAAGCAGCTACGGATAAAGACTCCACCCACCCCGAGGCAGCCTGACCCCATGGCTGGGTATCCTCGCAGTTACAAATGCATCCAGGACGGGCATGTGACGGTCAAGGGCAGCGGTCGGCAACCTCATTCGTCCACAGAGCCAAATAGCAACAGCACAACGACGGAAATTTCTTTGGAGAGCCACATTTTTTAAACTTAAACTTCTCCTAACGCCACTTCTTCAACACAGACTCGCTCAGGCCGTGGCATTTTGTGGAAGAGCCACATGCAAGGGGGCAAGGAGCCGCATGTGGCTCGCGAGCCGTGGTTTGCTGACCTCGGGTCAAGGGAAATAGAAAAAGCATCTGTGTGAAGGTGCAGATCGCAGTGTGAATATGCACAGCCTCCACTCCTACCCTACAGCCTTCGCTCCTGCCCCACAGCCTCCGCTCCTGATGGGCCTTCTGTCAGGACGCCCTGCAGGCACCAGGCAGCTGTCCAGGGGAGCGTGTGTCCCGCCCACAGGCAGGTGCCTCTCATGGAGGCACCGGCTTTCACCTGGTGCCCCCTGCCTCCCCCACACACCTAGGCTCCCCCAGGGAAGGCCTAGGCACGCGGTCCACAGTTGGGGCACAGCTCTGTGGGGCCATACACCGGTCGCCCCCCACACACACCTCTCCACCCCCACCCCCGGGCGGCCGCTCACCAAACCGGTCCAGAAGAGGAAGAACAGGAGAAGCCAGGCCGGGTCGGTGCATTTCCTGTAAATCTGAGGCCGCCACGCTCTCTGCCGGGGAGAGGGGGGGGGCTCTGTCTGCAGACACCTGCCATGAGCATAAGAGAGGGCGAGGTCACCCTGAGGGTCCTACTGGGGGGACCGAAGTGCTGGAAGGCTGCAGGGGAGGAACTCCCTTTGTGTGGGTGCCCCTGGCTGCATTTCTGCGAGTTTGGAAACACCTGCTGCTTGCAGGGTGGGTGAGAGGCCCCCAGGCGCTGGGCCCCCACCTGGCGGTGCACGGGGGGAGGGGGCACCCCTAGGCCAGCCTCACCTCAGCCAGCGCCCCCGCAGAGTGGGGTCCGAGGCGCCCGCCATGGGTCCCGGGGCGGGGCTCTCTCCGCAGAGAGGGGCAGGTGCGCGCAGGTGGGGCCCGAGTGCCCGCCCCGGTCCCTCCCGCCCCCGGCGGGCGGCACTCACCGGGCTCTGGGCGCCAAGGCACCGCATCCTGCGCTCCGGGCGGGACTGGGGGCCACGCAGCGCCCGCAGCGGGCAGAGGCAGCGCCCCCCGGTGGCAGCCTCCGAGCGCAAGTGGCTCCTTCGGGGAGGAGAGGCACCGCCCGGCTGCAGGTGCGCGGCCCGCAGGCCGGAGCGGGAACAGGAAGCCTGGCGGGTGCGGCGGGAGGGGCCGGCAGGTGCAGCGGGTCATCCTCGGACAGGCGGACAGCCCTCCGCTGCCAGGCGCTCACTGCGTCATGGGCATCACAGAGCCGCGGCAGACACCACCCGCTCCCCGAGGGCAGCGAGGGAAGCCGAGCACAGACAGCAGCGCCGTCAATAGCCCAGAAGACGGAGCCGGCAAACTGGGGGCGAGGGGCTGAACCCCGACACTCCAGGGGATGCCCTCAGGCGGGTGTCTGCGGACTCCACCAGGACCCCCCCCACACACACACACACAGTCTGCCCCTCCACCAGGGCCCCCCTCCAGGTGTGGGTGCGGGAGGTGGGGCGAGATGCTGGGGGGTAGGTGTGCCGAAAGAATTGGACTGAGATGTTAGTGGAATCCGAACAGCAGACCCTGCTATGGTCAGGGCACATGCCGGGGTGCTGGCGGGCGGGCTCGTCCCCAATGGGGGGCTTGCAGGAGGCAGATGGACGATTCTCTCTCATCACTGATGTTTCTCTCTCTCCCCCCTCTCTGAAATCAACAAAAAATATTTTTAAAAAGAAAATTTGTGTTGTTACTCCTCACCTGAGGATACTTTTCCATTGATTTGTAGAGAGTGAGAGGGGGAGAGACAGAGAGAAACATCGATGGGAGAGAGACACATCAATTGGTTGCCTCCCCAAAGCGCCAAGGCCAGGGCCCGGGATCACCCTGCAGCCCGCAGGCCAACGCTCTATCCATGGAGCCACACCTGCTAGGCTCTAAAATAAATAAAGCATTGGCTAGTCCCAAATGGTTATTTTATTTTTTTTAAATAAAAAAAAATGAAAAAAAAATACCTGTCTTATATCAGACCCCCCCGCTCCCCCCAAAAAACCTAGCTCTAGCTGGTTTGGCTCAGTGGATAGAGCATCGGCCTGTGGACTGAAGGGTCCCAGGTTCGATTCCGGCCGAGGGCACATAACCCAGTTGCAGGCTCAATCCCCAGGGGGAGGGGAGTGTAGGATGCAGCCGATCAATGATTCTCTCTCACTTCCTCTCTGAAATCAATAAAAAATATATATTTTTAAAAAACCCTAACATATAAATATCCTATTCCTGAAACACGCCAAATATGTTTATATTTCTTTAAAAATATATTTGATTTTTTTTTTTTACAGGGAGGAAGGGAGAGGGATAGAGAGCTAGAAACATCGATGAGAGAGAAACATCGACCAGCTGCCTCCTGCACACCCCCCACTGGGGATGTGCCCACAACCAAGGTACATGCCCTTGACCAGAATCGAACCTGGGACCTTTCAGTCCTCAGACTGACGCTCTATTTACTGAGCCACACCAGTTAGGGCCAAATATGTTTATATTAATAAACTCACAATAACAGTAAAAATAAAGCCTCATCCATTGCCTTTAGGAGAGTCTAGGGCAGAGTCATTATCTCGGAAACTGGTAATAAATGGGAGGGCAGGGCCGAGCACGGGCCCCGCCTCCCCAGTGACCCACACTCGGGGCACCGCAGGACTAACGGGGTTCTGGCGTAGTGGTGTGGGAGGAGCTGCAGGCTTTAGGGTGTCAGTTCTCCAACACACCACAAAGGGGCGCCCCGACACCAGCTCCTCCCCGTGCAGAGCGCCTGCCCCTGAGCCCCGGGCCTGGGCGCCCCGCGGGGAGGAGAGGAACCAGCCGGCTGACACCATGGCCGCCACCGGCACAACCAGGAACCGGAAGGTCCCCGCTAGTTCATGGAAGTCACCGGCACCGGGGCCGCAGGTCCCGTCTGGGCTCCTCAGCCGGCCTCGGGCGAGTCAACGCGCCCCACCTGTCCCGAGCCCGCCCCGCCTCCCGCCACAGAGCGCTCCCACGGCCCCTTCCGAGCATGCGCAGGAAGTTAGGCACCAGCGCAGCGCGCGCGCCGCACATGCGCGGCAGGCAGGGCCGTCCCGCGTGCGCGGCGGAGAGGGTGCGACCTCGGGCGCGTGCGCGGCGGGGGGGGGGGCGTCTCTAGGGCGCGTGCGCGGCGGGGAGGGCGGGACTTCGGGCGCGTGCGCGGCCCGGAGGGCCGTCTCTAGGGCGCGTGCGCGGCTGGGAGGGCGGGGCCTCGGGCGCGTGCGCGGGGTCGCACAGTGCCACTGACCCGCCAGCGACCGGCATGACGGGCTGGGCGCTCGCTGCCGCCCCCGCCTCGCTGCCGCGCCATGGAATGCCTGCGGGGCCTGCCCCGGCTCCTGCCGCGCGCGCTGCGGCTGCTCCCGCGCGGCCTGTGCACTCCAGCCTGGGGCCTGAGCCCCGCGCGCGCCCCCGGACCCCGCGGCGGGAGCTGGGCCGCACCGCCCGGCGCACCGCGCGGGCCCCGCCTGGCAGGTACGGCCCCGCCCCCAGCCCGGGACGGCGCGGTGACCTCGGGCCGCAGCCCGGCCCGGCCTCCTGGCGCACACCGGGCAGAGCTCCCGCCCGGGGCGCCTTTGGTTTTTAAACCCAGCGTCACCCTTACTCATCCTGACAGCTGGGAAGCCCAGACCGGGCTCCGCCGCCTAAATACTTGGATAAGTTTCTTCCCTGCGGGCGCGGTTCCGTTTGTCCCGGGAAAAGGGTGGGACGCCCTGGGGGGACTTGGAGGGAAGAACTGCGCCGAGTAAGGGCGAACTTTGGTTTCAAGTGTGGCCGGAGGAGGAACCGGAGTTGGTGTGTCTTCACCGGACGATAAAGCGCGACGATCGCCGGCATTTCCACCAACCGGAGAGCGCGGTGCATTGAAGCCTTAGGCGTCCCCATATCGCGCTGCGGGCAGATACGTGTGCTCAGCGCTCCCCACCCAACCCAGCGTCCCCACCTCCTTCCCCAGGCCCTTGGGGTCTCGGAATGGGGCCACCGGCTGATGGTTCAGCCCATCTGATGTTTTTGTTGTGTTTTTTATTTTATAATTTAATAGTTAGAGGACTTTTTTAATTTTCACCCAAGGGCATTTTTTCCATTGATTTCTAGAGAGAGTGGGAGAGGGGAGAGAGATGTATGGATTGGTTGTCTCTTGCTCGAACCCTCCTAGGGCTGAGGAACCTACAACTGAGGTCCCTGCACTTGCCTGGGACTTGAACCCAGGCCCGCAGGCCTATGCTCTGAGCACTGGGCCAAAGCAGCCAGGGCCCATGTGATGTTTAGGGCAAACACTGAGATGCAGATTTTCCGTCCTGGGACCCTCCATCCACGTGTTAGTAGGAAATGCGATTGTATGGGTCGACATTGACCTCCACTCAGGTGACTCTTAAAATGTCGCTTGCACTTTGTGGGAGGGTAACAGCAGACCTCAGGGCTGAGGAACCACGGGCACCGTAGACCGTGGAAGTGCGAGGAGCAGGATCCGAGCTGAGCGTTCCACTTTGGAAGCCTGGGATAATGGGTAGTGTTTTCCCACCTCCGCCCGGTCCCCTCGTGTTTGTGGCTGTGAGCAGTGCTTTTGGTTGGATGCTGAATGGGTGTCAGTTCCCGGTGGTACTTCAGAGCTCCCTTCAACTCAGTTGAGTCACATGGTTTAAACTCATTTTCCAGTAGATTTGCCTTCATTCCAGTTCACCGAGGTCAGCATTCCAGTTCCGTTGGCTATTATACCATTAGCACGAACATCCCTTTAAATTATGCAAAAAAAGAATCGGCCTTTTTGTCCCAATGCCGTGTTGTACGTTTGTTCATCCAGCTCTGAGGTGATTAGGAAGAAGAGGGTGGCTGGAATCCATAGTTATTCTGCCCCGCCTACGCCCTCTTAAAGACCTTTCCCTATTCCCGGAACAAACGGAACCGAACATAAGCGCCTACAAATAGGAAACTGCACAAATGAGTGCTCCTCCTCCTCTAGGAAAAAGATCTTAAAAATAGCAGACTCGTCTGCAGACCACGGACTCTGAGGTTGTTTCTAGGCCACGTGTGACAGCCAGTCGTGTGACTGCAGGGAATTCTCCATTTTCAGGTGAAATGCACCAGCTGAGGACGGCCGATGTCGCGCAGGCCACGCTCGCCAGCGTAGCCCCCGTGTTCACTGTGGTGAGTCCGTGCCGGGCGCCCGATAGCACAGAGCACTGCTCCTGCGTCGTCTCTCGTCTTGGGGTTGTGCTCAGCCAGGGGGCTTCACTGACGACTGAGAGCCCAGGTCAGATTTGTCCAGCAAAAGGAAAGGGAGTTTTAGCCCTTAACTCAGGGCTCCTCAAACTTTTTAAAGTGGGGGCCAGATCACGGTCCCTCAGAGAGCTGGAGGGCCGGACTATATGAACTACTAATTCCTACTGTAACACCTCGGCTGCGCTCACTGCCCAAAAAACCTGGCGGGCCGGATCAGACTCCTCTGCGGGCCGCATGTGGCCCGAGGGCCGTAGTTTGAAGACCCCTGCCTACACCCACTTGAATCAGACAGGGCAGGAGGGTTCCTACGTGAATGTCAGTGTTGGTGGGATATCACAGTACCATGTGGTGAGACCACACAGTTTACTGTTTTTATTCTCTCTTCAGACTAAATTTGACAAAGAAGGAAATGTCACGTCTTTTGGTGAGTATCCTCAAGTTTCTCTGCATCATCTCTTTAATCATTGAACGCGTGAATCTGACGGAAACCGAGGAATAGCAGGCGGTGCTGTGAACAGGGCACCTTTTGCGTGGAAGGGTGCGTGCAGGGGGGTCTTTTTGCAGCGTGTCCGTCAGTCCTGTTGGGGCTGCAGGGCCTGGACCACCCGTGTTCTCCGGGGTGGCTGTCCTCAGGGCCATCGTGCTCTGCCCGACGTTAAAGGCACAGAAACACTCTTCCCTCGTCTCCTCTTCAGTCTCCTCTTCACTCCTGGTCCTCAGTCACGCCCCTGCGTCCGGGGAAGGCGGAGTCACGGACTCCAGCCCACCCACCGCGGGCGACAGGAGACGAGGGGCGGGCGCTGGGCTCTGCTGGCCACTCTGATTCTAAAGGGAAACATCCCTCAGGGTCTGACCTCAGAGCGGCGCAGGCCTCCCAGCACCTCCTGCTGTGCTGAGGTCCTCATGGAACATCGGTGTCTTGGCGCAGCGGCTCCTTCGAAGGCTGTTCTGCCTGGAGCGCTGCCACTCTGTGGTGTGACTGACCCGTGCTGACAGTAGTGTCGCCCTCCCGCTGCGTGGGAATTGTCACCCCGTCGGCTTTCTCTTGGGGAATAAATTGTGTTTTCAGGCAGAGTCCAGTCTGAGGACTGACTTTTTCTCGTTTTGTGTTACTCCAAGAGGAAAGAAAATTTGACCTCTCTCTTCCCAGACTTAAAATATTGAAGATAAGGGAGTGAGAAATGAGAGAGACTGCAGGTCCTGTTAAACAAGGTGCCGTGCTGGCGCTGGAGAGGCCGAGTCCCCTGCAGGCACACGTGGTTTTATTTGGGTCCGGGGAGCTGCGCGAAGAGACTTGATGGAGTGGGATAAGAGGAGGAGGAATACGGGAGCCGGGCTAGCTTAGCCCGAGTGTGTTCTTGAGGTAGACAGGCATTTAAACCCTCCTGTCAGCTTCGGGTTCTTGGTGGTGGGAGGGTGCCTGCTACGCAGACTAAGCTCTTTGATTGGTTAGACCAGCCACTTTTTTTCCTTGAAAACATTTCTTCTGCAGAGAGGAAGAAGACGGACTTGTATCAAGAATTAGGTCTTCAGGCCAGAGACCTGCGGTTCCAGCACCTCATGAGCATCACCACCAGAAACAACAGGATCATCCTGAGGATGGAGGTGAGGTCCCTCCCATCCCGGGTCCCCTGCGGCCCGTGAGCCGCTGCCTGGCCAGCGCCGTGAGCCACGGGCTCAAGTGGTTCTGGAACAAACAGCTCTGGGACGCGGGTCGGGAAGCATGTGGCAGACAAAGCGAGCAGACTGTCAGTGCAGATGGCATGTACGTGGGCGTTCACTGTATGCTTTTTCTGTATAAACGTTTTCATCGTAAGACGCTGGGGGACGTTAAAACAAACACCTCTAGGTTTGTGGCACCGAGGCAGGCACGGGCTGTTGCGTGCTGTGGACCCCTCGCCTGCACACGCCCCTCTCCCCGCAGTACCTGAAGGCGGTGATCACCCCCGAGTGTCTGCTGATCCTGGATTACCGGCACTTAAACCTGGAGCAGTGGCTGTTCCGGGAGCTGCCCGCGCAGCTGGCCGGCGAGGGCCAGCTGGTCACGTACCCTCTGCCTTTCGAGTTCAGAGCCATGGAGGCCCTCCTGCAGTACCGGGTAAGCCGCCGCAGCCCCGGCCCTGTCCTGGCTCCCAGCGCGAACAGGCCAGGACAGCGCAGGCGGGGAACGGAGAGGAGATGCCGGGTGGGGGCAGGGCCCGGCGGGGAGCGCATCTGCTGGAATGTGTTGTCACCTCCGCTGTTTCCCGCTGGCCGGGCGGGTCTCAGTGCGCCCGCCCTGCCGTGGGCCTGAGTCATACGTGTACTTCTGACTTCACGCAGATTTATTTTTCAAGTCCACGTCATGCTTTAGTTTTCAGAGTTTTGTTCACAGGAGTTTTGGACTGTGCTCTGTTTACAAAGAGCAGCAGTATTTACCAAACGGAAGTTGGAGTTGTAACCCTGGAAGGATGGGTTTCCTTGTACTTAATCCATCCCCCTCCTTTCGTGACAGGAGTTAGTGCCTGTCAGGTGCTAGCATGGTAACAGCAGACGGCGTTTAGGACGCGGGACAGCGGTGCCTGTGGCCGCACTCGGCAGAGTTACCCTCTGCCCCAGCTGTCCAGGGCGTCCAGTCCCGGGGCTCGCTGACCCTGAGCGTCTGGAAAGACTGGCGCTCATGGCGGCCGTCTTGCTCTAGATCAGCAAGCTGCAGGGGAAGCTGCGCCTGCTGGAGCCCCGGATCCTCGACACGCTGGAGGCGTTAGTGGACCCCAAGCACTCCTCGGTGGACAGGAGCAAACTGCACATCCTGCTGCAGAACGGCAGGAGGTGAGCGGGGCCCGCACGCCCTGTGCGTGGTCGCAGTTGCGTGAGCATCACCCAGACCGATCTGTGGGTCATCCCTGGTCTTTAAATCCAGCGAGTGCTGCTGATGTGCTGACTTCCTGTCGGGGCCTGAGTGGAGGGAAGAGTGATGGGGCGGAAGGCTGCGTCTGGCTCTGTCCCGGGCCCTGCTTGGCGCTGGGCTCTCGGTCTGCGCGTAGACAGCAGAGCACGCCGACACAGCCCTGTCCGTGTCCGCGGCCTGGTGCGAGAGGGTGGCACGAGTCCGTAGTCCGCGGCGCCATCTCGCTGTGCACCTGCCTTCCAGCCTGTCCGAGCTGGAGACGGACGTCACAGTGTTCAAGGAGGCCCTCCTGGAGATCCTGGACGACGAGGAGCGGCTGGAGGAGCTCTGCCTCAGCAAGTGGAGCGACCCCGAGGTCTTGTGAGTGGCCCTCCCGCCCCGGACGCCAGGCCAGCTCCTAGCCTCCCTCGGGGGTGCAGGGGTCTGCACAATCCCCGGGGGACTGGGCCATCCCTCGGGGCCCTTGGGCTCAGAGCTGGCGGTTCACGCACTCGGTGCTGCATGTCGTCTGTAGAGCAGGTCAGAAACTCACGCAGATGTTTTGTGACGTGCACAGGGCACGGTCTGCAGGCTTTAGCATCTCTCCGTCCAGTAAGGCCCTGAGATAAGGAGCTGGGCCGCCAGCAAGGCCGCCCAGCAGAAATGGGGACGCGGTCACCCTTGGCTGGTGTCCTGGGCGGGTGTCTGCTGGGTGCGGCGAGGATGGTGAGCGGAGAGCTGGTCCATCCTCATCGCCTAGCTCTGTGCGGGTCAGGCCCCGGGGCAGGGAATCCGCCTTCGAGTTCGGCCTGTGGTTTTGGTTCACTGGCACCAACTTGTGCCCGTCCGTCCGCGTCACACGCCTGGACGTCCCTGTGTGGTGTTCGGGGTCAGGGGCACAGCCCTCAGACGGGCTCGTGACAGACAGGGCAGGCGAGTGGGCTCACTGGGAGTGAGCACCGTGTGCTCACGAGGGGCTGGGTGTGCTCACGAGGGGCTGGGGGTGTGACGCGGGGGTCAGGGATGTGACACGGAGGTCGGGGTATGACGTGGGGGTCGGGGGTGTGACACGGGGATTGGGGGTGTGACGCGGGGGTCGGGGGTGTGGTGCGGAGGTCGGGGGTGTGACACGGGGGTCGGGGTATGACACGGGGATCGGGGGTGTGACCCGGGGGTCAGAGGTGTGACGCGGGGGTCGGGGTATGACACAGGTCGGGGGTGTGACATGGGGGTCGGGGGTGTGACCGGAGGTCGGGGGTACGACGTGGGGGTCGGGGGTGTGACACGGGGGTCGGGGGTGTGACGTGGGGGCTGGGAGTGTGACGTGGGGGTGCTGCTTACGTTGTGCTTGTGATTGGAGTGAGCAGAGCAACGCGGGCATCGACCACGCGGAGGAGATGGAGCTGCTGCTGGAGAACTGCCACCGGCTGGCCGAGGACCTGGCGCACGCGGCCCGCGAGCTGCGGGGGCTGATCGACGACTCGCAGAGCGTCATCTTCCTCAACCTGGACAGGTGGGCGCGGCGGGCTGCTGGGGAGAGGGCACCTGCTCGGGGGGCGTGGCTCCTGGGGGCGTGGCTCCTGGGGGCCCGGCTGACCCGACGCGTCCGTCCCGCAGCCACCGCAACGTCATGATGCGGCTGAACCTGCAGCTGACCATGGGCACCTTCTCGCTCTCGCTCTTCGGCCTGATCGGAGTGGCCTTCGGCATGAACTTGGAATCGTCCCTGGAGGAGGTGAGGATGCCGTCCAGCAGGCCGGGGTTCTTTTCACAGTGAAGGTCCGTTCTTAAACAGACTTCGAAAAGAAGTCTTCACTGTGCACCCCTCGGGACGTGAGTGCTGTGGCCGGTCCACAGCCAGGCGGGCTCCACCGTCCCCATGGCAGACAGAGGCTCTGCTGCTCGGTCTGCACTGAGTCCGAGTGGTGGGATTGTTCCCACCGCACAGATGACAGCAGTGAGGCCCAGAACACAGGGCTGAGCTAGATCACTGCTGGGTTTGAGCCCAGAGACCTGCAGCCTGTGCTCTGCCCCGAGCTCAGGAACGTGGCGTGGCGCTGGCCGGGCTCAGCTCATCCCTGTCAGCACGCTCTGCTCGGGCTCCGTGTCCTGGCGGGTCCCACGGGCCGTGTCTCTGGCTGCCAGCCCCGCTGCCCGTGGTCTCCATGGGGACCCCGTTCACCTGGAACAGTGGTCGTTAGAGAAGCGAACCTGAGGCTCCTCCCGCCCCAGCTGTTCAGTAGCCCTGGATGCCCTCAAGGTCAAAGCCAGACGACCTCCCGCGGGCCTGGTGACCCACCGCGGCCTGCTCTTCTCCCCCAGGACCACAGGGTGTTCTGGCTGGTCACTGGGGTCATGTTCATGGGCAGCGGCCTGATCTGGAGGCGGCTGCTGTCCTTCCTCGGGCGGCAGCTGGAGGCTCCTGTGCCTCCGATGGTACGTAGTGCGGGCCCGCCGGGGCAGGGCGGCCACGGCCACGCTGTCAGCAGACTCCCTGACCCCGGCGGATATTTAATGCCTGGAAGCCTCCTCGGTCCCCGTCCTCCCCACCCCCCGCCCCCAGTCATGCCAGCACCTCCTGCCTCGCGGGGTTAGGGAGCTGAGCATGATGATGGCGTGGAGCGCCGGAGCACAGCCGCGCCGGAGCACGGGGCTGCTTGCTGGGGGGGGGGGGGGGGGGGGGGGGGGGGGGAGCACTCAGCCAGGAGACGGCAGTGACCGGTGCGGCTTCCTTACCGAACGGAAATGCAGGCCGGCACGGTCACGGGAAGGACAGAGGTTAGCGCCCTTTCTCCGTCACACGGAGGTGGCACCGCTGTCCTGGGTCCCCTCAGGGTGACGGGGTGGCCTTGCCTCAGAGAATGGCAGACTAACGCCCCTGCCCGCTTGGCTCAGGCGGCCCCCCTACCTAGGAAGACGCTGCGGGCAGGCGGACGGCTGGACGCGAAGCCCAGCCCCAGGCCGGACGGGCTGGGGTCCAGCAGGAGCGTCCTCACGCCCCGGTGAGCTGGCCGCACGGCGGCCGTGGCGAGGGGAGACAGCACAGAGCTACGGTGTCGTCCGAGGAAGCCCGCAGCGACCGCACTAGGACGCGACCCGCTTTCTGGGCCCTGAGGAGGCCGCGGGCTGCGGCCCAGGCCGGGACTCTGCTCTGCAGCTCGGAGCCGCCTTTACGGACGGAGGCAGACGGCTGGCGGAACCACGGGCTGTGGCCTGGCCTGGCCTTCTCGCGCATCGAGGACAGGAGGTCCGCAGCCGCCGGGCGGAGACGGTGCAGAGACGGCCGTCTGTGAACTCCTGCTCAGGTGCCTGTGGCTGGGCCGGCCGCGCACAGCAGCCTCTCACTCCTTTCACTCCGAGTCTGTGCGGGAGCCGCCGCCGCGCCTCAGTTTCTCCTCCGCTCCCCTCACAGACGGAATAAACGGGCGTGACCCTCTCACATCAGCTTTCTGTGTACCCAAGTTCATCCAAATACAACTCTCAACCCCAAACCGCTCTGTGCGTGGCTGTGACTGTGCCTGGGGGAGAAGAGCTGAAAGAATTCCTCAGTTCCCGCTCTGCTCTTCGCTGCTTGGTGGTTCCTGGTGGGGGGAGGTTGGGGGGGGCGCCGGGGGGGGGCGCCCCCAGGCTGCAGGAGGGGAGACTCCTGGCTCTGCCGTCCCCTTCACTTTCAACCAGAGCGCGGGTCAGAGCAGGCGTCCTCGATGCCCCGACCTTTCCTGTCTCTGGAGGTTCGAGGCAGCGGTCCCCTAACCCTACCCTGGCCCCAACATGAGCCCTGGGCCGCCACTTTACCCTAGCCCTGACCCTGACCCTCATCTTGTGCCCTAGCCTCTGCCAGAGCTTACGCCGACCGCCCTAAGGACATCCGCCTCACCTCTCGGTCCCATCCTCCCTGGCCTGAGCCAGCCTTCACCCAGCCCAGTGCCCGGGGAGGCGACTCGAGCCCCCAACCCGCTCCAGCCTTCCCGGGACCCGCCCTCACCCTCCTGGGTGGGAGTTTAAGATGTGCTTTCTAAGGCGCCACCCCGATCTGGAGGCCAGCGTAGCCACCAGCGGGGGAGCCCAGCTCTGTCCTGTGTCCCTCAGAACAGCTAAGCCTCCCCTCCTCACCGGCTCCCCGTGCCGGCCATCTCAGCTCCTCCGCCAGCGGCTCGGCTCCTTGTGCCTTAACCACCCCCTAGCCTCACCCGAACCTAACCATAGCCTCATCCAGGCAGCCCTGCAGGCAGCGTGGGGCGTCACAGAGACACCCCTGCTCTGGGCCCCGGCTCCGGAGGACACTGGGAGGCGGCGGCTCAGGCCCCTGCACATGGTTGGGAGATCGGAATAAACCTGCTTTCCCCGGCTGACGTGAAAGAGTGAGGTTTCTCGCGCTCCACTCTGCGTGGCCCTGCGGTCCCCGTGGGCAGAGGCTCGGGCCTCGCCGCCAGGGCTCTGAGCCAGGCGTGGCCTGTGGCGGGAGCTGGCCGCCAGAGCCGAATTCGGTCTGTGACCAGGCGTAGAACCGATGGGTGCTTCCTTCCGGTGTGCTTGTCGCTGTGCTTGTCGCTTTCTGAGGTGCCATGTCCCGGATCAGGGGAGCAGTGCACCTACCTCACAGCTGGCAAAGGGGCTGCCTGGTGGGCGGCGAACGGCCCTGCCCGGAGACCGCGGGTGCCCCTTACGCTGACCGCCAGCGGTGACAGCCTGTGCCGACACGGACAGGCTCAGCCTGAGCTGAAATGGACCGAGGGCCTACGATTCTGTGGAAGGAGGTGCTCGAACCCCGAACGCACAGCAACGGGAGGCAGTGAGCAGGCCTGTGCCCAGGCCGCTGCACAGGCCGCACCCACGGCCACGGGGAGGCTGTCCTGCAGAGGCCCCCCCTCCCTCCCCACCCCCAGCTCGGCAGGACCCTGTTGGGGGACGGCCGTGTTTATCCCAGGGTCAGTTTCGGGTTCACTTGCGTGCCCCCGTGGAGGCGGTCTAATGGGTGGCGCCCGCGTTCTCCCCACTCCTCCCATCATGCCGGTCCGTTAGGCCCCAGGCGGCCCCGCGCCTTCGCTCTGAAGAACGCTGGTGCATCGACAAACCGCAAAAACACGTGAACCAGAGACTTCCAGGACGTGGGAGTGCGTTCTGGTGTCGGAATAAGGGGATTTTGAGTTAAACTCTAAGTGCAGACGTGTGTTAGTGAGACCCCAGACGGCATTTCCGTCCGAATCACCGCGGTGAGCGTTTAATCTGCCGGCGCCAGCGTCAGGGTCACCTCGGGCAGGATGGGGCGGTGCCCACGGTCCGCGTGCTGGCGGCGCGGTCGGACGTGCCGTTTCCTGGCTCCAGGGCCAGGAGCCGCACCTCCCCCGGGTTCTCCCGCTTCCAGGGGCGCAGAGGCTCTAGTCCGCGTCCAGGCTGTAGACGTGAAGCGCCCCGGCCAGCCGGGCTCCCAGAGAGCTCCTTCCCGCGGCCACGACCACTTGGTTCTGGGGAGACACAGCGCTGGTCCTCAGAGGACCGGGGAGACACGGCGGGACCTCGGCTGCCTGGCCCTCCTGGGGCCCAGAGGGACCGCCCCTCACCCAGCCCGGCCCCACCTTGTCCTGGGACCGCACGGTGACCAGGCCGCTCCCGAAGCGCGAGCTCGCCTGCGGAGAGAGGGTGACGCCTGGGAGGCGAGCCCAGGTGGACGGCTCCGGGAGGCAGGCCCACGGCTCCAGCTCTGCCTACTTACCTCCGGGGCCACAAGGACTTGCTGGGCCTGCAGGACAGAGAGGGGCAGGCTCAGTGCTCACGTTCACGCGGGCTCTCTGCGGTTCTCCCGACACGCCGCCTCCCCTCCGCAGGCGCTCAACCGCCCGAGCCCTCCGACACCGGGCCCCTCGGAGGACGCAGGCCAGGGAAACACGCGTGGCCCAGCCGGCGTGATCTCTGAGCCAGGAGGGCAGGGTTCGATTCCCGGTCACAGCACAGGCCCGGGTGTGTGTGTGTGGGTGGGGGGTGGTTCGTGCAGGAGGCAGCCAATCCATGATGCTCTCTCATCGATGCTTCTCTCTTTCTCCCTCTCCTTTCCTCTCTGAAATCTATAAAACTATACTTAAAAAAGAAAAATACACGTGTAAGTGTCTATATGTGAATATTATGACAGTGGCTAAAGGAACTACGGCTCATCCAGCACTGTGGAGACACAGAGCTAGTCGTCAGAGGACCCTGGAGACATGGCCGGGACCTCGGCTGCCTGGCCCTCCTGGGGCCCAGAGGGACCGCCCCTCACCCTGTAGATAAAATACAGGACAACCGCTGAACAGATCCCATGAGATGCTGGGGAGGCACAGGAACGTGCTGTGCGTTGACAGGTAAGCAAACACGCAGCAGTGCAGTGTGGCCAGGGGGGAGGCGCACACAGTGTGGCTGCCTCCCTGCTGTCCTGTCACCCTTGTAAAGGGGCCGTCGCCGAGCCAGAGGCTTTGACGGGAATTCCGTAGACCAGGTTCTGGGAAAACCCTAGGAGGTTCGCAGGAATGGCCAAGGGCTGTGGGCCAGGACGCAGAGCGGGGAGCTGGCGCAGTGGGCGGAGCCAGGCGGGGTGACCGGGTTCACGGGGTGCCGGGCCCCAGGGGCGAGCTGGGGGGCAGATGCTGCGGGGCCAGACGAGGCGGCTGGGCCTATGAGACGCGGCCGAGGCCGTGCGCTGACCGGGGCTGGGCTCCAGCAGAGGCGGTGCGTGTCGGTGGAGGGGGCCCCCCCGCCCCCCGCCCCGGGGGCGCTCCCCGGGGACACTACCTTCTCCTCCGGGCACGGGGACGTCCAGGACTTGCACTTGCCGGTCACGTCGCCGGAGAAGCTGCGGCTGCCGTTGTAGACGTAGACGCGGCCGTCCTCGCCGCCCATGAGCCCCGAGGTCACGTCCGCGATCCGCAGGGGGGCGGCCACCAGGACCTCGTCTGTGAGGGAGAGCAGCGGGAAGCCCCCGCCCCGCCCCCACGGCCCACTCCGACCTCCCCGGCGCCAGGACCTCACGCCGCCGAGCCCGGCTTCCTGCCGGCCACGCGGCAACAGCGGACACGGCGGCTCTGACGTCACCCGCCACCACCTCCCAAAGGCCCAGCCCACGCTCACTCGTGTTCCCCTCTCTCCCGCGCCCCTCCTCTCTGAAATCAATATACATATACATATACATATACATATACATACACATACACATACACACACATACACATACATATACACATATACATACACATACACACACGTACACATACATATACACATACACATACACACACATACACATACACATACATATACACATACACACATACACATACACATATACATACACATACACATACGTATACAAAAATACAGCTCAGCCCGGCCGCTGTGGCTCAGGGGTTGAGCATCGACCTATGAACCAGGAGGTCAGGGTTCGATTCCCGGTCGGGGCACAGGCCCGGGTTGCGGGTTCAATCCACAGAGGGGTGCATGCAGGAGGCAGCCGATCCATGATTCTCTCTCATCGTTGACGTTTCTCTCTCTCCCTCCCTTTCTCTCTGAAATCAATAAAAATGTGTGTTTTTTTAAAAAGGTGCAGCTCCCGCTTGGCGCAGTTGTGTCTTCTTGGCCGCCTGGTTTCTCTGAGGCGCGGTGATCGCTGACTGAAAGGAGAACAGGTGCCCACTCCCTCGCACCCGGTGCCGGTGGGACTGACTGGGCCGCTCGGGCGTGGGCCCGGGGTCAGTGGTGAGGAGAGCCCCAGGGACCGGGGGACAGGGGGACCCGGGGACCGGGGGGAAGGAGCTACCTAGGCCGTCCCCGTCCAGGTCGCTCAGGTGCAGGGCGCCCCCGAAGCGGGAGAAGCGGCGGTCCCCGCTGAAGGAGCCGAGCGGGGCGGGCTGGGCGGGGCCCAGCTGGTACATGCGGGTGGCCCCGCCCTGGTGCAAGGTCATGGTCAGGAAGGCCATCTTCGACACGTCGTCTGGAACGAACCGCACGCTCGGGCCGGCTCCCCGCGCCCAGCGGACGCCCAGCCCCCGTCGGCCCGCCAGCCCGCCCGCCCGGCCTACCGTGCGTGGGGGCGCCCACCAGCAGCACCGGAGTCCGCACCCCGCTCACCAGCACGTGCCCGCTGGACAGGGAGGTGCCCAGCTTCCCCATCGCCTGCGGGAGGTCCCGGGTCAGAGGCCGGCCGGCCCGTGCCCCGGGCGCCCCGTCCCTGTCCGCGGGGGCCGCTACCTTGTCGCCCGCGATGGAGAAGGCGCTCTGGCGGCCGGGCGGGAAGTAGCCGTCCACGCGGCCCAGGCTCTGCTTCTCGTCCTGCGAGCGGAAGCGGCGGCCCAGGCTGGAGGGAGCACACGGGCGCGGGGCGGGCGGGAGCTCAGGGGCAGCCCTCCCCGAGCACCGGCCTCATCCTGCGGGAACCTGCGGCCTCGCCCAGCCTGAGGCCTCCCGGGCGGAGCACTGAGCCTCTCCCGCGCCCCCGAGGGGCCAGGGGCCGAGAGGCCGGCCGCGCCGCTCACCTGCTGCTGTTCTTCCAGGTGGGGCTCCCGGCCAGCAGCAGCGTCCTGTTGTCCAGGGGCACGGCGTGGAGCGAGTAGCCCAGCCAGGCGAAGTCCTCCTCACCCTGCACCCGCCAGTCCGCCGCCTCCATGGTCAGCTTGTCTGCGAGGACAGACGGGGGCCCTGGCCTTACCCGGGAGCCGGGGGGGAGAGGCCGGGAGGGAGGGAGGGAGGGAGGGAGGGAGGCCGGGCAGACACTACCTCCGTGGCGCCGGCCGGGGCCGGAGCGGAAGGCGGCCACCAGGCCCCGCTGCTTCCCGCCGCCGGGCGCGAAGGGGGCGCCCAGCACCAGGTCGGGCGCGCCGTCCCCGTCCACGTCGGCCGCCAGCAGCCGCCAGCCCAGGTTGCAGTACGTGTCCTGGGGACGAGGCCATGTCCTCACCGGGCAGGGGCAGGGGCGCCCCCCCCCCCCGCCCCGGGCCCCGCGAGGGCCACACCTGGCAGGACACGGCGACGGCGGGGGCCGGGCCCAGCTTCCCGCTCTTGGAGCCGAAGTAGACGTACACCGCGCCCTGGCACCGAGCGGGCCGTGAGGCGGGAGGGAGAGGGCGGAGGCCGGGCAGTCCGTCCGCCCCGCCCTGCAGGGTGCGAGGCCCCACAGTGCGGACGGCGGCTCCCGGGGGCCGGGCCGCGGGGCCAGCCTGGCCGGGCGGTCTGAGCCCACAGGAGCCCCCGGCCTGGCCTTTGTCACTCCCCCCCCACCTCGGGGCAAAGCATCGGCGGGAGGCGGGAGGCGGGAGGCGGGAGCAGGTGCACCAGGGACCGAGGCCTCGTCCGGGACGGAAGGGGGCGCCCCAGGTCACCCACCCAGATGCTGGGCTGGCTCGTCCGACTGCTGCTGCTGCCAGGGGCTCGGCACCCCGCCCATCCATCCACCCACCCATCCCCCCTCCAGCCCCCAGCTTGCCTTGTAGGTGAGCTGCTCCGAGCCGGTGGAGGGGGCGCCCACGGCCAGGTCGGGCAGCCCGTCCCTGTTGAAGTCCAGCACGGCCAGGGCGGAGCCGAAGCGGCCTGCGGGCTGAGGGCGGCGAGTCCCGGCTCAGCCTCGGCTCAGAAGCCCTGAGACAGGGCCGTGCCCACACACACCGCCCGCAGCACCCACGGCACACACACCCACACACACCGCCCGCAGCGCCCGCGGCACACAGCGCCCACACACACCACCCGCAGCGGCCCCGGCACACACACCCACACACACCACCCGCAGCGCCCACACACACCACCCACAGCGCCCACACACACCACCCGCAGCGCCCGGCACACAGCGCCCACACACACCACCCGCCCGCGGCACACAGCGCCCACACACACCACCTGCGGCACACAGCGCCCACACACACCACCCACAGCGCCCCCGGCACACAGCGCCCACACACACCACCCGCAGCGCCCGCGGCACGCAGCCGGGGGCCTGACCCAGCGCCACAGGAAGATGGGGGAGCAGGATGGAAGGGTCTGGAGTCCCTGGGCACAGCCCCCCGCCCCGGACCTGCCGAGGAGAGCTCACCTGGGAGCCCTCCAGGACCCCGTGGGCCTCGGAGTCCAGGTCCAGGTCGGCGGGGGGCAGGCCCAGGTTGTTGCCGTAAAGGAGGTACACGCGCCCCACGTGCACAAGGCCGGGGCGGCTGTACCCCGGGGCGCCCACCACCAGGTCGCCGTGCCCGTCCTGGTTGAGGTCGGCCGAGGTCATCGCCCTGCGGGGACGAGAGGGCCCGCCCGGTGTCTGCTAACAGCTCGCTGCTGCCGGCCGGCAGGCTCAGAGGCTGAGCGTCAACCTCGGAACCAGGAGGTCAGGGTTTGATTCCCGGTCAGGGCACAGGCCTGGGTTGTGGGCTCCATCCCCAGTGTGGGGCGTGCAGGAGGCAGCGGATCAGTGATTCTCTCTCATCACTGCTGTTTCCATCTCTCTCTCCCTCCCCCTTCCTCTCTGACATCAATAACAATGTTTTGTTTTTGTTGTTGTTTTTTTAAATAAAAGCTACACTGTTCCCGTCACCACACACTGTCTGCGCTTCTCCTTCTGACGCAGTCGCTCCCCAAACCGGTGACCGCCCGTCCCCCACCCGTCCCCGCGCACACGGACCCGACAGCATGCGACCGCTCCAGCCCGAGGCTCCTACACGCGTCCTGACTGACCGCGTAACCAAGGCGACGCGGACGCGGACGGGTGGACGGGGCAATGGGGGCCGCGCCCTGGGCCAGTCCGAGGACAGGGGCGGGGACAGGGAGCCGGGCGACGCGCACCCACCAGCCCAGCCGGGCGTAGGGGCAGGACACGAAGTAGGACGCCAGGGGGCCGGACACGTGCTTCCGCGGCCGCCGGGGGCCGCCCGTGAGGAGCGTCCGCAGGTTCCTCTCCAGGGCCTGGTACATGAAGGTCAGCGAGTCCTGGACGGGAGGCGGCGGCGGGGCCGGTGTGAACGGGGACGCAGCCCCCGTGGGAGGCTGAAGGGCAGGGGCGGGACCGGGGCCGGTCCTCCCCGCAGAGCGGGCGCCTCACCGAGGTCCAGGAGTCCACGCTGAACACGGCGCCCCTCGCGGTGATGTTGATGTGCCGGCCGGCGTGCGCGCTGAGGGGGGAGGTCAGGTTCCGCTGGAGGGCGCTTCTCTGCACGACGGAGCCGCTGGGGAGGAGCAGGCCCGGGAGACGGCCGGGAGGCGGGCGTGTCCAGTTAGCCACAGGCCCAGCCCTTCTCGTGGCTGTGAGCCCTCCCCCGATGGGGTTTCCCATTGGTGTTAGGGAGAGGGACCGGGAGAGGGGAAGCCAGAGGGGAACACGGATGAGAGAGGACACATTGATGGGCTGCCTCCCGCACTCGCCCGGCCAGGGCCCCGGCCGGGGAGGAGTCTGCAACTGAGGTACGTGCCCTCGGCCCGAATGGAACCCTGGGTCACGGTGAAGGGTGAAGTCTGGGTCAAGGGTAAGGGTCAGTTCTGGGTCAAGGGTAAGGATGAGGCCTGGGGAAGGTAAGGGTGAGGCCTGGGGAAGGTAAGGGTGGGGCCTGGTGAAGGGGAAGGGTGGTGACAACAGTAGCGGCATCACTGACCCGCTCGCTCCCCGGGATGGGGACTGAGCAGCGGGCTGTGTGCACCTCACTGAGCGCCTGCCTCCTGCCCAGCCCGCCCGTGACTGCGCCCTAACCCCCCGGCCGGGAGGCACACTGGCCTCCGTGGGTCTGTCCACACTTCCCACCGTCACGCCTGCGCCCCCTGGTGGGCGGACACTTACCCCGGGGGGCGGGGCCGCGGGCCGCCGCACGAGATGAACAGCGGGTTCTCGGGCAGGCTGCAGTCCCTGCGGGCGGCGGGGTCAGGCCGTGGGGTCAGGCCTCCTCCCGGGGGGGGAGAGGGGGAGTGGGGCTCAGGCAGCCCCGCAGTGGGACTCCGCCGGCAGCGGGGCGGCGGCGCTCACCGGGTCCCGTGGGCCAGCATGTGGCCGGTGAGGCGGTAGATGCGGGTGGACCAGAAGGCCATGTCGTCCAGGCCACCGAGGAAGTAGTCCTGGAAGTGCTCCACCAGGAACGGGGACTTCCGGGCGTAGGTGGGGTAGAGCTGGGGGGGCAGGGGGCTGAGACGGGGGCGGGGGGCGGGGGGGCGGGGGGGCGCAGAGCCTCGGCGGGGGTGGCGGTGTCGGGGAGGAGGCTGTACCTTGGAGACCGCCATCACCTCGCCGTACCTGCAACACAGGGCGTGGCGCGATTGGTGGCTCCAGGGGACGAAGCGAACAGTGAAGAAGGAGCTGTGTCATGTGTCAGCTGTCATGTGACCACCCTGAACCGGCTAAGCCCCCCCACCAAACCCTGCAGACACAGAGCCACCGGGATTGTCACAGGGCCCCCCAGACGGACACAGGGTCCCCGGACGGACACAGGGCCCCCGGACGGACACAGGACCCCCGGACGGACACAGGGCCCCTCCCCCCAGATGGACACAGGGCCCCCGGATGGACACAGGGCCCCCGGACGGACACAGGGCCCCCGGACGGACACAGGGCCCCCGGACGGACACAGGGCTCCCGGACGGACACAGGGCCCCCGGACGGACACAGAGCTCCCCGGACGGACACAGGGCCCCCCCGGATGGACACAGAGCCCCCGGACGGACACAGGGCCCCCGGACGGACACAGGGTCCCCCTAGAAGGACACAGGGCCCCCCCAGATGGACACAGAGCTCCCCGGACGGACACAGAGCTCCCCGGACGGACACAGGGCCCCCCAGACGGACACAGGGCCCCCCGGACGGACACAGGGCCCCCGGACGGACACAGGGCTCCCGGACGGACACAGGGCCCCCGGACGGACAAAGGGCCCCCCCGGATGGACACAGAGCCCCCGGACGGACACAGGGCCCCCCGGACGGACACAGGGCCCCCGGACGGACACAGGGTCCCCCTAGAAGGACACAGGGCCCCCCCAGATGGACACAGAGCTCTCCGGACGGACACAGGGCCCCCCAGACGGACACAGGGCCCCTGGATGGACACAGGCCCCTCGGAAGGACACAGGGCCCACACTCACATCTCTAAGAACTGGAGGTAGGAGCACTCGACGATGACGTGCTTGGGGATGGCGTCCCTGCCGTACAGCGTCCTGTAGATGCCCAGCAGGTCCTCCACGGGCACATACCTGGGGTCAGCACCAGGGGTGTGGGACCGGAGGCGAGGACCACGGCAGAGGTGACACGGGCTGTCCGCCGCCCTGCCCGCCGCCCTGCCCGCCGTGCCCACCACCCTCCCCGCCCTCCCCGCCGTGCCCGCCGCCCTGCCCGCCCTCCCCGCCCTCCCCGCCGCCCCCGGCCCCACGCCCAGGGCCCGGAGGCCGCTCTCACCAGCGCCGCGCCAGGTAGTTGAAGTTAAACTCGAACTGGCTCAGCACGTCTCCGCCTGCGGGACCGAACCGGACACGGGCCAGTGACGGGAGCAGCCGCCACACGGTTCCTGCAACCCGGCTGCGAGCACTCGACACTGCCACACGCTTCTGCCCGACTGCCACACGCTTCTGCCCGACTGCCACACGCTTCTGCTCCACTGCCACACGCTTCTGCCCGACTGCCACACGCTTCTGCTCCACTGCCACACGCTTCTGCCCGACTGCCACACGCTTCTGCTCCACTGCCACACGCTTCTGCCCGACTGCCACACGCTTCTGCTCCACTGCCACACGCTTCTGCCCGACTGCCACACACTTCTGCTCCATTGTCACACACTTCTGCTCCACTGCCACAAGCTTCTGCCCAACCATCACACGCTTCTGCCCGACTGTCACACGCTTCTGCTCCACTGCCACACGCTTCTGACCGACCGTCACATGCTTCTGCCCGACTGTCACACGCTTCTGCTCAATGTTTACATGTTTTTGCCTGACTGTCACAGCTCCCGTTTGCTGTTTAGGTGCAGCATGTCTTGTGAGTGAAGCATGAATCGGGGGGCAGTGACCCATAACCGAGGGGTTCGCTCTGAGGAGGACACCCGCGGCTGTCAGACGCCGCCCACCACCCGCTGGGCTGTTACAGGAACCGCCTGGAGCCGTGTCCGCAGACACCGGGTCACGTCCATCTGACACAAAGTGTTTCTAAAGCCACAGCACAACTCGATAAAAGGTGGAATGTGTTTTCTTTATAAAAACACACATGTACACGACTGTTCGAAAGTGCAAAGTGAGGTGTGCTGGCGCTAGGTGAAGCCCACATCAAAGCAGAAAGCAGTCAGTACATGCTGTTGCAAGATATGACAAAACAACATAGACAGACAGCCCAGCTGGTGTGGCTCAGTGGCTGAGCCTCGACATAAGAACCAGGAGGTCAGGGTATGTGCCTGGATTGCAGGCTCCATCCCCAGTAGGGGGCGTGCAGGAGGCGGCCAATCCATGATTCTCTCTCCTCATTGATGTTTTTCTCTCTCTCCCTCTCTGAAATCAATACAAACGTGTTTAAAAATACACTTTTAAGTAGTGACTCCATCACACATGAAATCTACCGCAAGAGAAACCTCGGCAAGTGAGGAAACGTACCAAAATCTCCCGCCGGGTGCGCGTCGGAGTAGGAGCCGTGAAAGTCCATCTGTGGAGAGAGAGCCAGCGTCTCAGCGTCACTGAGTGGCCGGCTCTGCCTGGGAGCGGGCGGCGCCGAGGGGGCGGGCGGGCGGGGGGCTCGGGTCCGGGCAGCACTGCGTTTACTCTGATCTCCCCGAGGAGCCGTGCTGGCAGCCATGCGCCTGGTCAGACGGCGCCCCTCTCCCCTGAGTCCTCAGCCGCCACCCGCAGACCCTGTGGCCGGGGTGGCGGCCGGGGGCTGCGGAGGCTGAGGCGCCTGGGGAGGCCCCGGTGCCACCTTGGGGATGTGGCATTCCACACGGGAAGTTAAAAGGAAAAAAGCCAGAAACAACCGGCCGGCATGGCCCAGCGGCTGAGCATCGACCTAGGTCAGGGTTCGACCCAGCGGCTGAGCATCGACCTAGGTCAGGGTTCAATTCCGGATCAGGACACATCCGGGTTGCGGGCTGGATCCTCAGTGGATCCAGGAGGCAGCCAGTCCATGATCCTCTCTCTTCGTTGATGTTTCTCTCTCACCCTCTCCCTTCCTCTCTGACATCAACACAAATACATTCTTTGAAAAGAGGAAATCTAACTGCGCGTTGGGCACGAAGCCATTCCCGCAGAATGTGAGCGACCGGACGTGTCCCTGCCCGGGGAGGGCCCCCCCCACCCCCGCGGCTCGCGGCTCGCGGCTCGGGGGGCGGGGTCCCGGGGGGCGGGGTCCCGGGGCGGGTCCGGGGGCGGGTCCGGGGGCGGGGTCCCGGGGGCGGGGCCCGGGGTCCGGGGGCGGGTCCCCGGGGGGCGGGGTCCCGGGGGCGGGTCCCGGGGGCGGGTCCCGGGGGCGGGTCCCGGGGGCGGGGTCCCGGGGGGCGGGGTCCCGGGGGCGGGTCCCGGGGGCGGGTCCGGGGGCGGGGTCCGGGGGCGGGTCCGGGGGCGGTGTCCGGGGGCGGGCCCGGGGGCGGGGCCGGGGGCGGGCCCGGGGGCGCCGACGGGACGGGCACTCACGGCCGCCATGGTCCTCAGGAAGCCCTGCTCGATGCCCAGGCTGTGCCAGCTGACGTCGGCCACCATGTGGGACGTGACGCCGAACAGGAAGGCCACCAGCTTCTCCGTGTCCTGCCCCAAACACGCCGCCTGAGCCCGGGCTCTCCCCGACACCCCGGGGCGCTCGGAAGTGTGAGCTCAGGGGGTCCATGGGGGCGGGGATGGGGCATGTGCAATGCTTTCAACAATGAAGATGTAAAAACAAATGTGAATCCATTCCCGTCACTGACGCAGAATGGAAAATCCTGGTCTAGCCCTGGCCGTGTGGCTCTGTGGACAGAGCACCGGCCCACGGACTGGAGGGTCCCGGGTTCGATTCTGGCCAAGGGCACGTACCTTGCTGCAGGTCCCCGGCCCTGGTCAGGGTGCGTGCAGGAGGCAACCGGTGATGTTCCTGTCTGTCTCTCCCCCTCCCCTCCCTTCCACTCTCTCTAAAAGCCAATGGAAAATACCCTCAGGTGCAGACTAACAACAAAAACCTGCGTCTGGTTACCCACGGGACCCTGTGCTGAGCCTCAGGGCTTCCCGGTGAACCAGTGTGGGGGCAGACGGACCCGTGGCCCCAAACCTCAACGTGACTGCACGTGTTACCCAGCGTCGCTGGCCCCGTGCTGTGCTTGGCGGTGAGGGCCGAGGCCAGTGGGGGTGGTCAGGGGGAGCGGGCCGGAGGGGGGCAGGAGGTCAAGGCGAGGCCCACCTTGTCCCAGGGCAGCGGGTAGCGCTCCCGGATGTAGTGGACGCTGGCGTTGAGGAAGGGGGTCCAGTGGGTGCTCTCGGACACCTCGTGGTAGCGCCCTGAGACGGAGCGGGGCTCAGGCCTGCGGAGAGGCAGGGGGGGCCAGCCCCCTTCCCACACACCCCCTCCACCGCCCTCCACCGCCCTCCACCTTCCCCTCCACCTTCCCCTCCACCTGCCCCCTCCACCTTCCCCTCCACCTGCCCCTCCACCTGCCCCTCCACCGCCCCCTCCACCGCCCCCTCCACCTCCACCTTCCCCTCCACCCCCCCTCCACCTTCCCCTCCACCTGCCCCTCCACCTGCCCCTCCACCTGCCCCCTCCACCGCCCCCTCCACCGCCCCCTCCACCTGCCCCTCCACCGCCCCCTCCACCGCCCCCTCCACCGCCCCCTCCACCTCCACCTCCACCTTCCCCTCCACCCCCCCTCCACCTGCCCCTCCACCTGCCCCTCCACCTGCCCCCTCCACCTGCCCCTCCACCTGCCCCTCCACCTGCCCCTCCACCGCCCCCTCCACCTGCCCCTCCACCTGCCCCTCCACCTGCCCCCTCCACCGCCCCCTCCACCGCCCCCTCCACCTGCCCCTCCACCTGCCCCTCCACCTGCCCCTCCACCTGCCCCTCCACCTCCCCCTCCACCTTCCCCTCCACCTTTCCCCTCCACCTTCCCCTCCACCTTCCCCTCCACCTTCCCCTCCACCGCCCCCTCCACCTGCCCCTCCACCTGCCCCTCCACCGCCCCCTCCACCGCCCCCTCCACCGCCCTCCAGCTGTGGGCGCTCCTGTGGACCCCAAGGAAGCCTCTAGAAGGAGGAGCGGAAAGGCAAGGGACCCCAACTCCCGGGAGCGCAGCCCGGAGCTCGGCCCAGGCCCGCGTGGAAGCGTGACGAGGCGGGTGGATGTCTCTCCCCCGAGCAGGTGGGGACGGGGCGGAGGGCCTCACCTCTCTGGCAGATGCCGGGGTAGAAGGCATCGGGGAACACGGTCCCCGCCTGGTACGCGTCCCGGTGCTCCAGCAGCAGCTGCGGGCGGAGCGGAGGCGGGAGGGCGCAGGGGGAGGGGACACGGGGTGGAATGAAGTTCACGTGGCACCCACGCCTCCCCCCGCCGCAGAGCCTCAGGGAGCACGTGGCCCCCAGGGGACGGCACTCCTTCCTCTCCGGCCCCCACCAGGAGCGCTGGCCCACAGCCCCAGGACGGCCACATGCAGGACCCAGGACGGCCAGGCCCTGAGGACGGCACACGGACCCTCCCGGCGCCCCCTGCGCCTGTGCTGCCCAGGGGGCTGGGCTGGGCTGGGCTGTGGGCGGGTTAAGGACACCCACCTGCTTCCCTTTTATTTATTTATTTTATTTTTTAAAATACATTTTATTGATTTTTCACAGAGAAGAAGAGAGAGGGATAGAGAGTTAGAAACATCGATGAGAGAGAATCATCGACCACCTGCCTCCTGCACACCCCCCACTGGGGATGTGCCCGCAAGCAGGGGACATGCCCTTGACCGGAATCGAACCCGGGACCTTCGGTCCACAGGCTGACGCTCTATCCACTGAGCCAAACCGGTGCTGGCACCTGCTTCCCTTTTAAACAAAATGTAGTTTTTATTGATTTCAGAGAGAAAGGGAGAGGGAGAAAAACATCCTAGGTGAGAGAGAATCATGGATCAGCTGCCTCCTGCACGCCCCCCACTGGGGATGGAGCCCACAACCCGGGCCTGTGCCCTGACTGACCTCCTGGTTCATGGGTCGATGTTCAACCACAGACCCTTGCAGGGCAAATGGAAACTTAGGACTAAAAATGCAACCACAGCCAAAACCGGTTTGGCTCAATGGATAGAGTGTCGGCTTGGGGACTGAAGGGTCCCAGGTTCGATTTCACTCAAGGGCATGTACCTTGGTTGCGGGCACATCCCCAGTAGGGGGTGTCCAAGAGGCAGCTGATCGATGACTCTCTCTCATTGATGTTTCTAACTCTCTATCTCTCTCTCTTCCTCTCTGTACAAAATCAATAAAATATATTTTAAAAAAACACAAAAAAACCACCCTTTAAAAAAATAATAAATAAATTAAATAAATAAATAAAAATGCGACCACGGCAATAAAAATGATTACCCCGAATGGTGCACGCCAGCCCTGTGTGCCTGCCCATGTGATGCTGCAGGAAGAATCTGGCATCGCCTCGATGTGTTACCACATTTCTGCCAAAAACACCGCGGCAGACGCTGATAGGGACCGGCAGCAGAGCCGACAGGAAGTGTGACCGGCCCCGGCTGCCCTTTCCAGCAGGTCACAGTCGCTCATGACGAGGGAGGCTCTGTCCGGCTGGGGGGTCGCTGGGCACCCAGACCTGAGCGCAGAGAGGCCCGGGCCTGGGAGCCGGCGGGCAGGAGCCCCGGGGCCTGGAGGAGCCGGGGAGGCGGGGGCGGGGGCAGCCTGTCGCTCCAGGTCCGTTTCCTGAACGAGGGGATCACGCTGCGGTCACAGGGCAACGGCCTGGCTGCCGGGAACCACACCGCGAAGTCACAGGGTCATCAGGCCGGGAGGGAAAACCGGTGAGAGGGACGTCCGAGGCAGCCACGCCGCCAGCAGCTGGAGACCGGCTGAAGGGCACTCGGGAATTACTGTCTATTTCAACTGCCTACGCCCGTGGGCGGCAAACTGCGGCTCTGTTGACTAATGAGTTTGCCTACCATTGCTTTAAGGCATTACCCTTACCCAGAAGTTTTGACTTCAGGTTAAAGACATTAGTACATTATTTAAATTTTTAAAAATTTTTTTTTATACTTTATTCATTTTTTCACAGAGAGGAAGAGAAAAGGACAGAGAGCTAGAAACATCAACAAGAGATAAACATCGATCAGCTGCCTCCTGCACACCTCCTACTGGGGATGTGCCCGCAAACCAAAGTACATGCCGTTGACCAGAATCGAACCCGGGACCTTTCAGTCCGCAGGCCGACGCTCTATCCCCTGAGCCAAACCGGTTTTGGCTATTAAAATGTGTTTTTTAAGTGTTTTTCCCTAAGGCAGTGGTTGGCAAATTCATTAGTCAACAGAGCGGCAAACCACGGCTCGCGAGCCGCAGTGTGCCGACCACCGGACTACACTATGGTGCACTTCGGGCAACGGAAAACGACCTGTTAAAATTATTCAGAAGGCCGAGACCAGTTTGGCTCAATGGATAGAGCGTCGGCTTGGGGACTGAAGGGACCCGGGTTTGATTCCGGACAAGGGCATGTACCTTGGTTGCGGGCACATCCCCAGTAGGGGGTGTGCAAGAGGCAGCTGATTGATGTTTCTAGCTCTCTCTCTCTCCCTTCCTCTCTGTAAATAAATAAATAAATAAATAAATAAATAAATAAAATCAACAAAATATATATTTTAAAAATAATGAAATAAAAGGCTCCTGTGGATTCAGAGGGAGGTGAGCACGCGGGCCCTCGGGGTTCCAGGGTGATGTTCGTGTGTGTCGGCAGCAGTGCTGGGGCCTTTTAGCCCAGAACATTACTAACGGCCCATGAAGGTGGGGAATGGCTCTGGAGGCTGCTGGCACTGGGATGGAAGCCCGGACAGTACCTGTCTGTAGTTGACGCCTCCTTCCTGGAGGTGGAGGAACTCCAGAGCTCGGTGTCCTGAGAAACAGACACACACGTTGACCAAGTTCAACCACGTGCTGAACACAGATGCCCCGGCATCATTTTTAAAATATAACCGGCCGGCCTGGCTCCGTGGGTGGCTGTGGACCCGTGAACCAGGAGGTCGCTGTTCGACGCCCGGTCAGGGCACAGGCCTAGGCTGTGGGTTTGAAACCCAGGAGTGTGGGGCGTTCAGGAGGCAGCTGATCCATGATTCTCATCATTGATGTTTCCCTCTCTCCCTCTCCCCCTTCCTCTCTGAAATCAACAAAAGCATATATTTTAAGAGAAAAGGAGAGCACACTTTTATGGTTATAGCTGTGAAGTGGTGGGAAGTGGAAATTAAGTTTCCATCAGCCGCAGCCAGTCATGCGCTGTTCACGGGATACAAGTGAATATAAATATCAGAACGACACCACGGGTCCGCACGATGATCTACAGTTCCTGCTCCGCCAGGCCCACTGCCGGGCGAAGCTGGCCGCCGGGCCCCAGCCCCCTCCTGTGTGAAAGTGAGGCCACCTGCACGTGGAGAACTCGGGGAATTAAACGCTGCGGCCAGCACGATGGCTGGCACCTGGCCGGAGCTCAGCAGACAGAAGTCAGCCGGTCTTAGAGCCATTCCACCCTGGGGCCATCCCACCCTAGAGGCACCCCACCCTACAGCCATTCTACAGCCATCCCTCCTTACATCTATCCCCACCTACAGCCATCCCATCATCCTACAGCCATCCCCCCTACAGCCATCCCCCCTACAGCCATCCCATCATCCTACAGCCATCCACCCTACAGCCATCCCCCCTACAGCCACCCCACCCTACAGCCATCCCATCCTACAGCCATCCCCCCTATACAGCCATCCCCCCTACAGCCATTCCATCATCCTACAGCCATCCCTTTGTCCTAGCCCAGTGGTCAGCAAATTGCAGCTCGTGAGCCACATGCGGCTCTTTAGCCCCTTGAGTGTGGCTCTTCCATAAAATACCAGGGCCCGGGCGAGTCTATTTTGAAGAAGTGGCGTCAGAAGAAGTGTAAGTTTAAAAATGTGGCTCTCCAGAGAAATGCCCATCGTTGTGCTGTTGGTGTTTGGCTCTGTGGACGGATGAGTTTGCCGACCGCTGGCCTAGAGCCCTCCACCCTCCCGCCCCCGTGGAGGAGCCCACGCGGGAGGCGATGCCGGCCCCACCGGGTGGGCCGGAGCCGGGTGTGTCTCCGTCACTGACTCGGACAACCAGTCTCAGAGGCACCGCCGCCCGCACGCCCACAGGCGACACCACGCCCGACCTCGGGCCTCCACACTCCTGTGGGGCCGGAGGCTGATTCACGCCTGTTCCTCCTGTGAGTCACCTCCAGGTTTTCCCTGTTGTGGCTGTTAGTCCTCCCCCGGGGGTGTTTTCCATTGGTTTGTAGGGACAGTGGGAGAGACAGAAACACGGACGTGAGAGAAACACACCCATGGGCTGCCTCCTGAACGGGCCCCAGCCGGGCGCCCAGGCCGGGAGGAGCCTGCAGCTGAGGTGCGTGCCCGTGGCTGGAACCGAACCCGCGACCCTTCGGTCCGCAGGCCGACGCTCTATCCACCGAGGCACACCGGCGAGGGCCACGTCCAGCTTTTAAATTCATACCAGAAAACAGCCACCGCCGCAGACATCGGGGCTGTGAGAGCCACCGCGGGCACGGACCACACAGGCAGCCGGGGCCAGGGGTCTGCGATGGATGGACTCACCCCCCTGGTGCGGCGGGTTCTGAGGCACTCACACCCCCGTCCGCCCTCCCCGCCCGCTGCGAGGCGAGGACCTGCGGGCACCATCTTCCCGGAATCTCCCAACCTCGTCCCTGAGGGAGCTCACAGCGCCCTTCTCGGTGAAACCTCTTCACGCTCACGTGAACATGTTTTCACATACTTAATCTGTCCTATGTCGTTAGCGTGTATTCCCCTGTGAGGACCTCCTTTGCTTGGCTCCTGCTGGAGGAAGGCCAGCCAGGCCCTGACTTTGCTGGCGTGTGGGTTTCATCATGGTTCTTGTTTACTGTTAAGCTCCGAGGCTTAACATCGTGAAAACCCCCCTGGATGTGGGTTCCTCTTTGGCGACTTCTATCCTGTCAGCAACTCCCCCTTCCTGGAACCGCACGGTTCACTACGGCGGCCCACTCCCGCCTGCTTTCACACATACAAATAGTTAATGAACTTCAGAGAGGAAGGGGAAGGGAGAGAGAGAAACATCAACGATGAGAGTCATGGATCGGCTGCCTCCCGCACGCCCCCTACTGGGGATGGAGCCTTCAACCCGGGCATGCTTCCTGACCGGGAATGGAACCCATGACCTCCTGGTTCATAGGTGGATGCTCAACCAACCCCTGAGCCACCCCGCCCCCTTTAAAGCCACCCGACCCGGGGACCCACCCGTGTACGTCACACGGGCCGCACAGGGACCATTCCTCACTCTGCACTGCGCCCCCATCCTCCTCCCGGAGCCCCTGGCCCCCCCAGCTCCTCACTCCCCCACAGAAGCTCCAAGACCCCCGGCTTCCTACCGCTCCCAAGCCCACCCACAGCCCCCAAGCCTGGAGGCCTGGCCCCGGCCTCTCCCTCCTGGTGGGCGGCCAGCTCAGCAGGACACCAGGCCTCCACCCGGGACGGGCCTGCGGTCCCTCCACCTTCCGGACAGACCTGGGTCCCTCACGCCGGTGCCCGGCCGCCGCGGCACTCACCTATCTCTATGTGGGTCGAGACGCCGCACGGTGAGCCCCCAGGGCACAGGGCACCCAGCGCCAGGAGCAGGCCGGCCCAGACCCTGCAGGAGACAGGCCCAGGCTCAGGGCTCCCGGGCTGGGACAGCCCCGCCCCCCCTGCCCCCAACCCAGCCAGACCACCCCCTCTCACCCCCCTGTCCCCAATCCAGCCAGACCCACCCGCCCCCCCCCCCCCCATCCGGCCAGACCCTCCGCTCTCCCGGGAGCTGAGCGAGGGGCTGGCAGGGAAGCCAAGCCCGGTTTCTACACCTCATCGGCCGGGAGGTGAGCTGCTGACCGTTCACCTCCCCGGAACGGCAGACACCTGGGAGGAGAGCCACGTGCCCGGGGAGCCGCGGCTCCGGCCAGGCTCCCGGCCTGTCCCGCTGACGTGGAGCCTCACGGAGCCACGAGCAGAGCCGCCTCCAAGCATTTGCTTTCTTTCAAAATCAGCCGCCCTGCGCGCAGGGCTGTGTCCCTGGCCGGCCCCCGGCCCTCACCTTCCCGGGGCCGCGGGGCCCGAGCATCCTGTCCCCGCCGAGCATCCCGTCCCCGGCCGCTCCTGGGCCCCGCCGCCGCTGCTGCCGGATCCGCCGGAGGAGGACCAGCCGGGGCGGCTTCTCGCCCGTGTTTGGCAACAGAGGCTGACACTCGTGTGGGTTACACAAGAGCGGCCAGGCCTGCTCTCTCCCCTGCGTTCCCAGGCGCCTGCTGTGGGGCTGGATTCCTGCCGCCCCGGCCAAGGCGGCCCACGTGGGGCGGGGGCAGGGGGCCGGGCCGGACCCAGGCCAGAGGCAGCGCTCCCGAACCCGGGCCCAGCGTGCACCTGCCCGTGCTGTCCCGGCCGCAGCCCTTCATGCTGGGGCCGTCAGTGGAGGTCTGGGAATGGCGGTGAGCTTAGAGCTCCAGCGGGTGAGCAGTCAGAGCCAGAAGGGCGCCGGCCGGCCTGGCTCAGAACCAGGAGGTCAGGGTCCGATTCCCAGTCAGGGCACAGGCCTGGGCTGCGGGCTCGATCCCCAGCATGGGGCGTGTAGGAGGCAGCCGACCCGTGAGTCTCTCATCATTGGCGTTTCTCTCTCTCCTCTCCCCTCCTCTCTGAAATAAAAAATATATAAAATAATGAGTAAAATAAAAAATATTTTTTTAAAAAGCCAGAGGGAGACCCTCAGCGGGGAGGAGTGGTGCCAGTCTCAGCGGAGCCGGCGGGGAGAGGAGAGGGAGACACGATCTGAGATCCTGAGCCCTCTGCCAAGTTTCCCTGTAACCTAACTCAGCCTCCGCCGGGCTGCGCCGGGGCCGGGCCGTGCTCGGAGGCCAGACCACGGCCGCTGTTTTGTTTGGCTGAGAGGGAGTTTTACAAACACCGGCCAACTCTCTGGAAGTGGAAACATTCACATAGAAACTCAGATTTTTAGCTCTTTGAACAAAACAAAAACCCCGACAAGCACTGCCTGGAACAACCACCCCCTGTGAAATGGGGGTCAGTGCGCAGAGTGGCTGTACGGCCCTGAGGCCCCCCTCTCCCCCGCCCCCCACAGGGCCCCTCGGTCCTTCCATGCTCATTAGGGCTGCTGCTTCCCGGGGCTCCTGAGCTGGGGGCCAATCCCACCCCATCACCTCCCTGGGCTGGTTCTGACACTGGTTCTGGGCTGGTTCTGACACTGGTTCTGGGCTGGTTCTGACACTGGTTCTGACACTGGTTCTGGGCTGGTTCTGACACTGGTTCTGGGCTGGTTCTGACACTGGCTCTGGCTGGTTCTGACACTGGTTCTGACACTGGTTCTGACGCGCCGTCCTCATGGTGTGTTGGGGACCTACCAGTCTAAGTGGCCAGACCTGGGCAGCCAGTATGACCTTGAATTCTGACCTGAATTTTATTTTATTTTTTCATATACTTTTATTGATTTCAGAGAGGAAGGAAGAGGGGGATAGAAACAGCAATAATGAGAGACTCATATTTATCCTCCTGCACACCCCCTGCTGGGGATCCAGCCTGAAACCCAGGCATGTGCCCTGGCCTGGAATCGAACCTGGGACCGGTCAGTCCGCAGGCCCCGGCCGCTCTATCCCCTGGGCCACACCGCCCAGGGCTCCGCCATGATTCCCGCTGGTGGCGGCCGTCTGGGCTGGAGTCCCGTGCGCCCCCCCCCCCCCACCCTGCCAGCCTGGGCTCCGCTTCACGCGCGGGGACCCGGGGAGCCAAGTCCAAGGGCACCGGCCTGTCGCCAGATCCGGAGTTTGGATCCTGGCTGGTGCGGCGCCCAAGGCTGTTGCATAACAAGGCTGCTCCCCGCAGAAGGCAGAGCACCCAGGCCCCCGCCCCCAGGGCCCCCGCTCCCCAGCCCATCCCCCAGAGCCCCCCGCCCCCAGGGCCCCCGCCCCCCAAGGCACAGACCATCCCCCGGGGCACCCCGTCCCCCAGGACCCCCGCCCCCCAGGGCACCCTGCCCCCAGGGCCCCCCGCCCCCCAAGGGCACAGCCTGCCCCCAAGACCCCCCCAGGCCCCCCTCACCCCCCCACCAACCCCCCCCCAGGCACCCCAACGCCCAACGCCCCCCCGGGCCCCCCACCCCTCAAGGCACCTCCCGCCAACCCCCAGCCCAGAGCCCACGCGACCCAGTGAGCATCGCCGAGGGGCCCAGGGCGCGAGATGGGGCCCGGCAGCTGGGCTGGCTCCGTGCATCCGGGGACCAGGCGATGGGCGAGGGGAGATGGGCGAGGGGAGGTGGGAGGTGGGAGGTGAGAAGTGGGCGAGGGCGAAGGGAGAGGGGAGTGGTTCCCGGCAGCGGTCCGGGCGCACAGGGGTGGCTGCGGACACCAGTTCCAGAGGGGACCCGGCCCGGCCCGGCCCGCAGGCACGCCCGCCTGACCCTCCCCTCCCCTCCCACCTGACCGTCTCCCCCCCCTCCCCCCCTCCCTCCCCTCCCCTCTCCTCTCCCTCTCCTCCCCTCCCCCTCCCCTCCCTCCTCGGGCCGCGGGGACGCGGCGCCATAAGGCCCCGCCTGGAGCGCCAGGGGGCGCTGCTCCGCGTCCGCCGCCTCCACCCGCGCCCGCCGCTCCTCCCGCCGCTCCCGCCGGCGCCCGGCCATGGCGACCTGCGTGCGGCTGCGGCGCTGCGGGGCCCCGCGCCTGCGGCCCGCGCTGCTCGGCCCCCGCGCCGGCGGCGGGGCGCCCCGGCCGGGCCCGCTCCGCACCTACGCGCCGGGCCCGGGCCTCCCGGCCGCGCTGCTGCGCACCGACTCCTTCGTGGACGGCCGCTGGGCGCCCGCCGCCGCCGCCTTCCCCGTGCGCGACCCGGCCAGCGGCGCCGAGCTGGGCCGCGTGGCCGACTGCGGGGCGCCCGAGGCCCGCGCCGCCGTGCGCGCCGCCCACGCCGCCTTCGGCCGCTGGAAGGGCGCGCTGGCCAAGGTGAGCCGGGCCCCCCGCACCCTGCACCCCGGCCCGCGCCCGCGCCCCGCCCCCCGCCCCCCGGAGGCGGCCGGCCGGTCCGCCCGGAGCCCGCCTGGGAGGGTGCGCGGCGGAAACTGGGGGGAAGGGGCCCAGGACCACCCGCCAGCTTCCCGCCAGAGAGGGAGCCCAGCCGAGCACGACCTCCTACAGCCGCCGGGGAAGCGGGGTGGGCGGGGAGGGGAACCGGAGGAGGAAACTCAGAGACGCATCTTCCTCCTCCTCCTCCCCCCCCCCTCCTCCTCCTCCTCCTCCTCCTCCTCTCCATTCTCCTCCTCCTCCTCCTCCTCCTCTCCATCCTCCTCCTCCTCCCCCTCCTCCTCCTCCTCCTCCTCCATCTTCTCCTCCTCCTCCTCCTCCCCCTCCTCCTCCTCCTCCTCCTCCCCTCCTCCTCCTCTCCTCCTCCTCCTCCTCCTCCTCTCCATTCTCCTCCTCCTCCTCCTCCTCCTCTCCATCCTCCTCCTCCTCCTCCTCTCCTCCTCTCCATTCTCCTCCTCTTCCTCCTCCTCCTCTCCATCCTCCTCTCCTCCTCCTCCTCCCCCCCCCTCCTCCTCCTCCTCCTCCTCCTCCTCCTCCTCCTCCTCCTTTTCCTCCCTCCTCCTCTCTCCTCCTCCTCCTCCTCTCCATCCTCCTCCTTTTCCTCCCTCCTCCTCTCTCCTTCTCCTCCTCCTCCTCTCCATTCTCCTCCTCCTCCTCCTCCTCCTCTCCATTCTCCTCCTCCTCCTTCTCCTCCTCTCCATTCTCCTCCTCCTCCTCCTCCTCCTCTCCATCCTCCTCCTCCTCCTCCTCCTCCTCTCCATCCTCCTCCTCCTCCTCCTCCTCCTCCTCCTCCTCCTTTTCCTCCCTCCTCCTCTCTCCTCCTCCTCCTCCTCTCCATCCTCCTCCTCCTCCTCCTCCTCCTCCTCCCTCCTCCTCTCTCCTCCTCCTCCTCTCCATCCTCCTGCTCCCCCTCCTGCTCTGAGTAGCACCTGCCTTCAGCACCGCCCATCGCACCGGGAGGCGCACAGGTTCACCTGCCCTGAGTGTTAGAAGGAGGACCTGCAGCCCGGCCCGCCTGGCCCAGTGGTCATCGCGGACCTATGAACCTCCAGGCGCGATCCCCAGGGTGGGGTATGCAGTGCAGGAGGCAGCGGTCCCTGATTCTCTCTCCTCACTGACGTCTCTGTCGCGCTCTCTTCCTTCCTAACTGGAATCAATAAAAAAAAAACCAAACAGACTTTTTACGCCTGGAAGCGGGTCCCACAGGGACAAGTGCTGAGTGACTCCGGAGCGGAGGCCCAGGAGGAGGCCCGGACGCAGGCACAGCGGAGGGGGTGGGGTGGGGAGAGGGCTCCGTGTTTAACGGGCACAGGGCCCTGCAGCGGAGGCGGGGTCCGTGCTCCTGCCCCTCCTCCTCCGAGGGGCAGCTGCGTCCCCCGGAAGGGCCTGGCTGAGGCCCTCGGAGCTGAAGACGGTCCCTTTCTCTGCCGTTCCCTCTTCCAGGAGCGGAGCGTGTTGCTGCGGAAATGGTATGACCTGATGATGCGACACAAGGACGACCTGGCCAGGATCATCACCGCGGAGAGCGTGAGTCCGCGGGCGCCCCGGCCCGCCGCCTGGGGCTGCACATGGGGTCCCCGCTGACGGTGGGGTGCACAGACTGTTCCTGTAAAGCCGGGCCCTGGTTCCGCCGAGCCGGCCTGTGCGTGCGTGCGCGCTTGTGCTCTAACCCCGTCTGTTCCCTGGCGCTTCTGTGCATTCAAAGACCGTCCCCGCCGCGGGCCTCCCTCCCTCGCCCCGCACCGCCCTGAGCGGAGGAGGGAGAAGTCGGCGGTGCGGCTCCGTCTCCTCTGGGCGGGACTGGCCGGACGGCAGGGGCCGCGGGCCGGGCGCGCTCCGGGGCCGCCGGGTTCTGCTTATTCCTCCGCCGGTGGGTTGGGAGGGCCCCGCCCTCCGGGCACAGCCGCCCGCTGGAATGGGAGGTGAGTGCGGGGCCGCTCTGCCGCTGCAGGGGAAGCCGCTGCCCGAGGCGCAGGGCGAGGTGGTGTACGCGGCCCAGTTCCTGGAGTGGTTCTCCGAGGAAGCGCGCCGCGTCTACGGGGACGTCATCAGCGCCGCGGTCCCGGGGCGGCGCGCGCTGGTGCTCAAGCAGCCGGTGGGCGTGGCCGCCGTCATCACCCCGGTACGTGGGGGGCCCGTGGGGGGCCGGCGTGGGGGACCGTGGGGGGCCGGGAGCACGGGGCGGGCGTGGGGGGTCAGCAGCACCCGGGCGGCGCCTCCTCCAACGGCCTCGCCCTCCGTCCCCAGTGGAACTTCCCGAGCGCCATGATCACCCGCAAGGTGGGGGCCGCCCTGGCCGCCGGCTGCACCGTCGTGGTCAAACCCGCCGAGGACACGCCCTTCTCGGCGCTGGCGCTGGCCGAGGTGAGCCCGCCTGCCCGCGGGGACGCTGCCCCCGGATGGAGACCATGGCTCTCGCTGGATGGCGTTGCTCGAATATGTTCTGATCCTGTCCCCACCCGCAGCTGAGTTCCTCCCCGTTGCTTTTTAGAGGAAAACATCGGTTTATCTCCCTTTTCTGTTTCCCCCCTCGCCCGCGCCGGCGGTCCCTCCGCAGCTCGCCAGCCAGGCGGGCATCCCGCCCGGGGCCTACAACGTGGTGCCCTGCTCCCGGGCCAGGGCCCAGGAGGTGGGGGCGGCGCTGTGCACCGACCCGCTGGTGTCCAAGATCTCCTTCACCGGCTCCACCGCCACCGGGAAGGTGCGTCCTGCTCACTTTCCCCTTTTCGGCGTCTAAAACCGGCCCCGGCCCCGCCCGGGGAGATGGCCGGCAGAGGCTGACCCGGTCCCCACCCGGGGAGATGGCCGGCAGAGGCTGACCCGGTCCCCACCCGGGGAGATGGCCCGCAGAGGCTGAGGGCTCAGCACGGCCTGCTTGTCCCAGGACACGCCCCGGGGCTCCGATCCATAATTCAGGATCAAAGGTCCCAGAAACACCTGGCTGTGGGAATGCCTGTCTCAGGACTGAGTGAAAGTTGTATTTAGTATAAGGGTGCTCACAGATAGAAAGAAAAAAACAAAACAACAAAAACAAATAAAGGTACTTACAGGAATGAATTGGACTTTTTAAAAAATCGATGTCAGAGAGGAAGGGAGAGAGAGAGAAAGAAACATCCATGATGAGAGAGAGTCATTGATCGGCTGCCTCCTGCACACCCCACACTGGGGATCCAGCCCGCAACCGGGCCGGTGCCCTGACCGGGAATTGAACCCTGAGCTGCCCCGCCGCCGGGCACTCCCCCTTTCCTTATGGGAAGCATCATCACATCTGCCCCCCTGGGAGGACACTGTGGGGTCACTGGGAACGGGCTGGCCAGTCCGGGGCTGAGGCCTTGCGCACCCACGGCCCCGCCCCTTGCCCCGCCCCTGTGCCAGGCGCTGCTGCACCACGCGGCCGACTCCGTGAAGAGGGTGTCCATGGAGCTGGGCGGCCTCGCCCCGTTCATCGTGTTTGACAGCGCCAACGTGGACCAGGCCGTGGCGGGCGCCATGGCGTCCAAGTTCCGGAACTCCGGACAGGTGCGTCCCTGCGTCTCCGGGGAGGAACTCTGGGCTCCTTCCATGGCCGTGCCTTCTCCTTTCCCCCCTTCAGCACGTCCGTGTCTCCACCAGGGATGGCAGGGCAGGCGTGGGGGCTCCGAGAGGAAGGCGGGGGCCCTGGCTTCCAGGAAGGCCTGTTGCTCCAGCCCCTCTCCCCTCGCGGACGGCGGGGCAGCCCGCGGCCTCGGCCTCTGGCTGGTCGGCGGCTGCGACACGCGCACCCCGGCTTGCTCTTCTCTCTCCAGACCTGTGTGTGCTCCAACCGGTTCCTGGTGCAGAGCGGGATCCACGACTCCTTCGTGAGCAAGCTGGCTGCGGCCATGAGGGCCAGCCTGCGCGTGGGCAACGGGTTCGAGGAGGGGACGACCCAGGGCCCGCTGATCAACGAGAAGGCTGTGGAGAAGGTAGCTCGCTGGGCGGCTGCAGGTTCCGGGTTGGTGCCTAGGGTTCCCTGGCAAAGGGCACGTGGGTTAGGTGCCCAGCGAGGCTGATGTGGAAACGATGGAGCCGTCGGAACAAGCGGAATCGCTGCCAGTGGGTGTGCGTGGTGGGGCGTCACCTGTCTCAGCCTTCCCGGCTCCCGAGCCGCCGCGTCCCCGACCGTCCCCTCAGCCTGGGTCCTCCGATGGGGTGGGCTCACCCGCTGCCTCGGACCTGGAGACACAGAGCTTTTTAATTTTCCCAGCACGCGGAGGGAAGGAAGATGTTTTTTGTTTGTTTGTTTGTTTTTAGTATTTTTTTTAATTGATGTCAGAGAGGAAGGGAGAGGGAGAGGGAGAAAGAACCATCAACGATGAGAGAGAATCAGGGATTGCTGCCTCCCGCACGCCCCCCACTGGGGATCCAGCCCCGCAAACTGGGCCGGTGCCCTGATCAGGGTTTGCACCTGGACCTCCTGCTGGGTGGGCCGATGCTCCCCGCTGAGCAGGCGGTGAGCAGGCAGGGGCAGAGGGAGAGGCAGGGGCAGAGGGAGAGGCAGGGGCAGGGGAGAGGCAGGGGCAGGGGAGAGGCAGGGGCAGAGGAAGAGGCAGGGGCAGGGGAGAGGAAGGGGCAGGGGAGAGGAAGGGGAGGAGGCAGAGCTGAGGCAGAGACCAGGCTGTGTGGATTCCATCCAGCCAGTCTGAGAACACCAGCCCACCCCACCTGGCCCCAGAGCCCCATCCCTCGCAGAGGGTCTGGTTTGGAGGTGTCCTCCCCAGGTGGGAGGAGTCCTCCCCAGCTCCGGGCCCTGCCCCTCCTCCCCAGGTGGGAGGGGTCCTCCCCAGCTCCCGCTCTGCCCCTCCTCCCCAGGTGGAGGCGCACGTGAGCGACGCGCTGGCCAAGGGGGCCACCCTGGTGACGGGCGGGAAGCGGCACCCGCTTGGGAACAACTTCTTCGAGCCCACGCTGCTCAGCAACGTCACGCGGGACATGCTCTGCTCGCGGGAGGAGACCTTCGGGCCCCTGGCCCCCGTGATCAAGTACGACCGCCCGCCGAGGTCGCGGGAGGTGGGAGGCCGGCGGAGGGAGGGGCGCCGGGAGGGGCTTTGGACTGGGTGCTCGGGCCTCGGTGCCCTCAGGGCGCTCTGCTCTGCGAGGAGCCAGCTGGTGATGGGACCCCCAGCCCGGCCTGGCACCAGCCGGCCGTCCCCTCCGCCCGTCTGGGTGGCCGCAGCCCCGTCTCTCCCCGTCGCGGGGAGGTGAAGGGGGAGAGCACTCGGAGGAGGCCGGGTGTCCGCGCGGCTCCCTCTGCTGACGGACGCCCTGCTCGCCCGGCAGGTTCCACACGGAGGAGGAGGCGCTGGCGATCGCGAACGCGGCGGACGTGGGGCTCGCAGGTGGGTGTGCGGCCTGCGGGGGCCCTGGCCCGGGAGCCGGCTGGGCCGGAGGCGGGGGCTGCGGGCAGGTGTGCGCTCACAGCCTTCAGGCCTTCTGCCGCCTGGAGCCTGCAGGAGCCCTGGGGAGGGGGGCGGGGGGAGGGGGATGGGGGAGGCTGAACCCTGGTTCCAGGTGGGGACTCACAGCCTGAGCCCCGCCCTCAGGGGCTGGCTGCCGGAAACCCCAGTGCTGCCCCCGCCCTCCCTCCGGCCGGGGCTGGGCAGAGGGCGCCAGCCATTTCCAAGTGAAAGGGCAGAGGTCACGCCCTCACCGGGAGGGTCGGGGACTAAGGGGTCTGCCCTGCACGTCTGTCCGGGTGTGTGGGTTCTGGCCTTTGGGGGAAAGAGCCACACCATGGCGGCATCTGAGAGGACGCGCAGTTAGGTTGGGAACAGGCACAGGGGAGGGTCATAGCCGGGAGGGAGCCTGGGGAGGGTCATAGCCGGGAGGGAGCCTTGGTCCTTTAAAAAAAATATACGTTTTTATTGATTTCAGAGAGGAAAGGGGAGAGAGAGAGACAGAGAGGGGGCGGGGGGAGAGGGAGAAAGAGAGAAAGAAAAACATTCATAATGAGAATCATGGACTGGCTGCCTCCTGCACGGCCCACCCTGGGGATTGAACCTGCAACCCGGGCCTGTGCCCTGAGCGGGAAGGGAACCCTGACCGGGAAGGGAACCCTGACCTCCCGGTCCCTCATTCGATGCTCTACCCCTGAGCCCCGCCGGCCAGCTGGGCAGGCCTTGGCCCTTAGGAGGGATGCCCGGGTGCGAGAGGGGCATCGGCCAGGCCCAGTGGGGTCTCGCTGGGAGCGGGCGCGGCCAGGCCGGAGGTCACGTCCCGCACCCGTCCCTCCCGCACAGGCTACTTCTACTCCCAGGACCCCGCCCAGATCTGGCGGGTGGCGGAGCGGCTGGAGGTGGGCATGGTGGGCGTCAACGAGGGGCTGCTGTCGGCCGTGGAGTGCCCGTTCGGCGGCGTGAAGCAGTCGGGCCTCGGGCGCGAGGGCTCCAAGTACGGCATCGACGAGTACCTGGAGGTCAAGTACGTGTGCCTGGGCGGCGTGTAGGCCGTGCCCTTCAGGACATGGAGGAGCTCGCCGGCCGGCACCGCCGCCCTGGCTTCACATGCACCTCCGGGTGTCCGAGCTGCAGCCGTCTCCGTCCCTCACCCAAGGTGTTTCCCATCGAGTTTAGAGACGTGGAGGGGGGGACACTGATGTGAGAGACGGTGATTGGTTGCCTCCCACACAAGCCCTGACCTGGGCGGGCATCAGCCTGAACCCAGGTGCAGGCCCTGGAGCTGGAATCAAACCCTGACCCTTGGTCCGCTGGCGGGCACCTGAACCACCTGAGCCAAACCCCGCCCACCGAGCCTAACCCCACCCACCGAGCCACCCCCCCCCCCCACCGGGCCAAACCCCACCCACCGAGCCAAACCCCGCCCACCGGGCCAAACCCCACCCACCGAGCCAAACCCCGCCCCACCGGGCCAAACCCCACCCACCGAGCCAAACCCCACCCACCGAGCCTAACCAGCTTTTAAAACCTGACAAAGGTTTTAAAGCCCATCCAGACCTTATCTTAACCAGGTGGGAGGTCCCCCCCCCCCCCCTTACTGAACTAGGAACATCTGGTGCCCGTGCCTGTAGCTGCAGACTCCCTGAGACCCGCCACAGCCCTAACTGCCTCTAGCAGAGGGCAGCAGGCACAAGCTGGCCCGGTGACCCCTCCCAGGGCTGGTGACCTCAGGAGGCTCAGAGCTTAGACCAGAGGAGAGAACCCCCCCCCCCCCCCCTCCTCACCTGGAGAGCTCAGCTGCTGTGCGCGCTCTGTTGTGAGTAGCTGTTTACAGATTTGTGCCGTGTTCTCTGCTTCCCTGCCCTCCTTTCCTTGGTGGGGAGACCCGTGAAGGGCGGGGGCACAGCGCGGCTCAGCCGTGTCCCTGTGAACGCCCTGTCCGTGCGGGACTGGCCGTCCCTGAGGGCGGGGCCCGGGTTACTGCGGGGGCCGCGGCCCGGGGCAGCTCTTTACTCCATGTCTGTGCGGGGACTCGCTCTGTGTCGTGGGTGAAACGTGGGGGTTCGCGGGGAGTGTGCGGACGTCTGTTCTCCCACTGTCTCCGGTCTGCACAATGGTCACTAATAAATGAATTAACGAACTTCCTGTTTCTGCCTTCAGTTGGCAGTGAGGGTTTTCCCGGCTGGTGCATCGCCTGAGTGGTTTGGGCACAACTGGCCCAGCTCAGACGGAGGGAGGGGACCAGAAGGTGGGGTGCTGGCCTGAGGACGCCGGAGCTGGAGGCTCTGCCTGAGGTTTTAGGGAATCAACACGGGACACCCCCTCTTCTGCACCCGGAGCTGAGAACGGTACACAGGGTTTACACAGAGGGAACACGATGCTGGCGTCATCGCTGAGAGACGCTGGGCTAGGGGCTGGTGAGAAAGGCGAAGGGATTGCGCGGACAGCGGTATGGGGATGGAGGGGAGGGCGGCAGGAGCCCGGGCTGCGGCCTGCGCTCTGGGCAGCGTGCAGATGTGTACGGAGCTGTACCCGGGAAACGTGTATGGTTTAACCAATGTCGCGCCACTACGTTCAATTACAAAACCCACAAATAACTTCAGTTTTAAAGTTCTTGTCAGACACCCACGGAGAACGCTACCTAGTCCAGGGGCGGCACCCTGGCTACAGGGCACCTGGGCTCGCTGCCCCTTTTTAGTTATTGTATTCTAATTAAACATAAGAAAATTCACCATCCGAATCAAAGTGGAAGGAGGGGGAGGAGGTGGGGGCAGGAGCAGGTGCTGTTGCTTTTTTTTTGTTTCTTTTCCCGTTGACTTTAGAGAGAGGGGAAGACAGAGAATGTGGATGTGAGAGAAACACGCCCCCACCAGGGCCCGGGCCGGGGAGGAGCCTGCAAACCAGTGCGTGCCCTTGATGGAGCCCGGGTCCCTTCAGTCCACCACCGGCCGCACCGGCGAGGGCAGCTGCTGTTGGTTTGGAAGGCGGAGTCTGCCGCTCCTGGCACGCACGCCGCCCCTCCTCCCCGCACCCACAGCCCGTCCTGCAGGCTGTTCACGCGGCACCTGACCCCACAGGCCCACCGGGATTCAGAGATGCTTGTGCACAACTTACACAGCACCTGCGATGACCCTCACGTCTAAGACGTAAATCTAGAAATAGCCACCCGAGAACTTCCCGTTTCTACTTTAAAAGGGAGCAAACAGGAGAGGAACCAAGATGGAGGCAAAGGTTAGCACCTGAACTTGCTGTCTCGCACAACCACATCCAAACTACAACTAAGAGAACGGATATCATCCAGGACCAGGAGGGGTGAAATGTCTCCTGGTACAGCTTTTCACCCTCGGCTCTTGTTTCTATGTGGTTACTGAACAACAAGGCCCGAAACTTGGGGTTCTGAGGGCGGGAGGAGCTGAGGTCTGGAAGGTCCAGGTGCACCCCACCCCGGCAAAATGGCGCCTCACCCACTGAAACAAGATTCCGAGCTGCAACCCCCTGGAGGAGGAGGTGAAGGACATAAGGCCGCTGTGCTGGGAAAACGTGAGATTCCAAGTGAAAAACTCCAGGGACTGCAAACAGGCTCTCGTTCTGCACTGAACGCCCCAGTCGCTCCTTCACCGTCTGTGCCCAGGTGCTGGCACAGCAGCCCCCAGCCTGCCGTGTTCCTCCCACAGGTGAAACAGGAGTTAAAATTCAATCCCCTCCCTGGCCCACAAACACAAAACCAACTTCAAGCAAGTACATTTCTTTAAAGCACCTTTCTCTTAAGAAGAAAGAGGAAAAGATAAAAATTATGATCAACAAACACATATATGGACAAGTGAATCTAAAAATCAAGTGAGAAAAAAAAATCAAGTGAATTAAAAATCTGAGGAACAGAATAAACGTGAATATAATAGAATCAGAGGCAAAGAAAGGGAGTGGATCATAATTATCAGGGGGAAGGGGTGTGGGAGGTGCAGGAAGAGACCTATGGATGAGGACAATGGGGGAGGGGGAAGGGCAGAGGGTGGGGTGAGAACTGGGTAGAAGGGAGCTAAGGGGGGAAAAGAAGAAACATTTGTAATCTGAACAATAAAGATTTATTTAATTAAAAAAAATAAAAGTATCTTATGGGAATAAATGATCCCTTAAAGCACATTTAAAAGTGCTCCCCACCTCTTGTAAAATAATTCCACTTCAGCATAGCAAAACTAAAAGGCTGTTTCTCTTTACACAGTATTCTGCTCTCGAAAACCAGTCCAGAGCGGCTGTAAACAGACTTTCACCCCATCACGCCCAACCTGGCATCTTGGTCACACAGATACAGATATGAATTTCAGTGAGAGAAGGAATTTAAGTCAGGAGTTCACGCACAGCTCACCAATGAGGCAGGTTGGCTGACACAGGGCAGCTGTCACCAGCTCAGATGCTCACAGCCTGCACCGAAGACCCAGTGCCCAGACCCCACAGCCTCCCAGGTTTCCCTCTTAAAGACTTAGAACTGCTGGGACCGGTTTGGTTCAGTGGATAGAGCGTCGGCCTTCAGACTGAAAGGTCCCGGGTTCAATTCCGGTCAAGGGCATGGACCTTGGTTGCGGGCACATCCCCAGTGTGGGGTGTGCAAGAGGCAGCTGGTCGATGTTTCTCTCTCATCGATGTTTCTAGCTCTCTCTCTCTTCCTCTCTGTGTAAAATCAATAAAATATATTTAAAAAAAAAAAAAAAAAGACTTAGAACATTCACCACTTTGGTTCCCGATTTCCACAATACATCAGCGATAAAGGCTGGCCCAGAGGCAGTCGATCTAGCACTGCGGACAGATGACAGCCTCCAGCCCTCCCGCCAGGAGACCTCATATTCTGAACACACACATCCCCTCGAAATAAACACGAACACTTTGTTCTGAAACCTAAGAACGCAAAACACAGTTTTCCCTTCTCTCCTGATGGTCCGATATATTCCTTCTTCCACATCAAACCTGACTTTCCAGAGGGGCAGGAATTCTCTGTGCAAATCTCCAGCACAAAACCACTCAGAACACGTGACTTGCCCCGGGAACACTTCACAGGATGACGTCCCAGGTGCAGAGAAGGCCCCAGTGGTCACTGGGAAAGCGGCCACAGTCCAGCTTCTCCAGCCCCAGGAGGTCCAGGCTCTGGGGGAGGAGGTGGCCGCCCCCCGCGGCCGGGGCTCTGAAGAAGATCCGGTCGAAGCGGTGGCGACAGGTGGCGCGGATGCCGAGGTTGGAGTTCAGCCGCGTGTCCCAGGTGTACCGGCAGTGCTCGGGTTTGCCCAGGAGCTCCCACACGTCCGAGATGCTGCCGGGTAAACCGCCGCACTTGGTGACCTGAAAGGACAGGAAACTCGGTGATACTCCGGTGTTTCCCCCCAAATTAAAAGCATGACTTGGGAATATTAAAAACTGGCAAATAACAGCATTACATCATCACAGTCTAGACTATTTTTTCCTCTGGCTCTATTTTTGTTCATTAGTTTATGTTGTTTATTATATATATATATAAATGTGGAAGATTCCATTTATATGATCCACTGTCAATTGCCTTCAGTTCTATTTGAAATTTACTAACAATATTAATTCTTTCTTTTTTCATTCACACTTGTTTGTTTTTTACTTATGGTAAGTTACACATAAAATTTACCATTTAAAAATATACATATACCAATGGCATTAAGTATATCCACATAATTGTGTAGCCAGCCCTTTTTGGCTTTTTTTAAAATCAGGTTGCCTTTTTTGAAGAATTTCTAACATTTTAATACAGATCATGCCTGGTTCATTCCAGCCTCAGTGCCAACCTGGGGCAGGCACTGCGTCAGCTTCTCCTTTCGTGGCTGCTTAGATGTTGAACGTCACAATATGCTGGTTTTTCTCGATCTTGACAACCTGGCAAGCTTTGGCCTGGCTGTGCAGAAGTCCTTCATTTCCTCCATTATGTGAGGCACGCAGCAGCACAGTCAGTGGCAAGAAGTGAAGAGGATGGGAAAAATATCAGGGTTTTTTCTTTTGAATGTCAGGTTCTTACTGTTGGCTTTTCGGTGAGCATTCTTTACATATTCTGAGTACGAACTGTGTGTCAGATACGTGATTTGCAAACACTTCCCCGAATTCCCTTTTCACTCCACCGGTGCACACAAGTTTATCTCCACGGCATCCACCCTCCCTCCTTGTTCGCGGTGTCTGTGCTGCTGGTGTCGCCGCCACTCCTGTGCAGAACGCTTCCCACGTTCCTGCTCTGCCCGAGGCCTCTGGTCCACGCTGAGAACTGCCCCACGGGATGTGCAGGCCCAACTTCACAGGCGTGCCTGTGGCATCAGGCCCGAACACCACTTGTTAAAAAGCGGGATTTAAGTCAGTCAGTCCCTCAATCAGACACCAGAAACCGCCGCCATAAACAAGTCCACCTGTGAACAGCCGACAGAAGCCACCGTGCCGGACCCGCACCCCGAGGCCGGCTGCCTCCTTCCCGGGACGCTGCCTTCCGGGCAGTCCTGCCTGAACGGCTCTCCTTGCCCCCGTCCTGCCCCGGAGCTGCCGCAGGGACCTGAGCAGAAGCCCCATGTCCGCTCGCTTTCCATCTGACGTGCGCTGGGCCACGGGGGGAAGGCAGGTTCTAAGGCCATAAAGACCCTGAGAAACCTCTCGTCTCAACTGGACGCAGGACAGATACTTTGTTTGGGGCTAGACATGCGGGAAACGGGGACAACCATGATGCTCAGCTCTTCCTGTCACCTGCAACCAGCCCCACGGTGAGCGCGTCCTGAGCTCCCTCCCCACCGCTGCCCCGAGCCCGCGCCAGCCCACACCGGCCTGCGCTGCCACACGCCCCGTCTCCCCCGACACAGCAGCCTCCTCACACACACCCCCGTCTCCCCGTGACACAGCAGCCTCCTCACACACACCCCCTCTCCCCCCGACACAGCAGCCTCCTCACACAGGCCCCTCTCCCCCTGACACAGCAGCCTCCTCACACACACCCCGTCTCCCCGTGACACAGCAGCCTCCTCACACACCCCCCCTCTCCCCCTGACACAGCAGCCTCCTCACACACACCCCCTCTCCCCCTGACACAGCAGCCTCCTCACACACACCCCGTCTCCCCCGACACAGCAGCCTCCTCACACACACCCCGTCTCCCCGTGACACAGCAGCCTCCTCACACACACCCCGTCTCCCCGTGACACAGCAGCCTCCTCACACACCCCCCCTCTCCCCCTGACACAGCAGCCTCCTCACACACACCCCCTCTCCCCCTGACACAGCAGCCTCCTCACACACACCCCGTCTCCCCCGACACAGCAGCCTCCTCACACACACCCCGTCTCCCCGTGACACAGCAGCCTCCTCACACACCCCCCCTCTCCCCCTGACACAACAGCCTCCTCACACACCCCCCCTCTCCCCCTGACACAGCAGCCTCCTCACACACACCCCGTCTCCCCGTGACACAGCAGCCTCCTCACACACCCCCCCTCTCCCCGACACAGCAGCCTCCTCACACACACCCCCTCTCCCCGACACAGCAGCCTCCTCACACAGGCCCCTCTCCCCCTGACACAGCAGCCTCCTCACACACACCCCGTCTCCCCGTGACACAGCAGCCTCCTCACACACACCCCGTCTCCCCGTGACACAGCAGCCTCCTCACACAGGCCCCGTCTCCCCCGACACAGCAGCCTCCTCACACACACCCCCTCTCCCCTGACACAGCAGCCTCCTCACACACACCCCGTCTCCCCGTGACACAGCAGCCTCCTCACACAGGCCCCCTCTCCCCCTGACACAGCAGCCTCCTCACACACACCCCCTCTCCCCCTGACACAGCAGCCTCCTCACACACACCCCGTCTCCCCGTGACACAGCAGCCTCCTCACACAGGCCCCCTCTCCCCGACACAGCAGCCTCCTCACACACACGCCCCGTCTCCCCGTGACACAGCAGCCTCCTCACACACACCCCGTCTCCCCCGACACAGCAGCCTCCTCACACAGGCCCCCTCTCCCCCTGACACAGCAGCCTCCTCACACACACCCCGTCTCCCCGTGACACAGCAGCCTCCTCACACAGGCCCCCTCTCCCCGACACAGCAGCCTCCTCACACAGGCCCCCTCTCCCCCTGACACAGCAGCCTCCTCACACACACCCCCTCTCCCCCGACACAGCAGCCTCCTCACACAGGCCCCCTCTCCCCGACACAGCAGCCTCCTCACACAGGCCCCCTCTCCCCCTGACACAGCAGCCTCCTCACACACACCCCCTCTCCCCCTGACACAGCAGCCTCCTCACACACACCCCCTCTCCCCGTGACACAGCAGCCTCCTCACACACACCCCCTCTCCCCCTGACACAGCAGCCTCCTCACACACGCCCCCTCTCCCCTGACACAGCAGCCTCCTCACACACACCCCCTCTCCCCCTGACACAGCAGCCTCCTCACACACACCCCCTCTCCCCCTGACACAGCAGCCTCCTCACACACACCCCCTCTCCCCGACACAGCAGCCTCCTCACACAGGCCCCCTCTCCCCTGACACAGCAGCCTCCTCACACACGCCCCGTCTCCCCCGACACAGCAGCCTCCTCACACACACCCCCTCTCCCCCTGACACAGCAGCCTCCTCACACACACCCCCTCTCCCCCTGACACAGCAGCCTCCTCACACAGGCCCCCTCTCCCCGACACAGCAGCCTCCTCACACACACGCCCCGTCTCCCCCGACACAGCAGCCTCCTCACACACGCCCCCTCTCCCCCTGACACAGCAGCCTCCTGCCTCTGCTTCCGCGATGGGGACAGAGCACGGCGGAGCCAATACTGCCGGGTTTCCGCCTACAGGAGCCTGTGCCCATTTTACCGCGTTCTTCCAAAGGAACCGGAATCCGCTTCCACAGCAGTCACCGCCCTGGACACCCACTGCTGCCGCCACTCACCTCTTGGTCCCGCAGGTTCGTGTCTCCCGCAAATATGACGGTGGCCGACTCCGGGGCCCCCTGCATCTTCTCCAGGACCATCTTGAACTGACGGGCGCGCTCCTCCGCGTGCTCCCGGGTGCTCTCCAGGTGGGAGTTCATAAGGCACAGCTCGTTTCCCGCCACGCTCGCCTGCACGGACAGACATCACGGCTGTTAGCCCAGTGCTGACCTCTGACCCGGGACCAGCAGATCGGCCACTGGCCGGGGCGCACCCACGCAGGGAGCCTGCTCGCCATCCCGGAGCTGTTCCTTCCGGCGCAGGACAATGCGTTCAGAAGAAAAGCCAGGTTAGAGAGGGAACGTGGGACATCACCAAACCTCCCACATCTCAGGAAAACATCTTACAGATCAGGGATTTCATTTTTACAAGACTATGTCTATGTTTGAAATTTACGTAAGAACTTACCGAGCTCTTTAGGACTAATAGGACACCCTGTGAGTGAGGAGCCCGGCCTCTCTAAAGACAGCAGTAAGCAGGAGAAAAGGACACCACCCTGGAAGTGCAGAGAACGTATGCTTTTCTTAAAAAAAGCAGGGTCCTTAACGTTACTCACATGCACACACAGAAGGTTTCTCATCATCTGTGTGTTTGGGAAAGGGATGATCTCGTGGCTTTTCAATTTCACTCTGGACTTCTTCAGCATGATAGCCGTGAAATACCCGTCCTCATGGCCTGCGGTGTTTGTGGAACAGAATTTCAGTTGAGAAGACCCTAGTGTAACAGGTTCCCCAGGGAAGGTTTTATAACAAACAAGTAGATGCTTAATCTCAATCTTAAAGTAAACTATTGTTTCAAAATAGCTGGAGATGGCCAGCCATGTCCTGTGTTCGCCCGCCCCCAATGTCACGGGAGGATGGAGAAATATAAAAGTAAACAGGACTTCACATCGGTGCCAAACTAGTCAACGGTGCCAACAGGAAACAAACAAACTGGGGAAATTTCTGGAAGACAGAGGAGATGAGACTTAACCTGAGGCAAGTTGGCACGCACTACTTCTCACCCGGAAGCCCAGGACAATTATAATAAACGAACAGAACACTTAGAAGGTGTGAGGCTGTAGGAAGAAAAGAGAACAGAACAGGCAGTGACAACTGGCTGATCAGAACAGAGGATCCAAAAAAGAAAAAAAAGGAAGGAAAAAGGAGGAAAGAAAGGAAAAAGAACGAAGGGAAAGGAGGGGTCGGAGGAAGGCCGGAGAGAGAAACAGAGAGGGACGGGTTTTTCCGAACCGAAGGTCACAAACCTCCAAATTGGAAGTTCCTTCCAAGTGTTCAGAATAAATGAGAAAAAACAAAAAACAAAAAACTAAGCCCCCCAAAGAACACTAAGAGACCCTCAAAGCTCAGGGAGGGGGAGGCCAGAATTAGTAAGGCTTCAGATTTACAATCAACAACGGAAACCGGGAAACACTGACAGCACCTTTCTGCCTGGAAATCTGTGTGCAGCCGAACCACAGGTTCACAAACGCCCTCCCTACACATTCTCTCTCAGAAGGGGTTTCAGAATGTGTACCAATAAAACAAGAAATCCAACCAGGAGCAAGAAAAGAATCCCCGGGATAAGGCAGAAAAGCTGTCCCTCAGAGAGCGCAGGAGAGAAACGGAGGCCGAGGCAGGCTGATGAGACAGCACGTCAAAGCAAACCAGGGCCTCAGGAAAAGGGAGAGGCGACGGGAACATGGGCTTGAGCCCAGAATAATGACCTGTAGCCAAAGTGGTAAAAACAAAACAGGTGGAGAAAAAAAACCCCCAACTAAATTAGAGTAAAAAGCTAAAAGAAAAAAAGACTTTTGAAAAAGCATAACCACATGAAGCTAATGTAGCATGTGAACTATAGCTGAAAAATTAAGAATCTGGAAAAAAGTATAACTACAATGCAATTATCACACTTAAAATTTTTAATGATTTAATGTCACCAAAAAGCTACTCACTGTCTCAAACTTTGACCATTTACATGCTCCTGACGTATCGTTCATTACAACCTCTTTCTCACATCGAAGCTGTATCACATATCCTCCTACGGTTCTCTCAGCACTGTGTGTCTGGCTTGTTTGCTTAAAACTTAACTGCATTTGTACTTTATTGTCTCTGCGCTCCAATAGGCTTTGATGGGTTTCTTTCATTGACGTGTTTTTCAAAGAAAAAGACAAGTGACATGACAGGAAAGCTGTTACCTGTAATGATCTCGTAGCTGCTTGCCTTCTTCTTCAGCATGCTGTGATACGGGGGAATGACTTCCTGCAGAAACACCACGTCCGGGCTGTACCTGTGTGAGAACACCGGGAACGCCCATTTCATGTGCGGTACCTCCACCAGCAAAATACCACTACGTCAGAGAAACGCAAAACCACGACCGTCTCCACACCCACTATTCAGTGTTCACACTGTTCCTTGGTAACGATAAGACAGAGATCTGGGCTATTTCACGGAAAGATTAAAAAAGTATATACGCGACACCACATTGTAAAGCTGTTTAGAATCACTGACAAGCAGCAGTGATCTGAGAGGCACCACAGTCCTGCACCCCGAGGGACACTTCATGTGTGATCACCCCTTCCGTCCTCTGGAAACTGACCCCTGACGAAGGAGACGGCCCCGGAGAGCAGCGTGGCTCACCATGACGCCGCAGCTGACAGCCAGTGTGAGGTTCGGAGCAGCCGAGATGACACAAAGGCTAAGGAGCCAAGCAGCACAGGGCGGCTTCCGGCAGAGGTCTGCTCCTGCCCGCCCCTCCCGCCACCCCGGGCGCTGCCCTCCGCACACGGGGGGGACACACGGGGGGACACACTGGGGACCGGCCGCCCTCTCCCGCAGCAGCGCCAGCACTCACAGGGCGATGCAGGCGCACACCGCCTGGGCCCGCTCCCGCAGGTGGCTCAGGTCCAGCCCGTCCACGTTCCAGGTGACCAGCGAGAAGGCGCTGCCGTCCTCCTGCGGCGGGGGGCTGGCCGAGCCGCCGGGGCCCCCGGGGGCCGGCGCCTCCTCCTGGGTCAGGTCCACACTGGCAAGATCAGAGCGAGCACAGCTTTGCAGCAGCCTGCAGCGGCCTGGTTTCACCAGTGCTTCCGAGCGTTCGCCTCTCTCTCTCTCTCTCTCTCTCTCTCTCTCTCTCTCTCTCTCTCTCTCCCTCCCTCTCCCTCTCCTCTTCCTCTCCCTCTTCCCCCCCCCCCCCCACTCTCTCAGGCACTAGAGACCGAGCCTCCGCCCGCAGAGCAAGTCCTGCGCTCCCAGGTGGTGCCACTTAGCTCCCCGTGCCCTCAGGCCCTTCCACGCCCCGATTTATAAACAAACACGACATTCCCACACGGATGTGGGTTCATCATAAATCTCGTTTCTGAAAGCAGAGCCGAGCCAAGCTTGTGGCTGGGTGGGCGGGCCAGCCTTCGGGCCTGCACTGAGCTGCTGCTCCGACGCCAGGTCCCACACGGGTGTCTCTCCCCACCTCTTCCTCTCTCTCTCTAAAAACTTTTCTTTTTTAGAGTAAAGGCCTATTCACATTTCGCCAACTGTGCTACTAGGCGCTGACCCAGGACCTGCGCGCTCTCTCGTCTCCGTTAATCCGGAATCGGCCTCCAGGCCTGGCCTGTGACCTGGGCACCGTGAAGCACAGGGCGCGTGCTCTGTGGACGGTCCCTCAGGGGCGCCTGTCTGGCGTTTTCTCAGGATCGGGTTCATCACGGCTGTTGGGGAGGAACCACCCCCAGGGCCGGGGTGTCTTCTCCGCGCCCTCGCGGGGGACACCGCACCTGGTGCTGCCCCAGCGCTGGCCACGCGGCCTGACCACCTGGTCCGGTCAGGGTGGTGTCTCCCCTCCCTCCCGCCCAGCGATGCCTCCCCTGTAGGAGCCTTCGGCGGGCGGGCGCTGTGGGCCTCTGCAGACACCGCCTTTCCCACCCCCATCGGTCTTTTCGGAAAGAATTCCCCGGTGGGATTCCCATGGGGTGCTTTTCTCTAATGCCACCCGCCCTTCCAGCTCGCCTTCTACTCCGAGGGCAGACGGTCTGCTGCCGGAGGGAGGGACCCGCGTTTTATTCCGCAGAGGAAGCCTGCTGCCTCTGAGCCCGCAGGGCAGGGGGCGCGTTTTAGAGTAAACAATAAATAGAACCCAGCGAAGAGCACCGACCCTGGAGCCAAGAGGTCACGGTTCAGTTCCGGGTCAGGGCCCGGCCGGGTGGTGCGCTTGACCCCCTGGAGGCAGCTGATGGAGGACGCTTCTCCAACGGATGTTTACTTCCTCCCTTTAAAGATCAACGAAGGGTTTTTAAAATCTACAAAAAATATGAAGAACAAACTAAAAACAATCAATAGAGGACGCAGACGGACTTCCAAGTCACCATGTTTCCAACAGAGGCTTTTGCCTCATTCGTTTGTTTGGGACCTTTCGCTGGCATCTTTCCTGTCCTCGGAGTGAAGAACAGTTCAGAGGGTGCCGTCTGCACCCCCCTGCATCCGCAGCCACATCCGCCCGCACCCCAGCCCCGCCCGCACCCCCCTCCGCCCGGGGCGCCGCCCACTCACCAGGACCCCGGCGGCGCGGGCGAGGTGGCGGGGCGACGCGGGAGGGCGTCCTCCTCCGCTCGCGGCTCGAAGTAAGCGTTCAGCGCCCTCTGAGGGGAGCAGGCACACGGTGGGCTCTTGCGCGCGCGGCCCGGTCACCCCCCTGCACCTTCCGGGGCCCTGCACCCCCACCCCTCCCTGCACCTTCCCGGGGCCCTGCACCCTCCCCCCAGGCCCTGCACCCCCACCGGGCCCTGCACCCCGGCCGGCGCGCACCTCCACCTCCCAGGCGTTCTCCGCCAGGTAGCGCCGCGCCACGGCCTCATCACAGCTGGCGACGGAGATGAAGTCCGCGCACAGCAGCAGCCGCTTCTTCCCCGCCGGGTCCCCGTCCTCCGGCCCCGCCTCCGGGCCGCTCTCCGGGCTGCGCTTCCGCTCCATCGCCGCCGCGGATGCTCGCCGCCGCCGCGAGGCTCCCGGCCAACCGCCCGCGCGGAGACCCGGCGCCCTCGGAGGCGGCCGGCGCGGCTGCGGCTGCGGCTGCGCAGTGGAGGACGGAGCGGCGGCGCCGGGCGGGCCCCACAGCGCATGCGCGCGCGGTCCCATCGGGGCGCGAAACCGCGGTGCGCGGGGGGCGTGGCGCGGGCGGAGGGGGCGTGCCGGAGGGGAGGGGCGTGGCGCGGGGCGGAGGAGGCGGGCGCTCCGCGGACGGTGGCGGCTCGTCTGCGTCCTCTGCGTCCTTGCGCGTCGCCAGCGGCTGGCGGCCCGGCGCTGCCCAGCTTCAGTCCTGCGCGGGGCCCCGGAGCTCGCGGACGTGTCACCATGAGCCTGACCCACAAGCTGCGGGAGGTGATGGCGGCCATCAACGGAGCCCCCGGCTTTGACAAGGTTTTGGAAAAGGTACCGGAGGCGCAGCCGCAGGTTGTGGTGCGGGGAGCGGAGGCCCCGCGCTCCTCCCGCCAGATCCCGTGGCGATCGCGGGGGCGCCAGGTCAAGGGCGCGGAGGAGCTCATCTCCTGGTCCACAGCTGAGCGTGGCTGTCACTCGGGAGACGGCGCCGCGGCTCCGGGGCCGGAGGGACGGCGGTGCGACCCTTCCAGGCGGCCCGCGGCGCCGCAGGCGGCGGACAGCGGGTTCCGGGCGCGCCCGCAGCCCGCCGGTTATTGGTGCCCGGAGCTGCAGCCAGGCAGCAAACTCCGGTGCTAGGTGGTGGGTTTGCACCTAAATGAGCTTCTGCCATAACCTTATTCATTCTAGTAACTCCTTGAATTACGGAATTTCCTCGTTTGTTTTTAAAATTCTGTTAAGCCATGCACTACAAAGTAATTGTAAAAATTATCCTGTGCAAAATCTAGGGAACATTCAAATTAAACCGATAATGGACTGACAGACCCCAGGGGCCAGCTGGCTTCGTGGGTGCAGAATTACCTCGGAGGCAGTAAGAGAGGCCAGGTTGCTGTGCATAACATGTGATGTTGATTTCTGCCAGGGGAGTGGGAACCCGCCAAGACTACGATTTTCCCCCCTGTATGTCCCTTTTTCTTTAAAAAGTTTCTCTTTGGATTAACTTCTGTCCGAGAGAGGGATCACACTGACTGAATCACCTTTTTTTAAAAAAATATATTTTCCTGATTTTCCACAGAGAAAAAGGGAGAGGGATATAGAGCTAGAAATGTCGATGAGAAACATTGACCAGCTGCCTCCTGTACAACCCCTACCGGGGATGTGCCTGCAACCACGTACATGCTCTTGACCAGAATCGAACCCGGGACCCTTCAGTCCGCAGGCCGACGCTCTATCCACTGAGCCAAACCGGTTTTGGCCTGAGTGACCTTTTTTGGGGGGTGACTCAGGTTAGAGTCCCGGGTCCTCGGGGTGCTCACCCTCCTTTCCTTCTGCACTCAGGTGACGCTGGTCTCGGCGGCCCCGGGGAGGGTGACCTGTGAGCTGCAGGTGGAGGAGCAGCACACCAACAAGCTGGGCACGCTCCACGGGGGGCTCACGGCCACCCTGGTGGACAGCATCTCCACCATGGCGCTGCTCTGCACCGAGCGGGCACTGCCGGGCGTGAGCGTGGACATGAACATCACGTGAGTCGCCGCGCCGCCCCGGGTGAGGTGGGCCCTCCTGTTCTCCGCCTGGAACCTGGGAGCTTCCTTCCAGGCACAGTGTGTACCGACCGCTGTAAAATGACTCAAACCTTCGAAAAAGCAGCCCTAGCAGGTTTGGCTCAGTGGATAGAGCCTCCGGCCAGGGACTGAAGGGTTCTGGGTTCGACTCTGGTCAAGGGCGCACACCTCCGTTGCAGGTTCAATCGCTGGGCCTGGTAGGAAGGAGCTAATAGAAGTGTCTCCCTCACATGGATGCTTCTCTCTGTCTCTCCCTCGCCCTCCCACTCTCTCTAAAAATCAATGGAAAATATCCTCAGGTGAGATTTAACATTTTTTGAAAAAGCCAACCTTCGGCCTCTAACACAAATGCTGGCGGGAACACCACCAGCACAGACTCACGGCTTCTGTGTCACAGTCCTGACACCTGTTCAGGACACGTACAGGTTGAAGGGAACCCAGAGGAGAAATGGAGAAGCCTCCACAGAGACACCTCTCCTAGGGACAGGTGACCACAGATGGGGTGTCTCCCCGAGGCGCACAGACAGGCTCTGCAGGTTCAGCCGCACACGGTGTGGGCACGGCACCAGGGAGCATGCCTGCAGGGGTCACACGTTCCCATCACACACACACTCGCGCACACACACACACACACACCCCGTCAGCGCCGGCGCCAACCAGCAGGGCTGTCCCGTCCTGTCCTGTCCGGTGGCAGCGCAGGGGCCAGGGGCTGTTTCCGGACAATGGCTTTTGCCTCCAAACTAACAGAGAAAGGCTTTTCCCCAGGGGACTGGCCAGGGTTAGCGTGGGAAAGCCAGTGTCATGGAAATGCAGCCGTTAGGTTGTATCAGGTTAGCACCGCATTCAGGCCCCTGTTCCTATGGAAATAACCCAAACTGAGGGTGCAGTAAGCAAACCCCAGGATGAGAGGCACGTGCTCTTTTGAGATGAAGATGACAGCGAGGTCTGCCCTCTGGTGCCGGAGCAGCCTGCAGCCTCCCCCGCTCTGAGAGCAGCTGTGCTGGCGGCTCCGTGCCCTCAGTCTGTGTGGAGCAGCGGCCTGCCAGCCTAGCTCTGCTGGGCCGATCTCCTAAGATAAGGCGGCTTGGACCACCATGACGAGTTTCCAGGAAGACAGCTTTGGCCTTTCCAAGTGCATGTCGACAAAAGTTCTGGCCTGAGCTTCACACAGGGACTCCCTGCCCTGCTGGCACGGCTCAGTGGTTGCGTGTCGACCTATGAACCAGTTTTCGGTTTGGTTCACCTGCCTGGGCTGCAGACTCGCTCCCCTGTGGAGGCCGTGCAGGGGGCAGTGATTCTCTAATCATTCATGCTTCTCTCTGTCCCCCCTCCCCCTTCCTTCCTCTGAAATCAATAAAAAACATTTTTTTAAGAGAGTCCCTTGAACAAAAACTAGGACATAGTCTCAAAGATATGCTATAGCTATTTCAAAAATAAATGAGTGACAATTTGAATACAGGTGGGCTGGAAGTGTCTCTCTTAACATCACCAGGACTGTAAGGACCTCACACTTACACAGCCATCGTAGATTCTTAACGTCAATATGACAATTATAGACCAAGTGGTACTTCACTTGGCGAGCTCTGCAGATTAAATGAAAGCCTGAGGAACTCTCCCGTAGCTCCAAGTAAATCTGAAGCAATGGAAAAAGGGGGCGTAGGCAAAGCTCCTTCCTCTGTTTATGGGGGAGAAAACCAGGGTGGGTGAGGACCAGCCTCTCACACTGGGAGGGATGGCAGGGTCACTGGCTGGCTCCTTCCTTCCCTCCCAGAAACAGGTCAGCACGAGGGGGCTCTTCTGCCTGCGCACGGCTCTCCCTTTAAGAACTGCCGTTGACTGCGTGCCAATTGCTTCCTTTCCAGGTACATGTCGCCGGCGAAAATAGGCGAAGTGGTGGTGATAACAGCCCAGATCCTGAAGCAAGGGCGGACGCTGGCCTTCGCCTCCGTGGACCTGACCAACAAGACCACCGGGAAGCTGGTGGCTCAGGGCAGGCACACCAAGCACCTGGGGAGCTAGGACACCGGGCGACACCGCCGGAGGGAGGCCGGGGGCCAACGCCACGTCCCTGCCCAACAGAGCGCGGTGTTTCAGGGGCGAGAGCAGCCGCGGGGGACAGCGGGCAGGGGCATCTGTTTTCTGTCTTCCATTATAAGCCTCTTCAGCGTTAGCCGTGAACCTTACGTGTGACACTGGGATGAAAAGTTCTTCGCTCGGTGCTTTGAAAACGTAAGGCAAAGAACAAACACCCTAACACTGACACCTAATATTAAACTAAAGGAGAAACAGAAACTAATGATTAATCTGGTCAATCCTGCTCAGCTTTAAAATGCCGCCTTACGTTTCATTTTTTAACCCCCGTTTCAAGATTATGGAACTCCAGCCCTGGCCCAATGGCTCATTTAGAGTATTGTTTCAACTCGCCAAGGTTTTGGGTTCGATTCCAGTCAGGGCACATACAAGAATCAGCCAATAAATGTATTAAGTGGAACCAGTCAATGTTCCTCTCACTCTAAAAAATAAAGATTATGGAACTTCAAAATAGGTGGGCCATCACTCACACTGGAAAGCAGACTGAGTGATGTGGCCTAGACTAACCCCCAAGAAAGCTGGAGGCAAAGCACAGATGGTACAAGAGCACGCGCGGTGCTGCTTTTCTGAGGGTGTTATAGGACTGGCTTATCCCCCCATTGGGGGCGGGCGTCCCGTTAGCCGCTTGACTGGTACCTAGAATAAGACCTTGCAGGTTTCAGATCTCCCAGACTGCACCGCATCCGGAAGACCAACCCCCGAACTGTTCAGTGGGTGTTGCAGTCCTGCCCAGCCATGCTGAGCCTTTTAGACATCCTGCCGAGGACTGAGCCCACCTTAGGCAGGTTACTCATCAGTGACGGATGAGGGCTCTCCTGGCAGCAGCAGGCTGACCCAGGTGAAGGGAGACGATACAGGAATCGCTGCCACCACCATCACGGTCAGGATGGGCTATGGCAAAAGGCACCCACACCCTCCTGAGGAGCTGAAACAGGACACCTTAGACCTGTAGAACCAACATCAACACAGCCAACTGGCAGGGAGCCTCGGGACGGTCACCGGGGAGGGTGTAAGTCACTGGCCAGAATGCAAGGCCCACACCTCTCGGGAAGAAACTTCCCCCAGATCAAGATGAGCAGCTCCTTTAATCCTGGCCTGACCTTGCCTGGCTGGTGGCCACCTCCCCTGGGGACACGCAGGAGGCAGCCAATGAGTTCTCGTCATTCATGTTTCTATCTTGCCCTCTCGTCAATAAAAAAAATATTTTTAAAAGCTGACCTGTCTTCTTCAGCAATGCCGAGGTTGGTTAAGGTTGAACTGTCCCAGGTAAAAGGTGACCAGAGACCTAATAGCCCAAAGCAGCGATCCTGGACGGCAGGGGGTTAAACACACCACGGAGGGCACTAGCTCCCTTCCCCAGCTCGGTAACTCTCCTGTGGGACACCCACCTACGCTCGGAGTGAGGAATCAAGACTCCAAGTTTCAAGAATGTTTAAAGTTAGGCAGAAAGACAAAATGTGGCAAATGTAAACTCAGTAAACGTGAGTTGAAGGGCACACAGGAGCTTTCTGCATTACTCATAACTTTTCAAAAATCTATGTCTATGCAAATTGTTCTCTCTACAAGTTGGACAGCTCCCTCTGACATGCATTGACCACCAGGGGGCGACGCGGTGCTGGCAGCAAGGGGGGTGGGAGGCCATGAGGTGCTGCCAGCCTGGACAAGAGCCCCCTACCAGAGCGGACAGCAGGTGAGTGGGCGGCACCAGGCCAAGGCCAGTGTGTGGGAAGGGAGGGTAGGCTGAGGGAACTGGGTGGGGCCCAATGACGGGTGGGAGAGGGTGCCTGGGGGTCCAGGTGCTGCCCAGGGCCCAGAGGTCAGCCGGGACCTCCCTTCCACGCCAGGCACTCGTGCTTCGATAAGGCCCCGGGACCGCACCTGTGCCCGAATTTCATGCACCGGGCCTTCAGTTCTTATTAAAACCAGTGGCCGGGAGATGCAGATCTTGTTGAACGTTAACTGACAAGTGTAATTCATTAGAGAACGGCAGCTGCTTAAAACCCTCCCTCCTCAACACGTGAGCCTGGGCAGGCACCCACGTGTCCACGCGGGGCCGAGACTTCAGGGCAAGAGCTTAGAGCAGGCCCACAGCAAACACTCAAAGTCATTTCATGATTTCCGGTCTTGCTGACATGCCCACCCCAAGGCTGCGCGTTAGCCGGGACTCGAACCCTCCGGTCATCAATGATGCTCGCAGAGCCCAGGAAAGAGTTAACATTTCACACGTGTTGTGTGTTCACCTGCATCATCAGGGAACAACCTATTTTATTTAGGTTTTCATTTTTTCAAATTTCAACCCAAAGCTAAATACAACTGGAAACCAGTAAGCACTGTTTGTTCCCAAGGAGCAGGATCATTCCGCTTTACTCCAGTAAAGTATGCAACCCTTAGCAAAGCTTGTCTTCATTTAAAAGAAACAAAACAAAACAAAAATCTATACAGTAGTCTTTCCTTATGTTCATTGCACAAAATGAGTTCTGCTTTTTATAACTTTGATACTCAAATGGTGGTTTTTACAATTTAAGATTTCAACTGCAATAACTTTTTCCTACTCCCAAAAAAACCTTTGTAAGTTTTCCTTAAGGATGGTGTAGAAACCAGTATTTCCGCACAATTCACTGGAATTTTTTTCTTTGCAATAAAAATCTCCTCTTTAAAACCAGAAAAGAAAACGAAAACCAAAAGGCAAGTCCTCTACCTATCCTGGCTTCTGTAGCTACGAGTGAATCGATTTGACAGCTGCATTAGCCACTCGAGGCTCCAGATCTGCTTTCCTGTGTCTGACTGTGTCCATACAGAACACTTTGTAACAGCAGCCTGGAAAAGCGATCTGGAAATAAAACACACATATTTATGAGTACCAGGAAACAAACATGGCCCAGTAAGATCTGAGGCAAGAATGCCTGCAATTGAGATGCTTTTTTCATTTAAGGTTTCTTTCCTGTGGTTGTTTTTTCTTTTTTTTGAACAACCACTTCTGGTTATTAGAATGAATCTGACAGAGCTCAGGATCAATGGTGATTCGAGCAAAGCTATGAAGTTTCTAAAGTGTTGTTTATACCTGTTACCTTCCCTTCTCACCCTCCAAATACTGATGACAGCTGCCAGAGGCAAACCAGCACACATGGAGACCGCCAACCATGAGTACCACTGGTGCGTTCAGACACATCGGCATTTCAGTGCACATAGTCCTCACTTCACATTTTAAGATGCTGACGCAGTGCAGCCCGGATGCAGAGCATCCTCTTTCACACAGTCTGTGCAGAAGACATCGAATTTAAGTTCTGAGATACAAATGATTAAAAACAAATCCAGGATGAACAAGTTTCAAAATGCATAGTGTTCTGTGCATGAGTCCATTTTCTTTAAACTCTGAAAGAATAAAGTGGTAAGAAAACAAGAAAAAACTGCCGCTGCACTCTGATGTCTCCTCTTGCTGGTCAGCACTCTATTCGGGCAGGTAAGGGTGCAGGTGGTCCTCTATGGTGCCAACCGCCCAGTGGGTGAGCTGTTCCTGTGGCAGGTAGAGGCAGATGCTGCATAACTTGAAGATTGTAGCTTTGTTTTTTGGAGTCTGAAAGGGAAGTTTTAATATCCTTAATGAATGAAGCTTTAACTAAGTGCTCGGTTGCCACATGAAGCCAATCTAACCAATTTATTAAGCGCTTATGGGAACGCCTGTGGGTTCTGGGCCACAGATAGGGACCTGGGGGTTCAGGCCTCTGCCATAGGAAAGATAGGAAAACAGAGAAGTGTGACCACAAACAAACGTTTGAAGGATGTAGGCAGACTGAGTAAGTCAACCACAGACTAATTGCTGAAATAAATCAGGGTTAAAGGCATTTCATGGACAGATTTGAAGAAGTCACGTTTGCATACAGAGAGACAGAAGATGTGACGAGAGCAGAGGCCAGGGGGAACAGAAATAGTAAAAAAAAAAAATTAAAAAAAAATCTAAGCACATATAGAGAAAAGAAGCCAAAGAACCACGAAGCTCCAAGTACTACTTTTAAAAAGGAAGCTGGATCTAATCCTCCAACGTGGGGCAGGTGTGCTAGGTGCCCTCACACCTAACTGCCAGATGAATCAAACCAGACCTGCCCCAGAGCTCACCTTGTCAATGGAGCTCCTCTAAAAGGGACAGAAAACACAGGTGGCCTTCCCATTCCTGGCGTCTGGGCATGTACACGAGGTTGACATTTAAGATGAAAAAATGTGCCAGGCCTGGAAGGGTAGCTCAGAGAGTGTTGTCCCCATACACCAAGGTAGTGGGCACATACAACCACCAGCCACTGCAAGCATGAAGTGGAACAGCCCTAACCGGGTTGGCTCAGTGGATAGAGCATCAGCCTGCAGACTGAAGGGTCGATTCCGATCAAAGGCATGCACCTTGGTTGTGGGCACATCCCTAGTGGGGGGTGTGTAGGAAGCAGCTGATCGATGTTTCTTTCCTCGATGTTTCTAACTTTCCCTCTCCCTCCCTCTCTGTAAAATATATTTAAAAAAAAAAAAAGTGGAACAAACAGATGTCCCTCCCCACCCCCTCCTCTAGCCCTCTCAATCAACACATGAGAATTTAAAAAATAACTTTTAAAAGCACCACGCTTGGTCCTTGGCAGGTAGCTCAGTGGTTAGAGCATCACCCCAAAACTCCGAGGTTGCAGTGTTTGATCCCTGATCAGGGAACACACAGGTCCAACCAATGAGTGCTAAGTGGACAACAAACCGGCATTTCTCCTGCTCTCCTTCCTCTCACAAAATCAACCAGCGAGTTCTGATATGCAGCCAAGTCTGGGGACCACTGCCTTAGGATCAGGCCCAGGAGATGGGCTTCTTGTTCTGTAAATAACTTCAAACCAATGCAGCGACGAAGGGCAAAACAGAGCCAAGCCCTGCACACAGAAAGCAGTTTGGGGTCAGGGAAGGGGTGGACTCAGCCCGATCTGGCCCAGGCCCACCTGCAAGTGCTGCCTGTCGATGAAGAGAAACACGGACTGGCTCGGGTTGTTGACCACAATTCCAGTCTTGTCCTTGCGGCTCAGTACATGCAGAAACTGTTTTTCATAGTCACCGTGATGAAACTCAAATTTAGCCTAATTAAAAAGCACAAACACGTGTAAGTAATCACACTGCAAATAGGTTACACGATGTGAAACACATATACAGCTGTGCTACCGCACATGCTAGCTAACACGGGTCCTTAATTAAAACACAATTAGAAACTGTCTTCAGGAAGCCACATTTCAATGCTCAGTGAGCACAGGCAGCCGCCTGCTCCTCTTCACCTGAGCCCGGCCCAGGACGGTCTGCACCTGCTACGGCAGGTGTGTGTGGTGCCGGGGGAGAGCACTTGCCAACTGTACCCAGGACCCCTCCCTAAAGCCAGCCAACGCCAACCTTACAATTACAGACTTCTCTGGCCATAACGGCAAACATACTGGGGAGCTGAGAACCTCATTCTCAAGAGACTCCACAATTCAGTGCTTTCTCTAGTCCAAAGGACAGAAGGGACTAAAATTCATTACAAAGCATTGCCCCAGGAATATCCTAAGTCAAACCCTCTTCAGGAGTTTCCCATTAGCTGCTCTCCACACTTATTTCAGAAGAGAATACCTGAACAGGCCTAAAAGGCTCATCAGATCCCTTCCACCTAGAAAACAGGAGACAGACAATTTTCTCAATGTCATTCCGAGGCCAAAGAATGAAATCCATCTCCTGCGTACAGCCAATCACGTCCTGTGAGGCGAGAGAGAGAGAGAAGGAGAAAATCACTTTTACGGAGACAGAGTTTAAGGAGCAGCAGCACAAATGAAGCGGCCTGACTGCAGACACACGGAGGCAGCAGCACCGGGACCGAGTTCTAATTCCTGTCCCGTCACTCAAGGTGCCTCCATCACGACTCCACCTAGGGCTTGGGTTCTTTGTCTTTTTTAAACTCCCTGCATGTTTATTCCCACCCTTCAAAACCAGAAGTGTTTAAGCAAAGGCACCTTGGGACATTAATATGAGCCACTGCCTTCTTGTTACAACTGTTGCCGATGCTGATGGTCTCTAGTCACGGTACAGCACGGAACTGTCCGGGGCCACCGACCTCTTCCAGACCAGCACCCGGTCATCTCCAGTCCCCCGACCCTACCACTATGGGGGCGGGGCCTCCTGGGCAAATCCGAGGAGTAACGCCCAACGAGTCGCAGAAGTTCAGAAGGTTGGCGGCAATAGCAGCATCTTCTACTTTAAGTGTCTCCTTTATTAGAGGCATGACGTTATTTCTCTGCCCCAAAGGAAACCCAGTGAATAGTACACCGTTATCAGCATAATTCCACATGAGAAAGTCATCCACTTGAAGTCAGCTCTTAAGAGTCATGGCCACAGTAACTGCATGTTTGTGGGGGGTCAGGGTGCCGTGCCAAGGCGAACTCACAACATACAAAACCCGGACAAACCCACGCTCACCCTTCTCATAGACTGGTATCGAGGGGCATGGAGCTGTACCACGTCCTTCTGCAAAAGCTCCACGGAACTCTCCAGGGAATAGCTGCAATCCCGCACGCCTTTCAGGATATTTTCCTCGTAATTATTTGTCATGACTGGTATAACCTCAGACACTTCAAAAAGTGCTGACTTTTTCTTCTATAAGAAAAAAAAAGTTATCAATCCACTGATAACACACTGTCTTTTAACACTCAGTCCACATTGCAATGTCACAGACCTTCATTCTAACTCAGCAAAATTCTTCAAAGCAGTAATTTTTGTGCTGGAAACACTCCACACTCCCAACCCCAGCCCATCAGAATGTCTAACCACATGGGTTCACAGCATCATGTATCCACAGCAAATGTCTATTTTATTTATTTAATATATTTTATTGATTTCTCAGAGAGAGGAAGGGAGAGGAATAGAAAGTTAGAAACATCGATCAGCTGCCTCCTGCACACCCCCTACTTGGGATGTGCCTGCAACCAAGATACATGCCCTTGACCAGAATCGAACCTGGGATCTTTCAGTCCGTAGGCTGAGCCAAACCGGTTTTGGCACAAATGCTTATTTTATAAACCATTTATTTGCCCCAGTCACTGATTGACCACCGGCCTGAGGCTGAAGGGCCCCAGGTTCCATTCTGGTCAAGGTTATGGGCTCAATCTCCAATAGGGGGCATGCAGGAGGCAGTCAATCAATGATTCTCATTGATGCTTTTCTCTCCCTCTCCCTTCCTCTCTGAAATCAATAAAAGTATTTTTTTAAAAGAAAATATTTCTTAAATGCTGTAACAAACACTAGCATCTCTCAGATTGAAAAAAGTGATTTCCTCTTGATATAACTTCATTAACTGGTTCTACAAACAGCTAAATTAAAATCTCAGCAATTTAAAGACAAAGCTATCAAAATAAATGAACCGTTTTACTCTTTAAAGGTCAATTTCCATTATTTCTTTTGGATATTACGTAACTACAAGTGTCAATATTTGAAAGGGGGGAAAAAATAAACAAGTCCACCAAATTTTGTTTCAGATCCTCTCCATTCACAAGATAAAAACAGGTTTTCTCGGGTTTAAAGAGCCAGATGGTACAGTGGACTGAACATCAAGATTGAATATAACCACTTATACATTGGATTTGTTTCCAGTGAGCCTGCATTACAATCTTGTCAACTAAAATCCGGTCTTATCCATTCTTTACAACTTATTTACACCCACCAGGGCGAGGGAGAGAATGGAGAAGTAACTCTGGGACTATCCAACCTGGGAGCAGCCACTCAGAACTCCCCGTGTGAAAGCACCTCAACCACCCGCACCCTCCATCCCACAGCAGAGCTTCCCCCACCCCAACCTTTAGGGGAAAAGAGGGCCAAACCTCGGAAACTTTTACAACAGATCCGTTAGGATTCCACTTCTGACCTGAAATTAGCTCCCAAGTGAAGTGCAGAAATCCCACCATTTCCTTATATTCATAAAATAATCTCATATCAAATGAAGATTAAGAAACCGCCATTACTTTAAGCTGCAGAAAACTACTCATTGTTTGCTACTTAAGTGTGGACTTCTGATTAAGGCCAAACATATTTAAACTTCCCATTTCACTTTAATTTTAGTGAAATTCACTTTCCCACAAATAACCACGAGCATGTAACTGCTCCTGCACTGACTGTGCACCCACGTCACTCACTGCCCGCACCCCGGGAAGGGCCTGCATCCTGGCGAGGAGCAGGCTGCTTTTAACATCCGACCCCTGTACCACTCCCCACCCCTATCTGTCCTCGCGGGAGACCATCTCCAGACTCAGTTCCAGGTCCTCTCTGTGACAGTGGAACGGCCTGGGGGGCATCAATGAGACTTACAGCATGGCCCCCGTTACCCCTACTCTAAGCTAACAGACCCGTTACTTTAACATCTTCCAGAACCGCTTGTGCCAATTCCCGGCAGGAGCTTGGAATTACCTTCTCCTTGAACACAAAGGCAATGTACATCTTGAAGTCAAACTGGTCAGCTAGAGACTCTTTCTTCTTCCTAAGCTGAGCGCGGAGTCTGTTCAGCGCTTGTTTCTTCCGGGAGTTCGGGTCCCCCATTTTGAAATACAGGTGGTACTAAAGCCTTTGGAAATTGTCGCTAAACTATGGGCACTTTTTCTTTAAGACTCAAGTACAACAGAAACAAGTCATTTCCCCTGCTAATAGGATTGGATGGCTAAAGTCGCAGCTGCACCCCAAACGGCCCCGCAAGATCAGCAGGCTGTCATGCCACCGGGTCCAGAAGCCCGCGGTGCCGCCCAGCCATGTTCGGACAGGAACGTTTGGGGTGAAGATGGGAGAGAGGAAGCGGAGGAAGGCAGGAAAGTGGAGGAAAAACTTCACCTAATTTTTTGGAAAACACATCTGGCTCAAGTACCAAAATATAGGCTCTGGGGGAGGGGGAAAGGAGACGCCTATTCTCAGGGTTTAGGTGTGCAACCACACACCGCTGACACCAGTCCAATCCTTAGAACCCATCCGGACTTCCCCCTCTTTTAGAAAAGGGATGATGACAAGGTTGGGGGGGGGGGGAGGGGAGGGGAGGGGAGAGTGAGATCCTCGCTTTCCAAATACCAAAAAGGAAAAAAAGAGGAAGGAAAAAAAGAAAAAAAAAAAAAAGACCTTCCCCAAAACACCAAAACAGGGAAGGCAAATGAAACTGAAACACCCGATTGGATTTTACCCAGCCCGGTCCATGGCCGCAGAACCGAGTCAGGTCTCCGCCGGCTCAGGCCTCGCTATTGCTGTGTATTGTCAGTGCTGGCTAGTGATTACTCTTGGTGGTGAGCAACGACAACAGTGCAAAGTCGGTCGAGGAGGAAGGGGAGAGGCTCGGGGTTTCCCTGCGATCAACTACAGTGCATGCCGGGGGCGGGCAGCTGTCGCCCACAGGAGCCAGGAGCAGAAACCGCGGAGTGATTTCCAACCGCCCCGCCAGCCACCCCGCCCGCAGGCGGCCGCCGACGCTGCTGCCCAGGACCATGGTGGTGGCAGAGGGCGCGGAGGGGGGGAGAGAACACGCTGGAGAACCGCTCCGGCTCTGTGGTCAGACAGCGCCCCGAGCCCTGCCAGGGAGCCCTACCTGCCCCCGGGGGAGCCTTCCCTAGGACTCGTCCCCGATCCGGACCGTGAGCATCGCTGAGGCAAAGGGGGCGGGTGCTTCTCCCAAATCCAGGCCGCGCCGGGGGACCGCCTGCCCGTCCGCCTGCCGCCGCCCAGGCCCGCTGCCCCCTTTGCCGTCAGCGGCGGCGACGACTCACTCGCACCGCGGGAGGCACCGGATCGCTCAGGTCTTCGCTCATCTCATCGTGGAAACAACTCCCGCCCGGGTCCAGGAGGCGGGGCGGGGTTAACGGGAAGGATCAGTGGGAGGGGGGGAGGGGAGAAATAAAATAGTTGTATTAATATTAATTACTTTTTCTTATAAGGACGCCCACCCCACCCCCCGAAAAAAAAATGAAATGGAGTTCCCGGATCCGCGCGCTCACGTTGAACAGACCATGTTTCCCGAGTTTGGATGGTGCAGGGCGGGGTCGCGGGCGGGCCCTTAGCCGCAGCCCGCGGGCGGAGCGGTGGCGGCGGCGGAAGAGGCGGCGGCGGGGGCGCTGCTCGCGGCTCGGGCGGGAGCCATGTCAAGAGAACACCAGCAGCCAGCCGAGCCCCGCCATCCCCGCTGCGGCGCGCACTGGGGCCGGGCCGCCCGCGCTGCTGCCGCCGCGCAGCCCCCACCTGGGACCCATAGTCCGGCTCGGCGCCCGGGCGGAGGGAGGACGGGACGGCGGCGGGAGGGAGAGAAAGCGGGAGAGGAGGAGAGCGGCGGCCCCGCGCTGGGGAGGAGGAGGGAGGGAGGGAGCCCTGCGCTAAGGTCCTCCGGCGGCGAGTCAAGCCCGAGTAAAGTTATCTCAGTCCGAGCATCTGCTCCGGGTCCTCCTGGCCCCCGGCGGCGCCGGCTCGCGGGACAGCGGGTCGCAGAGAGCCGAGGGGAGGACGCGCGTCCGCGGCGGCACAGCCTCGTTCCCCGCCACCGGTGGCTGCGGAAACGGCGGCGGCCTGGGCGCCTCCCGGGTCCCGGCAGAGTCGCGTTTGAGCCGAGAAGCCAGAACAAACAACTTAAAATGGCAGCAACGCCGCTGCGTCACCCGCCCCCCGGCGGCACCGCCCCGAGCGCGCTGCGCCTGCGCGCCCCGCGGGCCTCACCACCCGCGCGGGAACAGAGGGGGAGAAGCGCCGGGACGCGCGGGGCGTCGGAGTTATCCAGGAGGGGCGAGAGAGAGGAGCCCGGGAAAGGGATCGAAAAAAGGCTTCAGAAGGCGGAGTCTTTGATGGGAAACGGCTTAGGCGACCCTTCCGCCTCCAACGGGAGTGTGAGCATAGAGATCCCCCCTCTTGCCCAGAATGGAGCGTCCTTGGGGCGGGGACGCGGCCGCCTACTCCCTCCGGAAGTTCAGGGCCCCGGAGTTGGCCCCTCCCACCTCCTGTCGTCATAAAGCCACGCCCCATGCTTTCCCTGTTAGAGCACCCGGATGCAACCGCTTTTCCGGGATCTTGTGCGCCTCTTCTGCGCGCGCGCAGGGCGCGGGGCGGGGCCGGTGGGTCGAGAGGGGGCGGGGCGTAGAGGGTGAGGCGGGGCGAAGGCGGAGTGGAGGAGAGGGAAGTGAGCGGGGAGGCTGGAGGTAGCTTCCTGTTTCATTTCCTTTCGCTGTTATTCCTAACCCGAAGGGGTAGTCCTTGGAGGTGTCTGTGCTGCGGAGCCCTGCAGCCTCAGGCCGGGAATTCCTGTCCAATGTCTGCGCAGCAGGATCCGGGTCCCGCAGGTCCCACACGGCTCTGTCCCCGCCTCGCCACGTGCTCAGCAGCCTAGGCGGCCCTCAAGTTCTGGACAAGGTCAACGATGGCTTGGAGCGCTGCTGCAGCCATTTGGGAGGAAAACACCCAGTCCTGCTGCGTGGGTCCCCCCACCCTCATTTCCTTCAGAACACGACTTCTATTAGGATCCCCCGGACTGCAGGCCTAGGTCCTAGAAATGTGATGAGGGTACTGTGGGGCTTTTGCCACTGAATCACAAGTCCCTGGCACCAGAGAGCCTTCGTTTCCTTTTTTTTTAGACCTACAATGTGCTGATGAAAACGCGGTTATGTTGTTAGGTAATCAGCAAAAGCCAAAGCTGGACAAAAGCAAAGCCTATATACTCCTCACGGTCTACTCTCTGTGATAAAGTTTTAGAAGTCCATTGAGTCCCCAAATTACTGCTCTTCACTTGGTAAAATCAAAATAGATTACCTGTAATAACATCTTTTTCACCCTTGAGCCAAAAGAATAATTGGGACCCACCCTTCAACGTCCATTGTTGTCCAAAACTAAAGTCAAAGGAGCTCATGAGGGCCACATGCTGATCTGACAGCTCTGGGGAGGCCTGTGTGGTGGTTTGCAAACTCGGACCTAAAGTCACCACAAAGGACGGTCTGACATTAAACTGTAACTAAACACAGTTACTGTGGGCAGTTACCTCCTAGGCCGGTATCTTCACCGACAAGGTCAACCTTTACCTTAACTGAGCCTGTTTGTCTTTTTACATCTATAACATATCCTTGAAATGCCTGGGTAACTTGTAACTTCCCTTTTTCTGGAGCCCCTGGGGCACAACCCTATGTGGTGGGCGCCAGGACAGAGATTACAAATTCCTTCATTATCAAATGTTAATTGTTCCTGCACCCACCTAGGTTTGTGTCCATCATTTTAATTTTTATCCAATCTCAGGTGTTTCCCACAGCTTTGCTTTATCCCACCTCCTTAATCCAGCACCAATGAATTTCATGTAACCCACCTATGTCCCCCTCCTTTGATGGCAATGTATAAATACAGGTGTAACCCGCCATTCTCTGGAGCATTATCTCAATTTGTTGAGGTTCTGCTTTCCGGCATCTGTCGACAGTTTGGCTCAAATAAACTCACTACAATTCTTTACAGGTTTCAGTGTTTTGTTTTGTTTTTACGTTAACAGGTGGCCTGAAGCCAATATGATGGGTGTCAAAAGAAGAGGGAGAGATACCAGGAATGCTGTGGATAGAGAAAAGAATATCTCTTTAACTATGCATTCTTCTTTCCTTAATTCTGTTGGTGAATTCATAAGAAGCCCCAAGAAGATTATTTTATTATCACAATATTCTGATCGGGATCCTTTAACTACTGTTTGAAAGCACTCACTATGTAAACATGGAATGGAAAATAAAAAGGACAGCTGCTTTATTTTTAAAAGCCAACGAAGAGCAAAACCAACACGTGGGACTTCCTAATAACACCAGTTGTTTTACTTCTGTTAAATCTATAGTTTTACCATATTTAGGGGGAAAAGGAAATGATCTTGCTTTAGACGAATTCCTTTTTTAAAAATCTCTTTCCAATAAAAAACATAGATTGCTTATTAATGATAATCTTACATGCTGATTTTCTGCATTTTGTTGATTCAATTACCCAATTTTCTTTTTTAAAAAAATATATTTTTATTGATTTTTTACAGAGAGGAAGAGAGAGGGATAGAGAGATAGAAACGTCGATGAGAGAAAAACACCGACCAGCTGCCTCTTGCACACACCCTACTGGGGATGTGCCCGCAACCAACGTACATGCCCTGACCGGAATCGAACCTGGTGCCTTTCAGTCCGCAGACCGACGCTCTACCACTGAGCTAAACCGGTTTTGGCTCAAATATCCAATTTTCTTACTTAATTTAAAAATGAACAAAAAACAAAATCAAAAAACCAACAACCCAGGCCTGGCCAGGTAAGCTCAGTGGTTACATTTCACACTGCAGAAAACCTTCCTTAAATGTATGTAAAGTTGCAAAGTAGGAGTGTTATGGGAGAATTAAATTCCCCTGTCACAGGTAGGAGTGAGGTTCTGGGAATATCTTCAGAAAATGAACTTTCTAGAAGCCCCATGGGAGGACAGATGTCCTCCCTTATTTGCAAGGCCCCACTTCCCCCACGCCAGTCGGGAAAGAGGGGCACCTGGAAGGCCAGCAGAGCCAGAGTATCGAGCTACCCAGTCCATGTGGCAGCCACGAGTGGCTCAGCATTCAAGCTCACTCACGTCCATTGTCCGTGTGTCAATGCTCTTACACCCTCTTTGATGGGCTTCAGTTTTTCCTTTGTCAAAACTCCCCAGAGGAGGCAACTCTGCTTTAAGGAGAAGATGAAGAAAACTAATGGTCCTTTTTCTAGCTGGTCGTCAACTCTTCCCAAGGGTTCTAACTCCTCGGAAGCAGCAGAGAAAGCCGATTTTCCAGCTTCTTTTTCAATTCAAATGCACTTTGAAAAGCCCTTGCCCCCAGGGCAGGGTGAGGGGCCTGAAGGAAGTCCCTCCCAGCAGCCCCCGTCCCCTCCCGGGGGAGGTGCCTTAATCCAACTGGATTCTGAGCTGTGAGGGGCAGAGCTCCCTGCAGGCGCTCTGCTCTCCAGTGGCTTCCCGGTGCCCTCGGGCAGGTTGGCCGCACCTTTTCAGAAACTCTGTAATCTGTCAACCGAAACTGCAGTCTCTCAGGTGGTGCTGCCTCCGGCCTCAGCCTCAATGGTCCTGCAGAGGCGAGCAGTGCCTGGTTTACTGGCCCAGCCTGTAGGTGGCGGTGTCGGGCGGACCTGCCTAGAGAGCCTCACTGGGTGGGGCAGGCCTGGGCCTGCTTCCAGAATGTGCCCCCTGGGGGCAGTGGCTGAAGGGCCTGTGCTGCTTTACTGCTTTGTCACCATCTCCAAGTTATTCGCCATTTTAAACAAGAAACTCACTTTCTTTGTGCACTGGGTCCCACTCCTGACCCCGCCACCTGCACCATCCCTTCTCACAAAAGGGCCAGATGTCTCAGGTTCTAGTTCCTCTCCTCGTTCTCCGGCCACCTGAGGGCACCGGCCGTGGCTCTCTCATACACCAGTTGCCTGGTACTTGGCTTGCAGACAGAACTCACTTCTCTTTTCCACTCAGGAGGGGAGAGAAATGATTCTTTCACGCACCTGTTTCAAAATTATTTATCACGTCTCTTACAAGAAAACAGCCTTTCTTGGAATGGTGAAAGTAACTTGGATTCCCCCCTTTTCTCTTCAGCTTCAGATTGTCAACTATGGCCCCGACTGGTTTGGCTCAGTGGATAGAGCATCGGCCTGGGGACTGAAGGGTCCAGGTTTGATTCCGGTCAAGGGCATGTATCTAGGTTGCGGGCACATCCCCACAGAGGGGTGTGTGTGCAGGAGGTAGCTGTTTGATGTTTCTATCTCGTATTGATGTTTCTAGCTCTCTATCTCTCTTCCTTCCTCTCTGTGAAAAATCAATGATATATTTTCTTAAAAAAGAAAAAAATAATGTCAACTATTAGAATGAAGGTCAGCAAAAGATGGTCCTGAGGCCAATTAGGCCCGGGGCCTGGAGGGAGAGAGAGAGAGAGAGAGAGAGAGAGAGAGAGAGAGAGAGGGAGAGGGAGAGAGAGGAAAAGAGAGGCCAACAATGGCTTTTATCTTTTTAGGGGTTGAAGAAACCTACACTATTTCCTCTCTGTCCCTTTACGGAAAGGCTCCCAGCCCTGGGCTGAGAGAACTGTCAGTCTGCCTCCCTGTTGCAGAGTCACAAAACGACAGATGTCTGTCAGCGTCCAGGGCAGTCCTGTCTGCACCAGGTCCTGACGGATCCCTCCTGGCTCTTCTGCGCAAGGGCGTTCCTTCCTCCCAGCTCCCTCTCTGGGCAAGCCCGGGCAGGCGGTCTGAAGCACAACTTTCCAGGAAAATGTCTGTGGTGTGTGCCACGTGCCAGACATCAGGCTGCTGCAGGCCAAGGGCAAAGAGAACCAGGGAGAAGGAGAGGGTGCAGGGACCTCCTGCCAGAGGGGAGCTCTTTAGAGTGAGTGTCGACACCTGCCCGGGCAGATGCTGTTACCGAGCACAGGTGCGAGGCGAGCTCCAAAGAAAAGCCCTCAGAACCTCAGGCGAGCCCCGGCCGGTGGGCTCAGTGGATAGAGCATCGGCCTGCAGATCGAAGGGTTCCGGGTTCGATTCCGATCAAGAGCACATACTTTGATCTAGAGTCCATATCTCGGTTGCAGGCTCCTCCCTGGCTCAGGAGCGGGTCTGGACTCCTGCAGGAGGTAACCAACCGATGTGTTTCTCTCACATCAATATCTCTGACTCTCTCTCCCTCTAAAAATCAATGGGAAAATATCCTCAGGTGTGGGTTAAAAAAACAACACCACCTCAGGCAATTCTCTGCAGGGCCCGTCTAGACCTGCATTCAGATGCCACACATACCAGCTGACTGCATGGCAGGAGAGCCGAAGGGATCTGACCTAAACGGGTGAAAGGGTTGTTGCAGGCTCTGGGCCTTCGCGATTTTCCCTGAACTAGCCATCCTCTCCTTCGGGATACTGAAATAAACACAGGCCAAGCAACACCGAACGCATGAAGTCCCCACACCATTCCAAACTGACGGTACGATGACGTCGGACTGAGTGGGCTTCACGCCCCCAGAGAATCGTCAGTGCTCCCACAGCTCCGCGGGTTTTTATCTACAGTAACACCTGGATTCTACCCTCCGGCTGGCTCACCACGTTCACGTTTCCCCTCCCAGCTTTTCAGTTCTGGAAAGAAACAACATCATTATGAACTGTGTTTATACGCCATCCAGTGCAGTTTACTTGAATGTAACTTTTAAAACATATATATATATTTTATTGATTTCAGAGAGGAAGGTGAGGGAGAGAAACATCCATGATGAGAGAAAATCCTTGATGGGCTGCCTCCTGCGCGCCCCCTACTGGGGATCAGGCCTGCACTCAGGGCATGCGCCCTCCAGCTCCACCACTGAACCTGGCCCACCAGGCCCGAGTATAACTTGCTTAGACTTTGAACCTTACCTACCCTGCTGGATCACGTGCTGAGTGAGGACACCCGCAATGAGTCACTGAGGCATGGCTGATGCCTGTCCTTGCCGCCATTCTAACTCCGAAAACCAAGTCTTCTGATGGTTTCCAATCCTTTACGGATTTAGATGTCCTGAGCTACCTCTCCCTCAAGGTCAGCGCCATCCGACCGTGCTTTGCCCATTTTCAGCGGCCACAGTTAGTCCGGGAGGGCGGCGGGCGGCGGGGCCGCGGCACCGACGGGAGAGCCGGTGCTCAGAGCGGCGCCGGCGGAGAGACCTCCCCTCCCGCCGAGCACAGAGGGGGGAGCCGGGAACGCAGACTTCGGTGACACCTGGAGGGCCCCACGCATCCCGCCCGCAGAGACCACCAGGAGGACGTGTGGGAGGGAGGAGGGGGTAAGGAAAGCTGCCCGCAGGACCGCGGTCTGGTCGCCCCGAGTTGCAGGGCAGCGGTATCCCGCGTCGGGAGCCCACGTGGTACCTGAGCGCCTCCTGAACCCTAAGAGTCAGAATGCAAAAAGCCCGAAAGTGCAGGCTCCGCCCACATTGGGGAGCCCGCGGGGCCAGGGCTGCGCGGGGAGGTCGCCATCCTCCCGGTGCGGGCGGCGGCGGAAGCGGGTCTCTCCGCCACCCGGCTGCCCCGGGAGCGGGGTCAGAGGTCAGGACGCGGGACCAGGTACCGACTTGTTCGCGCAGAGACTCGCTGCGGCCGTCGCGCAGGCGCAGGTGGGGGGTTAGGGCGGACGGCGATTGGCCGGATTCTGGAAGCCACACCCCTCGGTAGGTCACGTGTCGGTCGGGGCGGAGTTGGCGAGCTTTCGGAGCCGCGCGCGTCAGCCGCTGGGCGGGGTTGGGGCCGGCGCGGGCGGGCCGGGGTCTGTGCGAGGCGGCGCCGCCAGGACTGAACAGTTGGCTCCGGCGAGTGAGCGGTGGCGGGAGGTCTGCGCGGGGGCTGCCCGCCCGCCGGCATCGGCTCTCCCGTGACTGCGCGGGGCCGCGGTGAGTGAACTTTGGAACGGGGACGGGGCGGGGCAGTTGGTGAGCCGCCGGGCCGTCCCATTGGCTGGGCCGATTTTGGCGCGCTCCCCGTCCGCGCTCCCTATTGGCTGGGGCGCGCGGTTGGAGCGCAGCGCCCCCTGCTGGTCGGGCTTGGGGGGCGGTGTGGCCGGCGAAGTGGGGGAGCGGGACGTCCACGCCCCGGACCGCGGACTGGCGGGGGTCCGGCGCGAGGGGCGCGGGGCCCGCACACCGGGCCCGAGGGGGCGGTCGCTGAATCCTGGCCCCTCGTTAGACAGCGGCACTGGCGCTGGGGACACCGGTTCCCCCGAGCGGCAGCCTGTCATCGGGACCCGGGCCCGTGCGCGTGTCTTCGGTTGGAAAGAAGCGGAGCGCGGAGGCGGGCGCCGGGCCCAGACCGCCGTGCCGCCCGCGGGTGCAGGCGGAGCCCACCGGGGCGGTGGCTGTCAGCCTGGGCAGCGAGACGCGGACGAAGGCACGTTTCACATCGCAATTGAGGACGCAGCCACCCAGCTCCCCGCAGGCCACGCACTCGCACGCTTTCGCGTATTTTCAATTCCGTCCCGATCACTTTTTTTTTTTTTTTCCTAAACGACGTTGGTGACTCCCTCAAGGACTGCGGGGTCCCGGGCAGGGACGCTCGGTTTGGAAAACATCGCCCTGGTTCACTCGAGGGGGCCCTGACCAGCCTTTGCACAGAAGATACGGCGCATCCCACCTTTGTTTGCGCCTGAGCGCCGAGGCACAGGGGGAGAGAGGAGCACGCGCTGGGCAGTACAGTCAGAGAGTGGGCGCCCCGGACCCGGGAAAGCCATGGCCACAACTCGGGCAGGTCCTTCCGAGACACATGTCTGGGGGCCAAACGCGGGTGCCAGTGTGGCCCCGTGGGGTGCTGACCCTCTGTGCGTACCCCTTTACCTGCTGCTCCCGGTGGCGCTTAAACACGTCCTACAAATGTAAACGCATCGTCTCCTCGGATCGGATGTTGAGCCCCTCCCTCCCAAGTGATTGCCGAGTGTATCACAGCCTGTCTGCCGTTGAAAGGGCCAAGTTGGGGTGCTGTTCTCTAGGACTAAGGCGGGCACGCCCCGATCTGTGCTTCGCCTTCCCTGGTGGCATTCGCAGATCTTTGAAGAGCCCTGTACCTCGTCCAGGATGCTGGCATGTTTTGTACATGTTTTTTCCTTTTGCAACAAGATTTCCCCAACCAGAGTTATGGTGTGTGTGTACAGTATATACAATACAGATGTCATGGGTCACTGGCTCCCCTGGCTCCAGTCCTGGGCGGGGCTGAGAAAAGACCCGCCCCCCAGCCCTGGGAAGGCGCAGGCCTCGCCCCCAGGGGCCGGCGCCCTCTGCTGTTGGTGACCGCCTGTCCTTCCCCAGGTGCACAATGAACCCCAGTATGAAGCAGAAGCAGAAGCAGGACGGCACCCATGGGCGCGTGCAGGTATGTGATGGATCGCTGTCATGGGGTGGGGAGCACGTGGGTGGGAATGTTTTGACATAATTTAGCCTAATTATGGCTATTGTTTCCATAAACCTTAAATCACTGAATGTTTGGCCAGAGAAGTAACAGTAGAGAACCGTTAAAGAATGAATTGTGGTTGGATATTAAGGTTTCTGATCTTCCCATTTAGTTAAGTCGTTAGTTTCTTCCGAGCATTGCAGTGTTCGGAGGACTGAGCTGTACACGCCTTTGGTTAAGTTTTTACGTAAATATTTTGTTTTTAATGTTGTGGGTGGAGCTGCTTCTTTAGGCAGATTTCCAATGTGCTCATTGTTCCATAGAGAAACACCGTTGATTTTTGGCCCCTTGATCTTGAATCCTGCAACCTTGCTGAAGTTGGTCAGCTCTGATAGTTTGCACTAGGTCCTTAGGATCTTCTGTAAGCAAGGTGCTCATTATTGCTTTCCTTCTGCTCCACATTCCTTGCTAATTATATGCAACATTTCGTGTGTGTGCTCTCGTGTGTGTGTTTTAAAGAGGTTCACAGAGCCCTAGCCGGTTTGGCTCAGTGGATAGAACCTTGGCCTGTGGACTGAAGGTCCTGGGTTCGATTCCAGTCAAGGGCACATGCCCAGGTTGTGGGCTGGATCCCCAGTAGGAGGCGTGCAGGAGGCAGCTGATCCATGATTCTCCGTCAACATTGATGTGTCTGCCTCTCCCTCTCCCTTCCTCTCTGAAAGCAATAATTTTTTTTTTTTTTTTTTTAAAGAGGTTCACAGAATCTTAAGTTGTTCTCTAAAAAGGATAAGAACCTTTTGGCTGTAACGAGTCTATTATTCCAGTGCATGATCCGTGTAAAGAAAACGGTGATAGCAGTATCACATTTCCAGGGGTGGATGCCACAGAGCTTACGTTATAAAATGCCTTTCTGTGAGACAGTCAGCTGTGGCTTCCTTGGCCATTGTGGGCAGCGAGCACCTGAATCAGCACCTCCTGCCGCTCAGGCCCCGGCGCCGTGTTCGTTCCTTCCTTCCAGCGTTTGCCTGGGGCTGCGGGCTAATCGGAATCACATCCGAGATGCCGGCGTGGTGTTTGTTCCCGCCGGAGCTGGCACCGGGTCTCCAATTAGCGGCGAGATGCCGCTCAGCGGGAAACCTGAGCGTGGGAAAGGTGAGCTCGCGCCGAGGGGTGCGCGGTGCCGGCCCCGCTTTCCCACGCTGCTCCGGTGTCCTGCCCGCTGACCTCGTGTGAGAGCCACCGTTGTTTGCTGTCCCGTGGTGGCAGAATAACTAATGATTTTTTTTTTTTTTGCAAAACTAGAGCAAATACACGGGAAGGTATTTACATATCACAAGGAAGGCCGTCTTTTCCCAAAGCAATAGCTGGGCCGTTGGCAGCATTTAAAGTGCCCCGGCTCTGACATTTCACTGGCTCCCGATGGGCTCGGAGCAGGCCCCTCCCGCAGGGAGGGGGGTCCTGTTACATGTCTGTGGCTTTGTGTAAGCTATGTTCTTACACTGTTCCTTTGGGGAGCACGTGGGAGGTTAGCGGGTAGTCATGATTCCAAGGAAGTCCAGACAGATCCTGTTGGTTAGGGGAGAAGTATGTGCAGTGAGTCATTACTCTTCCTCCCCATTCACCTGTTTTCTCGATTTCTACCACAAATGTGTTAAGTTTGGGGGACACGATGCCATTCTTGTGTTTCTTCAAACTTTATTATAATTTTAGGGAAATAAGTTTACTCGTTGGTTTGACCCATGTCTTGTTCATACCTAGCACTGAAAAATTACACAGCGGACCAAATTCAGGGTGGGGCCAACGTAGGTGTACAGCTATTCATACAGAAAATAGTACAATATTTAGTAAACAATAACACAAGAATAAACCCTTTTGTGTCCTCACGGCTGTAACCCTGTGTTTGCCCCATCCCGGCTCAGTGTCCCTGTGGTACGGTGTGGGAGGGTGAAGGTGGTCACGGTCCATGTAGCGCTCAGGCGCCCGATAACGAATTCTCTCGACTCCAGAGCAGTCCTGTCCCGAGGGGAACGCTGAAGATGATCCAGCCGTCCACAGCCGGGTCTCTCGTGGGCAGAGAGAACAAGGTATGTGTTGCGGGGCTAGAGCCTGTGCATGAAAACCATTTGCAAGATTTCCTTGGTTGGAAATACCCAAATCGCCCTGGCTGGTGTGGCTCAGTGGATAGTGTCGGCCTGCGGACTCAAGGGTCCCAGGTTCGATTCCAGTCAAGGGCATGTACCTTGGTCGCGGGCACATCCCCAGTAGGGGGTGTGTAGGAGGCGGCTGATTGATGTTTCTCTCATTGATGTTTCTGGCTCTCTCTCCCTTTCCCTTCCTCTCTGTAAAAAAAAAAAAAAAAAAAAAAAAAAAAAAAAAATCAATAAAATGTATTAAAAAGAAAAAAAATACCCAAATCATTGAAATTTGGCAATAATTTCAGAATAACAATTGTGTGCTCCCCACACAAGTGGTTTTGTTTTAATTGCTCAATTGAGGATTGATGGGTGTATTTCCACGGCAGCTGGTGAAAGGCTTGTCCAAACGGAAACATCGCAATGACCAGTCGGCGTGTAAGACTTCCGGCTCCGGAGGTCCTGCTGTCCCAGGGCGCGGTGAGGGCAAGGAGCCTGGCGGAGCTGCCCAGGAGGCACTGGATCTCATGGTTGCAGGTATGAGGGGCGTGGTGGGAGCCTTTGTCTGGGAAGGGCATTGTCCCACAGGCCAGCATTCCCTCCTGCTGTCCGGACTCTGCCACAGCCTCCTGGGCTGGGTGCGCCACTGGTTCACTGCGATGCTCTGACACTGCTATTCCTTCTGGTCGTGAGCGTACAAGCACCACATGTGGACAAGTCTCCCTGTTTTGTAAGATCCAGATATGGATGCAGTATTAAAGGGAAGGATGGTGATTAACATGGCAACTTGAATATGGGATTGCCAAGGCTTAGAAGTAGTCTTTTCAGGAAAAGGGGTCTAGAGACTGAGTTTGAAGACAGGAATGGATGCGCCGGGAGGACATGAAGTAGGGACGGAGCCCGCAGGCACCAGGCGGAAGTCCAGGGAGTGAGGACGGGAGGCGCTGGGCCGGGAGGACATGCGAGTCCGATGGAATGGCCGGCGGCACCGGGAGAGGAAGCTGGCGGTGGTTTTAGGCATCAGGGAAGACATTGGTGTCGGTATTGATGGGAAATTGGAGCTTAGGGAAATTCATTGACTTGCTCAAGGTCATGGAGTCCATGGGCTCACTCTGAGCTGCGCGGTCAGCAAGGAGGAAGTGGCAGACAGCAGGGCTTCGCAGGCCACACAGGGCAGGCTGGCTGCGGGACAGCAGCTCTGCTCGGGCGGGGTGAACCGCAGGGCTGGTGACACGCATGTCTGATTGGTTACGATTTGGGGGCAAAACCCTCCAGTCACATACAGAAAGGGCTGTATCAGATTGCTGCTCGCTACAGACCTTCAGTGGGGTGTGTCAGAACCCCTAAAATATCGGGGAATAAAATAGAACAAAGGTGACTTGGTTTTCTGACTTCAGGTTTACGAAAACGGTCATTGCCAGGTAGTGTGGGCGGTACTAAGATTGTAAGAGGATGATGGGTTTCACAGCAGCGTGTCACGGGAGTGGCTTCAGAGTGTCCTGTAAAACTTTGCTTTTAGAAAACCCGTCCTCTCAGTACTGGAAGGAAGTGGCGGAGCAGCGGCGGAAGGCGCTTTATGAAGCGCTGAAGGAAAACGAGAAGGTGAGCACCGAGGAGAACTGGTGCCTTTTACCCCCCCCCCCCCCCCCCACACACACACACACACACACTGCGTACGTGCTGGCTGGAGCAGTCAGCGCTGTGCTCTGGGCCTGAGAGTGTACTGAGGCGGCTGATAGAATGTTTAACCAGGAGCAGCCTGTGTGGGCGCCAGCCACGGGCCCTCTGCTGGGGCTGCAGACGTGTCAGTCACACGGGGGGTGGGGAGGCGCCTTTGGGTGCGGCGGGAGGCGGGAACACAGCTGACCCCCGCCGCAGCTCCACAGGGAGATCGAGCAGAAGACGAGTGAGATCGCCCGCCTGCGGAGGGAGAACCAGGAGCTGGCGGAGGTGGCGCAGCACGTCCAGTACATGGCGGAGGTCCTGGAGGTGAGCGTCCCGCCGGCACATTCTAGGCCCTTACCTTTAAGGCGTGTGCCCCGTGACCTTCCTGTGCTCACAGCGCGGCTCACTGGCGCACGGGGAGGGCGGGGCTCCTCTGGTGCCAGATTTCCAAATTAAACCTTTTTGTCCTGACTTGCTTGCACGTTGGGACCGTGACAGACTTTAACGTCTGAGGTTCTCACCTGGCAGTGCTGTCACAGCCGCCTTAGCTGCGGGGTGCTGTCCATGGCAGGGTGTGTCCACAGCGACTGGGAGCGGCTGGCCTCCCCGCCTTAGAGGAGGTCATGCCTCCCGGAGCAGGCCAGCCAGCCACGTGACTGCTGCAGTGTGCTCACGTGGTGAGACCGACTGGCCTGGTTGTGAGTGGATTTAACTGAGACGGTGCAGTGACGAGGGTCACGTGGGCTTGGGTTTTAAAGTTTCGTAACAAACACGTGGTTTATTCTTCACAAGCGACTGAAAGGAAACACTCTGGAGGTCTTCGAATCGCCGGGGAGCAGCGAGGAGCTGGATTCCGAAGAGGAGGAGGCGGGCGAGGATCCGGAGGCGGAAGGCCCCGGCGCGGGCGCGGGCGCCAAGGCAGCCACGTCCGCCCCGGACGCCCAGCCCGGCGAGTGAGCTGCCCCCGCTCCCGCCCCGGACGCCCAGCCCGGCGAGTGAGCTGCCCCGCTCCCGCCCCGGACGCCCAGCCCGGCGAGTGAGCTGCCCCCGCTCCCGCCCCGGACGCCCAGCCCGGCGAGTGAGCTGCCCCGCTCCCGCCCCGGACGCCCAGCCCGGCGAGTGAGCTGCCCCCGCTCCCGCCCCGGACGCCCAGCCCGGCGAGTGAGCTGCCCCCGCTCCCGCCCCGGACGCCCAGCCCGGCGAGTGAGCTGCCCCCGTTCCCGCCCCGGACGCCCAGCCCGGCGAGTGAGCTGCCCCCGCTCCCGCCCCGGACGCCCAGCCCGGCGAGTGAGCTGCCCCGCTCCCGCCCCGGACGCCCAGCCCGGCGAGTGAGCTGCCCCCGCTCCCGCCACAACGGCTCTTGGCGGCAGAGCGAGTAGCTGTGCGATAGCAGACCGGAAGCAGACGGCCTTGTTTGGCCCTGGGCTCCTATCGCATTAACATACAAATACCGTGTGTTTTAACCTGTGGTGTTTTATGTAAATAATGTTTTCTCAGATGTCAGACCTGTGTACATGATAAATAAACTTGTTTCCTAGTGAGCATGTGTGTTTCTTGGAGAAACGAAGTCTAAGGAGTGGAATTTTCTTTCTCCCCTCTGTTGTTTTGGAGGAAACAGGAGGAAATGAATTTGCCCCCTTCAGACAGAAATGTTGAGCTTTGACCGACAAGTTGGTTGCAGCCCAGCTCTCAGGTCGGGACTAGACTGATTTCCAGCCCCACGACCCCTGCTCTTCCTGAGTGGTGTGGTAAGGAGCACGAGAGGCGGTGTCGGGAGCTGTCCTGTCCTGCGTCGGGCCGCCAGGGGGTGGGGGCCAGGTGCACGCCCAGTGACGATGCAGGAGTAGCTAAGGGTCCTGACACACTCACTTCCCATTAGACACAGAACAGGGCGTAGGTCTGCGCCTGGTCGGCGTGGCTTGGATTGAGCGTCCACCTATGAACCAGGAGCTCACAGTTGGGTTCCGGATCAGGGCATGTACCTGGGTTGTAGGCTCGATCCCCAGGGTGGAGTGTGCAGGAGGCAGCTGATCCATGTTTCTCATGAATGTTTCCATCTCTACCTCGCTTCTCTAAAAAAGTCAATAAAAGCATTTTTTTAAAAAACCATACAAATATGGAAGTAGGACCAGGTCGAAATTAATTAGGAGTTTCCCATAAGTCCGTTGTGCAGGAGGACAAGGACATGGGCGCATTGTGGAGTGCAGGGCCTAGGACTGAGCCTGTGCTCCGGGACACACGCGGCCTCTGTTGGCATCAGGGGGCACTCACGCATTGAAGGGTTGCTTCAGGCAAGTTCTTGGTCACCGGGAAACACTGCGTTGATTCAGAGCAGGGGTCCTCAAACTTTTTAAAGTGGGGGCCAGATCACGGTCCCTCAGAGAGCTGGAGGGCCGGACTATATGAACTACTAATTCCTACTGTAACACCTTGGCTGCGCTCACTGCCCAAAAAACCTGGCGGGCCGGATCAGACTCCCCTGGGGGCTGCATGTGGCCCTCGGGCCATAGTTTGAAGACCCCTGATCCAGAGTTTGGAAAACTCCAGATGATGAATCTAATTTTGTTTTTGTTTGTTTGTTTTTTGTTTGTTTGTTTTTACAGAGAGGAAGAGAGAGGGATAGAGAGTTAGAAACATCGATGAAAGAGAATCATCCATCAGCTGCCTCTTGCACACCCCCTACTGGGGATGTGCCTGCAACCATGTACATGCCCTTGACCGGAATCGAACCGGGGACCTTTCAATCCGCAGGCCGACGCTCTATCCATTGGGCCGCACCGGTTTTGGCCTGAATCTAATTTTCAATGAGCTACCAATGTTGCAACCATGCCGTCTGATGTGCAAGAAGCTGGAGTTCTGGAAGCCAGAGAACCCCCCGGCCCAGGACAGGGCAGCTGGAGGCCGGCACGTGGTGGGCGTGGCTCTCCTGGGCCCCTGGCCTCACTACCCAATACCCGGTGACTCCCACCAGTGCCCCCGGCATCCTCCCAGAAATCCCCACCGGGTCACCTCACCGCAGGCGGCCATCTTAAATCTATTCTTACTGATTTCAGAGGAGAGAGAAACATCCACGATGAGAGAGATCCATGGATCGGCTGCCTCCTGCTCACTCCACACGGGATCGAGCCTGCACCCGGCATGTGGCCCGACCGGGAGTCGAACCCCAGGACCCCTCCGCCCGCAGGCTGGCACTCTATCCGCCGAGTTTCCAACGACCTGACAAAAGAGGCCGGGGAGGAGCTCATGGGCTTGGGTCCTTTATTTCTGCGCCCCGGCCTGGCCGCGCGGGCGATGGGCCCGCGGGGAGCGGCGTCAGTGGTCAGTGCCGGTGGAAGCCGATGAGGAAGTACAGCACCTCGGCGAAGTTCTCGGGCCAGCCCTCCCAGTTCTCCCGCGCCAGCGCCTGCAGGTGCTGCTTGAGGGGGCGGAGCTCCCGCAGCTCCTCCACGTAGGACACGTTGTTGCAGGTCATGACGGACAGGGTGTAGCACGCCCAGAACTTCACCAGGAGGCCGCCGCCTCCGCTGCTGGCGCTCCCGCCGGCCGCCGGCTCGGGGTCGGGGTCGAGCATCGCCGTGAGGATGGGGACGAGCTTCAGGAACTTGGCCCTCTTCTGGGTGATGGGGTTCAGGTAGCACCAGCAGGCCACGCTCTGGAGCAGCAGGATCCTCGCCTTGGGGGCCGCCTGGGCGTCCTGCAGCAGCAGCGCCACCTCCTTCATGGACTCGGCCACAAACTGCCCGGCCACAGGGCCTCCTGGAAGGCAAGCACCGGGTTTCCGGGCGCGCTCGGCCGGCCGGGCGGCTGGGGACGGGCGGCTCAGCGGTGCCCATTCTTGCTGCCGCCCACGGACGGACGCCCGGGGTCTGGGGAACGCCTGGGCTCGGGGACCTGGGCGCTGGGACGTCCCTGCCTGCCGAGGGCCCCATCACCAGGCACCCGGGAGGCCTGGGTTCAAGGGCACCTCCCTCGTGGTCTCGTTCCTGCTCCTCCGAGTGAAAAAACACCAGAGCGTTTGCCCCAACTGGTCTGGCTCAGCGGAAAGAGTGTGGGCCTGGGGACCGAAGGGTCCCGGGTTCGACTCCGGTCAGGGGCATGTACCTAGGCTGCGGGCTTGGTTCCCAGCCCCCGTTGGGGCATGTGCGAAGGCAACCCGTCGGTGTTTCTCGCTTCTCTCTCCCTTCCGCTCTCTCTAGAAACCAAAGGGAAAATATCCTCCGTGAGGATTAAAACAGGAAACTACCAGAGCGTTAGAGCAGCGAAGAGAACTCAGAAGAGAACCCAGAAGTCAGCTGCACAGCCGGGCCTGGGGGGTGGAGAGGTTTCTCACCAGCTCGCTGCTCGCCGCTCTGCCTTCTCTCCCCTTCCAGCCCGGCTCTTGCAGGCCCTCCACGCTTGTCCTGGCGCTGCCCCCTGACCCCACCTGGTCCTGCACGTGACCCGCAGGTCTCCCTCGTTCCGATCTCAAATGCCCGGAAGGGAGGAGCCGGACGGCGCCGGTGGAGCCTGTTAGAGGTGAGGAGCGAGCAGCAGCCTCATCGCTGGCGGGTTCCGGCCCTGGAGTTCCCACCCGGCTTGCATTTCTCCTACATCCCAAGAATGCTCTCGTCAACGTTCAAGTTTCAGCTGAGCCCGGCCGGCGTGGCTGAGTGGCTGCGAGGCGACCTGTGAACCAGGAGGTCGGGGTTCGATCCCTGGTCAGGGCACATGCTCGGGTCGTGGGCTCCATCCCCAGAGTGGGGTGTGCAGGAGGCAGCCGATCCATAATTCTCTCTCATCATGGATGTTCCTCTCTCCCTCTCTCTTCCTTCCTCTTTGAAGTCAATAAAAATATATTAAAAAAAAAAAAAAAGAATCCTTTGTACCAAATACGTTAACCACCACAAAAACCAGATCCCTGAGGAGAAAATAATCAGTAGTGTCTTTTGGGTACACAGACAGGAAGCTAATAACTTAGGCAAAGGAAGAGCTGCTGGGATTTTAAGACGAGCACCCTGAAGACGCCAACGTAGTGTGGTAGCCAGAAAGGGGCGTGGAGCAGGGACGGCCAGCCCCCCGGCAGGGTCGCACCTGTGAAGGCCAGCAGTCCCAGCCGGTGGGCGGCCTGAGCCCTCTCCTCGATGCTCAATAACTTGTTCTTCAACGTCTCGCCAAGGGCCCTGATCTTCTCTTTGTGAAAAATATTCTTCCCTGGCGGGATCTGCTCCTCCTCCTGCTTTCCGAAAAAGCCCAGGACGTGGACGTTCCAGAACCGCCGGAGGCACTGGCCCAGCCACACCACACACCGGTACACGGGACGATCATACTGCACAGAGAACACCCCGGGGCTGGCCATGGCGGACAGGCGGGCGCTCCCGGCCCACCGGGTGCCGGCCGGCGGCCACAGTAGTCCAGAACTCTGGAATGCATCACCTAGCAACCGTCTCCCGGACGACCCGGGCTGGGGGGCAGAGGGTGCTGCCTGGGGTTTGGGCTGAGAACGCAGATGAAGGATGATGCTTCTTACCCTCCAGGAGCTCAGAGTCTGTCTTTCTCCAAGGAGCTTCATAAAATACGCGAGGAGTGCCCAGCCAGTGTGGCTCCGTGGCTGCACGTCGGTCTATGAACCAGGAGGGCACAATTCCATTCCCGGTCAGGGCACAGGCCCGGGTCTGCAGGCTCGATCCCCAGTGGGGGGCGTGCAGGAGGCAGCCAGTCCATGATTCTCTCTCAACATTGATATTTCTATCTCTCACTCCCTCTCCCTTCCTCTCTAAAATCAATAAAAATATATTTAAGAGAAAATATCTGAGAAGCAGATGTTCACTATCCCTATTTATGGATGAAGGAATGTCAAGATCAGAACACATTTCAGTAGAGAACAAAGTGTCACGTGTGTGTACCAACCCATGAGGGCATGTGAAAAAAATACAGCGGACTCTGTGCCCAAGACCAGAGATTCAAAAATAATTTTTATTTGAACGTCCAGGATGGGTACAGTGACGGATACAAATGCCACAAAACAACGCACCCCCTCAACCAAAACAAAATGCAGAAGTGAATACAAAAGACCCGGAGTCCGTTGCTCATGCAATATTCAAAATTTTTTTTTAAAAAAAAAACACACACCAAAACCAACAAAACACTTGGTAACTTTCGTGATTTGAGTTTTGAGTTTTATATATATATATATATATATATATATATATATATATATATATATATAAATCCTCTCCACCATTTCATATGGACGGCAGCTTATACAGACTAACTATAGACTGTACAAGGAACTTTTCAAAGGAAGGATATAGGCATATATATATATATAATATTTATAAATATACAAATAGATATATATACACACACTGTAACTTCACAGTCCCAAGGACTATTTGCCGGGAAACCCAGCAGACACAGTTTAAAGTGAACTAAGAGCTGCTTTAAAGGTCTGCGGAAGTGTAAATATTTAGAAGTGACACCTCACTGCTATCTTATACAAACACATCCAGAGCACAGTTCACGCTACACTCACACCTATTAGATAACTTGGCATGTCCCGCCCCGAACATGCTTAGGAGGACACCCCGTTAGGTACCGGGAGCTCCGAGCGGGCACGGACTTCAGCGACGGGGTCCGCTCCCCTGATGGGAGCGGTGAGGGTGGCTGCTGTTCTATTTGGCCAAGGGGTCCCAGCAGGGGGCAGTCACCACCCCGAGGGGCAGCCTTCATCCTGACCTCATGGGGTCGTCACGGGAGCAAGGACCCCTTTTCAATGTCCCTCCAACTTCCGCGCCCTCGCACCTCCTGGGACGCCCCAGCTTTTCTGCATCGGGACTGGGTTTGGTCTTAGCAGCTGAGAACCTCGATTGAAAAAGATCAGTAAAAAAAATGGCTCGTTTGTTCAAAAATACGAGCCTACGCGTGGCGTGCCTCTGTGTTCGAGGAGGACGGTGTGACCTCATGAGGCCGTCTGCTCCCGGCCACCTCCCCGCCACCGTGGAAACACGCCTCTGGGACTCTCGGGAGGGGGGAGAGGAGCAGGAGGCACAGTGACACCGGGACACGGGGCGCGGGGCAACATCACGCTCTTACAGCTGGCGTCCTGCCCGGGCCTGCAGGCAGGCAGGCAGGCTTTTATCGGAAGGAGTTCCTTTTTGTGCTTTTCACGGAAGGTAACATCAGGTCGCTGGTGGGGGTTGGGGGTGGGGACCCTCCACCCCGAGAACATGACGAAGAGAACGGCAGCTTCCGGACATTTACCGAGCCTCACAGGGCGGCCTCAGGCTCTAGAACTTCTGGAAAAGCACAAAGGTGGCTGTTTGTGTGTGTGTGTGTGTGTGTGTGCGTGTGTTTTAAAAAGATGGCTGTTTTTGTTTGTTTTTTAAAGATGGCTGCTTTTGTTTTTCGTGTTATTTTTTAAAGATGGCTGTTTTGAAATTCCATTCGTGTCACCGACCACGACGGGCTCTGCTGCTCAGCGTGTCCACGGCCGGCGCGATGGCTGGCCTGCGCCGCCGCACACAGCCCTCTCGTAGCGGCCCGGCGAGAGGCGCAGGGACCGAGCGGGCGCCGTCTGCACCGCGGGAGGTTGCCGGCTGCACGGCGGCACCTGGGGGCCCACGGCCGTCTGCGAAGGCAGCTGCGGGGCCGTTAAAAGGCCGTGGCCACCTCGGTCCCGTGGTGGCCTCCCACGTGGACGCAGTCCCGGGGGAACTTGTCCAGCTGCTCGTAGGCCAGCCGCCCGTCTTCCCCTGGATGGGGCGGGAGGAAGGGGACCGGCGTCAGCTCAGCGCCTCCGCGCGTCACTGCGCCGGGCCGGGAGAGGCCGCCTCTCAGGGTCGGACACACCGGCTCCGGGTGGGGCTCTGTCCTGGGGGCTGAGGCCAGAGGCGGGACGCGGGCTGGGGAGGCAGGGTGCTGGGGCCCGGGGCGCCCGTGAGGGCACGATGCAGGTTTATTCCCGCAATTCCCAGGGAACCATGGCGGGCGGGGCCCGGCCACCACAGGGCGGCCCTAGACCTCGGAGCACGCAGCGCCCACACGGCTTTCACTGTTACACGTCTGACCCCAGCTCCCGCCACTTCGGCGTGATTTCCAGGTTCTTACCCCGAAACCCTGCCCAGTCTGAGGAGCCATCCCAAAGGCTCCCAGCCTCCCCTTCCGAGTGCAGGGTCAGGACAGAGGCGGGGAGACGTGGACACTGAGGAGTCCTCATGCTGTGCGCGTGTGTGTACACATGTGTACGTGTATGCACGTGCGTTGTGTGTACATGTGTACACACGTGAGCGTGTCTATTGTGTGTATGTGTGTGAGTGAGTATATGTGTGTGTGAATAGTGTGTGCGTGCATGTGTGTGTGTGAGTATGAGTGTGAGCAGGCAGCCATGGGGGCACTCGCTGCACGGTGCACAGGGAAACCCCCGGACAGCGCTGCATAGGACTCAAAAGCACGCAGCCCCGTGCACACTCACCCCGCACACACTCACCCCGCACACTCACCCCGCGCACACTCACCCCGCGCACACACTCACCCAGAGACAGGAGGGTTTCGGTGGCCACGTTTCTGATCTCCTCCACGTCCGACTGGCACAGGCTCACCAGCATCCTGATGCTCTCCGTGGCCTGTGGGGGGGGGGGGGGTGTGCACAGCGTGAGCAGACACCTGTCCGGGGCTGCGGGGACCAGCATCAGCCTGTGGGGGCCGGAGGGCCGTCCTACTCGGGCCCCCCAGTGGCAGGAGCTGGGCGCCACCCCACGGGCAGGGTGAACTCCTGGACGGAGCCAGGTCCCCAGTGGCAGGTACCCTGCTGGCTTCGTTGTATTTCCTCTGACTTCGTTATTTACATCATTAACGGAAATCTGAGGACTGCAGCGGAGGGGGCTGGACAGGCCCTCTCGTGCCTCCTGCAGGCCGCCCCGTCTGACTGTGACTGAATCTCGGTGAAGGGCGAGCTGCCGGGAGAGCCGCCACGGGGACGGCTGGGCCCACGGCACCCTGGGCCAGAGTTGTGCGCAGTGGACACCACGCCCATCAGTGGCCATCTCAGCCTCTCCGGGGGGGGCGAGGGGAGCAGAGACACTTCCCGGGACTGACCCAGCGACAGACAGCACTGGTTTCTGGAAGGGCACATCTAGTTACTGCTTCAAGGAGAGAAGAAGGACTCCAAGCAGCAAGCAGGGCAAAGGGGCCCAGCCATGCTGCTAACCTGGCACTTCACACGCACACGCGCACACACACACACACACACACACCACACACACGGCTCAGTCCTGCACCACAGACACACACACACACACACACACGGCTCAGTCCTGCACCACAGACACACACACACACACACACACACACACACACACGGCTCAGTCCTGCACCACAGACAGACACACACACACACACACACACACACACACACACACACGGCTCAGTCCCGCGGCCTCACCTGCAGGCTCTGCAGAGCCAGGCACGCCGCCTTCTGCAGCTGCAGGTCGCGGGCGGTCAGGGCCTCACAGTAGTAGAGCAGGGCCTGGCGGGGAGAGGGCAGTGAGCACCCCGGCCGCGCTGGCTTTAGGGGTTCCCAGCTACTGCCTGACACAGACCACAGCTCACACCCTCCTTTCTGCACTGCCTTCAGAGCCAACAGCCCTTTAAAACGCATGTTTGCTAAAAGAGCTGTCTCTTTAAATGTCCTATCCGGTGTGTGGATGCCGAGTGCGGGCCGGGCGGGGGCTCTGGGAGGAGGAAGCTGGAAGATGCACGGCCATGAGCCCAGCTTTCGGGGGACTCGGCCCCGAGAGGTGCTCAGCAGGAACCATGCTATTTCGCAGTGCACTCACCAGAGGGCGTGCTTATGCTTTTAGAGAGGAAGGGAGGGTGAGGGGGAGGATTTGGGAGGGACAGGGGAGAGGGGCAGGGAGAGGGAGAGAGAGAGAGAAGCATCGATTGGTTGCCTCCCATACATGCCCCAACTGGGAGTCGAACCCGAAACCGTTGAGTGTATAGGATGATGCTGCAACCAACTGAGCCACCGTCCAAGACACAAATTCGTGCCTGACCCGTGGCCCCGTGGTTGAGTGCCGACCTAGGAACCAGGAGGTCCCGGTTTGATTCCGGGTCAGGACACACGCCTGGGTTGTGGGGTGTGTAGGAGAATTTATCCATGATTCTCTCTCGTCGTTGATGTCCCTAGCTCTCTCCCCCTCTCCCTTCCTCTGAGATCAGTACAGAATATTTTTTTAAAGAAGATACACATTCTTTCTACGGGAGGAAAACGGCACAACAGCCACAGCCGGCGACGGGGCCGGAAGCAGCCTACCTTCTCCCTGAAATGCTGGTTCCCCGCGGCCGCCTCCAGGTACAGCCGCACGGCCTGGCTGACGCCGCGGTCGGCGCCGGTGAGGAGCAGTGCCAGGGCCCGGAGCACCTCCTGCTGGGCCGGCAGGCCGCTGGGCGCCAGGCCGCTGACCGCCTGCTGCAGCTTCTCCTCCCGCAGCGACTGCAGGCTGCGCGCCATGGAGACTGGAGAGAACGCAGAGGGGGGAGCTCAGCGAGCAGCGCCCCCAGCGCGACCCCGCGTGGGGGCAGTCAGTGCGGGGCAGAGGGGTCTCCGCTCCCCTGGGGCCAGGGCCCATCAGTGACTCTGTTAAGGCCAGAGAGGAGCTTGGGAGGAGAGCGGGCGTGGCCGCTGGCCCATAAGGGCCACGAAATTAACTGTCAGGTGAACTAAACCGGCAAATAAAAAATACACAGCGAGTCTGGCCGGCGGGGCTCAGGGGTCGAGTGTTGACCTGTGAACCAGGAAGTCACGGTTCGATTCCCCGTCAGGGCACAGGCCCGGGTGGTGGGCTCCCTCTCCTGTGCAGGAGGCAGCCGATCCAGGATTCTCTCTCATCACGGGTGTTTCTCTCTCTCCCCCTCCCTTCCTCTCGGAAAGCAATCACACACAGAGAAGGTGGCGGCCGCAGGCCTCTCCGTGTCCCTCCGCCCCAGGCCCGGGAGCGCCCACCTTGCCCCGCCAGCTGCCGCACGTGGCCCTCCAGGCCGCCGGCCCCGGGGCCCGAGAAGTAGCCGTGAAACTGGAAGACGGTGACCACCTCGGAGGCCAGGCTGGGGGGCAGCAGGGGCTCCGGCCGGTCCAGCATCTGGGCCACCAGCGTCCGGAACACTGTCGGGGAGGAGAAGCCACGGGCGGCCGTTCAGGGCCACGGCCACGCACCCCTTCCGTCCCCGTCTCTCCCCGGAGAGGACGGGGCGTGGCCACCCGGGGACTAACCCAGGCGCAGCGGGGGCTGTGCCGTCCACACGCCCGCCTGCCGGCCATTCAGGTCAGGGCACAGGTCCCAGCTGTGCCCCGTCCGGCCACCTGGAGCCCTTCCCCTGCACCCCAAGTTCACGGCCACGGATGACACGGTGAGCTGGTAGGGAGCGGACTCCTTTCCTCATCAAAAGAGCCGAGATTCACCCAGAACGGAGCCTGGACCCCAACTCCGTCTTCTTAACCTGGCCTCCCAGCCCCGAGGGAGTGGAGAGATGACGGCATCGGGCTCTGAAGCAGGGCATGGGCCTCCCCTCCCCTCCCCTCCCCTCCCCTCCCCTCCCCTCCCCCCTCCCCCCTCCCCTTCCCTCCCCCCCTCCCCTGCCCTCCCCTCCCCTCCCCGCCCCTCCCCACCCCTCCCCTCCGATGCACGGCCTGGAGCTGGGCAAACTCCGCATGCACAGCCCTCCGCTGTGAGCAGGCGCTTCTCCCATCCCTCCGCAGTGGGTGCCGGCTCCCGGGGGCGGGGTCTCCTGAGCCGGGTACAAACGCCCCGCGTTCCCCAGGGGTCGTCCCGCCGACCACCTCAGGGTGGGGAGACGCCCGCCCAGCGACAGGAAGGCGGGGCTCTCCCAGGGCCCCAGCTGCTTGGAGTCCGCACGCGCTCCGTCTGGTTTCTTAGCCTCACTGAGCCCAGGCCGCGTCCTCCTCCAGAGGGAGGCCGGGCGTCCAGGGTGGCGGCGGGTGGAGGGGCGGGGACCCTGGGACAGACTGCCCCCTCCCAACACACACACGGTGCCCACCTGGGTCCGCTCCCCCCCCAAACACACACACACACACACACACACGCACACACACACACACACACACGGTGCCCACCTGGGTCCGCTCCCCCCCTCCAAACACACACACACACACACACACACACACACACACACACACACGGTGCCCACCTGGGTCCGCTCCCCCCCTCCAAACACACACACACACACACACACACACGGTGCCCACCTGGGTCTGCCAGGCCCGGGTAGTCCGCGTCGATGGCGCCGGCGAAGCTGGCCTCCAGCTGCTGGACCAGCCGGTCGGCCGAGCTGTGGTACACGCCCGCCGGGCCGCAGCACTCGGTCCAGAGGGACAGCAGGGCCGGCTGCTGGTGGAGCTCAGGGACGGCTGGAAGGAAGGAAGGACAGACAGATGTCCGTGAGGCCGGGAGAGGGGCCGGTGGGAGAAGGGGTGAGGAGTGGAGGGGCGAGGGGCGGAGGGGGGAGGGGCGGAGGGTGCAGAGGAGGAGGGGCAGAGGGGGAGGGGCAGAGGGGGGAAGGGCGGAGGGCAGAAGGGCGGAGGGTGCAGAGGAGGAGGGACGGAGGGGTCAGCCTGGCCTCCCGGGCAGGCCTCACCGTCCAGGACGGAGCCGATGCTCCCCAGGTGCTCGTCACTGAGGGCGGCGAGCTTCTCCATGACGCGGATTTGCCGGGAAAGCTTCTCCAGGAGGCTCCTCGCCACGAAGGGGGTTTTGCTGGAGAAGACAATTTGCTGGGGAGGAAGCAGAGCGCTGGCTCAGGTGTGCGGCCCACGCCCCTCCCCACCCGCGCTTCCTGTGCCCGCGGGGGCGGGCTGACCCCGCGCTGCCCTCATCCCTGGCCATGACGCTCCTGGGTCAGCCTGCCGGAACCAGCGGGCCCCTGTGGCTCTTCACGTCGCCCGCGCCCACGTATGTTCTGGAACTCTCCGCAGGGAGCGGGGAGGCCGCTAAAAGCCAGTGAGCCCCCTCCCCGCGGAGGGCGGTTCAGGCTGCAGGTGGGCGTGCACGCCCCAGGAGACGTATTTTACAGGCACCGTGGTTTTTCTGAGCCTGGGTCTACTGCCTTGTTTCCAAGCGGAAAGCAGCAGCGTGGTATCTAATAGTCATAACTATAACCAACGATCTCGGCCTGCCGGCGTGGCTCCGTGGGTGAGCATCGGCCTGTGACCCAGGAGGTCAGGGTTCAATTCCCGTCAGGGCTCAGGCCCGGGTGGTGGGCTCCATCCCCAGGGTGGGGGGTGCAGGAGGCAGCCGGTCAGCGATTGTCTCTCATTGTGGATGTCTCTCTCTCCCGCTCCCTTCCTCTCTGACATCAGTAAAAATACGTTAATAAAGAAGCGCAGGCCCTCCTGGTGCCTGAGCCCGGGCCCCGCGCGGTGCCGCCCGCCGTACCTGCACCAGCCGGGTGCACTGCTGCAGGTGCCGGACGATGGCGATGTCCAGGCTCTCGCTGCCCGTGGTCAGCGGGAGGGGGCTGCCCGCCACGCTGGTGCCCACGCCCGTGTCCTCCGTCAGCGCCTCGCTGAGGTGCGCCCTGGCCTCGGGGTGGGCTGACCGGTACCTGGTGAATGAAGCAGGAAGGTGAGCGGCTGGCGAGCCGTTTCTTTCCGTGTGAGAAAGCACGGGCCCACTCAGCGTGGCTTCCCGGCGTGGCTCCCCTCGGCCCCCCAGAGAGACACGCGGATGTGAGAGAAACACATCGGCGGGCTGCCTCCTGCACGGCCCCCACCAGGGCACGGGAGGAGCCTGCCACCGAGGGACGTGCCCCGCCTGGAATCAAACCCGGGACCCTTTGGTCTACAGGTGGATGCTCTATCCATTGAGCAGCCCAGCCAGGGCTTGGGCTGCCTTACAAACATGACGTCCCAAGCCGCCCGCCTGTCGCCAGCGTGCCTGGTGTAAAGGTCAGGCAGAACAGCGGCTTCCCGGGCTCTGGGCGCCAAGAACCGCTCGCCGCCACCTCACCGCGTCTCAGAGACCTGCCCCCGACGGCACTCCCGATGGGGCCCTGCCCGGGGGCCCCGCTTAGACCGTCTGTGTGTTTGCAACGTCCCCGGAGCAGAACTGCTCAGGATGCACCTGCGCGGCCGCTTCCTAACCTCCCCTCAGCCCCACCGAAGGAAAGGAGGAAGGAGCGCTGCCTGGAAGGGACACCGCTTCCACTCGGGACGAAAGCTAAGGGGCCTGGGTCCCCCGGGAGGCGTGGCCTCCTCCTGCCTCGCAGGCTTTGTGTACGCCCCACGGCCCGGCCTGCCAGTGGGGGCTCAGGGGTGGAGCGTCCACCTATAAGCCAGGAGCTCACAGTTCGATTCCCGGTCAAGGCCATGTGCCCGGGTTGCAGGCTCGATCCTCAGGGGGGATTTGCAGGAGGCAGCCGATCCACAATTCTCTCCCATCACCGGTGTTCCCAGCTCTCTCTCCCTCTCCCTTCCTCCCTGAAATCAATAAAAACATATTTAAAATAAAAGGAAAAACCCAGGGCAGCGGTGACATGCTGACGGGCACTCCCGTGGGAAACAAAGTCTGTTGCGTCTGCTTTGTTCCAGAAGGAGCCTGGGTGCGGGGTGCAGGGGGCACAAGGACCGGCAGAGCCGACCACCGGGGCCCCGGGCTCGCACCCCTGGCAGCTCCCGGCCTCCCGGCTCGGGCTCTCCGTCCCCACGGTGTGAAAAGACGGGGCACAGAGCGCACAGGCAGGCGTTGGGTGCTGCTCTGGGCACTTCGCCTCGAAGGACAAAGCACTCGGCTGGGCCCTGGGTGCCCGGGGGCCCGGCTGACACCTGCTAAGCTGCTGCTCCGAGGAGCTGACTCCGGCCGAGACCTCCCCCACTCCCCTCCCGGGGCCGCAGGAGGAGGGAGGGGATGCCAGGCCCAGCCGGCGAGGGGGGAGAGGCTCACCCGTTCTTCTCCGTCTCCGTGTCGGAGAACACCGAGTCGGCACCGCCCCCGGGGCCCCCCTCGTCCCCGTCCTCCTCCTCCTCGTCGAAGTCGGAGGTGTTCAGGAAGTCGAAGCTCTCCAGGGCGCTCTCCACCGTCAGGCTCAGGCTGGAGGGCGTGCTGCGGCTCCCGGGCGGCTTGCACTGCAAGGCAGGGGCACCCGCACATCAGAGTCCCCACGCCCCCGACGGGGGGGGGGGGGACGGGGGGACGGGGGGAGGGGACTCCTCAGCGTCCCTGCGGCGATGGGACCCAGCGCCCGCTCTCACCCACAGGAACAGGTGACACTGTGTTTGTTGGAAGCTTCTGCTTTATTGTACTTTATTGGCATTAGAAAAACAAACGCATTTAACATATTCGTATAAAAAAGGAACAACGGTGCGTGAAATGGCACAGTCTCTGGGATCTGCCCCAGACGAATGCAGAGGGAAGCAAGCAGCTCAAAGACGAGACGAGGACACTGGCCAGGAGAGGAGCATGAGGAAGCTGGCAGGGGTGGGGGTGGGGGGTTTGAGGATCTGTTATCTATTTGCTCTACTTTTGTTGGAAATTTTTATAATAGAAATTTGGATGTTCCCAAACATCCCAGTGTTGCCTGTGGACTGAAGGGTCCCAGGTTCCATTCTGGTCAAGGGCATGGTACCTTGGTTTTGGGCACATCCCCAGTGGAAGGTGTGCAGGAGGCAGCTGGTTGATGTCTCTCTCTCATTGATGTTTCTAACTCTCTATCCTTCCCCCTTCCTCTCTGTAAAAAAAATCAATAAAATTTAAAAAAAAGTTCAAAAACATCCTGGTGTGGCTCACTGGCTGAGCGTTGACCTATGAGCCAGCAGGTCATGGTTCAATTCCTGGTTAGGACATATGCCCGGGTTTCAAGCTTGATCCCCAGTGTGGGGTGTGCAGGAGGCAGCCAATCAATGATTCTCCCTCATCATTGATGTTTCTATCTCTCTCTCTCCCTCCCTCTCTCTGAAATAAGTAAAAAAAATATTTAAAAAGAAAGTTAAAAAAACATCTATTACAACCTACATGGGGTTGGCATCTGCAGAACTTGGGAATCAGAGCTGCCATGTTCCTCTGCCTGGAGCTCAACCCCAAGTAAAACACAACCCAGGAAACAGGGAGCGACAGGAGCAGCCTCCAACTCCAGGAGGTCTCGTCTTCCCAAGATGGGAGCTGCTGGCAAGGCCCCTGCTCTGAGGGATGAACAGGACGGCCCCCAGAAACAGAGGGGGGCGCCCTTCACTAACCCACACATCCTGGGCAAGTGGCCTTAAAAGCTCATCCACATTCCCAGCACATCCTTTTCCTTTGCCTTGAGGAGACAGGAATGGTGGGCACAGTGAGGGGCCGTGGCTCTGGACAGACTCGCAGACATCACACACAGAACAACGCCCATTGCTACAGGCATGGAGGTGGAGAGAGGTACTTCCCAATAGTCAAGGGTTCGCTGGGGTGGGTGGAACGGGGCAAGTCCTGCAAGGTGGCAGAACTAAGGTCCTCCGTGCTGACTTCGGGACACAGGCGGGAAGGGCCTGGCGGGGGCTGTCCCTACGCCCAGGAGGCCACCCAGCACAGGTGCTCATGCATCAGAGCTGCTCAGTCGCCCTCGGGATCTCCGTCCGAGGGGAGGCATCATTTAGTCTCTCATCCTCAAGGTGCTATGCATCCTGGGAACGTGAAGGGAAAGAGAGAGAGCCATATCCAGCCGCTGCCGAACACCGGCCAGCGGGCACAAAGCCCTCGCCCTAGCCCTCACCTCCGCAGCCCTGTCCGGCCTCTGGGCCACAACTTCCTGGCTCTCCTGTGCTATGGTTGGCATCTGCAGAACTTGATCGTGTACAATATGGGTGTGTTTACTTATTATTATGACTTAAAATTAACTTCTTTTTTAATCCTCACCCAAGAATATTTTCCCATTGATTTTCAGAAAGAGTGGAAGAGAGAGGGAAAGACAGAGAGAAATATCAATGTGAGAGAAGCACATCGATGGGTTGCCTCCTGCATAAGCCCGACCAGGGCCTGGGCCAGGGAGGAGCCTGCAACCAAGGTACGTTGCCCTTGACCGGAATCGAACCCGGCACCCTTCAGTCTGCAGGTCTATCCACTGAGCCACACTGGCTAGGGCAGCATCATTGATGTTTCTACCTCTAGTTCTCTCTTAATTCCTTTCTGAAATATATATTTTATGAAATATATATATTTATATAAATATATAAATATATAAATATATAAATATAAATATATTGTGTGTGTGTGTATGTATGTATATATATATATATATATATATATATATATATATATATATATATATATTTTTTTTTTTTTAAATGAAGATCCCTGACTGGTTTGGCTCAGTGGATAGAGCGTCGGCTTGCGGATTGAAGGGCCCCAGGTTCGATTCTGGTCAAGGGCATGTGCCTTGGTTGCAGGCACATCCCCAGTGGAGGGTGTGCAGGAGGCAGCTGGTCGATGTTTCTCATCGGTGTTTCTGAGTCTCTATCCCTCTCCTTTCCTCTCTGTAAAAATCAATAAAATACATTAAAAAAAACAAAAAAAACGAGCCACTGTGTCCAGATGTGCGATGGGACAGGATGGAGGGTGAAGACACGCTGCTGCCGACGGGACAGGAGCCGCTCTGGCTGCCGCCCTCGCCCTCGCCCCTGGGGCCCCGCGCAGGCTTACTTTGAGGACATCGTCCAGGTGCATGACCTCCTGGCTCAGCTGCTGGAACTCCTGGTACTGCTCTTTGTGGGGCTCCAGCGCCAGGAACAGCCCGTGGAAGGCGTCCTCCAGGCTCCCGTCCAGGAAGGCCCGGCCGCCGTCCGGCTCCCCGCCGCCCGCCGGCCCCTCGGACGGCAGCCTCTCGGCGGCGGCGGCGGCGGCCGGCGCCTCGGCCGAGGTCAGCCGCTGCACCAGCTGCTTCGTGACGTTGCCCTCGAAGGCGTCCAGCTCCACCGGCTTCAGCTCCGAGGCCTCGTCCGACTCCCGCAGCAGCGCCTCCGCCACAGCCCTCTCCAGGAAGAGGCGCCCGGCGGCGGCGGGCCCCGGGGGCGCCGGGCGGGCCTCGGTGCTGGGCGGCCCCTCCGCGTCCTCCTCGGGGGTCGGCGTGGGCCCCGGGCCGCCTGCCGAGGAGCCGCGGGAGGACACGGAGCCCGAGTCCTCGGCGCTGGGGCGCCGGTGCAGCTCGGCGGGGGTCACGGTGATCTCGGGGCGGGCCGGGCTCGGGGTGGCGAGGGAGCCGGCGGCCGGGCCGGCGGGCAGGGCGCAGTCCCCGTTGGGCAGGTCCTCGAAGCTGAGGGACAGCGGCCTCTTCTCCTCGGCCGCCTTGTCGTTCTCGAAGGTGTCGTCCGGGAGGTTCGACTGCGGGAGGGAGGCGTCCGTGAGCGTTTTAAACTTCCCTCCGTGTCGTTTTTAAACACAGACGGGGTGTGTGGTGTGGCTGACTTCCGGATAAGCTGTAACTCCATTAGAATAGGAAGCCAGCCCGGCTGGGGTGGCTCAGCGGTTGAGCGTCGACCTGAGAACCAGGAGGTCATGGCTAGATTCCAGGTCGGGATGTTGCGGGCTCGATCCCCAGTGTGGGGGGTCATGCAGGAGGCAGCCGACCCGTGATTCTCTCTCATCAGTGATGTTTCCCTCTCTTCCTCCCCCTTCCTCTCTGAAACCAATAAAACTATTAAAAAAAAAAAAAAAAGAAATAATAAAACCCAGATCTCACATCACAGGAGCATTTTGGCGGTTGGTTTTGCTACAGCAAACACGCCTCTAAGAAGCTCCCTTTCCATGTGGAGGAGGTGGGCGTCGATGGGGAATCCTCAGCTTTCTCCTTTTCCCAGGGAAAGGCTGGGGCCGGGCCAGGAGCTTGTTCCCGAATCCCGGACCTCACGCTGTTCGCAGCCACACGTAGGGTGTGCAGCACCAATTAAAAAACCCTTTTTGGCCCAAACCGGTTTGGCTCCGTGGATAGAGCATTGGCCTGCGGACTGAAAGGTCCCGGGTTCCATTCCGGTCAAGAGCATGTACCTTGGTTGTGGGCACATCCCCAGTAGGGGGTGTGCCAGAGGGAGCTGATCGATGATTCTCTCTCATCGATGTTTCTAACTCTCTATCCCTCTCTCTTCCTCTCTGTAAAAAATCAATAAAATATATTTAAATAATTTTTTTAAATCCCTTTTTGTACCCCAGCCTGTGAGAATGCACATTAACTACATTCCCAGCAGAGCCCACTGGGAAATCCGGGAAATGTGGACTTGAAGAACATCTGTGACACTTGCATGCCCCCTACTGGGGATCGGGCCGACACCTGGGCCTGTACCCTGACCGGGAATCAAACTGTGACCTCCTGGTTCCTAGGTCAGCACTCACCCACTGAGCCACGTGGGCCGGCTCTGTTCTGCTTTGATTAAGTGGGCACAAACACCACAGGAAGCTAAGACCCGTGAACTAAGACCTCTTTAAAGGAAACAGCTTAAGTCTGAGTTCCTCCCGGGCAGCTGTTCCTTGTGAGCCCGGAGCATAAGGACTCCTGTACTCGGCCTCAGGCCTTCCGGGCCTTAGTGTCCCCGTCTCGGTTTAGAGGGAAAGCCTGTAGCTGTTACCGCAGGTCTCGGCAGAGCAGCGAGAAAAACCCCAGCACGGAAGGGGTGTCCTTAGACGAGAAAGACAGACGCCTCTCCCACCGGTTGCATGCGGGACGGAGTCCCCGGCCGGCCGGGGCGGCCCAGGGAGCAGACAGAGGAGGACATGCGGAGACACAGCAAGCACGCAGCCCCCGCCCCAGGGCCGCGGCGGCGGCTGGGCCCGCACTCACATAGGACTCCAGCACGGCCGGGGGCCTCAGCCTGAGGGAGGGCAGGTCGCACACGGAGCGGCTGCGGTGCAGCTTGGCCAGCAGCGTGTCCTGCAAGGCGCTCAGGGCGGACAGCCGCCGCGGCTTGTCCGGGGAGGGCTGCAGCCACCGCTTCCGGAGCGAGAGCGGGGGACAGGGAGAGCAGGGGACAGTTAGGCTTAGCGTCTCAGCAAGCGCTTCAGGTTAGAACACACGTGGCTGCACAGTGCCGGCGCGGCGCAGCGGACAGAGCGTGGGCCTGCGGACCGAGGGGTCCCGGGTTCGATTCCCGTCGAGGGCGTGTGTCTCGGTTGCGGGCTCCTCCCCGGCCCCAGCCCTGGTCCTGGCGCTTGCAGGAGGCAACCAATCGAAGTGTCTCTCTGTCTCTCCCTCTCTCTCCCACTCTCGCTAGAAATCAAGGAAAGAATATCCTCCGGCCGAAGCCGGTGTGGCTCAGTGGATAGAGCGTCGGCCTGCGGACTGAAAGGTCCCGGGTTCGATTCCGGTCAAGGGCACGTACCTTGGTTGCAGGCACATCCCCAGTGGAATTGTGCAAGAGGCAGCTGGTCGATGTTTCTCTCTCATCGATGTTTCTAACTCTCTATCCCTCTCCCTTCCTCTCTGTAAAAAATCAATAAAATATATTAAAAAAAAAAAAAAAAAAGAATATCCTCATGTGAGGACTAACAGAACAAGGAGGAATGCCGCAAAGGTTTGGGAGGAATCCGTGTTATTGCCGGAGTGGCGGGGAGCGCAGGGGAGGGGCCGGAGGGCAGAGAGGCCGGAGGGCAGAGAGGCCCCGCCTGTGCGCCCCGCAGGGGCGGCTGGGGTGTCGCCGGGGGAGTGGGGGATGAGCTTCAGAACCGCTTCGCTGGGAATGAGGAGAGGCCGGACGCAGGGTGTCCGACGAGGCCAGCGCGGCCTCGGGCCCCTGTCTCCGCCCCAGCCGCCACCCCAGAGCCCACGGGACTTACGAAGAAGGCGTGCTCTTTGAAGGGGGGCGTCTCGGGGGTGCCCTGGCTGTACACGGACATCCTCCGCTGCAGGGCGGCCGCCTTGCTCCCCGTGCCGGCCGACGGGGCCACGTCCTCCACGTCGAAGGGGCTGGAGAGCAGCAGGCCCCGGAGGGCGAGCGGTCAGGCACCTGCGTGACCGACCGACCGACCGACCGACCGACCGCAGGCCCAGAAGCACCTGATTTCACTCAAGGAAATTCTAACCAGTGGAATTCTACTCCACCCGCACACCTCGATATGCCTCTTCCCCGGGAGGCACAGCGTCTGGAGGGGCCGCCGTGGCTTCCGGAAGAAGCTCCCGGGTTCTGAGGGCCCCTGAGGGCCGGCCCGCTGTGGTCAGCACCGCCTGTCCCCCCGCGTCCCCGGAGGAGCCCGAAGAGGCCACTTACTACCACGCGATCTCCAGGTTCAGCTTGATGGTGCCGAGGTCGTTGATGTCCACGGCCAGCACCTGAGGCCGGGCTGCAAACAGCTCTTTGGTCTCGCAGGTCACGCTGCCCACCAGCAGGTGGGTGGCCAGCCCTTTGACCTCTGTGACCTGGGAGAGAGCGGAGGGGAGGCGCTGGAGCACAGCGGGCAGACGGGCAGGACACGGCCGTCATTGCTTTCTGAGTCACAGCGGACGTCGGAGCTGATGTTGTCAGGGACCGGGCAGCAGGAGGAGCCTGGGGACTCAGCCGAGGGTCCCCCGGCGTGGCTCCCACATGTGGCTCCCACACTCACCCCGCGTGGCCCACCCCGCGTGGCCAGGGAGACCGTGGCGCCGGGAGCTCTGTACCTTGATGGAGATGAGCCCGGCGATCAGGGGCAGGAACACCGTCTCCTCTCCGTCCCAGCTCTGCCTGCCGTTGACTTCGATTTTGCCTTTCAGCTTCCACCGCTGCCGGCCGTACTTCATGAAGATCTGGGAGACAGCAACCGGCACCCGTCCTCACCCGCCCCAGACCGAGCACCGCCTCCTCCTCCCCCGTCCCCCCCCCCCCCCCGCACGTCTGGGCTCCGAGAATGGCGCCGACGCTGAGCCGGGAGGCCCAGGGAGGGCTCCTTGTCTGGAAGGCCCAGGGTGGAGCGCTTTCTTCAGTGAAGAGCCTCGCCCCTACCCGCCTGCTCACAGCCCCACCCATCCACTCACAGCCCTACCCGTCCGCTCACAGCCTCCCCGTCCGCTCACAGTCCTACCCATCCACTCACAGCCCTCCCCGTCCGCTCACAGCCCTACCTGTCCGCTCACAGCCTCCCCGTTCGCTCACAGCCCTACTCGTCTGCTCACAGCCCTACCCGTCTGCTCACAGTCCCACTTCAACGCGACAGCCACGGACCAACTCCCAGGCCCAGCCCCTCACAGAAACGATGGGCATCAGCTAAAATCTCAGTGGCCAGAGCAAGAAATAAGATGCCCCTTCCCCAGCCGGTGTGGCTCAGTGGTTGAGCGCTGACCCATGAACCAGGAGGTCACGGTTCAATTCCCGGTCAGGGCACAGGCCTGGGTTGCGGGCTCCATCCCCAGTGGGGGGCGTGCAGGAGGCAGCCGATCCATGATGCTCTCATCACTGACGTTTCTCTCCCCCTCCCTCTCCCTTCCTCTCTGACATCAACACAAACATTTAAAATAAGCTGCCGATCGGCCACTCTGCAGAGCATCATCTCCGCTGCCAGATCCCGCGTTGGCTCACTAAGCTCTCTCAAACGTTTCTGCGTGCACGTTCCTGTGTCGACAGGAGGACGGTGCCTGCACAGCCCTCCCGAGAGCCCAGCGAGGCAGTGACGACGACGACGGGACAGGAACAGGAACAGCTCAGCCAACAAGGCTTCCTGCGAAGCTCAGGGCGTCCAGATGAAAGTTACAGAAGGGCTGTGTTCCTCTCCAAACGCTCCTGCTGGCTTCGTCCTCCCAGTAACGAGTGTAAAGAGGAACCAGAGACTTTGAGGAGCGGAGTCCTGGAGACCGGGCCCCTCCCGCAGGCCTCCCTGCCTCCCGCCCCCCCCCACCCCACAGCACTCACCTCGTACTGGTCCCCGGGGCAGAGGCGCGCGAAGCCGGCCAGACCTGGGAAGGGCAAGCAGTGGAGTGAGGCGCAGAACACAACTCCCGCTGCGCGGCCCGCACACCGGCCCGGGACACGCTCCCCAAGGGGGGACTTTGGGGAACTCGTGTAGTGATACTTGGGGCCCCCTGTGGGGGGAGCTACCGGGGTGGCGTCTCTGTGTGACTCTAAATGTTTTGGTGGCCAAAACTGGTTCGGCTCAGTGGCAGAGCGTCGGTCTGCGGACTGAAAGGTCCCAGGTTCGATTCCGGTCAAGGGCATGTACATTGGTTGCAGGTACATCCCCGGTGGGGGGTGTGCAAGAGGCAGCTGGTCGATGTTTCTCTCTCATCGATGTTTCTAGCTCTCTATCCCTCTCCCTTCCTCTCTGTAAAAAATCAATAAAATATATTTTAAAAAAATAATAAATAAATGTTTTGGTGTGTTGTCCTGGGCGGTGTGCTCAGTGGTTAGAGTGCTGGCCCATGTACCGACGGGTCGTGGGTTCGATTCCCAGTCAAGGACACGTCCCTGGGTTGCAGGCTCCATCCCCAGTAGGGGGCATGCAGGAGGCAGCGGATCCATGGTTCTCTCTCATCATTGATGTTTCTTTTTTCTTTTTTTTTTTTAATATATTTTTATTGGTTTCAGAGAGGAAGAGAGAGGGAGAAAGAAAGAGAAAAAATCAAAGAGAGAATCATAGATTGGCTGCCTCCTGCAAACCCCTACTGGGCATGTGCCCTTGACCGGAATCGAACCTGGGACCCTTCATTCTGCAGGTCGACGTTCTATCCACTGAGCCAAACCAGCCAGGGCTTATCATTGGTGCTTCTCTCTCTCTCTCTCTCCCTCTCCCTTCCTCTCCCTAAAAACAAACAAACAAACAAACAAACAAACAAAAAACAAATTTAAAAAATTATGATACGGGGCACACCAATAGGCATCGCCAGGTTAAGGGAGGCCTAACAGAGCACCCGCCGTGGCCATGACCTGCCAATAGGTGGCAGCAGCCGCCGGCGTGCTGGGGCTGCCCCGGGGACTCTCAGGGAGAAGCAGGCATCAGACACACTCCGTCCTTTCTGAGCGAGCCGCCTGTGCGGTGACGCTGCCCTGGGCTCTCACCCACCAGACGGGCCCCCCGATCGCACTCAGAGGTGACCCTGGGGAGCCTGCCTCTCCCAGGCCCGTGAGTGGCACCCCTCCGACGCCCCAGGCCTCCGGCGATCTGACCCCAGGCGCTGGGCCAGCCGGTCACTATTGCACCCACGGCACTGGCTCGTCCACCATCCCCTCCGGGAGGCGTGGGACTCGGGGCCGAGGGCCGCCATCCAGACGCACACAGCCCAGTCCTTGGCCGACAGCAGGAAGTTCTCTCTTTGGGGTTATTTCCCACAGATTTTTAGAGAGAGTGGAAGGGAGGGAGGAGACAGAGAGACACATCGATGTGAGGGACACACATCCACTGGCTGCTTCCTGCACCAGCCCGACCGGGGCCGGGGACCTGCCGCTGAGGTCCATGCCCTCGGCCAGAGTCGAACCCGGGACCCTGCAGTCCGCAGGCCGACACCCTATCCACGGAGCCAGACTGGATCTTTACTGCCGTCCTCTCCCCTCGGCCCCTCGGCGGCCGCCGGTGCTGGGCGGGGGCAGGGGAGGGGTGGGGACCGGGCAGGGGTGGGTGTGGCGGGAGGAAGTGGTGGCCAGGTCCCCGGGTGATGAAATGTCCCCAGATCGTGTCGGTGTGGCTGGGGCGGCTCCGTTCCCAGAATGAACACCAGATAAGCAGGTGGCTCGTGGCAACGCCGGGGGGTTCCTGGCCGCGGAGGACCTTATGGAGGGGGGCCGTTTCCGCGGGGTGCCCCCAGGAAGCCCGCCCCGCTGCGCTTCGGGGTGTGTGAGAGGAGGGAAGTGATGAGAAAGGAGAAGCGGCCCCAGGCCTGAGAGACCCCGAGAGAAGCTAGGGAGAGGGCCCAGCGGGTACAGTGGGCACAGCGGGAGGGGGGCAGGTGCAGGAGCCACGGGAAGGTCTCCGTCCCGGTCAGAAGCCCACGGCGGCCGGGGGTGCTGCTGAGCAGGGTGGCGAGGTCCCCGGGGGGACGGGGGGAGGGGAGTCTGGCCCCGGCACCAGCCTCTCCCGGGCCAGCAGCCCTGCAGCCGCAGACCCGGTGGGCGGGCCCCCTGGCTGCCACCGGCTCCCAGGCCCCCTCCCTGGAGCTGCCGCGGGACGGCCTGGAAGCCAGGGTCCCCGGACTCAGGCTCTTTTCTGTGGATTCTCCCCGAGGACACTTTCCCATTAAATTTTTAGGGAGCGTGGGAGGCACAGGGAGAGACAGAAACGGCGATGTGAGAGACACAGGAATCGGCTGCCTCCTGCATGGCCCCGACCAGGGCCCGGGCCAGGGAGGAGCCTGACAGCAGGTACATGCCCTTGTCCGGAATCGAACCCAGGACCCTTTGGTGCACAGACCCACGCTCTGTCCACTGAGCCACACGGGCCGGGGCCAGGGAGAAGCCTGACACCAGGTACGTGCCCTTGTCCGGAATCGAACCCGGGACCCTTTGGTGCACAGACCCACGCTCTGTCCACTGAGCCACACGGGCCGGGGCCAGGGTTCGGTTCCGACGAGCAGGCGCGGAGGGCCGAGCAGGGGGACGGGGCGGTGTGGTCACGCGTACCTTTCATCCGGATGCAGAACTCGCCCAGCAGGCCCTCCAGCTCCACCTCGATGGCGCACATGTTCTGGGGGACAGAGGCGGGCCGTCAGGGCTCGGCAGCTTCCCGTCGGCTCCGACCCACGGCTCCGGCCCGTGCCCGCTGAGCCGCCGCCGCTGCCCGCCCGGGAGGGATCTTCACCGAACGCCCCCCAGGCCCGGCGACCCTCCGTTAGAACACGTTAGAACCGACGATCAGAACGCGGGCGTGCTTTTTCGTTTTTACGGAGCGGATGCTTTCCCGGGGGTTTTCAGAGAGTGGGAAGGAGAAACATCGACGGGAGGGAGACACATCGATGGCGGCCTCCGGGTGTGCCCCAGCCGGGGCCGGGACCACGCCTGTAACCCAGGGACGTGCCTGGAACGGAACCCGGGACCCTTCCGTCCCTGGGCTCACGCTCTGTCCACGCAGCCACACCAGCGGGGCTAGAGGCCGGGCATTCTGTGAGAACCGGCCCGAATGCTACAAAAGGGCCGTTTCCGGGGGGAACGTGGACGGAAGAGACAACGGGTGGAAGGTGTTCGGTGAATCGGGTTGTGTCCTGACTTTAAAGACAAAGAAGCTAAAACAAGATGCTACGGGGCCAAACGGGGGGATGTGAAAACAGGAGGATACCGAGTGACTCCGGCATAAATGACCTTTCTCAGCCGGGGTTACGGTGTGCATGTTTATGTGGGGGACATGCATGTGACAGAGTTACCATGAAGACATCCGTGTGAGCAGAAACCGGTGTGGCTCAGTGGATAGAGCATCAGCCTGCGGACTGAAAGGTCCCAGGTTCAATTCCCGTCAAGGGCATGTACTTTGGTTGCGGGCACATCCCCAGTGGGGGGTGTGCAGGAGGCAGCTGATTGATGTTTCTCTCTCATCCATGTTTCTAACGCTCTATTTCTCTCCCTTCCTCTCTGTAAAAATCCAATAAAGTATATTAAGAAGAAAGAAAGAAAAAAAGAAAGAAAGAACGAAATGAAAGAAACCCGTGTGAGCCCAGCCAGTGTGGCTCAGGGGCTGAGCGTCAACCTAGGCACCAAGAGGCCAGGGTTCTATTCCCAGTCAGGGCACAGCCTGGGTCGTGGGTTCCATCCCCAGGTGGGGCCTGCAGGAGGATTCTCTCTCATCTTGGATGTTTCTCTCTCCCTCCCTCTCCCTTCCTCTCTGAAATCAGTAAAACTATCTTCAGAAACAAAAACAACACCCACACAATGGCCCTGCAGTCAGTCACCCAAGGGTCCCCGCCGGAGGCCGAGGCAGGTGCCCGCCTGGGGAGTGTCCCTCGGACCCTCCCGGGCGATGACGTCGCCGGGAAACCTGACCGGAGCGAGGCCTCCGGGGACGGAGAGCGCGGCCTCAATAATTCAGCCGTTCCGTCAGCCGGGTATCCGGTGGCCCCGCGGCTCAGCCTCCGGCGCCACGTGCTCGGCCCCGGGGACCGGGAACCAGGGAGCGGCTCTTTGTCTGCTGCGGGGCCGGAGGGACACTGCTGACCGCCCGCAGTGGACCGGCGGGAGGGCTCGCTGACCGCCTGCGGGTGCCCCCACCACGGCCTGCTCCGCCCCGGGGACCCTCGGGGTCCGCACGTAAAGGGAAAAACAGGGTACACAGCCCGGCCGGCGTGGCTCCGTGGCTGAGCATCCACCTCTGAACCAGGAGGTCAGGGTTCAACTCTGGTCAGGGCACAGGCCCAGTTGTGGGCTGGACCCCCAGTGTGGGGCGTGCAGAAGGCAGCCGATCCGTGGTTCTCTCTCATCAGTGATGTTTCCCTCTCTCTACCCCTCTCCTTCCTCTCTGAAGCCAATAAAAATAAAAATATTAAAAAAACAAAAAGCAGGGGAGACAGAGAGTGAGACTCTGAGGAGTGAGGCTGGGCAGGCGCCGTCCGTGCTCGGCGGGACCGCGGCGGCCGGCTGGGGGCACCCACCTCCGTGTACTCCTTGTGGCTCCGGTGCACCTCGGCCAGGCTCTCCCGGGCGGCCTTGCTGTGCGGGGACGAGGCGAAGGCCTGCTTCATCTTGTTGGCGCCGTCCTGCAGGCGCCTCTGGATGCAGTAAGCCTCGTAGAGCTCGTCCACCTGCCGGAGCAAGGGGAGGCCGGTGCTGAGCCCCGGGGGCGCTGAGCTCCGAGGGCGCTGAGCTCCGAGGGCGCTGAGCTCCGAGGGCACTGAGCTCCGAGGGCGCTAAGCTCCGAGGGCACTGAGCTCCGAGGGCGCTGAGTCCCAGGGGCGCTGAGTCCGGGGGCGCTGAGCTCCGAGGGCGCTGAGCTCCGAGGGTGCTGAGCTCTGAGGGCGCTGAGCTCTGAGGGAGCTGAGATCCGAGGGCGCTGAGACCCGAGGGCGCTGAGCTCTGAGGGCGCTGAGCTCTGAGGGCACTGAGACCCGAGGGCGCTGAGACCCGAGGGCGCTGAGCTCTGAGGGCACTGAGCTCTGAGGGAGCTGAGCCCCGAGGGCGCTGAGCCCTGAGGGCACTGAGTTCGGGGGCGCTGAGACCCGAGGGCGCTGAGACCCGAGGGCACTGAGACCCGAGGGCGCTGAGCTCTGAGGGCGCTGAGCTCTGAGGGAGCTGAGACCCGAGGGCGCTGAGCTCCGAGGGCGCTGAGCTCTGAGGGCGCTGAGTACCGAGGGAGCTGAGCCCCGAGGGCGCTGAGCTCTGAGGGCACTGAGCTCCGAGGGCGCTGAGCTCTGAGGGCACTGAGTTCGGGGGCGCTGAGCTCTGAGGGCGCTGAGCTCTGAGGGAGCTGAGCTCTGAGGGCGCTGAGCTCTGAGGGAGCTGAGCTCTGAGGGCGCTGAGCTCCGAGGGCCCTGAGTCCGGGGGCGCTGAGCGGGGCGGGGACCCGCGGGGAGGAGCGCACCCTCTCAGAGGGAGGCCGTGACCCGGCCTTCACTACCAGGGTCCCCTCTCCCCGCCAAGACCGACTGTGCTCTGAGCCGCTTTCCCAAGCGCAGAGGAGGGAAGGAACGGAGTACAGGGGGCCCAGAGGAGACAGGTGTGGTCCCCTGTACATGCCACAGGTGTGGGTTATCTGAACCTGCTACACGTGTGGGTTACATGTACACACAACAGGTGTGGGCTACCTATACATGCCACAGGTGTGATCCCCTGTACACGCCACAGGTGTGTCCCCTGTTCACGCCACAGGTGTGGGGCAATGAAGGCTGGTGCCTCCTGTGCTCACAAGAAGGGGTGATAATAAGCTTGCTTCCGAGGTAAAGACTTTGTTGTTTTTTAAATAAATGTGAGTATATATATATTATTGATTTCAAAGAAGGGAGAGAGAGAGAGAGAAACATCCATGATAAGAGAGAGAGTCATGGATCGGCTGCCTCCTGCACGCCCCGCACTGGCGATGGAGCCTGTGACCCAGGCCTGTGCCCTGGCCGGGAATCGAACCCTGACCTCCTGGTTCCCAGGCTGACGCTCAGCCCGAGCCCTGAGGTGAAGACCTGCAGGCGCCATCGTCAGGTCGCTGTGGGAGGGGTCACAGTGACAGCCGCATACTGTGCTTATGGGGAACTCGAGGCTCCTTCCTGCAAAGGGTGCTGGCGAGTTCTCGGCTCCACACGCCCGGAGCCGCTGTCGGGCCTCGTGGTGAGAGGCGCCTGCTCTCAGGCCAACAGCCACTTCGCGAAGGAGCCGCCCGCTCGGGGAGCAGCCCGTCTCTCGCTCTGGGGGCCGATGGGTGCGTCGCGATTGGGGGCCTGGCCCTGGGGCCTGGCTCTGTGAGTTGGGCTCGATCCCCGGTCAGGGCACATGCCCAGGATGTGGGTTCGATCCCTACATGGGGCGCCTACAGGAGGCAGCCGATAGGTGTTCCTCTCTCACATCAATGTTTCTCTCTCTCTCTCTTCTTTTCTCTGTGGAATCAATGGAAAGCCCCCTCGGGTGGGGTTTAAACAAAAAAGAAAGAGGGAGTCTAGGCCTGGAGGGGTGGCCCGTCGGTGCCGACATCCCTGGCCGGGGCTGGGGGTGGCCACACGTAGAGCTAAGTGGGGACCCCCGTGAGCTGGGCCAGTGCAATGCCAGGCCCGGGCGGGTCTGAGTTGCGGGTTCACCAGGACAGGGCAGGGCAGGGCCAGGAACCTGAACTTCCACACGCTCGGCGCCCAGGGTTCTGAGGCGGGAGGTGTGCCATCCACAGGCAGGAACACGCGCAGGGCGCCTCCATCCTGGCCGCCGGCGTGTCCCCCGGGGGTTCCGGAGACGCCCCTGGACCCCCGTCCCCACCGGCGTCTCCACCACCGTGACCCGGCCTGCTCCTTTGCGTTCTGAGAGCAGCCTGTTCTCTCTTCGCCCCGGGCGGCCTCTCTGAGCCGGACGGTCCCGCTCCGGGATGGAGGAGGCTGCCTGCGTCTGAGCCACAGCGGAGCCGCAGCCAGCGAGCAGATTAGCGGCCTCGCCCCGTGACCGGGCCTGCGGCAGCCTGCAGGGACCTGCAGACGCTCTCCCGCCCGAGACCGCGGCACCCACGGGGACCGACCGACGGGGAAACCGCCTGCCTTGTCGGAGCCGCCTCCTGGCTGTTTTCAAACCAAACAGAGTCACCTGTCCGCGCCTGCCGGCCCCACCAGTGCCTCCCAGCGGGCTCAGCGGAAAGGCAGCCACTCAGACCCGCCCGGTCGCGGGGACCCGAGCGGGAGCTGCAGAAGAGGCGCAGCCACGTGGGAGCCATCTCAGGGCCGTGAAAGGGAGGGATTCTGGGGGCCGGCTGGCTGGCGGGGCTCAGGGGTTGAGCATTGACCTAGGAACCAGGAGGTCAGAGTTTGATTCCCGGTCAGGCACAGGCCCGAGTTTCGGGCTCCGTCCCCAGTAGGGAGCAGACAGGAGGCAGCCGATCCATGATTCTCCCTCGTCATGGATATGTGTCACTCTATCCCTCTCCTTTCTTCTCTGAAATCAATAATAATGATAATGATAATAATAATAATAATCAAGAAACCCTCCCTGAACTACCTGCCAAGCTCAGGCCAAAGGGGGGCTGACCAGGGACCCGAAAACCAGGCAAAGGCGGGGGAAGGGGAGGAGGGGTGGCAGTTACCTTGCTGATGTGAAACTCCAGGCGCCGAATGTACCGCTCGATCGTTTTAATTTGCTGGAAGGAAAGGGAGCCGTGAGAGAGGACGGTCATCACCACGCAGAAGGTCCGGCCTGCGACCGGCCGCCGCTCTCCTCTCGCTCGCCCTGCCCCCTCCTGTCCCTGCGGCTACCTCAGCCCCAGCCCGAACCAGAGGGCACTTCCGTCTGCGCTGGGAAGGGGCTGCCGGCCACGGGGCGGGGCGATTCGCACCCGGGAGGCCATCGGTGGCTCCCTGGGTCTCCGTGGGGACGGCAGCACCTGAGTCCCCCCGACAGCGGAGCCCGTGCTCTCAGCTCCGAGAGGGACGCCCTTCGCTGCACGCTGACTCTGAACGGGAGGTGCGTGGTCCCATCGCTATGCCGCGCGTGTCAGAGGGGCCCGGCGGGGCGGGGCGGGGTGCCCCCTTGTCCCTGACAGCTGTCCCTATGCACCCGCTGCCTCCCCACCTCCCCACCACCCCCTGTCCGGAGCAGACTGCACCGCACACGGGCGCGGAGAACTGAAATCCCCGCATTGGAAACGGCTTCGGGGCCGGAAAACCACTTCTCCGGGGACAGGAGACCGTGCACAGCCTCCCCGGGATCGCAGGCTTTCTTGTGGAGCGTAAACTCAGTGCATTTTCCAGTCCAGGCGTCTGGTCTGGTGACCGGGGGCAGCTGGGATTTCAGAGAAGACGGGCAGGGCCTCCCCACGCCAGGGACGTCCTAAACGTCTCCGCGCCCGACGCCGACCGCCAGGGCGTTTCCTGGGCCTGGAGGTGGCGGTCCTGACGCCTCAAACTCAGGTAAAGGCTCGGGTTTTTCTGGGCTTAGAACGGTCACCGGCTCTCTAGGCTCTCTGTCCCTCGGAGGGGACACCAGGCTTATGCCCGCCACCCCCCCATCACAGAACGGTCACTCACCTTGTCCAGGTCGTACAGCACACCCTGAAATAAAACATAAAAACAATTAAAAGGTGTCTTCTGCAAAAACCGCCACCGACGTCAGCAGAGGGATTCGGGCTGCGTGCCCGCACGGCTGTGAAACGAAGACCAGCCACAGAGGTCTGCTGGGTTTTCTGGTATTTGCTTTAAAAGAGTAAAAATCTGGGTTATTTTAAATACCAGTGGGAGTGCTTTTTCGTTTTTGTTAACCCTCACCCGAGGGTATTTTTCTATGGATTGTTTCTAGAGAGAGTGGAACGGAGTGGGCGAGACACAGATAGAGAGAGCGAAAGAGTGAGAGAGCGAGAGAGAAAGAGAGATAGCGAGAGAGAGAGAGAGAGAGAGAGAGAGAGAGAGATCCTTGATTTCCTCCCACACATGTCCCGACCCAAACCTGCAACCGAGGTACACGCCCTTAACCAGAATCGAACCCCTGGCCCTTCAGTCTGCAGGCTGACACTCTAACCACTGAGCCAGACCGGCCAGGGTGGGTCAGCTTTTCTGGAAGGTTCTTCTTTGTATCTATCTCCATCCAGTAGGAGAAGACACTTAGCCACCCCCGCCCCCCCAAAAACAAAAACACCCCACAAAAAGCAAACCTGCAAAAACCCACACCTGCAAACCAACCAACACCCCACGGAGCCAGCCCGGGCGCGGCACCCACCAGGCGTGAGTTCCTCTTCATGTCCTTCAGCTGCCCCGTCAGCTTGTCCAGCTCCGTCTGGTGGACCTCCAGGTACTCGCTGCGAACACAGGAGGAGGCGACTGTGAACGCGGTGGCCGCTGCGGACGGATGGACGAGCCCGGGGTGCCGGCTCCCTCCGAGGGGGGCCTGGGCCTCACTGGACGGGACCCGGGTGGTTGGCTCCCTCCGAGGGGGGCCTGGGCCTCACTGGACAGGACCGGGTGCTGGGCTCCCTCCGAGGGGGGCCTGGGCCTCACTGGACGGGACCCGGGTGCCGGGCTCCCTCCGAGGGGGGCCTGGGCCTCACTGGACGGGACCCGGGTGCCAGGCTCCCTCCGAGGGGGGCCTGGGCCTCACTGGACGGGACCGGGTGCTGGGCTCCCTCCGGGGGGGGCCTGAGCCTCACTGGGCAGGACCGGGTGCTGGGCTCCCTCCGAGGGGGGCCTGAGCCTCACTGGACGGGACCCGGGTGGTTGGCTCCCTCCGAGGGGGGGCCTGGGCCTCACTGGACGGGACCCGGGTGCCGGCTCCCTCCGAGGGGATGGCCTGGGCCTCACTGGGGACCCGGGTGCTGGGCTCCCTCCAAGGGGGGGCCTGGGCCTCACTGGATGGGACCGGGGTGCTGGGCTCCCTCCGAGGGGGGCCTGGGCCTCACTGGACGGGACCGGGGTGCCAGGCTCCTTCCGAGGGGGGCCTGGGCCTCACTGGATGGGACTGGAGAGCCGGGCTCCCTCCGAGGGGGGCCTGGGCCTAACTGGACGGGACCGGGGTGCCAGCTCCCTCCGAGGGGGGGCCTGAGCCTGGCCCCGGGGCAGTGCGTGGGGACGAGGGGCTGTTGTTCCCAATCTCTCCACAGGCTTAAGCTCTGGCGCTGCCTCCGGACAGTCCAGGTGGTCAAAAGGAGACCCCCAGGAGGCTGAGCGCCGAACAGAAACACCGGCGTGGAGGGGAGTGGTGGTGGTGGGGGGCACAGGGATGGCGAGTGGGGGTGGCTGGGTCTGGGCCTCAGAGCTCTGTCTGGCTCCACCCAGCGTGCCTGGGGTGGGGGATGTTCCAGAACCGTCTTCAGCCGGCGCTGAAGCGGACCTCCTGTGCACACGGCTACACGAAGCCAGGACTCCACGGGCTCAGTCACACACGTGGCTCCTTCCCCTTCTCACTGTCTGGACACCACCCCGAACCCCAACAAACGTCCCATCTTTGGGGTTAATCTAAGGCTTCCTCGGTGATGGTGCAAGAATAAAACATCTACGCCCGCCTGGCATGGCTCAGGGGTTGAGCATTGACCTATGAACCTGGAGGTCAGGGTTCGATCCCGGTCAGGGCACAGGCCCGGGTTGCAGGCTCCATCCCCAGTGTGGGGCGTGCAGGAGGCAGCTGATCCATGATTCTCTCTCATCACTGATGTTTCTCTCTCTCCCTGTCTCCCTTCCTCTCGGCAGTCAGTAAAAATGTATTATTATTTTTTTAAAAAAAGAAAGAATAAAACATCTACTACAGAAACGGACATTTTGAAATGACCTCGTGAGCCTCGTTATTCCCGTGGCCCCGCCCCCGCGTCGGGAACAGAAAGGGGCCCCGCCGCCGGGGGGCGCTCTTACTCGAGCCCGCCCTTCAGCGCCCGGTACACCTCCTCCACGCGGGCGGGCTGCGGCTCCTTCGGGGGGCTGCTGTTCTTGTGCCCCAGGTTGTGCATCTTCTTCAGCTTGGCCTGGGGCTTCTTGAGCGCGGACGCATTCTCGATGAAGGAGTTACACCTGCGAGAGGGGGAGAGCAGGAATGGCGGCTCGGGGGCGACCGGAAGGATTCCGAGGGAGAGATGCCTCCCGCCGTCTCCTGTTTGTGCCCGTGTCTTTGGGGGAAGGCACAGCCCGGGCGGAAGGACGCGGAGGGGCCAGCCGATGCTGCGTTTCTCGGCGTTAGCGAAAGCGCTGAGGTCTGGGAGCGGCCTGGGCAGCGGCTTCCTCCAGTCAGGGGACACACACTCCGAGGGAAGGCGTCCCCTGTAACCAGGACCCCACAGGGAACCAAGGCCCCACGCCCCCCAGGGGAAATAAGGATCAGGCAGAAGGACAGACACCGACTGAAAAAAAACACGTGCGTTAGCAACAGCAGGCCTGAGCATCTCCTAAGTCAGACTCGGGTGTGAGCGACTGCCTTTGTGATAAAGCCCCGTAAGCAGGACACACGGCTGACCCTGCGCCGTGTGAAGGGACGGCACACGGGGCTGGGCTGACGGGGTTTTCCTAAGCTCTGCTTCCACGGAGGACGTTCGGCTTGGGTTTAACCTAAAGCCGGTGTTTCTGTGAGCGGCAGGGAGGCGGCCAGGATCCAGCCATGCCACGCCTGGGTGTGTTTTTTCAAAGGAAACAAAAGCACTAGCTCACGGTGATTCACACGCCCCCATGATCCCTGCAGTGTCACAGACAGGGTCCGAGGGGGAGGGAGAGAGTGGAGACGCTGCGATGGGCCTGCGTACGTACAATGGGGTCTGAGTCACCCAGACAAAGGGGGCATCCTGCCCTTTGGGACGTACTGATGGACCCAGAGAGTGTCATGCCGAGGGAGAGAAGTCAGATGGGGAAAGACAAATGCCGAATGATGTAACTTCCAGGTGTAATGTAAACACACACACACACACACACACCCGGCCCAGAGACAGAGAACAGCTGTGGTCGGTCTCCAGAGGTGGCGAGCTGGAGAGGTGAAGGGGGTCAAAAGGAAAAAAAAAAAGGGGGGGGGGAAGGTAGCAAACCAAACGTGTAAGAAAAGGACAACATAGGATGTTGCAGTGGATGAGTGACCAGCCTTTCTTGTTTTGTACAAAAACATGCAATGTCCACCCACCAACAGGCACAGGTGTGAGCGAGGTATCCCCAAAGGGAACAGAAAAGGGGAAAACCCTGAGCGGACCTCTGACCTCACGGGGGGACGTGGAACACCGGAGGCGGTTTTTACAAAGTGCCCCGTGACGGCGGAGGCGTGGGGACGGCAGATCTGCGTAGCTCGGAGGGGACACACGGCTCAAACACGGGAAGCTCTTGGGTGATGTTTATCAAAGGACCTAAAAATGGGGGTGGGGGGAGTAGGGAGAGCTACCCCCGAATATTTGCAGCTTTTCCTATATCTCCAGCCACCTCCTTTGCAGGAGAAAATCTGAGTGATGGAAAAGAAACGTCACAGGCCGGCTGGTGTGGCTCAGTGGTTGAGCATCGACCTATGAGCCAGGAGGTGACGGTTCGATTCCCGGTCAGGGCACAGGCCCGGGTTGCGGGTTTGATCCCCAGTAGGGGGGCGTGAAGGAGGTAGCAGATCCGTGATTTTTACCTTTGATATTTCTCTCTCTCTCTCTCTCTCTCTCTCTCTCTCTCTCTCTCTCTCTCTCCTCCCTCCCTCCCTCCCTCCTTTCCTCTCTGAAATCAATTAACAAATACATATATTTTTTAACAAGAAAAGAATTAACAGTGCTCCATTGGGGTGGCTGACATGTTTTCCAAGGCAGAAATGAAAGTCAGAAGTGTGTCCATGTGCATGTGTGTGTGTGTTTACACGTGTGCGTGCATGTTTGCATGTGCGCGTGCATGCTCCCTTGCACGCTGCCGAGGCCGGTGCACACATGCTCTGCTCAGCACCAGAGCTCGCTGCTCCTCAGCCGCACCCGGGGAGCCCGGACTTGCCTGGACCGCCGCTCCTGCAGGCCGCTGAACCCCGCGAAGGACTGGCTGCGGATGATGCCATTGGGCCCCCCGGGCGAGAAGGACTGCGTCCCCACCAGCATGATCTCGGGGAGTCTGGCCGGCAGCCCTGGAGGAGGAGAGTCAGGGCAGGTTCAGACAGACAGCCCTACGCGTGTCAGCCGCCAGGCAGGTGCACGGGGGCAGGTGAGTCAGGAGCCTACGGGCTGGGACCCGCCGCCCAGGCCTCCCTGAGCGGAGGGGGCCCTCAGGGGCCGGGCTGGGACCCTCCTCCCCAGGCCTTCCTGAGCGAAGGGGACCCTCCTCCCCAAGCCTCCCTGAGCGGAGGGGGCCCTCAGGGGACGCGGAGGCCGGCCTCCGGGACAGGGACAGCCCAGAAACAAAGGCCGCCCCGTCATCGGCACCCGGTCTCCGGGGACTTGTTTTTTAAACAAGCTTCCACCACGCCTTCAGACCGACCTCCCTCCGGCTCCTTCCTCCCCGACAGTGACTTCTCACTCCCCGGAGAGAAAGCCAGGCGCTCTCTCTTGTTTTTTCATATTACGTACATTTTTGGCTCTTATCCTTTTAATCATTTTTTTAAAAAATTGAGTTATGCCATCGAAACTGGTTTGGCTCAGTGGATAGAGCGTCGGCTTGGGGACTGAAGGGTCCCGGGTTCGATTCCGGTCAAGGGCATGTACCTTGATTGCAGGCACATCCCCAGTGGGGGGTGTGCAAGAGGCAGCTGATGACTCTCTCTCATCGATGTTTCTAACTTACTATCTCTCTCCCTTCCTCTCTGTACAAAATCAATAAAATATGTTAAAAAATTGAGTTATGCCCAGCTGGTGTGGCTCAGTGGTTGAGCATTGACCTATGAACCAGGAGGTCATGGTTCGGTTTGATTCTCAGTGAGGGCACAGGCCAGGGTTTCGGGCTCGATCCCAGTGTGGGGCGTGCAGGAGGCAGCTGGTCCATGATTCTCTCTCGTCATGGATGTTTTTCTCTCTCCCCCTCTCCCTTCCTCTCTGAAATTAATAAAATGTGTGTGTGTGTGTTTTTTAATTGAGTTATTTATATCCAGTCTGTCGGTTGTGTAAGCACAAGCAGTCAGTCCCATCACCCCGAACATCCCCGTACCTGCGTGGAGGGACTCCTGGTCCCAGCCAGCCACGGATGCTTTTAAAGCTTATTTTTCAAAATAAATGTTAAATTACACACACACACACACACACACACACACACCCCACACACCCCACACCCCACAAACACGTCGTGATGTTTACTCCTTTCAACAGCAGCAGCAAAAGCACCGAGAGCCACGCCCGCACCCAGGCTGTCTGCCTCGCTTTCAAACCCCGCGTTCCCAGGCTGCACCCAGCGGGACGCCCTGCACCGGGCGCTTCAGAGAGGAGCGAGCGACACTCGGCTCTCTTCCTCCCCGGAGGGTCCTTGTGGGTGTTTTTTGTTTTTTTAATCTTTTTATTGATATTTAGAGCGAGAGGAAGGGGGAGGGGGAGAGAGAAACATCAATGATGAGAGAGAATCACTGATCGGCTGCCTCCTGCACGCCCCCCACTGGGGATGGAGCCCACAGCCCGGGCCTGTGTTCCTACAGGGAACCGAACGAGCTCCCTCTAGGTTCGTGGGTCGATGCTCAACCACTGAGCCACACCGGCCGGGCCTCGCTGAAGTGTATTTGGAAGATAAGCTCCAGCCTGTGGAGACAGGAGCGCCCCCCAAAGAAAGCCGGACAGTGGAGGCGGCAATGAGAACCCCAGAGAAGAGAGAAGAAAGGGGAGAGGGAGCCGCAGCCAGAGGTGCACCCGCTCAGTGCCCTGCACCCCGCTCAGTGCCCTGCACCCGCTCAATCCCCCGCACCCCACTCAGTCCCCTTGCTCCCTGGGGTCCAGACTCACCGGTGCGGACCCGGCCCCATGGCCACGTGCAGCCGCCCAGGCTGGGCCCCAGACAGCGCCCTGGGGGTGCCCGGCAAGGACCTGCCTAACGCCCCGCCCCGCCCCAGGGAAGCCGAGGGTACCCAGGGGGACAGGAGGAGAGGGGAACACCGCTACTGGGATGTGCACCGGGGGAGGCTGCCCGCACAGGGAGGGGGCCGCCCGCCCGGGGAGGGGGCCGCCCGCCCGGGGAGGGGGCCGCCCGCCCGGGGAGGGGGCCGCCCGCACGGGGAGGGGGCCGCCCGCACGGGGAGGGGGCCGCCCGCACGGGGAGGGGGCCGCCCGCACAGGGAGGGGGCCGCCCCGCACAGGGACCGGGTCCCCAGAGGCCGGACGCTAGCCCCTCCCCAGGGAAGAAGGCCCGGGTCCCGGCTTTCCTGCAGGTCCAGGCGCTGACTCACCCGCGGGGCACTCACCAGCGCTTTGATCCGGGCGGGGCGTGCGGGCACCCACTCCTGGGGGGGGGGGGCGGGGGGGCTTCTGCTTGGGACATTCTCAGGAATGTTCCCTCCCACCCCCACCCCAGAAGCTGTGCTTTTAAAAAAATAATATATATTTTTATTTACTTCAGAGAGGGAGGAGAGAGAATCATGGATTCGCTGCCTCCTGCACACCCCTCACTCTCCCTTCCTAACCATGCACCCCCCCCCCCCCGCCCGCTGCACCCCCCTCTCCCCTCCCCCTCACACACACACACACACACACACCTGGTCCAGGAGCAGGAGTACAATTTCGTCTGGAAGAGGCCCGCAGGCCAGATGTAAATAGTCTGCTAGGGGCAATGAGTATTTGGGGCGAATCCTAAAAATAGGAGTCTGCTTATTACATGGCGGCAAGGTGCCTATTACAGACAGGCGACTAATGAGAGAGAGAGAGAGAGAGAGAGAGAGGGAGAAGGGGGGGGGGAGAAACATCCAGGATAAGAGAGAATATGGATCAGCTGCGTCCTGCACGCCCCCTCCTGGGGATGGAGCCCACAACCCAGGCCTGAGCCCTTAACTGGAATCGAACCTGGGACCCCTCCTGTTGAACCAACAGGACAGATTGATGGATGTTTCTCTTTCCCTTCCTCTGAATATTTTTATTGATTTCAGAGAGGAACGGAGAGGGAGAGAGAGAAACATCAAAGGTGAGAGAGAATCAATGAGTGGCTGCCTCCTGCATGCTCCCTAATGGGGATCAAGCCCACAACCAGGGCCTGTGCCCTTGACCGGAATCGAACCCGAGACCCCTCAGTCCCCAGGCCAACGCTCTATCCAGTGAGCCAAACCAGATAGGGCAAAAACATTGTGCTTGGCACGGTGTCCGCTGACCGCATGGAGGCAGGTAGGACCTGGGATCGGACTGTAAATATAGCCTGTGGGGTAGCTCACCGCAGAGGAAGGCGAGGACATTATCTGAAAGCTTTTCTGACTCAGCCTCCGGAATCGAGCGAACACCTATTTCCTACGGCGGTTAACTGGTTCCTGGCCTCCGAACTGGCAGGAGAATACAGCTCAGCCCGGCCGTGTGCGTCGACCTATGACCCAGGAGGTCAGGGTTCAATTCCCGGTCAGGGCACATGCCAGGGTGGCGGGCTCGGTCCCCAGTGGGGGGCGTGCAGGAGGCAGCTGATGAATAATTCTCATCATTGATTGTTTCTCTCCCTGAAATCAATAAAAAATATTTAAAAAAAGAAAATACAGCCCTGATCGGTTTGGCTCAGTGGACAGAGCATTGGCCTGTGGACTGAGGGTCCCGGGTTCGATTCCAGTCAAGAGCATGTACCTGGGTTGCGGGCACATCCCCAGTAGGGGGTGTGCAGGAGGCAGCTGATGGATGTTTCTAACTCTCTATCTCTCCCCCTTCCTCTCTATAAAAAATCAATAAAGTAAAAATAAAATAAAATAGAAATAAAACACAGCTAGCACACAGACCCGATCGCGTGCGGGAGGAGCCATGAAGCTCTGGCCCCGGGGAGGGAACAGGCAGGCTGTCCTTTCCCACTCGGGCTGCATTCGTCATTTCATTCCTGTTGTTATGACAACACTTTAAAAAGCAGCACTTGAAGCGCTCAGCATTCCGGCATCTTATTATAGACCAGCGCACAATGCAGCACGAGGGTGTGAGGCACAGGCTGGCGGGGCCGTGCGCAGGGAGGGACCGGCCGCCCCAGCCCTGGCCCCGGACTTTTTCTTTTCTTTTTTTGCTTTTCTTTCTTTGCTTTTTCTTTTCTTCTCTAATATATTTTTATTGATTTGAGAAAGAAAGTGAGAGGGAGAGTGATAGAAACATCAACGACAAGAGAGAAGCATGGATCGGCTGCCTCCTGCAACCTGGGCCTGTGCCTTTGACTGGAATCGAACCTGGGACCCTTCAGTCCGCAGGCCGATGCTCTATCCACTGAGCCAAACCAGTTTTGGCTGAGCAGACATTTGTAAGAGCTGGTTTTCCATGGCGGGGTCAGTTAGCTATTCGGTGAGCACCTGCCGACCACCAGCTGCTGGAACGCCCGGCTGCTGGGGGGCTGTCACTCACGCTGCGTGTCCTCGGACCGCATCGCTGACCGGGGGCCGACCACGCGCAGAGCGCGGACCGCAGGCGCGGCGAGCGAGCAAACGGGACGCACAGAATCTGGAACGTGAACTAGGCCACGGCTTCCGAGAACGACAGGAACGAGAACGACAGGAACTCAGGCGTTGTGATCCGAGGAGGGAGGGGATTGTTTTTCGGCACCAAAAATACGGCACTGCCCCCTCCAGCTGCTCCGCCGGGGGTATGCGGGCAAGCAGACGGGGCGGCGGCGTGGACAGGTGGCTGGACGCAGCCGGTCACTGGGCCCCGCCCTTCAGCCGCCCCCTGGGTGACACCGGGCACAACCACTATTCGCGGGGAGAAGGGGCCGGGTCTGAACCCCAGGTACGCGAGCATGTGCCATCGTCAGCGAGAGCACGCTTCAGGTGACCCCTGGATACGTCACCTGTCACCCGAGACACTGTGGCCCCCTCCCAGCTCTGACGAACGGGAGCCTGAATGTCCACAGCCTAAGAGATCGTCACAGTGTCTTTGTAAAAAGCAGCAACCGGCCAGTGTGGCTTAGTGGTTAGGTGTGGACCTGTGAACCAGGAGGTCACAGTTTGATTCCCTATCAGGGCACGTGCTCAGGGTGCGGGCTCCATCCTCGGTAGGGGGCGTGCAGGAGGAAGCTGGTCTAGGGTGTTCCTCTCTCATCGATGCTTCTATCTCTACCCCTCTCTCGTACCCTCTCTCAAAAGATCAATGAAAACATTTTTTTTTAACAACCGCAATGGCTTCCGATGTGCCCAGAGGGCCTGGTCTCTGGACCCCCTTTCCACCAAACGTAGGGCCTACGTGCAGGCCTGGCTGGTGGATCCGTTAGCCCCGTGGTCGGCAAACCGCGGCTCGAGAGCCACAGGCGGCTCTTTGGCCCCTTGAGTGTGGCTCTTCCACAAAATACCACGGCCCGGGCGAGTCTCTTTTGAAGAAGTGGCGTTAGAAGAAGTTTAAAAATGTGGCTCTCCAAAGTAATTTCAGCCATTGTGCGGTTGATGTTTGGCTCTGTTGGCTAATGAGTTTGCCGACCGCTGGGTCAGACTGGGAAGAAGGGAGACCAGCTCTTCCACGGAAAACCACACGCGCCCGCACCCGCCCTCCAGCGCCGGGGAGCGGGGAGCGGGCAGCGGGCAGCGGGTGCCGGTGGCCTCTCCTGGCCGAGGCTGCTTCGTCCCTCAGTGGGGACGGAGCCAAAAAAAAAAAAGACATCTGGAAAATATCTTAATGTGAAGAAACCCACGTTGAGGATCTAAAAAAACCCCAACCCAAAGGCGGCCACTTCCACCCGCACTGGGCCGAAGGCCACTGTGACCCAGTCCGGGCGGCTGTGCGGGGAGGTCCTGGGAGCCGGGGGAGCCGGGGGAGCCGGGGGAGCCGGCCTGACTTCCGTCATCGCCGGAGGTTTCCACGCGCCAAGCGCAGGCGCCAGGGAGCGCTGAGAGGAAACGCCAGACTCCGGCTCCGGGGACCGTGGCCTCCAACCGGGGTGGGGGGGTGACGGGCAGGGTCGGGGGGGGGGTGACGGGCGGGGTCGGGGGGGTGACGGGCGGGGTGGGGGGGTGACGGGCGGGGTGGGGGGGTGACGGGCGGGGTGGGGGGGTGACGGACAGGATGGGAGGGGGTGACGGACAGGATGGGAGGGGGTGACGGGCGGGGTGGGGGGGGTGACGGGCAGGATGGGAGGGGGTGACGGGCGGGGTGGGGGGGTGACGGGCGGGGTGGGGGGGTGACGGGCGGGGTGGGGGGGTGACGGGCGGGGTGGGGGGGGGTGACGGACAGGATGGGAGGGGGTGACGGGCGGGGTGGGGGGGGTGACGGGCAGGATGGGAGGGGGTGACGGGCGGGGTGGGGGGGGTGACGGGCGGGGTGGGGGGGGGGTGACGGACAGGATGGGAGGGGGTGACGGGCGGGGTGGGAGGGGTGACGGGCGGGGTGGGGGGGGGTGACGGACAGGATGGGAGGGGGTGACGGGCGGGGTGGGAGGGGGTGACGGGCGGGGTGGGGGGGGTGACGGGCGGGGTGGGGGGGTGACGGGCGGGGTGGGGGGGGTGACGGGCGGGGTGGGGGGGGTGACGGGCGGGGTGGGGGGGGTGACGGGCGGGGTGGGGGGGTGACGGGCGGGGGGAGGGGGTGACGGGCGGGGTGGGGGGGTGACGGGCGGATGGGAGGGGGTGACGGGCGGATGGGAGGGGGTGACGGGCGGGGTGGGGACAAACCTCACTCTGCTCCCCAGGATGGCATGGGTTTTGCTGGAGGCAACTCGAGTGACACCCTGGGCGGAGGCAGGTGGGGTGAGGACACCTCCGTGCCAGCCTCTCGCAGCCTCACACATGACCTTGGACAAACCTCACACGTGACCTTGGACAAACCTCACACGTGACCTTGGACAAACCTCACACGTGACCTTAGACAAACCCCACGTGACCTTAGACAAACGCCACACGTGACCTTGGACAAGCTTCATGCCATGACCTTGGATAGACAGTTGACTTTTCGCGTGTGGAGCGCACCTGGGAAGGCGGCCCTCCCCCCACCGGAGCGGCCTGGTACCAGGGGAAGAGGGGCAGCCTGCTGGCAAACCAGAGCCACCAGCCCTGGGAAGACCCCGTCCTTGCACACCCACAGGCCTTTGCAATGCTCCAGCCCGGATTACCTGTGCCTGCCCACTGGCACACCCTTTTGCCTACTTCCCCTGTGATCTGTGTCCTTTTACCCAGTGTGAGCAGCTGACTTTGGGGGGGGGGGGCAGATTGCTGAGGGTGACCCACGGATTGACGGTTCCAGGAAGCTGTCCCTGAGGCCGGGCTCCTCCTCGCGGGAGGCACGCCGTGCCCTTTGCGTCCATCTGTGTTGCTTTTGTGTTTGCAAAGGGCCCTCCCCGTCCCGGCCCGGCCCCCGCCCCCCGCCCCCGCCGTCCTCCTCGGGGACAAGGACGGAGGAGGCGCCGGAGAAGGGCGCCATTGTTCCTCGGCGGCTCCGGACAAGGTGCGGGAGGAGGAAGAGTCACCTCCGGGCCCAGAGGTGAGCCGTGGCGCCAACCCCCAGGGACGCGTGGCACAGAGGGCAGCGCTCGGAGACGGCCCCGCCAGGCCTGTCCCGCCGCCGCCGCCGCCGTCACTGACAGCCCGAGGTCATCACGGTCCCCGCAGACCTTCCTCGCTGCCCCCAGCTCGCCCTCCTTCAGCGTCGACGGGAAGCGAGGCCACAGGCTGTGCCCGGTGGATGCCCAGCCCCACGGACACAGCGAAGGACAGCCCAGGACCCCGTGCCCACAGGGGGCGCCGATCCTCCTGGTCTTCGGTCAGGACGGCCTCGCTCAGGCCCCCGGGCGAAACGAGATCGCCGGCCACCCACTCAGCCTCTCCCCTGCCTCCGACGCCCTCGAGCCCCCACTGCCCGATGACTGTCGTCCGATGCATCCCTGGAACAGGAGCACTTCCGGTGAAATGGGTGCCATCGATAATGACACTGCAGCCCCGGCCGGCGTGGCTCTGTGGTTGAGCATCGACCTAGGAACCAGGAGGTCAGGGTTCGATTCCCGGTCTGGGCACAGGCCCTGGTTGTGGGCTCCATCCCCAGTGTGGGGCGTGCAGGAGGCAACCAACCCATGATTCTCTCTCCTCATTGATTCTCTCTCTCCCCCTCCTCCCTCCCTTCCTCTCTGAAACCAATAAACGCACATTAAAAAGTAACGCACAGATGAAGAGCAGTGGTGTCCACACTGGGCCGTGGTCCGTCCGGAGAGCCTGAGAAAACCGGGGATGAAAACATCTCCTATTCTTAGGGCCGGTTTCCAGCCAACGCGGGATGAGCGCACTCTGACCCAAAGGCCGTGGCCGCCGAACCGAGCGGAAGGACATGCGGCCGTTTGACGCGAATTCATTCACGACACACGTGCCCGGGGCGTAGGCCCGGCTGGCGCCCTCACAGGCCCGCGGGGCGGCTGCCCTGTTCGGGGGAATGGGTGAGGGCGGTGTGAGCATGCGGGTTTGAAGGTGGAGAGGAATGAGCAGGAGCAGCCGCGTCCCCGGCTCCTCCCGGCACGGCCACGGCGAGGGGCTGGCTCTCCTGACAGCTGCACGGCCCACCCTCCTCTCGGCTGGCCTTTGGGGACCCGGTGACGTGACACCGTGATGAGATGCCGGCCTGTCAGTCCCTCCTCCCCCAGCCCCAGCCCCCCAATCCCCTTGCCTCCTTGTCTGCATTCAGCTGTATTCTTTTCCGGTCCACTGGCCACAAACACAAGCTGTCTATCTCCTCCCTCCCGCCCGAGGCGTTCTGCTCGGCGGATGAACGTAACCTTGGGGAGGGATCTGTCCGGGGCAGGCTCCCCGCACACACACCCCCCACCTCCCCACCCCCGCCGGGGAAGCCCAGGTGGAGAGTCAGGTCTGGCCCGGCAGGCCTGGCTCCGCGGTTGAGCATAGACCTATGAACCAGGAGGTCAAGGTTTGATTCCCGGTCAGGGCACATGCCAGGGTGGTGGGCTCGATCCCTGCTGTGGGGTGTGCAGGAGGCAGCCGATCCATGATCCTCTCCCATCACTGGTGTTTCTCTCTCCCCCTCTCCCTTCCTCTCTGACATCAACAAAAGGTATTTTTTAAAAAAAAGAAAGGCAGGCCTGCCATTGCCCCGGGCACCCACGGTGAACTCCATGGCTCCCTCCCACCACCACGTCCTGCGAGAAGAGCAGGGAAGTGCTCTGAGACGTCTCGCTGCTTTTCAGAAGGAAAATAAGACAGGTTTCGCCCCCGCCTGCCTGCACCTCCCCCTCGCCCCCCTCAGCGAATGCCCACACACACCGGGAACGCAGTGACAGCACAGTGAAACACGGGCTTATAAACTCTTCACCCCGGGGGGGCCATCAGCTGCCGATCGGAGCATTTAACTCGCGTTTGGTGTATGCGTCACCCTCCACAGCTACCTTTGTCTCCTGTCACCAACGGGGGAGCCAGAACCCGGGAATTAAACCAAAGCACCAGACAGGCGGCTGAACACATGACCTCACATTTAGGGCCATCATGGGGGAATTGTGGGGGGAGGGGGGGAGGTTAATGGACTTCACGGCTCCAAAGAGGAATTCTGGTGTGAGTTTAGGTACCAGCATCTCCGGACATAAAGGCTGCCTCCTTTGCCCAGCCCCGGCCGGCGTGACTCAGGGGTTGAGTGTCGACCTGGGAACCAGGAGGTCTCGCTCGGTTCATCCCCGGTCAGGGCACAGGCCCGGGTGGCGGGCTCCATCCCGGTGTGGGGCGTGCAGGAGGCAGCCGGTCCGTGATCCTCTCCCATCATGGCTGTTTCTCCCTCCCCCTTCCCCTCTGAAATAAATGTTACAAAGGCCGGCCTCTCCCGGCCTCCTGGGCTCTCTCGGTCACCCTGGAAGGGGAGGGACTTTTCGGCTGGAAATCACTGTCCTTCCAGGAGGCAGGAGAGCATTTCCGCAGTTTGTGTCCGAGGACTCAGAGTCTGAGCCAGACCCTGTGGTGCCCTCGGCCCCCCCCCCCTCCCCTTCACGAGGGGCCCCAGTGCTGTTTCTCTGTTTGTGCTGAAGATAAAACGTGCAAAGTCTCACGCTGGATTGTCAGGGGCCGGGAGAAGCCGCGGCGACCGGGGCCTTTTGAAAACGAGAAATGCAGCCCGGCTTCCCTGCACAGCCTCGGCCTTTAGGTCTCAGAGGCTGGGGAGCAGCCGCCTTCCGGACAGACGGACCCAGGGCCTTCCTGGGGACAGCCATGACTTGGCGGGATCTGAAGGGAAGGGGCTGCCTGGGGAGGCTGAGCCCAGGGCTGGGCCGGAGGAAGTGGGGGAGGGGGGCGCTTCCTCTGGCAGCTGTTACCCCGGGGGACACACCCCTGCAACTTATTCCTGCAGAAGCCCCCCCCCCCCCCATCTCCAGCTCCTGGCTGCTGACCAGATAACCCCAGAGCGGCCTCACGCTGCCAGTCCATCGGGGTCCCGGCCCACACCCCCTGCCGGTGACAGACAGCGGCCAGACCCAGTGGGATGGAGACGCAATGGGGTGGGGGTGGGTGTTGGGCGGCGCCTGCGAACTCAGAGGCTGGTCCAAAGGCTGGAGGGGAGCTCAGGGAGCGGGAATACTGGGGTGGGGGCAGGAGGGGAGAGAGAGAGAGAGAGAGTCAGAAAGGGAAGGAGAAAGCAAGGATGGGGCGTCAGGTACCACAGGGGTGAATGCCCACACCAGATGCCCAGCCCCATAGACAGGGCCGAGTACAATTTCTCTGGGAATGGGGGTGACAATGGGTCAGTCCTAAGCACCCCCCTCTACCCCCCTCGACCCCAGTGACAGCCAGGCATGGCTTGGAGCCAGAAGAGGGGAGCAAAGCCGCCCGTTTTCTCAGACAATCATTCTCACTCAGTCTCCCAGGCCCACAGGCATCTCCAGGGAGAGGGTTCCAGCTGCCAATCTCCCCTGCACACCCCCCTCCCACCCCCCATCGCCTCTCAGCGGCCGTCCTCTCGGTTTCCCGCCGCCGCCCTCCTGCTCCCCGGGAGCCCTCCCTTCTGGCAGGACCGGCAGCTGCGGCCCCTCCGCTCCGAGGCTCCGCTGGTCTGACGTCAAGCAGCGCCCTCTCCCTTTGGAAGGAGGCGCCCGCCCGCCTCCCGCCTGTTGAGCAGTGACCTAGGAGCCTGAGAGGCCCGGGTTCGATTCCCGGTCAGGGCACAGGCCCGGGTCACGGGATCGCTCCCCAGTAGGGGGCGCGCAGGAGCAGCCGATCGTGGTTCTCTCTCTTCATTGGTGCTTCTGCCTCTCTCTCCCTCTCCCTTCCTCCCTGAAATCAATACAGACATATAATAATAATAATAAATAAATAAAAAATGGGGCATGCTCCCTGCCCCTGTCCCCCAGGCACAGAGAGGAGGTGTGAGGCACAGAGAGGACCTGTGACGGGCGCTCTGACCTCAGGTGCATCACCCCCCCCACCTCCCCAGACCCCGGTGGGCATCAGAGCGACGCGTTCTCCTCGCCCTCCCCCCAATTCTCGGCCCCCACCCACCGCCACCGCCACCCTGGGGTCCAGACACGCGGGGGGCGCTCAGCCCAGGCGCCAGGGGCAGGCTCACCCGACCCCTCCACCCGGAGCCGATCGCCGGGGGAGCGATCGCGGGGCACCGGCACCCCTTGCCCAGGGCGCAGAGCCGGGGTCCTGGGCGTCTTCCCCGGCACTGCCTCAGCCCCTCACCACCGTCCCCCGGTCTCCTCAGGTCCCCATTCCCCCATTCTCTCCTCAGGCTCCCCATTCCCCCCATCCCCTGGCACCTCAGTCCGGCCAGCGCACCCCTTCCTGGCGGCCACGCCGCGTCCCTGAGGGGGCTCGGGGGGCTCGGACCCCAGGACGCCAGGTCCCCGCACACCGGCCCCGCACACCGGGCGGCGGGAGCCCGGAGCCGGAGGCCGGGCGGTCACGTACCTAGAGAGGGCGGCCCCTCCGCATGACAGGCCGCTCCGGGCGGCGGCGCTCGCAGACGGGGCGCCGGGCCGGTCCCCGAGGTGCCGGGCGGCGGCGCGTGCAGGGCGCCGGGGCGGTGAGCGGCGGCGGAGCGCGGAGCGGCCAGCGCCGGGCGGGGGCGCGCAGGGAGCGCGGGCGGGGGGAGGCGGGGGCGCGCCGGGCGGGGGCGCGCAGGGAGCGCGGAAGGCGGCGGGCGGCGGGCGGCGGGGGCGGAGCGCAGGGCGCCGGGCGGGGGCGCTGGAGGAGCCGGAGCCCGGGAGCGCGGTGTGTGTGTGTGTGTGTGTGTGTGTGTGCGTGTGTGTGTGTGCGCGCGCGCGCGGTGTGAGTGTGTGCAGTGTGAGTGTGAACGTGTGTGGTGTGAGTGTGTAAATGGGGGTGTGGTGCGAGTGGGGGGACAGCCCATAACACCATTGTGCCCAGTGCTCTGTGCCTGCCAGTCACCCCTCCCCAGCCCACACCCCCCTCTGCCAGGCCCTCTGCACAGTGGGGACCCCGGGGCCGCAGAGAGCCTGGCGCTGCAGGAGCAGAGGTGGAGGGGGGGTCTGACCCTGCCCCCCCCCTCGCTGGGCCCCCAGGCCTCTGCAGGAGCTGGCACCAGCCTCCCCTCCGCCCTGGTCTGCTCACACACTCCCCTCTCAGCTGGAGAGGGGCTGTGACCGGACCGGCACCATCACCTTCCGAAATCAACCCAAAATCAGCCCCCTGCCGGGCCACCGAACCGACAGTGAATACATTACCCCCGCCCCCAGTGTCATCTCCTGTCACCTTCAAAATAGGTACGAGGGCTGAGGCCGCTGGAGGCGAATATTCACCATCACCGTTACAAAGACAAGGGCTTTGGTTCAAGCCCGTGGTCAGCCAACTGCGGCTCGAGAGCCACAGGCGGCTCTTTGGCCCCTTGCGTGTGGCTCTTCCACAAAACACCATGGTCTGGGCAAGTCTGTGTTGAAGACGCGGTGTTAGAAGAAGTTTAAGTTGAAAAAATGTGGCTCTCCAAAGAAATTTCAGTCGTCGTGCTGTTGGTATTTGGCTCTGTGGGCTAAGGAGTTTGCCGACCACTGGTTTAAGCAAATGTCCAAAGAGAGCAACCCATTCCGTCTTCCCCTGGATCCCCCCTGCTTCCTCAGCGGCAGCAGGCAGAGGCGGAGACAGGCCCGGGGACAGATGGCCTGGCTCTCCTGGACCCTCCCCGGACCCTCCCGGGCTCCAGGGGAAGATAACCAGCCACCTGCTCCAAGCCCCAGGCCCTGGAGCCAGGATGGCGCGGCCCTCCCCTCAGCCCCGAGGGCCGCGTTCGAGGAGGGAGCCGGTTCCACAGCTGTGGGCCTCGCCCCGAGATTCCTGTCCTAATGCACAGACAGCCGACCCTCCTCCGCTCACACTGGCCCTTGTCCGCAGAGACTCACGTTCAACTCTCGGGCCTGCTGGGATGCAGCTGTTTGGCTGCTTCGGGGTCGGAGTGTGCCTGGTGGGGGCAGATGCCCTTTCGGGGGTTTTCGAGGATAAAAGGGACTCCCGGGAAGAGCCCTGGCCCGGGGTTAGGGGGTTAGGATAAAGGGGAGTGGGAAACGCCGCATAGGGGATCCGACGTAAAATGAGAGCAATGCGCCTGCTGCTACTTCTTGACTGTGGAGTGGACGAATGACTGAGGAAGACTGATACTCTCCCGTCTCCCCATCTGTCTCCCCATCTCCCCGTCTGTCTCTCTGTCTCCCCATCTATCTCCCCGTCTCCCCGTCTGTCTCTCCGTCTCCCTGTCTCCCCATCTCCCCGTCTGTCTCCCCGTCCGTCTCCCCGTCTGTCTCCCCATCCGTCTCCCCGTCCGTCTCTCCGTCTCCCCGTCTGTCTCCCCATCTCCCCGTCTGTCTCCCCGTCTCCCTGTCTGTCTCCCCGTCTGTCTCCCCGTCCGTCTCCCCATCCGTCTCCCCGTCCATCTCTGCGTCTATCTCCCCGTCTCCCCGTCTCCCTGGAGAAGGGAAAAGCGGAGGGAGTGGAGCAGAGGGGTGGACACCCAGTCTCCTGCTTTCTGTGGGGAGGAGACACCCGAGGTTCTCCCGGTGAGATCCCACTCTGTCCGGCCTGGGAGCAGAAGGGCGAGACCAGCGAGCAGTTTAACTGGGCGAGCACGGCATGGAGTGGGGAGGCCGGGTGGGGGCAGAGAGCCGTGGAAGTGTCTCCTCCTCCGGGAAGCCCGCCGGGGTTACCCAGCCCTTCTCGGCAGCCCCTCCTGTGCTTGCGAGCAGTGTGCCCTGCATCCTTGAACTCCCGGCTCCACGGACAGCCCAGTCCCCGGGAGCTGGAGTTAGTCTCCTCACTGGCCTCCCTGCTCTCTATTTTATTTCTTTTATTGATTTCCGAGAGGAAGAGAGAGAAACATCAGTGATGAGAGGAAATCATGGATCACTGCCTCCTGCGTGCCCCACACTTGGAATGGAGCTCGCAACCCGAGCCTGTGCCCTGATGGGAATTGAACCGGTGACCTCTTGGTTCCTGGGTCGATGATCAACTGCGCAGCCACACCTGGCTGGGCAGGCCTCCCTGCTTTTGCCTCTTATGCCTCCTCTTCATTCCCAAGACATCAGTCAGAATGTTCTCTTTGAAAAGCAGATCAAATCACGTCATTTTGCTCAACACCCACCATGACGCCCACGGAGCAAAACCCAGATCCTTACAACGGACCTCTCGGCTCTCAGCTTCTCCCTCTCTGCATGCTCACATCACACCACGGCCACGCCGGTTCCCTGGCCCTTTCTGGAACATTCTGCCCTGTGGCTCAGTGGCTGAGCATCAACTTAGGAACCAGGAGGTCAGGGTTCAATTCCCAGTTAGGGCACATGCCTGCATTGCATGCAGGAGGCAGCTGATCAATGATTCTCTCTCATCATTGATGTTTCTATCTCTCCTCCCTTCCTCTCCAAAACATATATATATATGTTTTGGAGAGGAATATGTATATATTTGGTATATATGTATATTTGGTATATATGTATATTTGGTATACATATATATTTGGTATATGTATATTTGGTATATATATATTTGGTATATATGTATATTTGGTATATATGTATATTTGGTATACATATATATTTGGTATATGTATATTTGGTATATATATATTTGGTATATATATATATTTGGTATATATATATATTTGGTATATGTATATTTGGTATATATATATTTGGTATATATATTTGATATATATATATATATATTTGGTGTATATATTTGGTATATATATATATTTGGTGTATGTATGTATATATATATATATATATATATATATATATACACACACAAACATACATACACACACAATGGAACTAAAAACAAAACAAACACCACTAGAGGGGACATTGCCAAGGTCTCATTTAAAATCTTAATTATTAATTACTGTCTTAAATGCTGTAACATATATAATATTCAAGTTCATCTTAAATTTAGAAACATGTAAACAAATGGAGATGGGCAGGCAGTAGCCGTGGTGTGTTTACTGTCAGGAAATGGGGTTCTGTGCTGTTACAGATTCTGTTAAAGATGCTGTTATTCCCTCCAGCATGCCCGGCCAAGGCTCCCCACAGGAGAGCTGCAGCAGCCGGTATTACTCTTCAACACTCAGAGGATTCTCAGGGGAGGCCAGATCGGCGAGGGCGGCGAGAGGTGGGCAGGAAATCCGGCACTTTTCTGTGCCAAGTGATGGGCTATTCTGAGACCTGCCTGGGTCACCCGGCGGCGATCAGGTGGCAGCCGGGCTTGCTAATGCGTGCGCAGGCGCACCTCACGTTCTCGGGAACGCACGTCCACTCGCAGGCTCAGCAGCTCTGCTCCTATCAGCCACGTCTTGGTTAATCGCAGGCCGGGAGAACAGGAGGGGGGCTGTGTAGACGGGGGGCTGGGACGCGGAGAAAATCACCGTTAAATAGTAACGGCCACCTGTGCAGTCCCCCTTAATGGTTTCCTCTTATACCTTCTCTCCTTTAATCTCCTAGTGACTTTTCAGGGCGATGACAGTCACCACAGATATCCTCTTCATCACATCACCATCATCACCATCACTACCATCATCACCATCATCACCATGATCATCACCATGATCATCACCATCATCACCATCCCCAACATCACCACTATCACTATTATCATCACCATTATCATTATCACCATCATCATTACATCACTACCATCACCATCACTATCACCATCATCATCATCATCATCACCATGATCATCACCATCATCACCATCACTACCATCACTACTATCATCATTATTATTATCACCATCACCATGATCATCACCATCATCACCATCACTACCATCACTACTATCATCATTATTATTATCACCATCACCATAACTACCACCATCATCATCATCACCATGATCATCACCATCATCACCATCATCACCATCACTACCATCACTACCATCACTACTATCATCATTATTATTATCACCATCACCATCACTACCACCATCATCATCATCACCATTATCATCGACCAGCTGCCTCCTGCACACTCCCCACCAGGGATGTGCTCGCAACCAATGTACATGCCCTTGACCGGAATCGAACCCGGGACCTTTCAGTCCGCAGGCCGATGCTCTATCCACTGAGCCAAACCGGTTTCTGCACCTTTTCTGTCTTTAAAAATCTCTCCTGAAGCCAGCTGGGCCGTGAAGATCTCTGCTGAGCCTCACAGCTGCTGGGCAGTCGATCAGGAGGCAGCACCTAGCCGCCGGCAGCACCGTCCCCACGAACGAGGAATGCCGCCCTCCGCCCGCAGGCAGCACTGCGGGCGGAGGGCGGCATTCCTCGTTCGTGGGGACGGTGCCTCGCCAGCGCCCAGCGGCTCCATCGGGAGGAAGGGCCAAGCGCCAGCGTGTTTCCCGTGTTAGCCATCACGGCGACACATGTCTTTTCCCTCCAGAACACGGTTTGGCTCACGTGCAGCACACGCTCCCCCGCCCCGTCCCGTGGGCCTGGGTTCAGCGCGCCGCGTCCCGTTCCCGAAAGGAGGCCCGGAGGAGCGTCCAGAAGGTCTTACTTGTGCTGTTGGGCCCCGTTGGGCCCCGGCTGACCGGCACAGGTCACCGTGAGGTCACGGTGGAGGCGGCACGGAGCCCGCCGGGCTGTGTGTGAGCCGGCTGCTATTTTAGTTTGTGCCCCTGCGATGACACCGGCGCTTTGGCTCCGGGCAGAGGAGGCCCAGACGTCGGTGGGAAGGAATCCCGGCCGGGGCCCCGCGGCATGAATTACGGGGGGAAGGAAGGGGGTGGGGGGAGGAGGGGGAGGGCCGTGTCCGCTCCCAGACCCCGCGACAAAGAACGCAGGGATGGCCGCCAGCCACGGCTTTTGTCCAGGAATGCGGGCGGGACTGTTCCCAGGCACCTTGGCAAACCGTGAAAGCAAAGAGCGGGCCGGTCCTCCGCCCGGGAGCGCAGCCCGTCCCCGCCCCTCCTCCCGCCGATACTTGGGTCCGGCCCAGCGATGGGCCTGCAGGGGACGCACAGCCGAGCAGCCGCTGTCATCACCGGACGGGGCGCAGCCTCGGCCGAGCCTGCCCCTCTCCCTCTGCCCCGAGGCTGTGCTTCCCCCTCTGAACGCCCAGGATCCACGGGTTTTGTACACGATCTTAATTTAACCTGCTCTTATTTGGTTCCTTCTCTCTCTCTCTCTCTCTCTCTCTCTCTCTCTCTCTCTCTCTCTCTCTCTCTTTAAAAAAAATGTATATTTTTATGGATTTCAGAGAGGAAGAGAGAGGAAGAGAGAGAGAAACATCCATGATGAGAGAGAGTCACGGACCGGCTGCCTCCTGCACGCCTCCTACTGGGGATGGAGCCCACAACCCCGGCCTGTGTCCTGATGGGGATCGAAACCCTGACCTCCTGGGTCCTAGGTGGACGCTCAGCACTGAGCCACACCGGCCAGGGCGTCCTTCTCCCTGTGAGCCCCGGAGGGCGAATGGCAGCAGCGCACACGCCCACACGCCAGGCGCCACACGCTGAGGGCGGCACGTTCACCTGTTTTTAAAAAAATCTCCATTGCATGTGCTGGGGGGTGGGGGTGGCCAGGGAGAAATGAACAGGGGGGGGGGGAGAGACTGTAATACTATGTGTAATATTTTAAGTAATAAAGAATTTTTAAAAAGAAAAAAAAAATCTCCATTGCTTCCTCCTCGGTCGAGAGGGAAAGGCAGAGGGGCCCTCTGCCCACTCGCCTCCCGTGTGATGCCTGGTGCGGCCTCCTGGCCCCTCCGAGCTGCCGTCCCTCTGAGAGGGGCCTGGCGGCTCAGTCCGTGGCCCGGGCGGGCGGTCCGGCTCAGGGGAGCGACCTGTGCCCACGCCCGCGGGTCTGCGGCGTCAGCTGGTGGGAGGGCAGAGGGCGAGGGGCTCCCTTTGCCGGTTCCCCTCCCTGGGGAGGGCCCTCCTGGGCGGGGAGGGGCGGGCTCGGAACAACGTGTGTGTGTGTGTGTATATATGTGTGTGTGTGTGAGAATGTGTGTGTGTGTATGAGAGAGTATGTGTGTGTGTGTGTGTATATGTGTGTGTATGTGTGTGTGAGAGAGTGTGTGTGTGTATGAGAATGTGTGTGTGTGTGTGAGTGTGTGTATGAGAGTGTGTGAGTGTGTGTGTGTATATATGTGTGTGTGTGTGAGAATGTGTGTGTGTCTGTATGAGAGAGTATGTGTGTGGGTGTGTGTGTATATGTGTGTGTATGTGTGTATGAGAGAGTGTGTATATGTGTGTGTGAGAGAATGTGTGTGTGTATGTGTGTGTATGTGTGTGTGAGAGAGAGAGTGTGTGTGTGTGTATATATGTGTGTGAGTGTGTGTGTGTATGAGAGTATGTGTGTGTATGTGTGTGTGAGAGAGAGTGTGTGTGTGAGAGAATGTGTGTGTGTGTGTGTGTGTGTATGAGAGTATGTGTGAGTGTGTGTGTATATGCGTGTGTGTGTGTGTGTGAGAGAATGTGTGTGTGTGTGTGTGTGTGTGTGTGTGTGTGACAGAGAGAGAGAGGGCCGTAAATAAACACGGGGCTCTGGGGCAGGTGCATCCCAGCTTCTCTCTAACCACAGGCACCTCCTCCCCCTCCGAGAGCAGAGCCACACCCACGGCCTCTCCTTCTGTCCCCGAGCACCCTCTCACCACAGAACACGACCGGGCGGCGCACAGGGCCTCAGAGGCCCTTACAACTGCGCTTTGTGAGCTCACTCCTCTGCCCCCTCCCCAGGTCATCATGGGTTCGTACGTGGGAATGAATTTGTTTCCACTTTGAGCCAAACGGGCCTGCATCCCCAACCCCAGCCCCTTCCGGGGGAATGTCCTTTAAGATCCTGTCCACTCCAAGGACACAGCGTTGCCTTAGCAACAGGCTCCTGGGCACTTATCTTCCATTTGTGGGGAGGAAACTCTGCGCCCACCACCTCTTGTGCTCTCAGGCGCCTCAGAGCCGAAGGCCTGCAGCACCTAGGCCCGTGGGGGCTCACCTAGGCCTGTGGGTGCTCACCTAGGGACATGGGTGCTCACCTAGGCCTGTGGGTGCTCACCTAGGGCTGTGGGTGCTCACCTAGGGCTGTGGGTGCTCACCTAGGCCTGTGGGTGCTCACCTAGGCCCGTGGGTGCTCACCTAGGCCCGTGGGTGCTCACCTAGGGCCGTGGGTGCTCACCTAGGCCCGTGGGTGCTCACCTAGGGCCGTGGGTGCTCACCTAGGCCTGTGGGTGCTCACCTAGGGCCGTGGGTGCTCACCTAGGGCCGTGGGTGCTCACCTAGGGCCGTGGGTGCTCACCTAGGCCCGTGGGTGCTCACCTAGGGCCGTGGGGGCTCACCTAGGGCCGTGGGGGCTCACCTAGGGCCGTGGGGGCTCACCTAGGCCTGTGGGGGCTCACCTAGGCCCGTGGGGGCTCACCTGGGCCTGTGGGGGCTCACCTAGGCCTGTGGGTGCTCACCTAGGGCTGTGGGTGCTCACCTAGGCCCGTGGGTGCTCACCTAGGCCTGTGGGGGCTAAGGGGCTCCCTGCTGCCACCTGACCTCTGCGGTTGGGTGGGGCGCACACAGCCTGCAGTGCACGCGTCCGTCTGTAGGTGGCGGCCGTTAGCCCGGTCGCTGGCTGTAACCCAGAACCCCCTTTGGGGAAGGAAGTGCCCGACCTCGGCTTTCGGCCTGGTTGTGGCCGTTTTGTTTTGAGCCCCAAAGGGAAACACCTCCGACGGGAACAGCAGACCCTCAGGTCCAGCTGCAGGAGAGACCGAGTCGGCAACAGGAGAATCGGAAACAGCTGAGACCGGAGGTGTTCCTTGGACTCACCGAGGCTCCTGGGATCAGGCCCACACCCCAGTGCACCGAGAACAAAGGATCGGACAGACGGACGCCACGCAGACGGACGCCGATGGTGGTGACAGCCTGCTCTCCTCGGTGGCCAGAGGGTTGGGCGCATCGGGGCTGGGCGTCCCCGAGGACTGCCGCGAGGGGGCGCCCGGCGAGCTAGTGCCCCGTGAACGCCTTCACAGTTTCCAAAGAGCACTCAGCTCCGCGGAGCCCCGAAGGCCACGCTGTGGTCACCGGTTATCACCTAAAATCACACCCTTCCCAGTCACCCGGGGCCGCACCCCGCTCCCCGCTGCCTGAGGGAAGCCGCAGTGCCAGCCCGCAGGAGGGGGAGATGGGGGAGGTCCCGCCCCAGATCCCCCCCGGGAGCAAGAGGGGAGGCAGGGAGAGTTGGGGTCGGAGGGAGAGTGAGGGACAGATCCGAGGGGAGCGGCCGGCGTGCAGGTCAGAGCAGGAGGGCTCCCCAGAGAACTCCCTGGGCCCCGTGTGCACCTGCCCCTGGCAGCCCTGCTGGGAGCTCCGGCCGGCACTGGACCCACTGCACAGCCCACTGCACAACCCACAGCACAGAACCCGCTGCACAGAACCCGCTGCACAGAACCCACTGCACAACCCACAGCACAGAACCCGCTGCACAGAACCCGCTGCACAGAATCCACTGCACAGAACCCACTGCACAGAACCCACTGCACAACCCGCTGCACAGAACCCACTGCACAGCCCACTGCACAGAACCCACTGCACAACCCACTGCACAGAACCCACTGCACAACCCACAGCACATAACCCACTGCACAGAACCCACAGCACAGAACCCACAACACAGAACCCACTGCACAACCCACTGCACAGCCCACTGCACAACCCACTGCACAACCCACTGCACAGCCCACTGCACAGAATCCACTGCACAACCTACTGCACAGCCCACTGCACAGAACCCGCTGCACAACCCACTGCACAGCCCACTGCACAGAACCCGCTGCACAACCCACTGCACAGCCCACTGCACAACCCACTGCACAGAACCCACTGCACAACCCGCTGCACAGAACCCACTGCACAACCCACAGCACAGAACCCACTGCACAGCCCACTGCACAGAACCCGCTGCACAACCCACTGCACAGCCCACTGCACAGCCCACTGCACAGAACCCACTGCACAACCCACAACACAGAACCCACTGCACAGCCCACTGCACAGAACCCACTGCACAACCCACTGCACAGCCCACTGCACAGAACCCACAGCACAGAACCCACTGCACAACCCACTGCACAGAACCATGCATGGAGGAGGAGGCGGGAGAGCCAGTTCTATTCTCCAAGCTAACCCCAACCCGTGCAGTCACGACCCAAACCAAAGCCGGAGCGGAACCGTGCCTCCCTCGCCCCCTCTGCCGCCTCCCGTGGGCGCCGCGGTGGGTCGGTGCCGCCACGCCACCCGCCGTCCCGCCGGAGCCACCGAGGCCGGGGTCCCTGCCCGGCCCACCAGCCCGGCTCCTCCGGGGAGACGCGCTTACCGTCCCCGAACACGTCCTCCTCCTCCTCCTCGCCCAGGAGCTCCCCGGGCTCCGGCTCCGGAGCCTGCATCCTGCCTGCGAGGCGGTCGCGCCCGTGGCAGCCCGGCGCCCAGCCGCCCGTGCCCCGGCCGCTGGCTTCCTTCCCCCTGGCCCCAGCCGGGCGGGCAGCTTCCGCCCCGCCCCAGAGGCAGCCTCCCGCGTGGGCACGCCCCCCCAGCCCTGGAGCCTGCCTTCCAGGCGGGGCGCCCGGCCCCCTCGGGGGCTGCAGAGCCGGGTCCGCGCCCAGAGCCCGCTCCCCGCCGGGGCGCGGAGAGGTCTGTGAAAAGCCGCACGTTCCCATCGTCCGTCCGCAGAGGAAGGCGGGCCGGGCCGGGCGGGGACCGGACACCAAGGGCCGTGATGAACGGGGCCTCACGGTCATCCGTCCCAGCCGCAGGGACAGTGCATCTGCCCCCGGGGGGGACCCAGCCTTCTCCCCACGAGGCCTCGGGGGCCTCCTCCGGCACACGGCTTTCCGGACGGGGCGGCGTGACACCAGGGTCCACCGGCCGCCAGGCCCTTCCTGGTCCGTTAAACCCGTGGCCAACGCGTGGGTAACCGGTTTGGGTCAAGCAACGCCTGTGCCCAGTCCCGGCCCAGCCAGAGGCTGCAGACGTGACCGCTGAGAGAGAAGGTGGGGCCAGGACCGGTGTGGCTCAGTGGATAGAGCGTCGGCCTGCGGACTGGAAGGTCCCAGGCTTGATTCCGGTCAAGGGCATGATGTATCTTGGTTGCGGGCACATCCCCAGTAGGGGGTGTGCAGGAGGCAGCTGATCCATGTTTCTCTTTCATTGATGTTCTAACTCTCTATCTCTCTTTCTCCCTTCCTCTCTGCAAAAAAAATCAATAAAATATATATTTTAAAAATTAAGGAGACGAATGAGACCCAAGAGGCAGCCCCCCTCCCCTGAGGAGTAGCCCTGAGCGTGGGGGTGGGTGGGCAGTGGCACCGTAGCCGACGCCCAGGTGCTGAGTTTGGGGTGCTATTCAAGCCCAAATCTCCGAGGGGCTTGCCGCTCCATCCGGGGTCCCCGGGCCCTGTGGGCGGAGGCCAGGAGTGTGGTCAGCACGCATGGAGAGGCAGGGCACAGGCCTGGGATCAGGGTCAGGGTCAGGGTTAGGGTCAGGGTCAGGGTCAGGGTCAGGGTTGGGGTTAGGGTTAGGGTCAGGGTCAGGGTTGGGGTTAGGGTTAGGGTCAGGGTCAGGGTCAGGGTCGGGGTCGGGGTTAGGGTCAGGGTCAGGGTCAGGGTCAGGGTCGGGGTTGGGGTTAGGGTCAGGGTCAGGGTCAGGGTCAGGGTTAGTGTTTGGGTCAGGGTCAGGGTCAGGGTCAGGGTTAGGGTCAGAGTCAGGGTCAGGGTCAGGGTCAGGGTTAGGGTCAGGGTCAGGGTCAGGGTCAGGGTCGGGGTTAGGGTTAGGGTCAGGGTCAGGGTCAGGGTCAGGGTCGGGGTTAGGGTCAGGGTCAGGGTCAGGGTTATCCTGGACGCTCTATCCCGGACCCAAGGCGCTCGCTGCTGGACCGTCACTGACTGGGAGCTGCTGGGTACGTGGACGTGCTTTAATGGACGCTCCTCTTAGGGCAGGCCCAGGCTCACCGCCTCACGGAGGAATCCCCCGTGCCCCTGCCCCGCACGGGGACGGCCCCCCGCCCCCCACACCAGCATCCCTGTCGCGGGCACATCAGTGATCGCCGAGGGGCCCGCTCAGCTCCGGGTCTGCTCCCGCCCGGTGGTGTCGGTCCTGGCGGTGGACGGTCACACGATGTCATGTGTCCACCGTGACCGCATCACACAGAGCCGTTCCGGCGCTCGGCCTGTGTGTCCGCCCCGCGCCCCGGCCGCCGCCGCAGGCCTCTCCGCCATGTCCACGGCCCCGCCTTTCCGGGCGTCAGGGAGCGGAGCGTGCGGTTTGGTCACGAGCACCTGCGTCTCCCTCGGGTCTTCCCGGCCACGTCCGGTGGGCCCGTGTGAGACCGTCCCCCGTGGAGGGGCATCCTGGTGGCCCCCGGAGTGAGGGGCACAGCTGCCGCCACCGCCTGGCGCCGGGGTGGCCGGGAGAGTCCGGGCGGGCCTCTGGGTCAGGGCTGCGGCCCACAGGGCCCTCCACAGCGGCCGCCCCCGCCCCGGCCCCGCACTGAGTGAGGGGCCCCCAGCGTTCCGGTCGCCGTGTCCTGGGGTTTGGGTGCTCGGAGCGGGTGGGCGTGGTGGCAGCTCCTGCACCCAGCGCCTGGAAGGAGGAATGTCTGACTGCAGCCTCCCGGTCTGGAGCTCCGTGGGCGATGCTCGGACGCGGACACGGAGGGTGGTGACGCCGGCCCTGGGGAGGGGCGCTCGCCGCGGCTGACATTTCCCTCCTCCCCGCACTTCACAGATGGCACATTTTTAAAAATATATTTTTATTGGTTTCAGAGAGGAAGGGAGAGGGAGAGAGAGAGAAACACCAGTGATGAGAGAGAATCATAGATCCGCTGCCCCTGGCCTGCCCCACACTGGGGATTGAGCCCACAACCCGGGCCTGTGCCCTGACTGGGAATCGAACCCAGGACCCTTCAGTCCACAGGCCGGCGCTCTATCCACTGAGCCACACCAGCTAGGCGGTAATTTTTTTATTTTTTATTTTTAGCAGCAAACGATGCAGAAATGTTCACAAGGAATAAACAAGGAGCTGATCGCTGCCCCCCGAGTCCTCACGCCAGGAGGCAACACTGCTGTGCTGGTTTTCACATGTTCAGCTCAGCGCTGTCCCCGACACAGCCGCTGCCACGTTCCCCGTGACTGACACCGAGGAGGCCTCCGTGACTGGCCCTCAAAGGGACGGGAATGTGAACGATTAGGCGGGAAAAAGGCCCAGAGGCAGAAAGCAGAACCGAGGGGGAGAGAGGAATTGAAACTATGAGGAGTGGCTGGGACGGAGAAAGAAAAAGAAGGCCAGACCAGAAAGGATCTTATCTTGGGGTAACCCCGCCGTTGAAAATACAGAAAACGTGTCTAGCCACAAACGCCGCAACCCAGCTGCAGGGCCTGAGGGGTCAGAATGTTTAACGGTGGCCCCATTTCCACGCCCCAGAGAGGGGGCGCCACCTCCTGGGACACAGCCCTCCTGCCCTCTCCCCCTGCCAGGGCTTAGGGGTCCCTCTTGGCGGTGGGGCCCACGCTCAGGGTCACTTACTGCAGGTGCTGGGAGGCCTGACGGGCAGAACAGCCCTCTTCTTTTTTATTTTATTTTAAAATATATTTTATTGATTTTTTACAGAGAGGAAGGGAGAGGGATAGAGAGCTAGAAACATCGATGAGAGAGAAACATCGACCAGCTGCCTCCTGCACACCCCTTACTGGGGATGTGCCCACAACCAAGGTCCATGCCCTGGACCGGAATCGAACCTGGGACCCTTCAGTCCGCAAGCTGACGCTCTATCCACTGAGCCAAACTGGTCCTCTTCTTTAAAAAAAAAAATTTTTTTTTAAATTGATTTCAGAGAGGCAGGGAGAGGGAGAGAGAGAGAAACTCCAGGATGAGAATCATGGACCGGCTGCCTCCTGCACGCCCCACACTGGGGATGGAGTCCACCACCCGGGCCTGTGCCCTGACCGGGAATGAACCCTGACCTCCTGGTTCCTAGGTCGACGCTCAGCTCGGAGCCCCACCGGCCGGGCACGAGAGGGCCGGCTCTGATCGGACAGAACCAAGTTCCCATCCGGCTCTGCGCCCGCCCGGCTCCCTGTGAAGTTACGGAATCCGACGCCGGATCCGTGACCTGGAACCCTGACCCGTGGCCCTCGGTCTTCTCCGCTGCCAGGTAAAGGCCGTCGTCACGTGTGTGCATGCCCGTCAGCACAGCCTGGCACGGGTCCCTGGGTGCAGTGGTCATTGACATGAGATAGGGGAGCACAGATGCGGCCACACGTGTGCACTCCTTCTTCTCTGTTTAGCTGCCCGGTGACCGCTGCCCACGTTCTCCGTGTTTTCACCCGGACGGTCCTCCTTCGGCTCCGAGCAGGCCTGTCGGCGCCGCCTCTCTCCTCTGAAGACACGCCTGCCCCGGCCCAGGTCCCCGTCGTGTGCGCCGTGCTCAGGGGGGTCAGACACCCGGGGTCTATGTCCCGGGCCCGGCCCCTCCAGGCCCTCCTGCCCCCGCCCCTCCTCCCTGAGCCCCCCCGCTCCCCGCCAGCTGCGGGCCCGGCAGCCTGTGGGTGTCCACGGGCACACGCCTGCCAGCCCGCCCGCTCCCCTCGCCCCCCCCCCCAGCAGCCCTTTCCCCTTCCGGAGCTATCCTGGGCGCGATGGCGGGCTGAGGGGCCGCCCATCCTCTCTGAAACCACAGGCGGCGGGCGGCGGGCGGGGAGCCGGCTCGTAAACAAGGGCGTGGGCCCCACAGGGCGGGGCTGGGGGGGTGAGGGGTGCAGGGGGAGAAGCAACAGAGAGAAAGCTCGGGGCCGCAGGTGGGAGGGGAGCCAACACGGGACCCAACCCAGAGCCTCACAGAACGACCCGGAGGCCGAGGGCTTTAGAGGTGGTTTCCAGCTGGTGTGGCTCAGTGGATAGATCGTCAGCCTGGGGACCGAAGGGTCCCGGGTTCGATTCCCAGTCAGGGCACAGGCCCCGGGGTCCCCGGGTTTGATCCCCAGCGTAGGGCGCGCAGAAGGCAGCTGATCCGTGATTCTTTCTCATCACTGATGTTTCTCTCTCTCCCCTCTCCCTTCCTCTCTGAAATAAATTTTAAAAATAGTTAAAAAAAAAAAAAAAAAAGTCCACTTCCCTCCATCTGGTCTGTGGGTTCCGCCGTCTAACGCGAAGGGAACGGTGGGGTGACGGGCAGGGACTCGCGAACCCCAGGATGAGGAGCCGGGCGGCCAGGGGTCAGAGGGCGGGACTCTGGCCGGGGCAGGGGCGGCGGTGGGGAATGTCAGAGGATGGGTGAGTTCCGTTCTTAGGAAATGTCACCCAGTGTTTCACCGAGGACGAGAGGGGACTCCCGCCTTGGGTGTTGCGTGAGGGTGGGGTGACGGAGTGGGGGAGGGGCAGGCCTCCTCCCTCCCTCCCTCCCTAGCCCAGACGTGACCTCAGGGAAGAGCCTGCAGCGCACCCAGCTGCCTGCCCCCACCCCCACCCCAATCTGGGTGCGGGTGTTCTCTGGGCAATGGTACAGGTGCCCTGCCCCCCCCCACCTCCTCTTTCCCCTCCCCCCGCCCCCCTCCCTCCCTCCTCCTGGGTCTGTCCTGCTCCGAGGAGAGCTTGGGCCCACCTGAGCTCTGCACAGCCCTCGGGTCCACGGTTTCCTGGCGAAGGTGGCGTCACGGTGACGCCAATAAGCCACGTTTCTCCTAACACAGCGGTCGGCAAACGCATTAGTCCGCAGAGCCAAACATCCACAGCACAGCGATTGACATTTCTTCCAAGAGCCACATTTTTTAAACTTAAACTGCATCGGTAGGTACATGGTTATTAACTTCCTTAGGGTCCTCCTCAGCTGGTCTCTGCCAAAAACTCAAGGGGCATAGAACCGCGTGTGGCTCTGGAGCCGCGGTTTGCCGACTGCAGCCCTCGGAGGCTCTGAGGAAGGCCACAGCCATGCTGCCGAGTGACGATGCCTCTGGCCTCTCTGCCGCCTGCCCGGCCGCCCCTCTCCCCCCACCCCGGCACCCCCTCCGGCCGCCCCCTCTCCCCCCACCCCGGCACCCCCTCCGGCCGCCCCCTCTCCCCCCACCCCGGCACCCCCTCTCCCCCCACCCCGGCACCCCCTCCGGCCGCCCCCTCTCCCCCCACCCCGGCACCCCCTCCGGCCGCCCCCTCTCCCCCCACCCCGGCACCCCCTCCGGCCGCCCCCTCTCCCCCCACCCCGGCACCCCCTCCGGCCGCCCCCTCTCCCCCCCCCACCCCGGCACCCCCCTCCGGCCGCCCGCTCCCGCCCGCGTCCCCCTGTGAACGCAGGGAAGGAAATCCGTGAAGACGCTGAACAGACAGGAAGCGCGGGGACAGGGAAGTGCCCTGGCGGGAACACGGGTGAAGCTGGGTTAAAAAGGTCCAGGCCCTGCTCCTGGCATTTCCCGGAGGAGGTCTGTGCTGGTCCCCGGGCCCGGCTCCCGCCTCCCGGCAGGTCTAGTTCCCCTTTCTGGCCGCGCCGGGATAAGGTGGCGGTGGGAACGGAACTTGCGGCGAAGAGCACCCCCAGCAGAAGGCCCCGCCCGCACCTCCCTTGCCCGGAGATAAGTCTGGTGAATGGGAAGCCTCGGCGAGCCACACCCGTCCCCTGCCCCCCCCCCCCCCCCCCCCGTGGCCGCTTTTGAAACGCGATGGAGCAACAGGGGATTCAGAAATAGGATGACCACACGTCCTGTGCCCGGCAGTGCAGTTTACACAACACGTGAGAGCACAGCATGTGAGAGCACAATATGTGAGAGCACAATATGTGAGAACACATGTGAGAGCACACCATGAGAGAGCACAACATGTGCGAGCACAACATGAGAAGCCTTCCAAAGGAAGAAACAAATGAGGAGGCTGGCTGGGCAGGCGGCGCGGTGAAGGGCCGAGTAATAAACGCTCCCCCACTAGCCAATGTGTCCTCACGGCTGTTATTTCCGTCTTCAGCCCTCTGTCACTCACCCCTCTTCTGTTACTCTTTCCATCCATTGTCCATCCATCCCATTGATCCGTCATCTATCTGTCCATCCCATTGACCCATCCATCATCCACCTGTCCACCCATCCATCATCCATCCCATTGATCCATTTATCATCCATCCAGCCATCCCATTGATCTATCCATCGTCATCCATCCCACTGATCCGTCATCCTTCTGTCCATCCCATTGACCCATCCATCATCCACCTGTCCACCCATCCATCATCCATCCCATTGATCCATCATCCTTCTGTCCATCCCATTGACCAATCCATCATCTATCTATCTGTCCACCCATCCCTCATCCACCTGTCTATCCCATTGACCCATCCAAATCCATCTGTCCATCCACCCATCATCCACCCACCCAGCATGTCTTGAGCGCCCTGTCATGCGAGCGGCTGGGCATACACACCGTCAGCTGAATGCCCCGTACTGACAAGCGTTGCTGACCCCAGAGCCTCTGAGAGGCTGGCTGGCAGCTCACTGGACTCGGGATTTACTTAGAAGGACTCCCATCAGCTGTGCCCAGTCTCTGAAATCGTAGAGGAAGCCAAGCCTTCCTCGTTTGTCCGGAGGAGCCGCAGGCGCTGAGCCACGGAGGCCGGAATCCTTCCCAGACGTCACCCTCCCACATAGAGAGTTCTGGAGCGTTCTGTGCCCTCCACCCTCCCTCACCCTTCACCCCACGGGGGGGGGGGCCACCTGCTTCCCTCGTTCACCCCCTGCCGTGGCCCCGCAGCTCGACAGCAGCAGAAGAAAGAAAAGCCGCAGCTGGCTCCTGTCCGCAGGGGCGAGCAAGAGCAGGGCACCCGGGCACCTTCGGCGCGGCCGACCACACGATGTTAGAGACGCATTTTTATTTATTTCATTTAAAAAATGTTTTTATTGACGTCAGAGAGGAAGGGAGAGAGAGAAGCATCAATGATGAGAGAATCATGGGTCGGCTGCCTCCTGCACACCCCCCACTGGGGGTTGAGCCCACAACCCGGGCCTGTGCCCTGACCGGGAATCGAACCCTGACCTCCTGGTTCGTAGGTTGATGCTTAGCCACTGAGCCACCCGGCCCTGCGAAGGCACGCAGTGCTGTGTGAGTGCGTTTAGGAAACAGGGTGTGTCCTTCTCCGAGGGGGCAGAGGGCCGGGCTGCGGCTTCTCTTTGTTTTTCTGCTGAGGAACTGCGGGCCATGGGCGGTGAGTGGGGGGAGGAAGCAGGTGGCCCTCACCTGGGGGGGGAGGGGCGGGAGAGGAAGGACTGCTTTCTCTCTGAGGAACAAACTGTGTCACCCCCCTTTCACTCCCCTCCCGCTGCCTGGCCCCCCCAGACTCCCGTCCCCCTCTGCCCGCTGCCAGCAGTGAGCTGTGGTCCCCTCCAGGAGCAGGTGTCCTGGGCCCCGAGTCCGCCCAGGGCCGGGAGTCCCAGCGGCCATGCACAGGCTCTGGCAGCGCCTACAAGAGGGCGGGTTCTGGGTGCGAGAGTTCTCCCTGAGACGGAGCCCAGCTGTCCGAGGAGCTGGCTGAGCAAGAGAGGCCTCACCCCCCCCCCCCCCCCCGGCAGCTTTGGGGGAGCAGACACGTCGCCCCAGGCTTCAGCCCCGGGGCTGCGGGAGGTCCAGCTGGAAGCCGCCAGGGGCTGGGTGGTCCCGGGACCAGAGGCCGGGCTCAGCTCCAGGTCCCGAGGGGCCTTGCTCGGCGGAGGGGGCGGGGGCTCTGTGCAGAGGGCCCGGACAATCCGTGGCCTCACATCACCAGGTTCCTGCTCGGCTTTGGCGTGGAGACAGGACTTTCCTTCACTGTGCCCATCGCCCTGCCCCGCCCCGCCCCGCGGCCACGGGGTGTAGACGCCCCACTTCCTGGCTAGTCAGGGCCACCCAGGGCTCAGACCACCCCGGAGCACTCTGCTGCAGGCGGAGAGGAGGGGCCGGTCCCATGGCCTCCCTCCGCTGGGAGCTGGGAGCTGGGAGCTGGGAGCTGGAGCTGGGAGCTGGGAGGAGCTGGGAGTTGGGAGCTGGGAGCTGGAGCTGGGAGCTGGGAGCTGGGAGCCGGGAGCCGGGAGCCGGGAGCCGGGAGCCGGGAGCTGGGAGCTGGGAGCTGGGAGCGCTGTGCCCGGCCTCCCTGGAAAGCAGCCCGCAGGTCCTGGGCCTCGGCTCTCTTGTTCTGGGGGGAAGACCTGCACCAGCTCTCCACAGGCGAGGGGTCCCCCAGGACGCTCGGAAACAGCACCCACCCGCCCACCCAGAGCAGCCACCGCGCTCAGACTGCTCTTCTTAACAAAATAAATCAGCCCGGCCGGCGGGTTCAGGGGTTGAGCATCGACCTGTGAACCAGGAGGTCAGGGTTCGATTCCCCGTCAGCGCACAGGCCCGGGTTGCGGGCTCCATCCCCAGTAGGGGGCGTGCAGGAGCAGCCCATCCATGATCCTGGCTCATCCTGGATGTCTCCCCCTCCCGCTCCCTTCTCTCTGGGATCAATAGGAACGTACGTTAAAGAATAGCCGCTGCCCGCTGCCCCTCGGCACGCCTCCTGTGCCCTGGATTCCTCCGGTCTGCAGGGACAGGAGGCAGGGCCCAGCCGGGGCGTGAGGGCGCCTCTGGGATCAGGCCTGCGGCATGGGGTGTTGCCCCCACCCCCTGCTCTGCGCCCACCCACGAATGTACAGCTGCCGCCGCCGGGGACAGACAGAGCTCAGGCCCTGACTCTGAGGCGCAGAGGAGCAGTGAGTCACCTGGAGCCTGCGAACCCTGGGCCCTCGTCTCCGTCTTTCTCCGCGTTGGTCCTGGGCCCCGCCCGTTAGGGGCCCGCGGCTGCTCCCCCGACCAGGGCTGACCACCTCAGCCGGTATCCCAGCGGCCTGGGGCGCGTGGCCCCTGCCAGCCCCAGCCGGTCCCTCCTCCAGACGCCCTGCCGACCTCCGACCTCCGACCTCCGACCTCCGACCTCCGGAGGGAGCCCCCGCGGGGGCCTGTCCACCCGCCCGCCCGGGAAATGTTGGGCGGATCCTGACAAGCATCTCAGCACCAGCTCCCCAGCACCAAGGGCTGCTGGGTCGCCATGGCAACAGGCACACCATGTACACAGCTCCTGCAAGGAGCGCGAGATCCCACAACCTTCCCCTGGGGTGGGGTGGGGGTGGGGTGGGGGCTCGGAGGGGCTCAGCCACGTCCCGCTGCATTGGGCGGGCCATCCAGAGGGTGCCCCTCCCTGCACCCCACACACCAGGGCGGTCCCCCGGCCCCTCACCCAGGTCTCATTCCTTCCCAGCCGCGGACGGTGGGTGCCAGCCCCTGTCCAGGGATAGGCGGGGTGTGTGTGTGTGTGTGTGTGTGTGTGTGTGTGCCCCTCCGGCTGATTTCTCCGGGGAGGGGGGATGAATTTGCCCGGTGCTGGGCGTGGGGGTAGCGGCATTCCCACCAGGAGGGAGCCGCCGGGGGAGAAAGCTGCTTGCTGGTTTGAAATGGAAACGCGCTTCCTTCCATGAAGAAACGCTGGCTGGGTCCCCCCCAGACCTGGACGGAGGGACAGCCACCGCCATGCCGACCGTTCAGGCAGGTGATGGGCGGGGGCCGGCAGGTGCACCTCCCCACGCAGGGACGCAGGGTACAGGGCAGAGGGTGGGGGCGGAGCGTGGGGGGGGTGGGGTCCCCACCCTCAGTCCCTGCAGGTCCCCTTCCTTGGCAGATGCTATTCCAGCGAGCGCCCCACAGCGAGACTGAATGGCCGGAGCCGCGCAGAGGGAGGAGGAGGAGGAGGAGGAGGAGGAGGAGGAGGAGGAGGAGGAGGAGGAGGAGGAGGAGGAGCGGGGAGAGGAAAGTGCACGCTGAGGGGCCGGCAGAGCGGCTGGGAACGTTCGGTCCCCGGAGGCGGCGGCGTGGGCGGCCCAGCAGCTGTGGGAGCTCCGTCGGAGGACTGGCTTGCCCAGGTGTTGGAGGAGAAGAACGAGGGGCTCCCTCCGGTGAGAGGTGCTTCTCGCTGTGCAGCCTGAACCGCTCCGGGCCGGGGTTAGAAACGCTGTGAGGTGCTGCCACCTGCTGGCGACGACCCCAGGGCTGAGCCTTTCACACTCTGTGACCCCGGCTCCCAGGCGGCGGCCTGAGGCTTCACATGAAAGGAGCAAACGGATGCCCGGCTGGCATGGCTCGGAGGCTGAGTGCCACTCACCCTGTGAACCCGGAGGTCAGGGTTCGATTCCCGGTCAGGGCACAGGCCCCGGCTGTGGGCTTGCTCCCCAGTGTGGGGCGTGCAGGAGGCCCCACGATTCTCTCTCACTCCCCCTTCCTCTATGAAGTCAATAAAAATGTGTGTGTGTGTATATATATATATATATATATATATATATATATTTTAATGTATTTTATTAATGTTTTACAGAGAGGAAGGGAGAGGGGTAGAGAGTTAGAAACATCGATGAGAAAGAAACATTGATCAGCTGCCTCCTGCACGCCCCCCCACTAGGGATGGAGCCCACAGCCCGGGCCTGTGCCCTGACCGGGAATCGAACCCTGACCTCCTGGTTCACAGGTCGACACTCAACCGCTGATTGGGAGCTTCTGGGCCCTGGGTCGGCCTATGAACAACCCTCTGACCACAGGCCTCGGACCCGCACCCGCGCTCCTGGCCCGGACCCTCGCCGGCTCCATCCTTTTCCTCCCCTTGCTGCGCCGTGTTTTTCCTTCCTCCTCCCCTCTCCCCCTCTTCTTCCTCGGCCTCGGTCCTGGCTGGAGCGGCCGAATCTCCGTCCGGATCGGTGTGCGGACAAAGGAGCACCTTCCGCCCGCGGCGCCCCTGAATTATTGAGCGCCGCCTCGGGTTTCCGCCTCTTCCCCAGGACACGTGCGAGCTGGGAGGCCGTGGCTCCGTGGTCCGGAGGGCGGGCCCGGGGTTCCGCCTCTGAGTGGTGGGAGAGCCGCCGGGAGTCATCCTTACGGCGGACCCCTCCTCCGGCCCCAGCACGAAGGGCCACGCTCTCTGGCTGGCGGGTGCTGGTCCCCACGGGAGAAGCCGGGAGACCCTGTGGCCTCGGGTGGCCGCCTGCCGTCAGGGGGCCACCGGAGCCCGTGGCTGGCCTGGGCCCGGCCCAGCGCGGACCCCTGGATGGAGAGAATGTCCTCAGAGGCTTTTTTCTTTGTGCCTTGTGCCTCTCGCTCAGCCTCCTCCCTCCCCCACCAACCCCGGCCCTGGCAAATCTTTTCTTCTTCTTAATTTTTTTTTATTGATGTCAGAGAAGAAGGGGGAGAGATGGAAACATCCATGATGAGAGAGAACCATGGACCGGCTGCCTCCTGCACGCCCCCCACTGGGGATGGAGCCCACGCCCCGGGCCTGTGCCCTTGACTGGAAATCAAACCGTGACCGCCCGGTTCACAGGTGGACGCTGAGCCACGCCGGCCGGCGCTCCTGGCAGACCTGCCGCTGACGGCTTTAAAGGAGACGCGCACCCAGAGGGGGTCTCGCGGGTGTAGAGGGGACAGGCAGCCGGCGTCGCTCCGGCCTGGCCGTCGGGTCCGTGCTCCTGCCCCGGAGCCCATCCCGGAGAGAGGAGCCGCCGCCCACCGATAGCCGGATGCGGGGAAGCCGAGAGGAGCCGCGGCGCTGTAAGCCGATGCTGCTCCCGGCAGGGCCATCTGCGGAGTGGCGGCCGGCATGGCGTGGCTGCTGGCCCCACACCCCCTCCCACCGGCCCTCGGTCCTGCCCTCTGAGCCTCCTGAGAACAGAGGGGCCTCCCCTTGTCTGTCGGTCCCGGTTCTCAGCCAGTCCCTGCGGCCGCAGGCAGGAGAGCCCCCCCCCCCCACCTGCCCCGCCCCCCGCAGGCCTGACCACGGCCCACGCTCTGTGGCGCTGACCCTGCCTGCGGCCGCTCCTGAGTCAGGGATCCGGTGTGAGCGGAGCCAGGAGTCGCCGGGGCCGGGGTGATGCTCACGGGAGAGCAGCCCTGCGTTGGGGGGAGAGGGGCTGAGCATCGACCGGTGATCCAGGAGGTCAGGGTTCGATTCCCTGCCAGGGCACAGGCCCGGGTTGCGGGCTCCCTCCCCAGTGGGGGGCGTGCAGGAGGCAGCCGCTCCGTGATTCTCTCATCATTGATGTTTCTCTCTCTCCCTCTCCCCTCCTCTCTGACATCAGTAATTTTTTTTATTTTATTTTTTAAAGAAAGGGGTCAGGAAAAGCAACCGAGGACAGAGGTCAGCCACTGCGAAGCCCGTCTGGGTGGCCACAGGCCGTGTTCACAGACGGTGCCTGCCCGCCCCCTCCTCCTCCCGCCTGCTCTCCCCGTCCCACGGCCTCTCCGCCCGCAGACACACGCTCAGACCCCCGGCTGGGACAGTCACCCCGCAGCCCGTCCGGTCCAGCCGCTTCCTGAGGCGCGCAGCCGCCGGGCCCGCCCTCCCCGGACACGTGTGCCGAGGAGGCCAGACTGCCCGCTCCGTGTCCGGCTTGGAGCACACACACAGGAACACGCATGACGAGGCAGAAAGCACATCCAGCCCCCGGACACCAGCTGGGCACCGAAGTACAATTTCTCCAAAGCACCAGGCCTCTCCCTCCCGCCCCCCAGTCCCTGGTCCCCGAGGCCGGCGGCTCCGGCAGAGGCCTGGCCCTGAGTCCGCGCGGCCAGGACCGCGGCCGGCTCGGCGGGAGGCGGAGGGACGGGCGGAGCCCGAGGAGGGGGCTCACTTCTCCGGTTATTCGGGGGGAGGGGAAGGTTTGGGGGGCAGTTCCTGCTGTGCGGGGAGTGGGGGCATGGGCTCCTTTGGACCCCCCGGGGGCAGAAGGCCCGGGAGCTGGACCGTGACCTGGCTGCACCCCGGGCCTGCCTCCCGGCTCACCTGCCTGCACCCGCCTCCGGGGCGGGTTCACACGGGGCGGCCTGTGACGGCGGGAGTGGCCGCGGGCCTGGGACCCGCCCGCTGTGCGTGGGGGGGGGCACACGACGGTCCCCGTGATGTTTAACCAGCAGGCAGTTCACCGTCACGGTGATGAACTGCCGTCACTCAGAGATCAGCATTCCCCTTTCCCGGAAAAGCCGGGGAAGCCGTGACCGCTCACACCCACCCTCAGAGACACGGCCGTGACCGCGGCCCGCGGCGCCCTCCGGTGGCGGAAAGGCCGTCCCCTGCGCCACAGTCTCCGCCGCTCCCTGCCGCCTCCCGGGCCGGGCCACAGGCAGGTAACGGACCCTGTGGCTTCCGTGGTTCTGCTCAGGACGGGAGCGGGAGCCGGCCGCCAGCCGTGGCACAGCCCCTCCTCGCCCTCCACGCCCCCCACGGCCTCCACACCCTCCACGCCCCCCCACACCCTCCACGCCCTCCATGTCCCCCCCCCCGCCTCCCCCCTTCCACGCCCCTCCACGCCCCTCCACGTGGGTGCTCGGACGCCCACCCCACTCGCCTGTGGAATGGGCTGGTGTCTGAGATGGACAGACGGCCCTCTGTGGGCACACACCCAGCTCCCCGTGGGCGGCTCGGGGGGCCTGCGCTGGGGCTTCTGTCTCGTTCCTTCCGTCCTGAACCCCCCGTCGGCCTGCACCCCTGCCCGCCAAGGGGACCGCATGTGCGCGGGGTACTTCGCTGGACATAGGACAGGGCCCTCTAGAGGGACGGGCCCGCCCTGGCTGGTGTTGCTCAGTGGGCAGAGCGTCGGCCTGCGGACCGAAGGGTCCCGGGTTTGATTCTGGGGTTTCAGGCTCCTCCCCGGCCCCGGCCCTAGTCGGGGCCACGCTGGAGGCAACCAATCAATGTGTCTCTCTCCCGTCGACGTTTCTCTCTGCCTTTCCCTCTCTCTCCTCCGCCCTTTCTAGAAGACCAATGGAAAAATATCTCTCCCTTACTAAAAAATAAAAAGATGGAAATAAGTTAGAAAGGGAAGGGGACCCAAAGCCCCCAGCATGTCACCAGTCTGGCTGCCTCGCCGGTCCCCGTGGCTCAGCCCTCGCAGCCGGGTCACAGCATCTCTCCGGCCCCCGGCCCCCGGCCCTCGGCCTGTCCCGGCCACGCATACCCACCCGCCCGGACGGAGCCCCTGCCACTCCTGGGACCGCGGATTCGGTTCCCTCCGGCCAGGGGGCCAGGGTGCGGGGGTGAGGAGGAGGAGGAGAGGCCGCGGTGGGGACACAGATCGGCGGGACAGGGGCGGTGAGGGGGTGTGGGGGCGGCGGGCGGCGGGGCCCGCTCCGGACACTCACGGTTGAGCTGCCGCCTGCGGATGCGGTCCCTCCATGGCCTGTTGCGGACCCAGTGCAGCCGGGAGGGGAGCACCATGGTGCCGCCTACGGCCTTCTCATGGCAGGGGGGCAGCCGGCGAGGCCGGACGGACACGATCAGAGAGAGAAGGAGACCCTCTCCGCCGTCATGTCCGAGGCTTCCGTGTGCTGGCCTCTGCCTCCTCCCGGCTGCGGCCGGCCCGGGGCAGCTGCGGGCGGGCGGGCGGGCGGCCCCGGGGCCATGTTTTATGCATGAAGGCGGCGGCGGTAACTTATCCCGGCGCCCGCGTCACAGGAGCCCTCACAGCGGGGGGAGGGCAGGTGCGTCCGCGGGAGGCAGGCTGAAAGGGGAGCCTCCGCTCCGGCTCCGAGGGACCGGGAGGCGGCCCGGCTGCCAGGCCCAGGCCGGGAGCCCACCGGCTTCCTGTGGTCCCGGCGGCCAGGGCGGGCCTGGTGGTGCAGGGGTGTGTGCAGCGGGACAGGCCGTGCCGGTGGAATGAAGGGATGGCTCCGTGGGCCTTCCCTGCTCAGGTTGCTGTCCGCAGAGGCGCTCATTTCAACCTTCTCGCCCTTCCCACCGCCTCCCCACTGCCTTCCCGTTCCTGCCTCACTGTCCTTCCACGGAGCTCATGGCTTAGAGCTTTGCTTTGTTTGCTGGCCTGTTTTTGGTTTTGTTTTTCCAGAAAGGAAGGGAGAGGGAGGGAGAAATAGAAACATCAATGATGAGAGAGAATCACTGATCCGCTGCCTCCTGCTCGCCCCTCCAGGAGGTCGCTGGTTTGATTCCCGGTCAGGGCACAGGCCCGGGTTGCTGGCTCCATCCCCAGTGTGGGGCATGCAGAGGGCAGCCAGTCCATGATTCTCCCTCGTCATGGAGAGCGGAAGAGAGAGAGGGAAAGGCAGAGAGAAACGCCGACGTGAGAGAGACACATCGATCGGTTGCCTCCAGCGTGGCCCCCACCAGGGCCCGGGACGGGGAGGAGCCTGCAACCCCAGAATCTCCCTCTCCCTTCCTCTCTGACACCAGTAAAATGTGTAAAAAGTAAATAACAATCACACCAGGGGGGCAGGACGTTCACTGGGAGTGAAGGCCGGTGGGGAAGGGGGCGGAGGGAGCGGGCTCAGCTTTCAGAGGCTGCCTCGCCTGCCAGATCCGCTGCGGCTGAGGGCGGAGGCGGCTCACCGAGGGTGTCTGGGACCAGCCGCCGCCTCCGCGGAGTGGCAGGGCGGCCGCTCTGTCATGGCAGGTGCCCCTCGGCGAGGACCGGCCGGGGCCGGTGTCAGGGAGGATCCTCCCGTGGACGGGCGCGCGGCTGCGTGCGCCCAGGCCTGACCTCAGCCAGGACCCGCCTCCGGCCACGGCCCTCCAGCGACCGGAGGAGACATCGCTGGTGAGCGGGATCGGAGCGAGTCCGGTGCCCAGCCCCGGTCAGCAGGTCCCCGCCACCCCGGCGTGGCAGAGGACGGACATCCTAGCGCCAACGCCGCTCTGAGCTGGAAGCGGGACTGTTACTCAGATGCGAGCCCCGAGGGGCAGGAACACGTGCTCCCGATGCACGCACGCCCCAGGACTCGGGGTGCAGGGGGCAGAGGCTGCCCCAGATGGCCCGGTGACGCAGGCCTCCTGGGCGTGGGGGCCAGGCGGAGCGGCGTGGGCACAGCGGGCCAGGGCCAGGAGGACGTGGTCGGAGGTCTCTCTTCCATTCGTCAGCTTGGCTTCTGGGTGCAGGTTCCTGCTCAGTGGTCCCCAGCAGCTCCCAGGTCTCCTAGCAACGCCCTAGGCAGGCGAGCCCCGCCTGCATCCCAGCCCCAATCCCAGGACTGCCTCTCATTGGCTCAACTTGGGTCACGTGGTCTCCAGGAACCAATCACTGTGACCTGGTTGATGAGTGTTAGGCGTGTGCCAATGGCTGGAGTTAGAACAGGGAAGGGAGGGGGGCCAGAGTGAGCAAGTGCTGGGCCCCCAGGAGAGGGGATTGGTAGGTGTGGCTCAGTGGATAGAGCGTCAGTCTGTGGGCTGAAGGATCCGGGTTCGATTCTGGTCAAGGGCACATTACCTGGGTTGCAGGCTCCATCCCAGTGTGGGGTGTGCAGGAGGCAGCCAAGCAAGGATTCTCTCTCATCACTGATGTTTCTCCCTCTCCCTTCCTCTCTGAAATCGCAAACATATATTTAAAACTGTTTTCCAGCCTTGGCCAGCGAGCTCAGTGGTTAGAGCACGGCCCCTCTCCTCCCCCAGGGAAGGCTGGAGGTGGGCACGTACCCGGGTTGCAGGTTCCATCCCTCGCTCACATCAGTGTTTCTCTCTCCTTCCCTCCCTCCCCCTCGCCTCTGCCCTCCCTTCCACTCTGGAAATCAATGGAAAGAAAATATCCTTGCGTCAAGTTCAGCCCCAAAACTAAGTGTTATATATATATATATATATATATATATATATAGAGAGAGAGAGAGAGAGAGAGAGAGAGAGAGGGAGAGAATATCACTGATTGGCTGCCTCCCTCAAGTCCACTACTGGGGATGGAGCCCACAACCCAGGCATGTGCCTTTGACCGGAATCGAACCCAGGACCCTTCAGTCCACAGGCCAATGCTCCATCCACTGAGCCAAACGGGTTAGGGCCCAAAACTAAGTTTTAACCTCCTGCTCTGCAGGTTCGGGGTGTGCAGCGCTTCCCAGGAACCCCTGGGGGCCTGGGCGACGCCCCCTCCGCTTGGATTCCCCAGGGGCGCGGATCTTGCGTGGGAGCGGCGGGCCCCTGGCCCCACCTCCCCAAAGGATCCAGAAAGGGCGGCCCCGGAGCCAGCGAGCGGGGGATGTGGTCTCTCGCGCCACCTGCCGGCCGCACCGGCCCATTGCAGTCCTCGCCGGCGCCCCGCCGCCCAGGGAGGGGACGGCCAGGAGGAGGACAGATCTGATCCGGGAAAATGAAATCTTCCAAGCGCCTTCAAACCACCATTTCTCTGGCTTTTCCTGTTTCCAGAGCGGGGCCCTGAGATGCGAGATGGCAGCAAAGCCCAGCACCCCGGCACCCCTGACTGCAAACCGGCGCCCCGTCCGCGGCTTTAAGACTCTGGGGGCTGTTTGGGGACTGGCGGATCCTTGTCGGCCGCCTGAGGACAAACGTCCCCTCCTGCCAGGTGGCCTCTGCCGTCGTCCTGGTGGCGTGGCCGTACGGAGTGGCTGCACCCCGGGTGTGTGTTGAAGGTGGGGGTGCGTGCATGCAGGACTGGGTGTTGGAGCAAGTTGTGCCAAAGATGATGTCATGGCTTTTGGTTGAAGTCATGGCAACTGTGGAGAGTGGCCACAGCGTTTGGACAGGTTCAGCCTGGGACTCATGAGAGGGCACGGTAACAGCCAAAGGCAGTGGCTGTGAGCCGGACCTTACGGTCCGAACCCGTGGCCCCACGTGGCTGAGTGAAATGGGCTGCAGGAGGTGCAGCCAGTTAACAAAGCTTGACCAGGAGCGTGTGGTTGAGTAGATTCGAACCAGCCAGTGGATAGAGCATCAGCCTCTGGACTAAAAGGTCCCAGGTTCAATTCCAGTCAAGGGCATGTACCTTGGTGGCGGGCACATCCCCAGTAGGGGGTGTGCAGGAGGCAGCTGACTGATGATTCTCTCTCATCGATGTTTCTAACTCTCTATCCCTCTCTCTTCCTCTCTGTGAAAAATCAATAAAATATATTTTAAAAATAAATAAATAAATAAATAAATATCCTCTAAAAATGTTTCAGAACCGCGAAGTGCAATGCAGTTTGAATTAAGAATTCATCGGGTTTTGCTTTTCCGACTGTTGGCTCCATTTTTTCTAAAGAGCGAAAATGGAGAAAACCACAGTGACCTGCTACAGAGGAGACGCTGGCCTCTCGGTCCCGCGTGACCTTGCTGCCTGCTGTTGGCCAGAAGCAGGGGCTGGACCGTCCTTCTATCCAGGGACCCCCTTCTGTGTCCAGGGAGCTTGGACACGGAGAACACGCCACCCACGGCTCCACCCGGCCCTTCCCGGGCTCCACACGTGTTCTCACGCTTCGGCGTCCCTTCTGCTCTCCCAGACGGGGCCTGCCCACCCCCAGCAGCCCCTGACCCAGGCGATGTTCTTCCCCGGGCAGGGACTGGCCAAGTAGCAGGGCCACGTGCAGTGGTGGTGCCTGTGTGGTCACAGGCGTGGGGAGGAGCTCGGGACCCTGGCCACGGAGTTCGCGCCGTGGCTAAAGTCTGGCGTCACAGGACTCTACCGGGGACACGTTCCCCAACGCGTAAGCCTTCACGTGCGGAAGGGCCCGCTGTCCTTCATTCAGAACCTCCCGCGGCACAGGGGTCCATGGCTGTATCATTCAGGCGCTTCGTGCCACTAAACTAAAGCCACAGCGTTCCGTGGTCCTTGTCTACCTTCTAGCTGTGGCTCTCACGCACTCTGTGAGTGACGAGTGTTCATTTGTTCCGTTACGCTTTCCGTTGCTGCTGCTGGTGTGTGTGTGTGTGTGTGCGCGCGCGCGCGCGTGTGTGTGCGTGTGTAAGTGTGTGCATGTGTGTTGAGCACTATATGGCCACCTGTTGGCTGACCTTCAGTTTCTGTTTAACCTTTGCCAAGAGTCCCCACTCTGCCTCCAGTGGAGACCAGCTGTAAGAGTGGACAGGGGACAGGCACTGGGCCAGAGAGGGCATCCTATTGCAGCGGCTGCAGTGACCAGGTTGCAGATGGGCCTGTGTCTAAGCCAGTAGTGAATCTCAGGACTTTTAAAAAATATATATATATTTTTATTGATTTCAGAGAAGATGGGAGAGGGAGGGAGAGATGGAAGCATCAGTGATGAGAGAGATCATCATCGGCTGCCTCCTGGCACGCCCCCCACTGGGGATCGAGCCCGCGACCCGGGCCTGAGCCCTTGACCAGAGTTGAACTGTGACCTGGTTCATAGGTCGACGCTCAACCAGAGCCTCGCCGGCTGGCACATCTCAGGACTTTTTAAAATATATATATTTTATTGATTTTTCACAGAGAAGAAGGGAGAGGGATAGATAGCTAGAAACATCGATGAGAGAGAAACATCGACCAGCTGCCTCCTGCACACCCCCCACCCGGGATGTGCCCACAACCAATGTACATGCCCCTGACCGGAATTGAACTTGGGACCTTTCAGTCCGCAGACCAACGCTCTCTCCGCTGAGCCAAACCGGTTTCGCACATCTCAGGACTTTTGCAGGCACTTCCGGAGCACGGTTCTCCCTGCTGCGCAGTGTGGGTGGAGCGTCAGACCGTCCCGCTCCTTCCTGCTGTGGGGGCTGTGAGCCTCAGAGGGAATCCCCCGAAGAAGGGGAGACAACACCTAAGAGAAACCGAGCCCTGACTGAGCCGCAGCCGCGCCCGCGCCACGCGCCACAGGGCGGTGTCCTCGGCCGGGAAGGCAGCGGGAACTGAGCTTCTCTTGTGACCAAAGGGGTGCTGACACGTTCCTCTTTTCCCTAACCCTTGCCCAGGGCTGTGATTGTTACTGGTGTTTAGAGTGGGCGGGAGGGAAGGAGGGAGAGAGAAACACCCATTGGTTGCCTCTCTTAGGAGCCACGACTGACCGGGATCGGACCTGCAGCCCCTTGGTCTACCTGACGGAGCCACCCAGCCAGGACCCGACACTCGGTTTTAAAAGCGGCTGTGGCCTTCCTGGGAACCGCGTCTGCAGAACCTGCTGGTGGGGGAGATCAAGGGGAAGTGTGGAGAGAGGAGCGCTCAGCCTGCTGTGAGGGCCTGAGTGCCAGGCGCTGTTGTAGACACGGGGCGACAGAGGGCGCTAACGAGCGTCGGAATCCTCACACTCGGTGCAACCCAAGCAGGAGCGGGTTAACTCTGATGGCCACCAGCAGAGGGCAGTAGTGGTCTTTCTTCTTCTTCTTCTTCTTCTTCTTCTTCTTCTTCTTCTTCTTCTTCTTCTTCTTCTTCTTCTTCTTCTTCTTCTTCTTCTTCTTCTTCTTCTTCTTCTTCTTCTTCTTCTTCTTCTTCTTCTTCTTCTTCTTCTTCTTCTTCTTCTTCTTCTTCTTCTTCTTCTTCTTCTTCTTCTTCTTCCTTCTTCGTTCTTCTTCTTCTTCTTCTTTCTTCTTCTTTTTTTTTTAAAGCAGCATATTGGATTTGGGGATAGATAGAAATACCACCCCCTCTTGAACCCAGGCCTTCCCTGTGGCGTTGCTGTGTGGCCTGTCTGTTGATTTTCCGTTCGTCAGGGGGTTGTTGGCTGGCTAAGGGGGCTCCTGGCTAAGGGGTACCAGGGGCTCTCGGAAAGCGAGCTCATGGCCTCTTGGAGAGAGGAGACAATTGTTCCAAGACGCCCGGAGTGACTCGGTTAGAATGAGCCAGAATTCAGAATCCAGAAGCCTCCGAGTCCGCCTACCTCACGTCTAGAAACAACACGGGGGAGGGAAGTCAGGGAATGGAGGAGGGTTCAGGGGCGGGTGGGAGGACCAGGCTCCTTTCACATGCCTCTGAGAGCGGCTTGGCCATGCCCTGCCTGCGTGGCTCAGTGGCTGAGCATCGACCTATGAACCAGGAGGTCACCATTCGATCCCCGGTCAGGGCACACGCCTGACTGGAGGGCTGCATCCCAGCCCCGGTCATTTCTCTGTCTCTCCCCCTCCCTTCCACTCTCTCTCTAAAAACAAACACCTGCAGAAAACAGTGTGGCTCAGTGTATAGAGCGTCGGTCTGCGAACTGGAAGGTCCCAGGTTCGATTCCTGTCAAGGGCATGTACCTTGGTTGCTGGCACATCCCTGGTAGAGGGTGGGCAAGAGGCAGCTGATCGATGATTCTTTCTCATTGATGTTTCTAGCTCTCTATCCCTCTCTCTTCCTCTCTGTAAAAAAGAAATCAATAAAATATATTTAAAAAACAAAACAAAAATGACTTAAAAAAGCAAAAACAAAAACAAAACCCCCACAAACACCTATTAGATATTTCTCGCTAAAAAAAAAAAAAAAAAAAAAAAAGCTTTCTTTCGATCCCCATGCTCTTCTCGGTTCCTCGTCGGGTTGGTTTGCTCCGGTCCCTGGCTCTTTAGGGAGGAGTTTCCTCACCTGTCAGTGCTCCTGGCATGCCCGTGTTTCCCAGGAGGCGCAGCAAAGCTGACCCCGGTTGGGGCTCACGTGAGGGAGTGGCCTGGCTTTGTCCCAGGCAAACCCCCACAGGCCAGCGGCCACAGGGGCTGTTCTCGGGACAGCCGACTCGGAGGGCCGTTCTCCAGCCCGCTGGGCTGCGGGAAGCATGGACCTGCCTGTGCGCTGGGCTCTGGGGAGCGGGGTGGGGAGGGGAGTGAGGGCCTTTCCGTGGAGGAGAGAGCTTCTCCCTCCGCCCCCTCTTCTCCCTGAGGGTGACTTCTCCCTTACCCCCTCCGCCCTCCCCAGGTTCGATGTCGCCAGAGGGTAGGCCTGTGACCTGGGGCAGCTGTGCGGGGTGGAGCTGCGGGGCTGTGGGGGGTGGAGAAGGGGCGGCGGAGGAGGTGGGACTCCCTGCGTGCCTTCCCCTCGCCCCCTGCTCCCGTTCTCCGGGCGTTTTGCGGGTCTGCATTCAGAGACCGTGTGTCTGGTTCCTAAGCTTTGCCGTGGGTTCTGCTACAGCCATCAGCTGGCTTTATTTATTTCTTTTCTTTTCTTTTTCTTTTTTCCCTCTGGCTCCAATGGCGTCTTTCCCAGGTCTGGTAAGTCAGTTACCATCCCTCCCCTGGCTCTCCAGTTTCCCACATGTGGGCTTTAAAAATAGATTCTTTTTTTTAAAAAAAATATATATTTTATTGATTTTGTACAGAGAGGAAGGGAGAGATATAGAGCTAGAAACATCGATGAGAGAGAGTCGTGGATCAGCTGCCTCTTGCACACTCCTTACTGGGGATGTGCCCGCAACCAAGGTACATGCCCTTGACCGGAATCAAACCCGGGCCCCTTCAGTCCCCAAGCCGACGCTTGTCTATCCATTGAGCCAAACCGGTTTCGGCTAAAAATACAGATTCTTATTAACCTCAGAGCGGAAGGGAGAGGGAGAGAGGGAAGAGACATCAATGATGAGAATCACCGATCAGCTGCCTCCGCACGCCCCACCCTGGGGATCGAGCCCGCGACCCCGGCGGGTGCCCTTGACTGGAACTGAACCGTGACCTCCTGGTTCATAGTTCGGTGCTCGACCCCTGAGCCACGCTGGCCGGGCCCATATGTCGACTTTTCTTGTTTGCTACTGTCTCCTATCTTTCTCCTCGGGCGTGAATTCATGTTTACTATGAGGTGGTACACTACTTGTGGAGCAGGTGTGCACTGACAGAGAAACTGGGCAGCAGGGAGTTTCCACATACACCCAGGCACCGTTTAACGATGGGGTACATCCTCAGACCACGTGACAGCAGGTGGCTTTGTCGTGTGCAAACCTCATGGAGGCAGTGAGGCAAGCTTAGGTGGTCTAGCCCGCTGCACGCCTAGGCTGTGAGCTCTAGCCTCATGGTCGGCAAACCGTGGCTCTTGAGCCCCCTTATGTGTGGCTCTTCCGCAAAATACAACAGCCTGGGCGAGTCTATTTTGAAGGAGTGGCATTAGAAGAAGTTTAAGTTTAAAAAATGTGGCTCTCCGCCGAGACTGGTTTGGCTCAGTGGATAGAGCATCAGCCTGCGGACATCATCAATGTTTCTAACTCTCTTTCCCTCTCCTTTCTTCTCTGTAAAAAATCAATAAAATATATTAAAAATAAAAAAAATAAAAAATGTGGCTCTCCAAAGAAATGTTACATGTTGTCCTGTTGGAATTCGCCTCTGTGGACTAATGAGTTTGCCGACCACTGCCCTAGCCTATTGCTCCTGGGCTGCTGTTGTCCCGGCTACGAGCCTGAGCAGCATGTCACCGTACAAAACAGCGTGAGACCAAATCCAGCAGTAGCGTGTACCATGGCTGCTGTTTACAGCAAACCTTGGAACGACTCCGTGGAACATGACGATCACATTCCAGTACGGGAAATGCCTAAACACGGTCCCGCGATACCAAGTTCTGTACCCAGTCGGATCCGAACACTCTACCCAGCGGGCAGCGCGGTGGGCGGGTTTACAGGTCACTGCAAACCGTGGGGAACGCTGGCGCCAACGGGCCAGCGGCTGGGTCCGGAGGTGATGGGCGAGTTTAGCTCCGTTGTGATCCACGGGACCAGGTCCTGCGTGGAGGAAAGGTGGCTAGGACTGCACGTGGACAGGAACGTGTGCCCAGGAACCAAAGCTGAGAGCCGCTGGCTAGTTTTCCGAGGTGACTTCCTCCGTCCCTGTTACATTTGTTGCTAGTGTGTTTGCTAGCTTGGAGGTTCCGGTGTGGCTCAGTGGGTGGAGCGCAGGCCTGCGGACTGCAGGGTCTGGTATTGGATTCCCGGTCCGGGCACCTGCTGGGGTTGCGAGCTCCATCGCCAGCAGGGGGCGTGCAGGAGGCGGCCGATTGATAATTCTCTCTCGTCGTTGACGTTATCCCCGCTGAAATCAGTAAAACTTCAACACACCCACCCCGCGGGCCACCAGGAAGTAAGGCGGCCGGAAGGCGCCCCCGGGGGTGCCGGGCCGCGTTCCGTGCGGGTGGAGCCCGGGGACCTTGGAGGGAGGATGGCCCCATCCCCGCGCTGGTTCCAGGGGAACGGAGGTCCCGCGAGTGACGGGCACTGTCTCCCGCGTCCGCAATCCCGCGCGCCACGTAGCTGGCGCCTCGCTCCTCGCGCCGGACGGAAAGCCAACCCCGCGGCCGGGAGGGCACGGCGCAGGGCGCGGGGAGGCTGAGCCCGGAGCCCAGACCGGCCGGTTTCCGCGCGGCACCTGCGGCCTCCCAGCGCCCGCTCTGCCCGAGGGCCCCGGCCCCGGCCCCGGCCCCGGCGTCCCGCTCGCAGCCAGCAGGGGGCGCCCGGGCCCGCGCGCGCCCCGCCAGGCGCGAGGCTCCGGGGTGGGGAGCGAGGCTGGGACCCGGGCCCAGGCGCCACCTCCGAGGTCCCGGCGGTGTCCGCCCGGTGCGCCCCCCGCGGGAACCGGCGCCGGGACGCCCAGGCCCCGGGGACGGCGCAGGGCCGCTCTGGCGAAGTGGGAGGAGACCCGAGAGGAGGGGAGAGGGGAGAGGGGAGGAGAGAGGGAAAAGGAGGAGAGGGAGGAGGAGGAGGAGGAGAGAGGGAAAAGGAGGAGAGAGGGAGGAGGAGGAGAGAGGAAGGAGGAGGAGAGAGGGGAGGAGGAAACAGGGAGAAGGAGGAGGAGACGCCGCAGGAGGAGGAGGGAAGGCGGCCGCGCTGCCCCCGCCCAGCGGAGCCGCGGGAGCGCCGGGAGCCCCCGCCCCGCCGCGCCGCCCCCGCCTCCCGCGCCTTCCGCCCGCACCTTGGGCCGTAGGTGCGCCGATCGGTCGGCGGAGCAGCCCGGCCGGAGCGGCTCCGGGCTCTGCGTCCATCAGTCCCTCCGTCGCCGCGGGAGCTGCCCGGAGGCGTCATGTAGCCGCAGCCGCGACCCTCCCGCCGATCGGCAACTACTTACTTATTTATATTTATTTTTTGGGGGAGGGCGTCGGGGGCGCGGCCACACCTCTCCCCGGCCCGCCTCCTCGCGCCTCCCGTCCGCGCGCCGCACCGCCTCTCCAGCCGCGGGTCGGGGAGCGCGGGCGGCGGGTCCCCGCCAGGAGCCATGGCCGAGGACGGCGCCGAGGTGCCCCGCGAGCTGACAGGTGAGGCCCCGCCCGGGCCGGGATCCCCGGGAAGTTCGCTCGCGTCTGGCGCCCAGGAGCCGGGTCCCGGGAGGCCGGCGGGGGGCGATCGGACGCCCGGCGCCGCCTCGGGCCGCCGCCAGGGGGTGCAGGCCGGCGGGGGTGGGGGGTGCCCGGTCTCGGGAGCTGCGGAAGCGAGGGGACCCCTCACCGCGCCCGCCCGCGGGCCCCTCGGGATGTGCGGGGCGCGCCGGAGGGACCGCCGGCAGGTCCCCCCCGCCCGCCGGAGTCCCAGCCGGAGGCGCCCGCCAACCCGCAGCCCGGGGAGGGGCGCGGGCTGGGGTCCGGACTCCGCCGGGGAGGCCGGGCCTGGGCTGGGCGCCGGGAGCGAAAGGGTCACCGGCTGCGCGGACGGGCGGAAGCCGGCGGGGCGCGGAGCCCGGTTTTCATGGTAACGAACCACCTGGGCCCGCCCGTCCCGGAGCCTGCGTGGCACCTGGTGCCCGCGCCCGGGTCCGAGCGCCCGGGCTTCCGTGTTATGCCTTGGGGTCGACTTAAGTTTTGTGGGGGCTGAGACGGCAGCGGTAGAATGTGGTGGGGGCCGCTCTGAAACCAGGGATTCAGTGCGTGTGTGTGTGTGTGTGTGTGTGTGTGTGTGATGTATTGAGAGTGTGTGTGATGTAGTGTGTATGTGTAGTGTGTCTGTAGTGTGTGTAAGGTGTATTGAATGTGCGTGACGTAGTGTGTACACGTGTGTGATGTATGGAGTGTGTGTGCGCCTGTGTGATGCTGAGTGATGTTGCACTGTGGGTGCGTGTGCTTTGAGCCCCAGGGACCTGAACCCCCGGGTCCCATTCCTGGCGCCCGGGCCTGCGGGTGTCCTTCCGGCTCCTGCTCAGGAGGGGTTCCCCGCCCCCTTTAGCCCCCGCACTTTGGGGCGTCTGCGGCGGCGGGCGGCGTGTGTGGTGTGAGATGCAGGGAATGTGTGCGCTCCTCTGTCCGGTGAGCCTGACCGGAAGGGCTGCCGCCAGGTCGGAGTGGGAGCTGCTTGTGCACGGATTTCGTTCGGGTCTGGAGTCTCCCTCCGCCCGCCTCTCCCCCGCCTCCTCCCTCTGTCCGGCGGTGGCGTCGGGCCCGCAGATAAGAATCAGCTCCCTGGGCTCCGGGGAGCCAGCGAGCGGTCTGTCCGGTTCTGGAAGCCGGGACCTTCCCCACACCCCCCACACCCCGCCCCGAAGAGGAAGCGCTGGGGTCCCCAGCTGCCCGTGGAGGTCCCAGGTCCCGGGAAGAGGGGACCAGGGCCCCTAAGGGGTGGGGGTGTGGGGGGAGGGCTGGCTTCCCAGTCAGCTGCGGAGCCTGCAGGGAGTGTGGCCACTGGGACCCCAGAGAGGCTGAGAACACTCAAGAGACCTTGAGTGGCAGCTGCAAGGTGTGGGCACATCCCCAAAGGAGTGCAGCCCCCAGACCAGGTGCAGGGCCTAAGGAAGGGAGGGGGCGGGGCTGAGAGGCCGGAGGTCGGGAACTTGGTGAGAGGTTCTGAGGCCTGGAGAGTCAAGGCCAGGGGTCAGGAGGTGTTTAGGTGGGAGTTTGGGGGGAGGGGAGACTTGGATACTGTGTGCAGAGGAGGAAGCTGTCTTGCGTGGCTCTGTCCAGGGTGGGTGCTCATGGGGGGGTCCCAGGGAGACCTTCCTGCCACCACATTGCCAGGCCTCCCCTTCTCTCTCAAGCCTCCAGGTCTGTTGCCTCCCGCCTCCTCACTCGATATATTTCCATTGATTTTTAGAGAGAGGGAGAGGGAGAGACAGAGAAAAACACTGATGTGAGAGAGACACACTGATTGGTTGCCTCCTGTATGAGTCCTGACCAGGGCGCGGGAACTTGCAACCAAGGCACGTGGCCTTGACCGGAATTGATCAGTTGGCAGGCCCATGCTTATCCACTGAGCTACACCATCCAGGGCATGAAACCAATAATATATATATAAAACAAGCAAATACCTTACAAAAGGCAAACAGCAACAAAACACCCAAATCCTCCTCCAAACGCCCCCGCCTCTCCCCCCGCGCTGTTGTCACTAGAGGATGCTGACGAGTCTGCCTCCTTCCAGAGAGCATCAAGGACGTCCTCGGCAGGAAGGTCAGGATCGCCCTGAAGAAGAAGGTCAGGTTGGAAGTGAAAGGGGACAAGTTTGAAAACAAGGTGCTGGTAAGTGCTCCGGCTCTTTCGGGAAAGCCTGCGGAAGCGGAAGTGGAAGCGGCCCCCCCCTCCGGACCGCCTCGCTGCCATGGGCCCTGGTCCTGTTTCACGTTTGGCTCACAAGTTCCCAGGACCGTGCTGCCCTGGAGTCCCCGGAGTGGGCGCGGGAAGTTCAAGTGGAAGGGGCCAGACTCTTCACAGCCCTGGGGTGGAGCTGCGAGCATCGCCATGTTTAGGCCCTGAGCTGCTTTCCCATTGGCCCCCCGAACCTGCTTTCCCATTGGCCCCCACGAACCTGCTATCCCATTGGCTCCCCCCTCCAGCCTGCTTTCCCATTGGCCCCCCTCCAGCCAGCTTTCCCATTGGCCCCCTCCAGCCTGCTTTCCCATTGGCCCCCCAAACCTGCTTTCCCATTGGCCCCCACGAACCTGCTATCCCATTGGCTCCCCCCTCCAGCCTGCTTTCCCATTGGCCCCCCTCCAGCCTGCTTTCCCATTGGCCCCCCTCCAGCCAGCTTTCCCATTGGCCCCCTCCAGCCTGCTTTCCCATTGGCCCCCCAAACCTGCTTTCCCATTGGCTCCCCCCTCCAGCCTGCTTTCCCATTGGCCAGTGCGGGATGCGCGGTGGACCATCCGGTCATCGCTGTGGTGGTGATGTGTGGTCTGATTGGTGAGGATGTAGGAAGAGGTTTCCTCACAGAAAATGGCCTGGGTCGGCTCGGGATTGAATGAGCTTTTCCCAAAGGCGGTGCCCGCGTCCGCCTGGTGGGTGAGGAGTGGGAACGGGAGAAGGTGGTCCTTTGCCGCCGTGTTCTGGTGTCTTGGCGGGAGGTGCCCGCTGGGGGCGGCGCCTGTGGGGGCTGAGATGGACCTCGGGGTTCTGGCCACGTTGCTGGGGGCTGAGGGGTGGGACTCGCGGGGCACAGCTGGTCACTATAATGAAGTTAGGGCCATTTTAGTACTCAATGCCAAGCTTTTTGGGGGGGGGCGGGGAGAGAATGGGTGTGGGGGTCCTTCTTGACCTCAGCTGGCTCCGGTGAAGGCTGAAAGGAAATGACACCAGCGCCGGGATGTGAGTGATGGTCCCCGGGACCTGGACTCCGAGCAGGTCCTCGAGTCCCCGCGGAAGCTGTACCGGCGGGAACGCGACCCTGCACGGGCGGGAAGGGTTGTAGACATATTCACGGTCCCACAAGCTTCAAGTTTGAGCAGGGCGGCCTACGCATTAGCCGCCTTTAGGTTGTGGATTTAGGAGTCCCTGCATTTTGAGAAAGCCAGTTAGTACTCATTTGCTTACACGAGACCTTGGGGACCGCCTTGTCATTGGCATTTCTGACTTCCTGTTGGCCCTTAGGTCACGCATGAGCTGGCCCGGTACTTTCCAGCTTTCTTTCCTGAGTCTGTGCCTCCCCTGCTCCCCTCCCCTCCCGCAGGGTGGTCCTTGCAAAGCCAGGAGGGTGTTATGTGGTTACTTGCTTCCGGTTCTCCCACCAGGAGATTTTACACCATTTCCAGCTTATCTTTTGCTCAGGGTTTATCTTCTCCTTCCTTCTCCTCACGGCCATCGGAGCTAATATTTATTGAACATTGACCGGCGGCGAGGCCAGGCCGTGGGCGGAACCCTTAATTATGCATTTCCTTGTTCCATCCCAGCTGCCCTGTGGGGCCGGCACTGCTTACTTCACTGGAAGGACTGGAGAGCTGAGGGAACTTGCTTCCGGTCACCCAGCTAGTTAACGGCTAGTTAAGGACTAGTTAATAACAGTCAGCTGTGCCTCACGCAGAGCCTGCCTGCTTTGTCATGTGCTCAGAGTAAGAAGAATTTGGCTGGTCCTTCTGAGGTTGTGGATTTTCAGCCCTCATCAGGGAGACTTGGGTCTTAGACAGATCGGCATCCCTGATTATTTGATTTGATCTCCTTGATCCATGTATTAACTTGTTCCTGACTCTCTGAGCACTATTGTGTGGCAGACACGTAGCATGTACAAAGTGCACATAGATTCTGCCTTCATGGGACTCAGAGCTCAGTCTAGTGGAAGGCACACACGCCAATAGGCAGCGCTGGGACAAGTGCCCTGAACACCGGGACCGCTGCTCATAGAGGGGCCCTAACTCAAGCCGGAGGGTCAGGGATGATTCCCAGAAAAGGGGGGTGGAGGCCCACACCGATGGGTGGGTCAGCCAGCCAAGGGTAGATGCCTGTCCAGAACAAAGGGAACCGCTTGGGCCTGGAGGCAGGGGGAGGGAGGGGGGTGAGCTCCGAGTGTTAGGGACCCGGGCAGAGGGCTCCCTCTTCTCCTGGCGGCTAAAGTGCAGGTGAAAGGTGGGGCAGGTTAGACAGGTGCCTTCTCCACACCCGTGTCCATTGCCATTCCCCCCTCTCTCCTCCCTCCTCCATCCCCCCTCCCTTCTCCGGGAGGAAGTGGGCCCAGCGCTGAAGGCCTTGGAGCCAGACCTGCTCTCCCCTGCCCAGCCCCTTGCAACAATGTCGCCCCCAGTTTGCAACAATGTCGCCCTCAGTCCGCTCTCCCTGTAGCACCTGCTCCTGTATGGGTCTGTAAGCCCTGGCTCTGGAGATTAGCTGGGACACAGTGAATTCTGCTGAGCACAGCGCTGAGCGCATGGGAAACTCCGGGCAGAGAAAGCCCCCAGAAGCGGGGGTGGGGAGGTGGGGGTGGGGGGGGGTGTCTCTCCTCCACTGCGGGGTGGCGCTCATTCCCCCCGAGGCCGGGAAGGCCTCATAGCAGCGTGGATGCACCAAACAGACCCCAAGTCCCCGCGGTGTCCTTTGGGCAAAGAAACCAGGTGCCCACGTGCCCAGGGATCACCTGAGCTTGTCCATCAGGATGTTCGAGATAAACCAGTGGCTGCTGTGGGGCGTGCCCAGCCGCTAACACACCTGTGAGGTTTCTAGGGATGAGGGAGAGGATGCGTCTTCCCTAAGCTGATTGGTCCAGAGCCCCCATGGCCGTGGGGGGAGGGGGGCGAGCGGCCTGGCCAGCTGGCGTGGGCTCCCACCTGAGGCCTGCCGTCCCTGGAACGGCCCTCGGGCCCTGTCCTGTGTTCCAGTGTATTCCCCTTCTGCCGTCAGCTAATTGGATCTCCGCCCACTTTTGTCAGGACCCGGACTTTCATTTTTTAAAATATGTTTTATTGATTTTTTACTGCAAGGAAGGGAGAGAGAGAGTTAGACACATTGATGAGACACATTGGTCAGCTGCCTCCTGCACACCCCCTGCTGGGGACGTGCCTGCAACCCAGGTACATGCCCTTGACGGGAATCGAACCTGTTACCCTTGAGTCTGCAGACCGACGCTCTATCCACTGAGCCAAACCGGTCAGGGCAGTACCCAGACTTTTAAACATGCCTTTTAATTGACGAATTCTTTTAAGATGGGACTTTCTGCTTTTCTGTAGTTGTAGGTTACGTGGGGTTATAAGGAACAACACAGGGAGCCTTCGCGCCCTCGTCCTGTCTCCGCTACCGTGTGAAGCCGTGACACAGCGTCACAGCCCGATGGCAGCGCCCGTCCCCAAGGGCAGCGCCCTCCCTCAGCCTCATCGCCACTCAGCTGTTCTCCCTTTCTATAATGTTTAAAAATGTGTATTTCTATTGATTTCAGAGAGGAAGGGGGAGGGAGAGAGGGAAACATCAGTGATGAGAGAGAATCATGGATCTGCTGCCTCCTGCCTGCCCCCCACTGGGGATGGAGCACACAACCCGGGCCTGTGCCCTGACCAGGAATCAAACCCTGACCTCCTGGTTCCCAGGCCGACGCTCAACTGCTGAGCCATGCCGGCTGGGTTTATCCTTGATGTTTCTCTCTCTCTTTCCCCTCCCTTCCTCTCTGAAATCAATATTTTTAAAAAACCAAATAAAAAACATAACTTTCCCTGGAGCTCGTAAAGCAGTGGTGGTTTAAGAGTGTACGTGCATTTCACAAGTTTATTGTTCAAGTCGAAGTGGCAGGAGCCCAGTCAGCGGTTTCCGGGGCCACTTGGGTGAACGGCCTTAGACCCTGGACTTTGTTGGGGCTGCAGGGATGTAGGGTTCCCCAGCCAGCGGGCGGATGTGTGGGGGGGTCAGAGGCAGCTCAGGCCGCCACCTCAGGATGCCCTCACGCCCCCTGCTGCCCTGCCAGAGCGTCCCTGGTGCTGCCCCGCGGTCCCTGCTCGTGTTGGACCTCCGCTGACCTTCCCGCCGGCATCTGCAGGTCGCGTGGCACCTGAAGAGGCTGCTGGGACAGGGTGGCGGGCCCCCCCGCCCCCCCCTGCGGCGCCCGGCCCCGGTGGGGGTAACTTGAACGGTCCTCTTTGCGACACCACAGGAGCCTCGGCTTTTCGGGATCGCTTACGATCCAGGCCGGGTGGTTCTCAGGGCGCGGGGTGAAGTTACAGGCGGAGAAAACTGAGCTTGGGAAACGGGAGGCGCGGTGAGCCCCCTTGCTGCCAGGGTCCTGGCGAAGTCCCGGGGAGTTCACCCTCCGTCAGTCCATGGAGGGCCTCGGAAGGCACCCCGCTCAGAGCCCTGTCCCCTCCCCCGAGCCTGGCGGCCTGGGCGCAGCTCGCCTCCCCCCACGGGCCAGGCCTCCGTGAACCTGCTACCTGAGCCCCAGGACGTCCTCTCTCTTCCCCAACTGCCCTACTTTCTGCGCCAGCGCGGGCGGGTCGGATGACCTTGGGCTAGGAGCCCTTGAACCTGGACCAGCCTGGTGTAACTTTTCCTTGTTCTTGAAAAGATACGGTCGCCCCGCCTCTGGGATTTAGCCCCCCCTGGGACGTGGGGGAGGGGACGAGGGCCTCGAGGAGCCCTGAGACCTAATCAGAACGTGGAAGGAACAGGGAGGAACGCTGCTGTTGAAGTGACAAGACGGTCACACAGCCGCGCAGACACGAAACAAAGGCTGCATTAAGGCCGCAGCGCCTCCATGTTCCCATTCATTGGCGGCTCTGCTCGTCCTGACCGTGAGAGCAGGTGGGAAAGGGGCCTGTTGTCTGCATCTGTGCTCACTTTCCCCAGCTCGCTCTGAAAAGGAGGGGAATGAGCGTAACTTGGGGGGGAGGGTGCGAGTGTGTGAATAAAACTGTTCACTTTCATAATTTTATTACCCGGTGTCACCCCGATACATTCAACAAAATGGAAGAGAGAAAAAAGAAATGTAAAACCCGGAGGGAAACACTCCGGCTTGTTTTAAGGGGTGCATTCCCCCGCGGACTGGTGTGCGGGAAGCCTGCGTGGAGAATCACGCCCCCCTCATCAACGTTACCGGCCCTTTAAACCACCTGCTCAGCAGAAGGGCTGGTTCTCTCTGCTGTAAGCCAGGGCTCCTCGCACCAGGCTCCCAGGCCAACTTCGGTCTCGCAGGCCAGGAGAAGGCCGGGGTGCGGCCCAGGTGCCCCCCGGGTCCCAGTCACAGCTCCTGACTGTCACCAAGTCTCGGCTGACTCAGCCTGAGTCAGCGGTGCCTTCTCCTTGGCTGGGCCCCGGAGGGGTGAGGCTGTGTGATGCCAGCCTGGTCTTTGTCCTCGGGGAGCAGGCTTGCAAATGGCCGGGCTCCGGTGCACTCCTTGGACACCAGGCAGAGACGAGGGCCCCTCAGGAGTCAGCAGGGGCTGGAGCAGCGGGCCCTGTATCTTAGGAGAGAGCCGAGTGTCCGCAGGAAGGAGAGGGCCCGCCTCCCGGCAGCTCACCTGTGCAGCTGGCGGAAATCTCTGGGTCCTGGACCTTCCTTCTGTTCCTGCTCCCCATCCCCCCTCCTCAGCCGTTCCCCCTGGGGGGCGTGTCCAGGTGAAGGGCTCCGGGCTGGGCTCCCAGGAGCCCCCGGTCCAGGCCACGTGCCCCCTGGCCCCTGGGCTCCTGGCTGGCTGGGGCGTCGGGGGCGGCTCCTCTGGGACTGTGTGAGGTTCGGGGGGCAAATCATCCATCACATCTGGGTGGTGCCTGCGCTTCGGGCTTTGGCGTCTGGCGGGGGAGGCTTCCAAGTAAAGAATGGACCGCGGGGGATTGGGGGACGGGGTCATGGCAGCCGGACACTTGACTGTCGCTGGTCAACCTCTAACAGAGGCAGCGGAGGTTATCAGCGCAGTGACCTGTAAGCCATCAGCCCCTCCCCCCACTCTCACCTGTCGGTGAGACACACCCACCGGAAACAGTGGCCGCACCTGAATGCCTCCGGGGAGGAGGGGCGGAGGCGAGACCCTGAGGGTTCCCATGGTTTGAAAACCCCCAGGGCGGTTTAGGAGACACTCTCCTCCCAGCCCACTCCGCTTCCTAGCCCCCGATTTTATTTTAAAAATTTTGAAGATATTTTCTATGATTGACTTCAGAGAGGAAGGGAGAGGGAGAAAGGAACATCCATGATCAGAGGATCCCGGGTCCGCTGCCTCCTGCACCAGCCCCTGATTTCACTGCAGGGCCACGAGCCACCTGTCGAACCGCCCGGGCCTGTTTTCCTCGAGGCCCGAGGTGTCGCCTGGACGTCCGAGGTGTGGGCTGTGTGAGGGCCACGGCCGCATCTCTCTTGGGGACACTAACAGCTGACCTTGTCCCCGTCCAGAGAACGTAACCCCACTGAGCGGCGTCACCTACACTCCAAGTCTGTGTCCAGGTGAAGAGTGAGGACCTTCCCTGAGGCCTGCCCACTCCTCCCCCTCCTTCGGGGCGTGGCCCGCGCACCTGCACAGCCCAGGTGCGGAGGGTAGCGGCCTGGGCCTCCGCCTCCTCCCGGGTCTGACCTCTTAGTCTAGATACCCCCCCCCCCAAAAAAAAAAAACCCAAAAAAACAAAAAACAGGCCAGAGAGCTGATTTCCACATTGCGGGCGTCCTTTCTCTTATTCCACCGGAATTTTTCTTTTTCTCCAGGGAACTTAGCCAGGAGGATTGCAACACATAAGCTTAAAAAAAAAAAAAAAGGAAACTTCATGAATGCAGGAATGTAAACGGAGCCACACCCAGAATGAATGGGTTTTAATTCCCAACACGTTCTTTTTCTGGAATGTGTGAGAAGTCGAACTGGGGAGACTGACTGGAACGCTTTTTAAAAGAGTTTTTATCTTTCCTTTGGGGGGCGGGGCCACTCAGTCTTACGATGGGGATGGTCTCGCCCTCCCACCCCCCACCCCCTGCCAGCACTGCCTGAAGCCGGTGTTTGAACCCCTGCCAGGCGGCCTGAGGTTTGCGTGTGCTAAGGAAGCAGCTGGCAGCCCAGCCCGGCCCGCCTCCCGGTGCCAGGGCCGGAACTTCCTCCTGGGAGCTCGCGCCAGGGCCCCGGGAGGTGAGGGGCGGGGCGGGACAGACCTCGGCGGCCCTTTCTGAGTGAGTTGTGAAGGGCTCTTTGGAAAGTTCTCCTTGGATTCGGCTGGTTTCCCATAGTGACGGCCCTAGCCCTTGCGATCGGCTGGGAGCCGCGGCCTCCCCACCAGCCCCGCCCCCAGCGCCCGACCACGCCCCCAGCGCACCGGCCCCGCCCCTGGACACGCCCCCAATTCCCCAGGCCCGGCCCCGCCCCGCCCCGCCCCGCCCGCGTGGACTCTGCAGCCGCCCACCGGCCGGGCCTGCCCCCCACGTTCCAGCCTGCGCATCATCTCCCTGTTTCGCTTGGCGAACACAGGGGTCGGTCTCCCCGAGGGTGGGGACGGTTAAGAAATAACAAGCTGTCCTTCGCTCTGCAAAATGGGCGCCGAGTGTTTGTCCGGCGGGAGGGCGGGGCGCTTTCCTCCCCGCCCTTCCTGCCTGCCCGCTGCCTGGCCGTCTGGGGACAGCGTTGCCCACTGCCTGGTCCCCCGGAGTGGGGAGGGGCTGGTCTCCTCGATCAAGTTGCTTCCCTAACCGTTTTTATTTATTTTAAGTATGTTGTGTGTGTGTTTGTTTTTCATTAAGTTGATTTCAGAGAGAGGAAGGAAGAGGAAGAGAGAGAGAGAGAGAGAGAGAGAAACACCAATGATGGGAGGGAATCATTGATCCGCTGCCTCCTGCACGCCCCACCCTGGGGATGGAGTGAAAGCCCCAGCATATACTCTCACCGGGTGGATGCTGAACCACTGGGCCACACGGCCCGAGGGCCCCAGCTCCCCAGTTAGCAGTCAGCTAAGGGAGGAGGAGGAGGAGGAGGAGGAGGCCGGCTGTGTTCTCAGGGCTGCGTTTCTCAGGTGTTTAGAGCTTTGCCTGGAGAGACAGCTGTTTCTTTTAAAGGAGACTTGGTGGAAACCAGAAGGGGACGTTTAAGAAAAAATAGCTGTGTGTACCGGGCTCGCTTTCCTGGAGGCCGGTCAGGCCTCGCCCGTCAACGCCGCCTTTCACTTCGCGGGCACAGGAAAGCAAAGGATGTGAAACACGGCAGGAATTTTGCCCAAGGAGTCCCTGGAGCCGGGGGGGGGGGGGGGGGGGGGCGAGGCGGAGACTGGCCAGTGAGACCTGTAAGTCACGGGTCTGTTGTTCTCTCTCTAATTCCAGTGAGTCAGACGTTTGAATCGGGAAAACTACACTGGGTCAAAGGGCGCGAGGCTCCCAGAGGGACCCGGAGGGTGGGGCCTTTCTCTGCCTGCGTGTGAAAGCCGGCTTACTTTCTTCTTCTTCTTCTTTTTAAAATATATTTTATTGATTTTTCACAGAGAGGAAGTGAGAGGGATAGAGTTAGAAACATCGATGAGAGAGAAACATCATCAATCCGCTGCCTCCTGCCCGCCCCCTGCTGGGGAACGAGCCCATATCCCGGTTGACGCTCAGCCACTGAGCCACACGGCTGGGCCAGCTCCTTTTTGCTAATGACACACACACACAATCATAGTCAGCGAGGTTTGCTTCCCCTCCCTGGCGCCTGGCCCGTGTGGCTCAGTGGGTGAGCGTCCACCTAGGAACCAGGAGGCCACGGTTCCCTGTCAGGGCACAGGCCTGGGTTGCGGGCTCCATCCCCAGTAGGGGGCGTGCAGGAGGCAGCGGATCCATGATTCTCTCTCACCATGGATATTTCTCTCTCTTTCCCCCTCTCCCTTCTCCAAAATCAATACAAACATATCAAGAATATAAATAGTTGTGGGATGAGCATGGAGCAGGCCCTTTCTCAGAGGTCAGGACGTCACTTCCTGGGGCTGGGGTGCAGGTTTCGCGAGCGAGCGTGGTGCTCTCTCGTCCGAATTGTTGCCGCGTGCCTCTGGGGACCGGTTCCCACCGTCGTGTGCGGGAGGATGACGGGAGGCGGTGCCTGTTCTGGGGCAGAGCTGACGCCGTCAGACAGGAGCTGCTGAGTCTGGAGGCTGGTGAACCCGCCGGCTGGCGGGCAGGCTGCTAGTTAATGATCCTAAAACAGCCTGAGCAACAGGCCGGCCCGGACGCCAGGGTCCTGTTCGTGTGGAAAGGAGTGGTGCTCAGTGGTCTGTCCCCTCTCTCTCCCTCCCTCCCTCTCTCTCTCTCACAGCTTTCAGATGGCGTTGTTTTGACTTGTTTGGGAGCTAATTTACTTCTTAAAGGGACGGATTCACCATCTGGGTGGTTGGGTGGCTGGGTGGCTTATAGTCACCAGCGATGTGAAGGCAGCGCCTCCTCCTGTTGCAGGATTCCCTGCTTACTCATTCGTTTGTCCCTCCACAAATACGACAGAAAGCTACCGTCTTTTAAAGTTTATATATATATGTATTGTTACTGATTTCAGAGAGGAAGGGAGAGGGAGAGAAAAACACCAATGATGAGAGAGGACCATTGATTGGCTGCCTCCTGCACACCCCACGTTGGGGATTGAGCCTGCAACCGGGCATGTGCCCTGACCTGGAATCGAACCCTGACCTCCTGGTTCATAGGTCAACACTCAACCATGGAGCCACGCCCACCGCCAGGCAAGTGTGGGTGTTTAATGTATTTACCTTTTCTCAAAAGCGACTAGAGAGGCCTTGTCTCTGTTCTGTAGAAGTTGTGTGCCCCACAGTGCAGGCGCCACCCGCTCCTGGCTCTTCCCCTCTCAGGTCCACTAGGAACTTGGGATCGTTATCGCTTTCTCTCCCAGAGTTGTCTCAGGTCCCGTGCGCTTCGGGGCCCTTTTCTGGAGCCTCGGCTTGCCTTCCCGGCCCCCTGGTCCTCGGGGAAATGGTGGTTGAGCTGATGAAGCTGAAAAGGGTGAGAACACTTTCTGAGCTGTTGAGCTAAGGACCAAACTCGGTCGGCCACCGGGGACGTGTCAGTCCAGCTGTTGTGGACCGCGGGGCTGCGCGTCCTGGGCCCACCATCGGTGCCAGGCTCAGGAAGGTCAAGTGTGTTCCCAGCCACAAAAGGTCTTTCAGTCACGTCGGAGGGGACGCGGCCCAGGAGAAGCAGTGGGCCATTTAAAACGACAATGGGTGGCTCAGACCCGGCAGATGGCCCGGCTGGTGGCCGGCAGCCCGTGGAGTGGCCCTAAGGGCAGGGAATCCCTTCCTCCCTCCAGTTTCTGCACATTGAAAGGAAATGAATTAGAAGGAATAACAACATGATATAACAACAACAAAACAAGGTATACAAACAACAAAAACATGATATACAAATGACACTGGTAGAAACAATGACTGATAAAGTGATTAAACTTGCTCTAATATCTCCCTGTACCACATGAAGAGTAACTACACTCTCAGAGTGCTTACTTAATTTCCCTTGTGATGGGGTATTTACAACTTTAACATCACATGCTCTTCCAACTCGAAAGAGGAAGATGTCAGTTTGTCTTATTGAGAGGGAGAGATAAGATAAACATCGATGATGGAAGAGAATCACTGATTGGCTGCCTCCTGCACGCCCCCCAATGGGGATGGAGCCCACAACCAGCGCCTGTGTCCCGACTGGCAATCGAACTGTGACCTCCTGGTTGGTTCCTAGGTTGACGCTCAATCCTTGGCCGACTTATAATTTAAGATGTTTTCTTTGGTCTTGTCAGGCAGCGGCCATCTCTACATAGAACTGGCATGGCCATGCGGTTGAGCGTCTGAATCTGACGCCCTCCGCAGTGGAGGGAGGGCCAGCCGGCGGGCCGCGCTCCGTGTGTGTGCCATCGGTTTTCCCAGCCGCATGGCGAGGGAACAGCGGAGGGTTCCCGTGGCGGCTCACCGGTTCCCGTCAGCGTGGTCAGGGGCGGCGCCGCCAGGTGGCACAGCCGGCCACGCCGCTCGGAGCAGACCGTTCACCGCCTGCCGCAGCCTCCCCTGCCGGCCTTCCCGGTGACCGAGGAAGAGCCACGAACACCGGCTCCTCCGTCCAGGGTCTGACACTCCGGAGGCCAGCGACCGCCGGCTTCATTCCCAGCGAGGCCAGGCCGGGGGTTCAGGGTGGACCTCGAACCCCAGCATGTGTGTTTACAATGCAGGTCGTTGGCCATGGGGGCATTGGTCCCCCCGGTCCGAGGAGGATGCAGGCCGGTGGGTCATCAGAGGAAGAAACCCCAGAGCAAATGCTGGCGAAGACGGTCCAGGAAGCTGTGTTTTTAAAAAATGCTGCTAAGGCCCGGCCGGCCGGGCTCAGGAGTGTCGACCTGTGAACCAGGAGGGCAGGGTTCAAGTCCCGGTCAGGGCACAGGCCCGGGTGGTGGGGCGTGCAGGAGGCCACTGATCAGTGATTCTCTCTCTTCCCCTCTCCCTTCCTCTCTGAAATCAATTAACCAACCAATCAACCAGTCTTGGCTCCGGGGTAGATCAGAGCTCAGAAGTCAGGAAAGCTGGGGACTCTCAACCACTTGCGTTCTGACCGCATTATCAGTAAATGGTTCCAGAGGAGAAGATAAGGGGAAAGCACCCGCAGAAAGTACCAGCATGTGATGGTCCCCCATGACCTCGGAGACCCCGAGAGGAAGTGCAGGAGGGAGAGTGGCTGCCGGTCACGGCCGCGGCGCGGCAGGAGCTGACACCCGCGTGCTGGGTGTGGGCGCGGTCCCGAGCTCTCTTGTTGGACCTCCCTTGAACTTTATGGGTGGGCGCGATTATCCCCATTTCACAGATGGGCAAATGGAGGCACTGAGCTGTAGGCGAGGCTGTGGGTCACGCAGGGAGCGAGCAGCTGACCGGGGCTGTGAATTGGGCCGTCAGGGGGTGGAGAGGGCTGAGGCTTGCCGAAGGTGCTGGGACAGTAAACCGATGGTAAAGGGTGTTTGCAGTGGCATGTGAACAGGCCTCCTGGAGGCTCGGGTAGGAACAGGGCAGACCCTAGGGCGCCTGTCCGTCCACTTGTCCTTTATCCACGTGCTAAAGCCTCCAGGACGTTCAGCATGTGCTGGGGAAGTAGCAAGAAAGAGCTAGTTTGTCTTTTTAAAAAATACATTTTTACTGACTTCAGAGAGCGGAAGGGAGAGGGAGAGCAAGAGGCACGTCCGTGATGAGAGAGCATCGTGGACCAGCTGCCTCCTGGCCTGGGGGGCGGGGAGGGTGGGAGGACCACCTCGGGCCCCGGAGGGCCGTCCTGACGCGCCAGGCAGTTTGCAGGCTGCTGGGATTGCCACAGCCCTCGTCTGGGGACAGTGGAGAGTCGGACGCAGCTGTGAGAGCTAACAAAACCCTGGGCTCCCCTCTCCGCTGCCCGGGGGATAGCATGTTGCAGAGCGAGGTTACAAAGTCACAATCACTCGGTTAATGTTGACAGTCATCTCAGGATTTGGGTTCCCTGCGCTGGGGTGGGGTGGGGTGGGGTGTGTGTGTTTAATTCTCTGCAGTTCCATTGCCTGTGAAAATCCACGTGACCACCACACTCCCCTTACCGTGACCTGCCCTCCTCTCTGTCATTCCGTCATTGCATGCCTGCTCTAGAGTGGGTTCACACAGCTGTAACCTTTAAAAAAAAAAGAAAATCTGTCTTTATTGTGGAACGGATTACAGTGTTCCCTTCCCCCACCTTGACCAACCCCCCCCCTTCAGCCCTCCCCCCACCTGTAGCCTGTCTCCGTGGCGATGCATCTGTGCAGACAAGTCTGTGGCCAATCTCTTCCCACCCCCTCTGACCCCATCCGAGCCTCCTCAGTCCGTTCCTTGTCTCTGCATCCGTGTTTGTTGTCAGTGTTCCGAGTTTGCGGGATTCCCCAGGGAAGCGCGGTCCGGGGTGTGAGTCTTTCTGGGATTGGCTTCCTTCCCTCTGCACGACCCTCCCCGGGTCCCCGCCTCCTCACTCGGCCTTTCGCCAGCTGGGCCTTCCTAAAGCAGGGGCTGGTGGAGTCTCCCCACGGACCAGGGAAGCGGGGCCAAGGCCGCGGCCGTGGCCAGGCAGGGAGCCCGAGGCGCCCTCCTCCCTCTGGCTGCCTTTGGCTCAGCCGTGACCTTGCGTCCGGGCCTGGGACTCACAGTGTGTTCCTGCGTGGGCACAGCTCTCCGCTCCTCAGAGCAGGGACTGAGAGAACCGCGGACTCAGAACAAGGTTTTCCCTTTTTAAAGAAAAGCGTGACTCCGGAGAAAGGAGGCTGGGAGGCAGGGACGGCGTGTACCCCTCCGGCTCTGCTCTGGGCTCGTTCCCAGGACGGAGCTCTGTGCTGAGCTCTTAGCTCCTGGACACCAGGCCGCCCCGATGCTCAGGGCGGTCACAGGGCGGGGGTCCGGGTAGTGGACCCACCGTTGCTAAGTCCACGCATAGAATCTTTTTTATTTTATTATTTTGATTATTTTAAACATATATTTTTATTGTTTTCAGAAAGGAAGGGAGAGGAGAGAAACATCAATGATGAGAATCCTTGATTGGCTGCCTCCTGCATGCCCCCTACTGGGGATCGAGCCCACAATCCAGGCCTGTGTCCTTGGTGGCGGGGAGGGGATGTTGTGTGTGTCTTGGCGTCACCTGCCTGTGTCTGAGCCTTCCTGCGGCAGGAAGTGGAAGGACAGGGCTGTCACCCACCAGGCGGTTTCACTGAGCCCCTTTGGGGGGTGGTCGTGGGCACCTGGAACCAGGCAGACCCGGGGAGGCCTGGCTCAGCCTGTCCCAGCTGCGTCCCAGCTGCGTGGCCTCCAGCACAGATCACGCTTCCAAGTGTCAGCTTCCTGGTCTGTACGCGGTTGGGAGGACTGAGGTGGAGGCTGCCCTGAGGGGCTGTTTGGGAATCAGATAAGATAACCTTACAAACCTGTTGGGGGGGGGGGGGGCGGGCTGACTCTTGACTCCTTTTGTGGTGCCACCTTTGACCTCTGTGGGAGAGACATGGCGTGCGTGTTCTGCCGTCTAGCCCAGTGGTTCTCCACCTTCCTAATGCGGCGACCCTTTAATACAGCTCCTCATGGTGTGGTGACCCCCAGCCGTAAAACCATTTTCGTTGCTGCTTCATAGATGTAATTTTGCTACTGGTTTGAATCATAACCCGTGTTTTCCGATGGTCTTAGATGACCCTTGTGAAAGGGTCGTTTGACCCCCAAAGGGATCGAGACCGCTGCTGTGGAGCCTAACGGGGAGGCCTGGGGGTGGCCGCTGCGCCCTCCCCTTTCCCTCCCTCTCCGCCCTCATGGCGGCTCAGCGCCTTAGAGAGCGTCTGAGTGGCCCGACGCAGGACGCCGGCTCCACGTCCCAGAGCCTTCAGCTTTTCACCTTCTTTAGGCGCATTTTTCTTTCTTTTCTTTTTTTCACACCCATGGAGTTTGTTCCGCTCCTCAGGGGCTCTCATGAACTTGAAGTACACCGAGGCCTGAATTAGCGCCAGAAAATGTCTCATCATTCGGTTTCCTTTTCCTTTTTTTTTTTTTGAGGCGTGTTTTTGGTAGATTTCATTTGGAGGCTATAAATAAAACCGCAGTGACCAGAAGCAAGCGGCACATTCGATTGACCTCTGTCGGGACGGGGAAGTCCCCTCCCCCTCCCCGGAGCTCGCGCTGGACGGACAGCACACTTGACAGGAGACGGATTAGCAGGAGAAAAGCCAGTGCAACTTGGTGTGCGCGGGGACCACACATCGGTGCTCAGAGAGTGGCTCAGTGGTGAGCGATCACCTAGGACCCAGAAGGTCATGGTTCAATTCCCGATCGGGCACGTGCTCCATCCCCAGTGAGGGGGTGTGCAGGAGGCAGCCGACCCATGATTCTCTCTCATCATGTTTCTATCTCTCCTTCTCCCTTCCTCTCTGAAATCAATAAAAACTTTATTTTTTTTTTTTTTAAAATAAAGTGACTCCAAAGCAGGCAATGTGCTCTTTTTATGGGAAGAATCAAGACATTTGTGAGGATTTGAGAGAAGAAACGAGTTTCAGGTGCTCATTACTGAGGAGTGTAAGCAGAGTTTGGGCTTGCGTAGTAAATGAGAAAAAGAAAGAGCAGGCCGAAACTGGTTTGGCTCAGTGGATAGAGTGTCGGCCTGTGGACTGAAGGGTCCCGGGTTCGATTCTGGTCAAGGGCATGTACCTTGGTTGAGGGCATGTCCCCAGTAGGGGGCATGCAGGAGACAGCTGATGTTTCTCTCTCATCGATGTTTCTAACTCTCTATTCCTCTCTCTTCCTCTCTGTGAAAAATCAATAAAATATATTAAAAAAATAAAAAAGGAAGAGCAGGTTTGTGTACACATCTGTCGGCCCCGAATTCCCTGACTCTTCCTCCTTGGGCCCTGGGTGCAGGGTGGGCTTGGGGCACAGAGAGGCCCCAGTGTTCTTGCATGAGCAGTCTTAAGTAACTTTACTTCACAGGGATCAAAACACCCCAGGGTGGCATCTTTCAGGGTGGCCTGCCCCGGCCCTGGCACTTGTAAATACTTTTAGCTACCTAAGTCTTCCATGTTGTATGGGGGGACAGTCAGTAGGGTAAGTGTCCCATGTTAGTTATGACGTGTTCTATGGGGGACAGTCGGTAGGTAAGTCTCCCCTGTTTATGAGACATGTTCTATGGGGGACAGTCGGTAAGATGTGGGCAGCACCCTCCTCCTGTAAAGGGCCGGGTAGCAAGTGTGAGGCCCACAGGCCAGGCCAGGTCTCTGCTCCCACGACTCCACCACCTCTGACAAATGAGTGGACGTGGCTGTTTTGCAATAAAATTTTATTACAATATATTTTTATTGATTTCAGAGAGGAAGGGAGAGAGAGAGGGAAACATCAATGGTGACAGAGGATCATGGATGGGCTGCCTCCTACACGCCCCCTACGGGGGATCAAACCTGCATTCTGCCCATGTGCCCTTGACTGGAAACGAACCCAGGACCCTTCAGTCCGCAGGCCGATGCTCTATCCACGGAGCCAAGCAGGCTAGGCCCGTATGTTCACTGTGTGTATAGACTGACCTGCTGGGAAAGATGCGTCTGTTGGCCCAGCCACAAGGGCAGGAACAGGAAGTTCTGAAGCCCTCCTAGTCAGTAAATGTCAGCCTCTGTCATTCCCATGTGCTCTGGAAGGATGGAGAGGGAGCCTCAGCCAGGGGGGAAGCAGCTCACAAGGAAAATAAAAAGTAAAAAGTAGCCCTCACCGATGTGGATCAGTGGATAGAGCATCCACCCTCGGCTGAAGGGTCCTGGGTTCGAGTCCGGTCAAGGGCACGGACCTCGGTTGCAGGTTCCTCCCCGGCCCGGCCCTGGTCGGGTGCGTGCGGGCGGCCACCCATCCATGTTTCTCTGCGTCTCCCTGAAAACCAATGGGAAACTACCTTCAGGTGACCATTAGCAAAAACTGCTCCTGCCTGGAGGGTGAGCCCACGTGAGCACTGGGTCTGCGCTGCTCCTGCCGGGCCCTGTGGGAGGCCCCGCGCGACAGCCCAGGGGCCGGGCTGGTGCCGGCGGCGGGGGGACGTGGCCGCGGGGGGGGGGGGGGAGGGGAGAAGCGGGGGAAGGGGAGAAGGGGAGAAGGGGGGAAAGGGGAGAAGGGGGGGAAGGGGAGAAGGGGTGGGGCAGGGGTGAGGGGAGGAAATGGGTGGGGTGGGGTGAGGGGAGCCGCCATTGCTCTCAGTGGGATGCTCCGAGGTGAGGCCGCGGGGCCGAAGGAGGTGCGGTTAGGACGTGCCTGCGGGCCTGGGGTCCTGGCCGCTGAGCCATCGCGGCCCCCGGCGTGGCTGAGGCTTCAGTTCGCCTTTTGTTCGCGTCTCTGTCCGTCGCTGCGGGTGGAGTCCCGTCCAGGAGGCAGTGGTCCTCCTGCGATGGCGGCTATGTCGCAAACGGCGGCGTAAATGACGCAAACGGCGGCGTAAATGACGCAAAGGCGTGCAGCTGTCACGTGGGGCGCAGAGGATGCTGGGAAACCGGCGGCGCAGGCCTGGGCGGAGGAGCATGGGGGACGCACACACACACACACACGGAGGGACACGGAGCAGGTGGACAGGCAGGACGGGAAGCCGGGACGGGACCGGCGGACAGACAGCCGGCAGCCCCGGCGGCCTGGCCGCTCCGGGGTCGGCCAGCAGACTGACCCCGCTCTCCTCAGGTGCTGACGGCCTGCCGGGCCTTCCTGCTCGCAGCGCGGATCCCCTCCAAGGTGAGTGCCGGCGCCCAGCTTCCTCCTGCCGACGCACGCACCATGCACACCCGTGCACACACACACACACCATACACACGTGCACACATGCATGACACGTGCACACACTCTAACAAATGCACCACGTGAACTCCGCACACATGCATACACGAACAAACGCACCACACACACGTGCACACACTCCAACGCACATGTATGAAAGTGCAGCGTACATGGGACGGTACAGCCCACCTCCCACGTATACACGTGCACACATACACCACACGTGATTGTACTACCCACAGAGCAGAGGGTCCTATTACGTTTCCAGGTGGAAGGAGAGGACAGATTAAAGGGCCGGACTCCCATCTTGTCTGCAGGAGGGTGAGAGGCAGTAGAGCCAGGGAGGTCAGTGGCCACCGTCCAGGAAAAAGGCAGGGAGGGGAGACTGGACCTACTGTTTCTTTAAATCCTCTCTGAGGATGATTCCTTTGATTTTAGAGAGAGAGGAAGGGAGTGAGAGAGTGGCATCCATGTGAGAGAGAGAGAGACATCAATCGCTGCCTCTCCTACCCACCCTGACGGAGAATCGAACCCACAACCTCCAGACTGGGTCATCGGCCAAGTGCTGATCCCAGGAGAGTGTGGAAGACACCCTTACTGCTAAACAAGAGGAATAATCTACTTCCCTACCTGCAGGGGGGGAGGGCTTTTATTTATGTTTCCTTTAAGCCTGGTTTAAAATTCCCAAATACCGTGTTTCTCTAAATCTATTCAAAATGTGAATCTCTGGGAGATGCCGGGGGAATGACGGCCCCTGACTGGTCCGTGTCCCTCGAAGAGGTCAGGGTTTGGGAAGGAGGACAGCGACTCTCCGAAGCAAACATTGAAATAAAGAGAAAAAAAAAAGGGTTTAGAGGCCTCACTTCACATCTTCATTTCCAAACGAATGGAAACCCAGAAGAGAAATACTAACACTTCCCAGTGGGTTTGTCCCAGGAGGAAACTTAAATCCCACATGCACCTTCCCGTGAGGACGCACAATGTGCTCTTCTGAAATACGCTCCATGGAGGGCCGTCTCGGGGATGGACGGACACACGCCAGCCCACCTCCGGCTGCTGGTGCATCACCGGCTGCACCATTTTCACCTTGAATTGTGCTCTCAGCCCTGATCATAGGTCTGTGTCCCCCTGTCCCCTCATTGCAGCTCGAGCTGACCTTCAGCTACTTGGACATTCAGGGCGTCTCGTGCAGCAAGCCCGCGCAGGTGAGTGTGCGCCATGGAGACCGGGGGCGGGACCGCGGGGTCATCCCCTCCCCTGAGGGTCTAAGACTGTGAAACGCCCTCTGGTGGGTCTCACTGTTGAACGTTTCTTTTTTTTTTTTTTTTTTTTAAATATATTTTATTGATTTTTTATACAGAGAGGAAGGGAGAGAGAGAGTTAGAAACATCGATGAGAGAGAGTCATCGATCAGCTGCCTCCTGCACACCCCCTACTGGGGATATGCCCGCAACAAGGTACATGCCCTTGACCGGAATCGAACCCGGGACCCCTCAGTCCCCAAGCCGACGCTCTATCCATTGAGCCAAACCGGTCCCGGCTGTTGAACGTTTCTTGAGAGAATGTGGAAAAGCAAGATGAGGGACCCCGGAGGTTGCGAAGAGAAGCTGAAGGAGCTTTGTGGGCAGGGTTCCAGTGAGGAAAACCTCCGTAATTGTGTGGGAACAACTAGTTAACGCCCAGTCGGTGCAGTGCAGCGGGTAGACGTTGACCTATGAACCAGGAGGTCACGGTTGGATTCCTGGTCAGGGCATGTTCCCGGATTGCAGGCTTGATCCCTAGTGTGGGGTGTGCAGAAGGCAGCTGATAAATGATTCTCTGTCATCATTGATGTTTCTCTCGCTTCCTTTCTGAAATCAGTCTTCAAATAGGAGTATGCAAATTAACCCTCACACCCTCACAAGATGGTGGCACCCACTGGGGTAGGGGGAGGCGAGGCCGGCTGCTGCACGTGCCTGCCTCTGTAGTCCCCTCAGCCCTGCAGGGGGCCTCTGGTCCTCCTGCACACCCCCCTTCCCCCCCAGACAGACTTAGGGAAGTCTCATATGGTGGCTACACAGCCGCCCAGGGCTAGGTCTGAGGTTCAGGTAACCGGGGCTGGCTGAGGCTTGCGCTGCCGGCAGTGGCAGCAGCAGAGGTGTGGTGGGGGCGTCATCTTCCCCTGATTGCTGGGTTGCCTCCTGCCCCTGAGGGCTGCCGGACTGTGAGAGGAGGCAGGCCTGGCTGACAGACTCCCCTTCCCTTCCCCCCACTGCATGAATTTCCATATATATATATATATTCATACACACAAACACACACACACATATATATAGGAGTACAAATTCTACCATGTATTCACAAGCGGCTTTCTAGAGCAGGTCGGGAAGTGAGGTCGAAAGGGACTCAGCGGTTTTCTCAGGGTCTGGGTAACCGAGCATATTCCAGACAGGACTCGTTTCCAGAACGGGGGCTGAGAAGCAGCTTCCAGAGGCCACTGCGTTGCCAGCAGCCCTGAGGGGGTCAGGAGCCTGGGTCCCAGCGCCATGCTTGCTGCTGCCTGGCATGGGACCTCCCGCCCATCCTCCACCCTCAGGGCCTCATTCTTTTTTTAATTTTTTAAAGTTGATTTCAGAGAGGAAGGGAGAGAGAGAGAGATATCAGTGATGAGAGAGAATCACAGATTGGCTACCTCTTGCACACCCCTCACTGGGGATGGAGCCTGTAACCCGGGCATATGCCCTGACTGCGAATTGAACCGTGACCTCCTGGTTCGTAGGTTGATGATCAAGCGCTGAGCCACGTGGGCCGGACAGGGCCTTCTTTTCTGTTACTCACACTCACACATGCGAGGCACTGGGTGGTGATTAAGGGCCCCCGCCCTTCCCCCTGCAGATGGCCGTGGAAACCGAGAAGTACAGCTTGTCCCTGAGGATGGCCGCGCCCGAGGACGTGAGTGAGGTGCTGGCCCACGTGGGCTCCTGCCTGCGGAGGATCTTTCCCGGCCTGTCTCCCGTGTGAGTCCGGGGGAGGGGCGGGGGCAAGGCTGGCCTCCTCTCACTGGCCCCTGATTCCCGGCTGAGGTTTCCTGTGACGAGGTCCCTGGACAGAAAGGGTCCTGACAGGGAGCCCCAGGTGTAGAGGTCGAGTCGAGGAGGAGAGTGCAGAGTGAGGTGGGTGAGATTCCCGGGAGCCCAGAGCCCAGAGGGTTTGGCGCAGTGACCCGGCATCGGGCACGCTCGGGCAGAGCTGTCCACTATGGTCAGCATCGGGCACGCTCGGGCAGAGCTGTCCACAGTGGTCAGCATCGGGCAGGCTCGGGCAGAGCTGTCCACTGTGGGTCGGCATCAGGCTGCTTGGGGCAGAACAATGGGCACACTCGGGGGAGAGCTGTCTGGTGGGTTGGCACTGTGAGAGGCAGAGGCGGTCTTGACCTGCATGGCACCAGGTTCAGGAGGGAGTGGTGAATGCCCGGTTGTGAAGTGATGAGGAGGACATGGTTGGTGAAGAAAACTCAGACACGTGTGGCACCCTAGCAGGTGTGGCTCAGTGGATAGATCGTCGGCTTGCGGACTGAAGGGTTCCAGGTTTAATCCCGGTCAAGGGCACATGCCCAGTTGTAGGGTCGATCCCCAGTGAGGGGTGTGAGGAGGCAGCCGATCGATGATTCTCTCTCATCACTGATGTTTCTATCTCTCTCTCCCTTCCTCCTCGAAATCAATGAAAATATGTTGAAAAATAAAATAATAAAGGCTTCTCAGAAAATAGATTTCTGCGTGCAGTCTGTCCAAAACACCCGCACTCTGACGTTCCTCGTTGTTGTGGTCCTCAGGAAAATCATGAAGAGGGTGTCCATGGAGCCGTCGGAGCGGCTGGCCAGCCTGCAGGCCGAGTGGGACAGCCAGCCGGCGGCCGAGCAGGGCCCCTGCGGTGAGCACATTCCCAGCGGCGCTCAGGCTGCGGGGAGGCCCCGCCAGGCGGTGAGGGAGGTGTAGCCCAGGGTGCATGCGGGTGCGGTCAGCGGGAGCTGTAATCGGCGGGCGGTGGTACGGAGGCTGCTACACACCCCACACCCGCCTGCCTGTCCGCCTGTCCGCCCGCCCGCACGAGGGCATCCTGGTTCCCAAGCAGAGAAGGAGCGTCGGTCGTGTGGGAGCTTTTAAGTTTCAACTTCACAGTCGCTTCCCCGAAAACCTCTGTTTCTATTTGTTCCAGGCGGGTTTTCACAGATGTACGCCTGTGTCTGCGACTGGCTGGGCTTCCCATACAGGGAGGAAGTGCAGTGGGTGAGTGTACATGTGTGCAGTGTGCACACTCACATGCACACACACAGACACAGATGCACAACACACACCTGTTCACACTTACACAGTCACTCACAGACACACAGCACACTCATACCAGCAGACATGCATACACAACACAGTACACACACACAGACACACCACACCACACACACACACCACACCACACACACACACACACACACACACTATTTCAGTGTCTGTGCTTGTTTCTCTGTTTCCCGCCCTTTGTTGTTGCTCAGTCTTTGCTCAGATCACAAATGAATCCGCCCGCGTCCTTGTCTGCCTCTGCGTCTCTCTCGCTCCTCCGCCACCGACGCGGCCTGTTCACACGGCTGCGCTGTGTTTCCAACAGGATGTGGACACGATCTACCTGACGCAAGACACCCGGGAGCTGAACCTGCAGGACTTCAGTCACCTGGACCACAGGTGAGGGCCTCCCTCTGGCCTCCCACCAGCTCGGAGCCGGGGCCGCACGGCTGCTGAGCCGGGGGCGCTGATGGCGTGGCTCTTGCTGCTGTAAGAGCGCGGGCTTTGTGATTTCTGCTCCCAGGGACCTGATCCCCATCATCGCTGCCCTGGAGTACAACCAGTGGTTCTCCAAGCTGTCCTCCAAGGACCTCAGGCTGGTGAGTGGGGGGTGAGCGCGTGGCGCACGGGAGGCTGGGTTTCAAACACCTGCCGATATGCTGGCGCGCTGCCTCCATGTTTATTTCTTGGGAGCTTTTCCCCAGAAGTGTTCCGTGGAACATCTTCTTGTTTGTGAGATGCTTTAGACAAGTTCTTCCTCGCACTTTCAGCTGCTTTGGGCAGTTTGGACGAATCAGGCAAGAAAGACGCAGGCGCATGGCCTTGGGTGCCCACTCCTGTTGGCAGAAACGGCTCGGGTTCCGCCTGCACAGAGAGCAGATGAGCATGACCGCCATCATCACTGCCCTTTGGCTTTTATTCTCCCCTTTGCGTGTCCTTTTCTTGGGGAACTCTTTTTGCTCTCCCAGGACGGGGTGAGATGTACCTCTGTGCCCAGACCGTGACCAAAAAGGCCAGTTCATTGTTCTACCAGATTGTGTGTTCTCTTGTCCAATTACCCGCTGCGGGTCCGCTCTTGATGGCGGGGACGTTGTGCTTTATGTCACTGTCTCCCAGGCCTTCCTCGTGAGGGGCTCCGTTAGGCTTTCAGGGTGAACGACTGTGTGCACGGACGGCTGACGCCATACGGTGTTGCGGAGGCTGTAACAGTGACACGAGCTTGGTGGCAGGCGTGCGGCGCAGCTAACGCGTGTGTTGTGTTGCAGTCCTCCGACGTGTGTGAGCAGATCCTGAGGGTGGTGAGCAGGTCCAGTCGGCTGGAGGAGCTGGTGCTGGAAAACGCTGGGCTGAGGATGTGAGTATTTCCCTGCACACGGGACTCGGTGGCTTTGGAACATCTTGCCACTTCCTCTAAAGTTAAGATACGGTTAAAACGAAAAGGTGGGCCCCTCACATAGAGAACGTGCTGTTTTCCCTTCTTGAAAAAGTTCCCAGGATCCCTAGCATTGCCACAGAGGTCACGGATTTCATGACGTCATTTGCTGTTGTGTCACAGGGTGTGTTTGGTGGTGCCTGTGTGTGGGCCCTTGAGCCAGACAGACACCTTGTGGCCTTGGCAGTTTGTTTGGGCTCCATGCCTCAGTCTCTGCCTCTTTGAAATGGACATAATATTAGCTCCTTCCTTATAAAATTACCGCTCCGGGTCAGTGAGGTAGTATGGAAAGTGCTTAGAAAGCATCTTCCGTGCTCTGGGGCCGTGGTGACCGTGTCACTGACGGTAGCTGTAGGAACAGCCGCCTGCTGGCTGTTTTACACTCTGCTTTGGTCGGGTTGGCTATTGGCCTCCCTTTTCTGATTCACACTTACGTCGTCTGCACCTCGTGGTTCCGAGATCCTGTGTGGGGCGTGTGGGAGCTGGAATCTGCTAGACACAGACTCCACTGCTAAGTGGGGAGGGGTGGCAGTTTCAGAATCACAGCCCTCGGTGCGTTATTTTAAGTGGAACACATCTAAAATAGCGATTTTAATTTTCATTAAAGGAAGATGCTGACAATTGCAGCCTTTAAACTCCACAACGAGAGCAGCTGGGTCTGCATTCGTGGGTGCTGCTCCACGTTATGGAGGGGCCGATGCATGCTATCAACAGCGTCCTGAAATGTCTTTCTTACGTATATACTAAAGCCTGTTGCACGAAATTCGTGCGTGGGTAGGGTTCCTAGGCCTGGCCTGCGATCAGGGCTGATTGGGGCCTTCCTGCTGCCTGCTGGGGCCTTCTTTCATTCCGCGCCACCCCCTGGTGGTCAGTGCACATCATAGCAGGCGATCGAACTCCCTCGGGGACACTTGGCATAAATTTTATGTATAGAATATATTTTTATTGATTTCAGAAAGGAAGGAAGAGGGAGAGAGAGACAGAAACATCAATGATGAGAGAGAATCATTGATCCAGCACACCCCACACTGGGGATCGAGCCTACATCCCAGGCATGTGTCCTGACCGGGAATCAGACTGTGATCTCCTGGTCCCCAGCTTGATGCTCAGCCACTGAGCCAGCCGGCCAGGCATGAAACGTGTCTTCAATGGGCAATCACAGGGTTTTCTCTTTGCTTCGGAATGAGGCCATCGAAATGAGCCACGTTGGGTGTGCCTGCAGGTTCTCTGAGGAGGATTTACCTCGTGGGAAACAGAGTGGGCGCTGAGGAATAAGCAGCACGTGGGTTCCTCTGGGAAGAAGGCGTCTGTCGCTTTGCCTCCAGCTGCTCCTCCAGCCGCTCCAGCCGTGAGGGTGTGAGCCATCCTGCACACTGGTCGTTCCTTTCACTGTTGTGTTTGTCTGCAGAGAGTTTGCACAGAAACTGGCCAGTGCGCTCGCACACAACCCCGGCTCAGGACTGCACACCATCAACCTCGCTGGCAACGCGCTGGAGGACCGAGGTACCTGGAGTCTCGGACCCGCGCTGCCGGCCGCGAGCGGGGTGGGGAGGTCACTGCAGCCAGGCCCGGGAGGCTCAGCAGACCTGGCTGAACTGTGATTAAAAAAAAAAAAAAAAAATTGTTGTTGATTTCAGAGAGGATGGGAGAGGGAGAGAGGAATATCAGTGAGGAGAGAACATCATGGATCAGCTGCCTCCTGCACGCCCCACACTGGGGATTGAGCCTGCGACCTGGGCCTGTGCCCTGACCAGGGATTGAACCCTGACCTCCTGGTTCAAAGGTCGATGCTCAACCCCTGAGCCCTGCTGGCGGGCTGTGTTGCGTTCTAAGGGCTGCTTTTGCTCTCGTTGGCTCCTCGGTGGAAATATCATTGCTGGCCGCCCCTGAGAATTCCACAGGGAATCCAACGGAGTCGAAACTATTACTTACAGAACTGCCCATCGAGGGGACGTGTTGAGGATTTATGGAAAAACTCAGAGGCACGTTTGCACACACGTGCCATTCCGAGCACTGGGAAGCCTCACAATGCCCTTCTCTGTTTCCTTTCTCAGGTGTGGCCTCTTTAAGTGTTCAATTTGCCAAACTCCCAAAGGGATTAAAGCATTTAAATTTATCTAAAACCTCATTGTCACCTAAAGGTACTGTATATCTTATTAACTCTATGTCTGTGACGTTCTCTACCTTAGGTAGTTGGGATTATTACTCACTCATACGTCTACATTTAAATATACGTATCAGCACCTGGCCGGTGGCTTGGTTGGAGCGCCGTCCCGTACACCACAAGGTTGCAGGTTCAATTCCCAGTCAGGGCACACACCTGGGTTTGGGGTTCAGTCCCTGGTTGGGGCACGTACGGGAGGAGCCAATCCATGTTTCTCTCTCTCTCCCCTTCCTTCCTCTCTCTCTAAGAATCAATTAAAACATATCCTCGGGTGAGGATTAAAAGACCAATAAAATAGTCAAAATACAGGTGTGTACACACTTGGACTAATGATAGAGGCAGTGTTTATGGAAATCCATCTCATTTTCAAAAACGTCGTAGACCAGATGTTGATGTGCGTATGCATTTTTCCAACTCCCGTTTCCTTTCTCCAGTGACTCTGACCACTCCTCCAAAGCTTCAGCGCGGCTGCCCTATCCGTAGCAGTCTCCCTGTTTATGTGATTTTAAAGATAGTTTTTTATTGATTTCAGAGAGGAAGGGAGAGGGAGAGAGGGATAGAAACATCAGCAATCAGAGAGCATCATGAATCGGCTGCCTCCTGCATGTCCCCCACTGGGGATGGAGCCCGAAACCTGGGCCTGTGCCCTGACCGGGAATCGAACCGCGACCTCCTGGTTCATAGGTAGACATTCAGCCAGTGAGTCATGCCAGCCTGACAAAACAGTTTTTAAAGGCGTTCCTTGTTCTTGCAGCTTCAAAGTAACTCCGATGAAGCGGTCCTCGTAAGCTTTTTGTGCAGTTTGACCGGCATTTATATTTCAATTCCGGGAAAAGACGGGGAGCATGAGCTCCCTAATTCAAGAAAGATTGTTTTCCCCTCCCCACGGCGCCCCTCAGATGCTGGCGGGAGACGGTTCTCAGGCTCCTGGTGCCTGTCCCGCCGACCGCCAGGCATCGGCACGGGCTGTCTACCGCCCTCACTCCAGCTGCAGAGCCTCCAGCGCTGACTCAGGAGCCCGGCCCCTGGGCGCCGCATCCAGCGCGGCGATCTGCTCAGTGCGGGCTGGGAGCGGCCTGGCTTCTTCCATCCTGGTTTTTGGGTTTCCTGCTGCTCCTGTGCCCAGGAACCCGCCTCCTGTGGAGGGGCAGCAGGAGGGGCGGGGAGCCTCGTTCCGGCCAGCGGCTTGACACTGGGCTCGAGGCTCCGGAGTCGGGGCAGACGTTGGCCGCCCGCCAAGCGCCGGCGCCTGCCAAGGGGGCGTTGTGCGGTGGAGACCAATCCGACCTGTTCCTTTTGGAGTTTGTTTGTTAAGGTTTGTCAGGCTCACTGAGCACATGGTTTTGCATGATTTTCTTGAGAGTCTGGGGTGCTCTGCATGTTTGGACTCAGTTGTTCTGTTACAGAACATACATGAACAGTCCCGGCAACAGGGCGGGCTGCAGAGGCTGGCCATTTCCACAGGTGGGACCTTCTGAATGCCAGGGGCCATGTGGATATTTACTTGTTTATTTTCATTGATTATCGCGGAGAAAGGAGAGGGAGAGAGAATTAGAAACATCAATGATGAGAGAGAATCACGGATCAGCTGCCTCCTGCATGCCTCACGCTGGGGATCGAGCCTGCAACCTGGGCCTGTGCCCTGACTGGGAATTGAATAGTGACCTTCTGGTTCATGGGTTGATGCTCAACCTCTGAGCCAAGCCAACTGGGCCCATTTGGATGTTTGTAACATAATTCTCGGGCCATACCTAAAAACTAGCTGCACTGTTTGGCCAAGTTATTTAATTAACTCGGCCCTGATGCCTGGGCAGAGCCAGGCCAATGGTTTCTCGGGACTTCTGCGGCCCGCTTCCGGACGTTCCCCACCCGTTTAAACCTCGCAGGCGTTGCCTCGGGACAGCGAGCTCTCTGTCGGCCTTCCAGGTTTCCTTATCTGATAGACTGTTCAGATCCGCGCCTCTCACGCCAGGCTCTCGTCTGGCATCGCTGCTCGTCCTGCTCTCACCGCCTCTCGCTGGCCCGGCTGCGGAGGCTGAGACGGTGCCCGGGGTCCCAGAGCCTATGCTGTACACGGGGCTGTCTGTCCTTCAGGATCTGAGGGTCTGTCAGATAAGGAAACCTCTTATCTGACCTCATCCTGGACTTGAGCTTCTGGGCCTGAGGGCACAGGGTGGGTCTGTGACATGGACCTGACCTGGCCTTGTGGGAGCATCTCATGCGCACTTCATGAGTGTGGCCGCGGCTTCCTCCCTGAACTCCCCTCAAGTGTTTCTCTGTCCCCGTCTCCTCCCTGCGCCCCAGGGCGGACTCCCCTGAGCAGTGGCTGCGGGACTCGATGGACACACCCGGCGTCCTTGCTCGTAACTCCCAGCTCTTCTCCTGGCTCCGGCGGCCTGGCCCCGACCTTATCCTGGCCGAGGCAGAGCATAAAGCCCCTTTGTCTCCAGGGACAGCCTGGGATAGTCAAGCATTTTACTGCAAAATTAGAAACACAACTTAATCTATAAAAGTACATTCAATTGAGCCCAGCAGGCGTGGCTCCGTGGTTGAGCGTTGATCTATTATACAAACCAGGAGGTCACAGTTCGATTCCTGTCAGGGCACATCCCCAGTCCCTGGGCTCGATCCCCCGTGTGGGGTGTGCAGAAAGCAGCCGATCAAATATATGCATTTTTTGAAAAATATACTCAATTTAGAAATAGCCATATTTCCAAATTGCACAATAGGACCTTGGAATTTTAGTAAAAACACAAAATGCTTCCTAGTAACCCATGTCCTGTGGTCTGAAGAACGATCACGATTCTCTGTCTGACCTCTACTGACCCCAGCGAGTGAGCAGAATGTTCTGGCTCCCATTGGTGTGACCCCTCCCAGCCCCGGTCCCGTGACAGGGAGGGCACGTTAGAGCCCCCGCCCTGCCCGGCTCGCAGGCCTGCTCCCCGACCGGCTCTCCCCTCACGTGGCCCTCTGCCCCTGGGCCTCCTCGGTTTCCTTTCCTTCCTTTTTTAATATGTTTTTATTGACTTCAGAGAGGAAGGGGGAGTGAGAGAGACATCAGGGATGAGAGGGTCACTGATCAGCTGCCTCCTGCACACGCCCACTGGGGATGGAGCACGCTAACGGGCCTGTGCCCTGACCAGGACTCAAACCCTGACCTCCTGGTTCATAGGTCAACGCTCGACCACTGAGCCAGGCCGGCGGGCCTAGATCTCATTTTGTTTCCTGGACACTGAGCCAAATCTTCTCGCCGTTTCAGGGGTGAACTGCCTTTCTCAGTCGCTCAGTGCCAACCCGCTGACCGCCACCGCCCTCACGCACCTGGACCTCTCAGGGAACAGCCTTCGCGGAGACGACCTCTCGGTGGGTGCGCGCCCGCCCAGCGCCGGGCCCCGCGAGCCTGGGGCGTGTCAGACGGGTTTCCAGCTCGTGCCCTCGCTGCCTTGAGGGGTGCCTTCGCCTCGTCATCCTGAGCTCGGAGGCGCTCTGTAGGGGTTTCAGGGCCTGCCCTCCCTAAAGTCACGACCCCCGAAACCCGCTGTGTCTCAGCTGCCCGGGACTGTGGGTGGCTCTCGTTGGGTGGGGCGGCCACCAGAGAGGGAAAGGTCATTGCGTTGAACAGAGGGAGGGGAGCCTGAGACCGTCCTGGGGTTCAGGTTCACGTTCTCGGCCCTGACCTGCTCCCGGGAGGCACTCATGTTTGCGAGGCGACGGCCACCAGGTGGCTCTCCGTCGTCCAGCGAAGGTGGTCAGCCGCTCCGGAGCGACGAACAGAGTAACCAGGCAGCGAGGCCACGTGCAGCGTCCGGCCTTGGTTTTACTGACACATCATTTTAACTACTCTCTGGGTTTTTATCTGTTTACTTGTTTTTCCCTCAAGGAAGATAATATGATGACATAAAATTCTGCTAGTTCTCTTGGGAAAACTGGAGGAGGATTCTGGGATATTTGGGCTAATTGGGGTATTTCAGAGTGTGTGTGTGTTTGTGTTTCTAGATCCTAATATGTTTGCTGCTTGTTTTTTATTTCAAGCCCATGTACAGCTTTCTGGCCCAGCCCAACGCCCTCACGCACCTGGATCTCTCCAGCACCGAGTGCGCCCTGGACATGGTAATGGCTTCTATTGCGGGGCGGTTCCGAGGGCTTTCTCACTGACACGCCCCTCGGCCCGGCCCGGAGACACCTGCCCTCGTCCCCCAGGTCTGTGCGGCGCTGCTCCGAGGCTGCCTGCAGTACCTGGCCGTGCTCAACCTCTCCCGGACCGTCTTCTCTCACCGGTAGGACCGCGTGCCGCGGGCTCTCTTCCGGGCAATGGTCACGCTGTGGCCACAGAGGGAACGGGCCGGTGTTTCTCGGGAGGACGGGGGCGGCCTGTGACCGCCTGGTTCATAGGCCGATGCTCAACCCACTGAGCCATGCTGGCTGGGCCATTCTATTTATTTTATCTTCAAATTCCTACTGAAGAGATCACTGACTTGTGGGCTATTTCAGAGCCTGTGGATACGGTTTGCCCTTTTGGGAGTCAGGTGCTGACTTGCAGGGGTGGCCCTCGGTGGCCCCAGGTGACCGTGTCTGTCTTTCAGGAAAGGGAAGGAGGTGCCGCCCTCCTTCCGGCAGTTTTTCAGCAGCTCCCTGGCGCTGACGCACATCAACCTCTCGGGCACCAAGCTGGCGCCCGAGCCCTTAAAGTGAGTGGTTCTCGCGTTTTCTCCGCAGCTTTTCCAGTCCCGCTGGGGGTGTCAGCGTGCTGGGGAGGGGCGGCCACAGAACCCCAGGGCCCACAAGGCCGACGGGCTGTCTTTTCACTTCAGGGCACAGAGGGAAATGGTTCTTTTTTAACCATTTTGATTTCAGAGAGGAAGGGTGAGGGGGAGAGAGAAACATCAGTGATGAGAGAGAACCATTGATCGGCTGCCTCCTGCACGCCCCCCACTGGGGATCAAACCTGCAACCTGGGCATGTGCCCCAACGGGTAATCGAATACGGGACCTCCTGGTTCATAGGTCGACACTCAGCCATTGAGCCACACCGGCCGGGCCCATTGAGTGGAAGGGAGGGAGACGGAATGAGGAAGAGAGAGAGAAAGATTGAACATCGTTTGTTGCCTCCCTTACATGCCCTGACCAGGGATTGAACCTGCAACCCATCACCTTTGGGAGTGTCGGGTGACCCTCCAACCACTGAGCAGCAGTGTCATTGTCAGCAGGGAGGTGCTGGCCGTGTGCCCTCGCCCTCCTCTGGGCTCCATTCAGGGTGCATCTGGGCTCCATTTGGGGTGCACAGACCTGCCCAGCAACGCGTGGCCTGGCCCGTTCCCTCCGCAGGGCGCTGCTGCTCAGCCTGAACAGCAACCGCAACCTGAAGGCGGTCTCCCTGGACCTCAGCAGCTGCGAGGTAAGGACGCCGGCGGCTGCCGTTCGCCTGTTTTCCTGGGAAGAGCTGAGGCTGTGGCTCCGGCATCACCAGAGCAGGGAAGGGCGTCCGGGAAGGTCCGGGCTCCGTTTTGTGGGTTTGATCCAAACACCACGGTCCCCATCACCACGCATCCAAGTGCGCTTTTCATGATTAAAAAAATCCCCATTTTTGCCCAGTGGCTTACGTATGCTAGGAGACACAGTGGACTCGCAGCCTTCCTGCAGGGGGCCACGGGGCACCACGCGCTTGAACCTGGTGCGCGAGGGAGAAAGGCACATGCATTGTGCATTTAAAGGGCTTTCCCTCGCAGCCCCTGCAGCCCGAGGGGTGTCCCGGCCTCTGTACCCGGAGTGAGGCCCCGCCCTGGCTCCTGAGAGGCACTGCTTTCCGTCCACGTGTCTGAGTTTTGTCTTGGGAACGCGTCTGAGTTGCAGTGTCTGTTCCCGACTCTTCGCCGTTTAAATTGTGTATCGATAGAGACTGAGCTCCTTGATTCTCAGTCGCCTCACAGCGATAACCATTCTGTTTTCTCTCCTCGGCTGCCGGTAGCTGGGCCTCTGTGTAAGTACTCCGGGGGCCGCTTGCCGGCCTGGCCGATAGCTCGGATTCTGTCTGGCAATTGGGAAATGTCACTTCCATGGGGAAAGGCCACAGGTGGCATCTAGTTAAGGGTTTTTATAAAACAAATGGCGCCGAGCGCTCGCATGTCACCTGGAGGTCCCATGTTTGTAAATGAAATGTTTCCGTTGCTCTTTATAGAAAGTAGAGGTTTTCTTGTAATAACTTAAAACTGTGTGTTGTGAAGAACCTGTTGTTTTCTAGGTTCCAGTCTAGCGTAAATCAGCGTTTTTGCACAAATTTAAAAAGACACTAGAAAATACTTATTTTTTTTTATTCTTTTTAAAAAAACATGTTTTATTGATTTTTTTACAGAGAGGAAGGGAGAGGAATAGAGAGTTAGAAACATCAATGAGAGAGAAACATCCATCAGCTGCCTCCTGCACACCCTCTACTGCGGATGTTCTCGCAACCAAGGTACATGCCTTAACTGGAATCAAACCCAGGACCCTTCAGTCTGCAGGCTGACACTATCCACTGAGCAAAACTGGTTAGGGCTTTTTTTATTCTTAAATATAATTTTTATTGATTTCAGAGAAGAAGGGAGAGGGAGAGCGAGATAGAAACATCGGTGATGAGAGAGAACCATTGATCAGCTGCCTCCTGCACGCCACACTCTGGGATTGAGTCCACCACCAGGCACAGGACCAGAATCAAACCCAGGACCCTTCAGTCTGCAGCCGACGCTCTGTCCGCTGAGCCCCCAGGGCTGCGTGGCTGCTTTTCTGAAGGCTGTGGCTGGTGTGACGTGGGAGGGCGACGGCGGCAGAGGAGAGTGCTGCTCCTCACCGGGTCGCTTCGGTGACGTTTCCAAGTTGGACCTGTCTTTGGTGCCGAGTTTAAGACGCATCGCGGTTTTGGCTACGCCTCCCGGGTGACTGTGCCTTCTGTCTGTCTGTCTGTCCAGCTGAGGTCAGGGGGCGCACAGGTGTTGGAGGGCTGCATTGCCGAGATCCACAACATCACCAGCTTGGACATCTCCGACAACGGTGAGCGGCCGCGGGGGTTGGGGGGTTAGGAGGGTTCTCAGGGCCGCACCTTCTAGCCGACCTGGCCGACATCAAAGAGATGTGACCCCCGCCTGTCTGGTGGACTTTTACGTTTGCGAATAGAGCTTATTTATGGAACAAACCGTCTCACTGAGCCGGCCTAGAGCCCACAGTGCAAAGTCAGGACAGGAAAAGAAAACGTCAGCTCAGCCCTGGCCGGGGTTCTCAGTGGGTAGAGCGCCTGCTCTCGGACTGAGGGTCCTGGGTTCGATTCCAGTCAAGGGCAGGTACCTGGGTACCTGGGTTGCCGACTCGATCTCTGGTCAGGCGCTTACGGGAGGCAACCAATCAATAATGTCTTTCTCACATCGATGTCTCCCTCTCTGTCTCTCCCACCCATTCTCTCAAAATCAATGGAAAAATATCCTCGGGGAAGGATTAACAATAACACACACACACACACACACACACACACACAGAACAGACACAAATGCCAGTTAAGGCCTCAGGCCCATCAGAGGAAGAGCTGAGGCTAGCCCCTGGGGCTCTTGGTGGAGGGGGACCAGGTTGAGCCCTGGTGTGTGCATCCGGAGCGTGTTCCCGGCATGTTTCCGGCAGACATTCGCAGCCTGTGTGTGGGCACCTGCTCGGTTTGCGCAGACACCGTTCTGACGTCTGCGTCTCACCAAGGTGGGAGCGTGGGAGCCCCCGGCCGCTCTCCACTCCCACCCGCTGACCTCATTCCCCCACGGACTGAGCAGGGGACTGGAGAACAAGTTTGTTTTTAATAAACCTTTATTGTTGAAAGAATTACACGTCTCCCCTCCCCCATTAACCCCTCTAACCCGGCCCGACCAGGCCCTCACCTCCCCCATTGTCTGTGTCCATATTTTTATTACTTTCAGAGAGCAAGGGAGAGGCAGAGAGAGAAACATCAATGATGAGAATCATTGATCGGCTGCCTCCTGCACGCCCCACACTGGGGATCGAGCCCGCAACCCAGGAATCTGCCCCAACCGGGAATCGAACCCTGACCTCCTGATTCATAGTCCGGTGCACAGCCCCTGCGCCGTGCTGGCCGGGCTGGAGAACGAGTGGAGGGTTTCTCCCAGGGAAACAGGGCAGGGGAAGAGCACAGCGTTCCCTGGACGCGAGGACCCGGGCCCCCGGGGAGCCGCCCTTGCGGGATCGCGTTCCGCCGAGTGTCCGTCGGCCGCGTCCTGACCCTCACCCCTCCCCCCAGGCTTGGAGTCCGACCTCTCCACCTTGATCGTGTGGCTCAGCAGGAACAGGTCCATCCAGCACCTGGCCTTGGGCAAGAACTTCACCAACATGAAACCCAAGTAAGTTCTGAGTTGTGCATGCGACGAGGCGCGCACAGCCTCCTGGGACCTCGGGCTGACCCTCCGCCGCCTCTCCCGTCTCCGCAGGAACCTGACGCCCGTGCTGGACAGCCTGGTGCAGATGATCCAGGACGAGGAGTCGGTGAGCTGTCCTAACGTCTGCCCGCGTCTCCTGTGCCCTTCTCACTCTTCCCGCCGGTTAGCGGTCAGGGGCTTCCGCACCGTTCATTCTGGGTGCCCCTTTTCTATCATTTTTTAACAGATGGAATAAATCGTATGCTTTGGAACGGCGATGAGAGGCGTTTAAAATTTACTGGCTTCTCCCTTGATTCCACTTGTGATGAATTAAAGGAAGATTGTAACGAATAGGTGAAAAGCAATAGAGATTGACTCCTTAGCTCATCTCTTTTAAAAAAGTATGTTTTTATTGATTTCAGAGAGGAAGGGAGAGGGAGTGAGGGAAACATCAACGATGAGAGAGAAACATTGACCGGCTGCCTCCTTCACATCCCACACTGGGGATGGAGCCCGCAACCCAGGCCTGTGCCCTGACCAGAAATCGAACCGTGACCTCCTGGTTCCTAGGTCGATGCTCAACCACGGAGCCACGCGGCTGGGCCTGAGCTCGTCTTTATGTCTGAGATGTTGTGTGGCATCTTCGTCACGCCATCCTGTCAGAGCTGGCACCTGCCTCTCGGTGTCGCCCATGGCTTTGCTTCGAGGGAGGTGCCGTCTGTTTGACATCGACGTCCATTTTGTGCCAGAACTGCACATCCCCTTCCCCGCGTGTCCTGGCTGAGCTGACCGAGGAGGCCCCTGTGCAGTGGGCCCTCCGGCGGCTCTCCGTCCGAGACGAGCGTGTGCTGTTCCCCCGCAGCCTCTGCAGTCCCTGTCCCTGGCCGACTCCAAGCTCAAGACTGAGGTCACCATCATCATCAACGCCCTGGGCAGCAACACGTCCCTGACCAAAGTGGACATCAGCGGGAACGCCATGGGCGACATGGGCGCCAAGATGCTGGCCAAAGCGCTGCAGATCAACACCAAGCTCAGGTGCGCCCGGTGCCCGCACCGTCCGAAAGCACCCCAACGGGCCCACAAGAGCTTCCTCGTCAGCGGGAGGCTGGTCCCTCCCCTCGAAGGGTCTCATCGTCTGTGTTCTCTCCTCCAGGACGGTGATCTGGGACAAGAACAACATCTCCGCTCAAGGCTTCCAGGACATAGCCGTGGCCATGGAGAAGTGGGTGCTCGTGGTTCCCCCTGGAGACAGTCACCCGGGCCCAACCCTCTGAGCCCCGGGGGTGTCCCTGAGCCCCGGGGGTGTCCCTGAGCCCCGGGGTGTCCCTGAGCCCCGGGGTGTCCCTGAGCCCCGGGGTGTCCCTGAGCCCCGGAGTGTCCCTCTGAGCCCCCCGGAGTGTCTCTGAGCCCTGGGTGTGGCGGGCGTAGCGGTGGCTGGGCTTGGGAGGCAGGGCTGAGCTGGTCTCACGCGTGCCGGGTGTGAGTCTGTACGTGGGCACATGCCTGACGCTGCTGCCTCCCGCGGCTTCACAGTCTGCCTCCACGGGTGTGCTTTCTGTCCGCGACGGCAGTCTGCACTCGGGAGTGAGGAAGCTGAGACCCGGAGGGAAGATGCAGTGGGGACGGCAGGCCTGTGAGCTCGGGCCAATGGGACTGGAGGGCAGAGACGTGTGGCTCAAGAGTAAGGTGTGGGGGTGGCAGAAAGCCACTGCAACCACTTTTCTAAAAATAAAATGATTTATTGACTTTAGAGACAAAGGGAGAGAGAGAGAGAAACATCAGTGATGAGAGAGGATCATGGATCGGCTGCGTCTTGCCCGCCCCACATGGGCTGGAGCCCACAACCTGGGAATGTGGCCTGACAGGAATTGAACTGTGACCTCCCGGTTCCTAGGTTGATGCTCAATCACTAAGACCCGCCGGCCGGGCAGGAGGTTACTTTTAAAGAAACGTGACCTTCTCCTTTCCGTAGGAACTACACGCTGCGGTTCATGCCGATCCCCATGTACGATGCCGCCCAAGCCCTCAAGACGAACCCCGAGAAGACGGAGGAGGCTCTGCAGAAGGTACGGGAGCGGCAGCCGGCAGCCGTGAACACACCTTCACACGGAGCCGCGTCCGTCCGTCCGACCTGCTGACACGGCGCTGTGCAGTGGGCCTGTGTCCCAGGGCCGGCCCAGTGCCGATGGGGAGGGCGGTGTCCGCTCCTGCCCCATGACGGTGGCCGGTGCCCACGAGCCCCATTCCTCCCCGGCCGGCCGCGTGGTGGGTGGCTGAGCGTCCACCCCGAACCGGGAGGTCACGGTCCCTTTTCCGGGGCAGGGCTTCCCTGGGAGGGCAGCACCTGCCTCCCAGCCTGCGGTCAGGGCGCTGGTGGGCGTGGAACTCGTGTTTTGGTTCCCGTGTCGCTTGTTGGGGTCACGCTGTGACCCTGAGAGGCACCTGCTTTGTTTCCAGATAGAAAACTACCTGCTCCGGAACCACGAGACCAGGAAGTACCTGCAGGAGCAGGCCTACCGCCTCCAGCAGGGCATCGTCACCAGCACCACCCAGCAGGTGGACCCTCCACCGCCCACCTGCCCACCCGCCCGGGGCCCCGCCTGCCCACCTGCCCACCCACCCACCTGCCCGGGGCCCTACCCACCCAGAGCCCTGCCAGTCACTCCCCGGGGCCGGGATAACGGCCAGGGCTCCTTACCCAGCAGAAGCATTGAGGCGCTGTGAGCCGCCTCCTGGGTCCCGGGAAGGGCTTCCGTCCTCACTGTGCTGTTTCCTTCCGTCCGAACGCCTCCTGCGCACGGCCCCGGTGTCCTTCCCTCGTGCGGGCAGATGATGGACAGGATGTGCGTGAAGGTCCAAGATCACCTCAACTCCCTGCGGAACTGCGGGGGCGATGCCGTCCAGGAGGACGTGTGGTCGGCCGAGCGGCTCATGCGGGACGCCAAGAACTCCAAGACGGTGAGTTTACCCTCGGCTGCGCGGGCCTCTCGGGCGCGAAAATGGTGTGTTAACGGTTTCCAGCTTCCTTTTAAAAAAAAAATACTTTTTTATGGATGTCAGAGAGGAAGGGAGAGGGAAGAGAGAGATAGGAACATCAATGAGAGAGTATCATGGATCGGCCGCCTCCTGCACACCCCCACTGGGGCCTATGTCCTGACCACTCCTTCCCGCTGGTGCTCAGGCCACGGCCACTTCACTGTGGACAGCTCTTGCCCTTTCTTCCAGCTGCTGCCAAACCTGTACCACGTGGGCAGCGCGTCCTGGGCGGGAGCCAGCGGCCTGCTGTCCAGCCCCGTGCAGGAGACGCTGGAGTCCATGGCCGGGGAGGTCACCAGGGTTGTCGACGAGCAACTAAAGGTTTGTGCCTTCTGCCCCTTCGGAGGAGGGCGTGGTCACGGCTTAGCTGTGTGTGAGGGCAGCCCGGGCCACGCTGCCTGTGCTGGATAGGCTGAGTGTGTGTGTGTGTGTGTGTGTGTGTGTGAGAGAGTGTGTGTGAGTGTGTGTGTGTGTGTGTGTGTGTGTGTGAGTGTGTGAGAGTGTGTGTGTGTGTGTGTGCGCGCGCGAGAGTGTGAGAGTGTGTGTGTGTGTGCGAGAGTGTGTGTGTGAGTGTGTGTGTGTGTGTGTGTGTGTGAGTGTGTGTGTGTGTGTGAGTGTGTGTGTGAGTGTGTGTGAGTGTGTGTGTGTGTGTGTGTGAGTGTGTGTGTGTGTGTGTGAGTGTATGTGAGAGTGTGTGTGAGTGTGCGAGAGTGTGAGTGTGTGTGTGTGTGTGTGTGTGTGTGAGTGTGTGTGTGTGTGTGTGAGTGTGTGTGTGTGTGTGTGTGAGTGTATGTGAGAGTGTGTGTGTGTGTTTGTGTGAGAGTGTGAGAGTGTGTGTGTGTGTGTGTGCGAGAGTGTGTGTGTGTGTGTGTGTGTGTGCGCGCGCGCGCATTCACCTGTCCCCCACACGCATGGTGGCAAACATGGGTGACTGCCTTTCAGCTTCCTTGGTATGTTTTGGAATGACTTCTTAGAGGATTGGATTGCACCTGTCAAATTCCATTTCTTTTTTTTTTTTTTAATCCTCACCCGAGGATGTTTTCCCACTGGTTTTTAGGGAGAGTAGAAGAGAGAGGGAGAGACAGAAACATCGATGTGAGAGGAACACATCGATTGGTTGCCTCCTGCAGGCGCCCTGACCAAGGCCTGGGCTGAGGAGGAGCCTGCAGCTGAGGGATGTGCCCTCAACGAGTCAAACCCGAGACCCTGCATTCCGCAGGCCGACACTATCCCCTGAGCACACCGGCCAGGGCTCCGTTTTGGTTTTGACAGGACCTCTCCACATGACCTTGACCTCGGACGGGTCCCACTGATGAGGGAATGACCCTGCCTGGTGCGAGGCAGAGAGGGGCCTGCTCTGGGGAACCCGCCTTCTGTGGTTACATGTGACGTCGGGCGGGGGAGGCCGAGCGCGGAGGCCGACAGCAGCGCCCTGTGGCTCGCCCTCACCGCGCTGCGCCGCACCGCAGGCCCTGCTGGAGTCCATGGTGGACGCGGCCGAGAGCCTGTGCCCCCACGTGATGAAGAAGGCCCACGTCCGGCAGGACCTGATCCTCGCCGGCTCCGAGAAGCTCTCAGTGCCCCGCGCCTTCGTGAAGAACGTGCTGCTGGAGCAGTCGGGCGTGGACATCCTCAACAAGATCAGGTGGGCGCCCGCCCGCCCGCCCGGGGCTCGGGTTGGGGCGCGGGCTCTGAGCCAGGAGGTCCGGTTCCGTTCCCGGCCAGGGCACCTGCCGGTGGCGGGCTCATCCCCGTGTGGGGCGGGCAGGAGGCAGCCGGTCCATGGTTCTCATCATGGATGTTTCTTTTCTTCCTCTCTCCTCTGAAATCAATAAAAATAAATATTAGAAGAAGTCCATCACGCCAATTGGCCTTTATGCAGATGCTCTCGGGTCTGCCTCTAAGGCCGAGGCTGAGATGGCAGGGCCGGCTGAGGTGGCGAAGGATGTGATGACCGTGTGTCCTCGGCTTCCGTTGGGAGCCGGGCCCTGTGCACACGTCCTCACCTCCGTCGGCAGAGCGGGTGCCGCCCGTGGGCCTGGTGAACGCGGCGTGGGGTGGGTGGCGCCCCCTTGGCCTCAGTTAAAATGCTCTGTGCTCTCGGGCCGCCCACAGCGAGGTGAAGCTGACCGTGGCCTCCTTCCTGTCCGACCGGATCGTGGACGAGCTCCTGGACGCCCTGTCGCACTGCCATCACCGACTGGTGAGCCTGGACCCCGCGGGCCCGCCCTCCAGCCCTGTCTGCGGCTTCACGGCAGGCCCCGCCCCCTCCTTTCCCTCCGCGCCCCTTCGGCCCTCTCCCGGGGTGTTCAGGGAAAGGCCCGAGTGACCGCCCCCAGACCTTGTCCGTCCACCGTGCAGGTCAGCGTCGTGGGCCATGTGGAGACAGATTTAAAATTAAAAATTTTTAAAATTTTACTTTTATTATTTTCTTAAATTCTCACCGAGGATATTTCTCTGTTGATTTTTAGAGAGGGTGGGAGGGAGGGGGGGAAGAGACAGAGAGAAACATCGATGAGAGAGACAGATCGATTGGTTGCTTTCTGTAAGAGCCCTGACCGGGGCTGGGGATTGAACCTGCAACAGAGGCACGTGGCCTTAACCGGAATCAAACCCGGGACCTTACAGCTATGGGCCGACGGTCTGCCAAACCGGCCAGAGATCTCATCGATGTTTCTCTCGCTCTCCCTCCCCTTCCTCTGAGATCAAGTGAAAGAAAAAAGAAGGACCACCCCAGGTGTCCACATAGCCCTCGGCACCCTCTTGGGGCCAGCCACCTGCTGCCCTGTGTCTGGCTGATTTGTCCTGTGTTGACCCCCCAGTCCGACCACTTCAGCCGGAGGGGCCGGGCCCTTCCTGCCTCCGAGGCCGCGGATGCGAAGCCCGCGGACGAGAAGCCGGCCTGGCCCCCGGTCCTCATGGTGGAGGAGCTCACGGAGCTGGAGCGCCTGGAGGACCTGGACACCTGCCTGGTAAGATGCAGCCCTCGGCGAGGCTGCTGGTTCTTATAGAAAGGCTCACCCTGACAAGCCAGGCCAAGCAAAACGCCCCCGGAGACGATGCTTTCAGATGTGCCGCTGCACAGAGGCTGTAAGTGAGGCTGATGGAACCTACGGTTCAGTCCCGGCCGGGTGGCTCAGTGGATAGAGCACGGCCCATGGACCGAAGGCTCCTGGGTTGGATTCTGGTCAAGGGCATGTACCTCGGTTGCAGGTGCCCTGGCCCTGGTCGGGCGTGTGCAGGAGGCAGCCAGTTCCTGTGTGTCTCTCACGTCAATGCTTCTGTCTCTCCCCCTCCCTTCCACTCTCTAAAAATCAATGGAAAAACATCCTTGGGTGAGGATGAACAAAAAAGAAAAGTACTCGGTTTCGTAATAAACAAAAACCTTTTTTCAAAGACAGATGAACATGTGCACAGAGCACAAGTGACAGGTGTGTGTGCTGTCCCCCGTGACGCAGGCCTGTGTCTGTGCCACTGGGAACAGCCGTCCCCGTGCGTCTGCCACGCCTGGCTCACCTGGGCCGTGCCCCCGGGGCTGTGGGCTGGAGACAGTGGTGGACGAGCCGTCCGCGTGCACTCATCACCACAGCACACGCCTCGGTCACAGCGGCGGCGGCAGCTCTGAGGAGGCGGTTCTCATTCTGCCGTCAGTGCTGCCTGCTGGTCCCCTCGTCCCCGTCTGAGGCTCCGAGGCCGCAGCAGCTCGGTGCGGCGGGTGCTGAGCGGGAGGAGACGGTGCACGGAGGGAGCCGCTCTCCGAGGCCGGAGGCTTCTCCGTTGCCATGGTTCTCCTCTCCGTAGGACTGTGATTCTGCTGGCCTGTCCTTGAGGAGCCAAACCAATGGGGAGGCCCCGCCCCCTCGCTAGAATGATTGGCAGTGATTGGCCCTGGCAGGGAGCCTCGGCTGGTTTGGCTTAGTGCAGTGGTGGGCAGACCTCAGCTCTTCGGCCCCTTGAGTGTGGCTCTTCCACAGAGTACCACGTTTGGGCGCATACGTGCAGTGTGATTGAAACTTTGTGGCCCATGCACAGAAGTCGGTTTTCGGCTCTCAAAAGAAATTTCAGTCGTTGTCCTGTCGATATTTGGCTCTTTGACTAATGAGTTTGCCGACCGCTGGCTCCGTGGTTGGGGCATTGACCTGTGGACTGAAGGGTCCCGGTTGGATTCTGGTCAAGGGTGTTTGGGAGGCACCCAACCCATGTGTCTCTCTCACATTGATGTTTCTCTCTCTGTCTCTCCCCCTCCCTTCCACTCTCTCTCAAAATCAATGAGGAAAAAAAATTCCAGTAAGGATTAACGAAACAAACAAACAAAAAAAAAATAGAGAAAGAAAAAGAAAGAGAAAGGCAATCTAAACTGTCTGTGGGAGTTAGCTGTACCGCTCTCATGTTTGCGTCTGTAGTTAACCTGTTAACGGGACCGAAGTCTGCATTGCACTCCACGTGGGAGTAGTGGAGCATGTATTCTAACGTCCCCTCCTTCCGTGCTGTTTCCAACTTAACTCGGCGGGTCCTAAAGGAGGCGTTTGGAGAACAGTCCTCGCACGGCGTGGCCTCGGCAGTCTGGAGGAGGGGACGCGGGCGGTGCCGAGAGGCCTCCCCACAGCTGCTCCGGTGGCGTGGGGGCCCCTTCGCGGCAGGCCCGCTCCTCCTCTCCCAGGCTGAGGAGCCCCGGACACGCCTTCAGAATGTTAGGTAGAGGCCCTCCCGCCTTTCAGCTCCCACCCAGGGGCAAGGTGTCCTGGGTAACCGGCCTCCCGTCCTTCCTGTGACGATGCGGGATGCAAAGCTGCTCCCTTAGTGCAGCAGGGAGCGCAGACGGGCACCAGAGGCCCCGGGGACGCTCACACGCCCACAGGCCCCTGTCCGCACCCGTTACGGACCAGCTCCGGCCAGGACAGGTGCGGGAGCTGTGCTGTCTCCGTCCCCAGAGGGTCGGCCAGGGGCCTCCTGCACCCGCTTAGCCGGTGGGTAACGTCTCCCAGCGGCTCGGGGTCAGGCTGCTCCATGCTGCTCGTGACGGCCTGGGACCCCGTGCGGCCTCCTCCCTGCCCAGGCTCTGCCGAGCGGCCCTCTGTCTGCTGGCGAGCGCTGCCTCTCCCGTCCTCGGAACGCCTTTGCTGTCTCCTCTTCGTTCACGTTTCTTCTTTCTTTCTGCTGCACGGAGACCCTCTGCTGCACGCATGTGAGTACTGGGGCCGCCTGCTCTTCCCGGCCCTCACTTCTGCCCTTGTGTCCGTTGGCTTCCGCGCTGCCTGGCTGTCCCCCGACGTCGTCCTGTCGCCCCGCGGGCCCTGGACGGAGCAGGCAGCGGTGACCACACTGGGTCTCCCAAACAACGCAGCTCGCGAATCGAGCGGGACTGTCAGACGCCCCAGCCGAAGGGTTAGCATGTTGCTCCGCGTGTGTCCTGAAGATGTGAATTGAAAATTACTTCTGCCTGGCCGGTGTGGCTCAGTGGATAGAGCGTTGGTTTGCGGACTGAAGGGTCCCAGGTTTGACTCCTGATCAGGGCACAGGCCTGGGTTACGGCCTCGATCCCCCGTGAGGGGAGTACAGGAGGCAGCTGATCCATGATTCTATCGTTGATGTTTTTTTTTTCTCTCTCTCTCTCCCTCTTCCTTCTCTGAAATCAATGAAATATTTTTTTAGGAAATGGAAAGTTGCCCCGTATGGCTCAGAATGCGTTTTTAGAAACTAACTGATTCTGTCCAGGCTGGCGGGCTCAGCCTCAAACTGGTCTGTGAAGTGTCTGGTGCTGATGCCTGGGGACGGGCACGACAGATGCACAGACGTCGGGGAAGGCGAGGGGCAGAGACGGGCTGAGGCCAGGCTGGGGAAATGCACCTGTGGAGGGAGGCGGGGACGCCGGGCTCGGTTCGGCTTCTCGGACCCGCAGCGCCTCCGGCTGGAGGGGCCCTGGGCGCTGGCCGTGGTTTGGGTTTGGGTTTGGGTCTCGGTCTGGGAGGGGGACCAGCAGGATGAAAGCTGACTTTCTGGGAAGCGGGCAGCCCGCCTGGGCCCCAGGTGGGGGTGGGACGTGCCCGGGGCCACGTGGCGGGGCTGACGCTGTGGCGTGGAACCCTGTGCCCCGTGTCCAGGGGTGGTGTGGGCGGACGCTGGCTCAGGGCTTCCTGTGATTCGTTGCTAGATGACCCCTAAGTCCAAGAGGAAGACGATCCACAGCCGGATGCTGCGGCCGGTGTCCCGGGCCTTCGGTGAGTGTGCACCTGCCGCAGGGCCCGGGCGGGCGGCGAGGGCCAGCCTCGCGAGGGGCTGCTCGCTGAGCGGGGATGTTCCTGACGGGCGGCGTCTTCCTGCAGAAATGGAGTTCGACCTGGACAAGGCCCTGGAGGAGGTGCCCATCCACGTGGAGGACCCGCCCCTCCCCGCCCCGCCCCGCCCCGCCGAGAGGCGGAGCTCCGGCCTCATCCCCGAGCTGCCCTCCGAGGAGGGCCGGAAGCTGGAGCACTTCACCAAGCTGCGGCCCCGGCGCAACAAGAGGCAGCGGCCCACGCAGGCAGCAGTGCGTGGGGAGCCCTGCTTTGGGGAGCCCTGCCGGGGGGAGCCCTGGCCGGGGGAGGGGGAGCCCTGCTGGGGGCCCTGGTTGAGGGGAGCAGAGCACCCCTGCCATCCTTTTCCTCCTGGGCCAGTCCTCAGAGCTGCAGCCTATTTCTCTCCCCCAGCATGCGCACACGCACGCGCACACACGCACACACACGGACACACGTGGACATACACATGTGCACATGCATGTGCACACAGGCCCTGTCTCCCTGGGGTGGCCGCAGGACGCAGGGACAATGCTGTCCCCGACGTGTGCGCAGTGCACAGCCTGGGCCCCCTCCCGGGCCTGCCCCCTGCCGGTGCTTCCTGGCTGCAGCCCTGGGCCTGCCTGTGTCGGACGGAGGCCCATGTGGGTCACCGCGGTCTCCCACCGCTCAACACTGGCTGTGTGATGAGGGGCTTGCAAGCAGCCTGTCCTGCAGAGACGGGCCGTGGGAGCCCTGCGCCCTTGGGAGCACACGGATGCTCCCGTCCCCCGAGCGATGCCCACTGCTGGTCTTGGTTTTCCATTTGTAGTGTATGTCTTTATTTCAGAGAGGAAGGGAGAGGGAGAGAGACACATCAACGAGAGTCATGGGTTGGCTGCTTCCTACACGCCCCGCATGGGGGGTGGGGTCCACAACCCGGTATGTGCCCTGACGGGAATCGAACCATGACCTCCCGGTTCACAGGTCGATGCTCAGCCCCTGAGCCCTGCCGGCCGGGTGGCGGTAGAGACACTGGCTCTTCCACAGGCTTCGCCAGGCCTGGGTGCGCCCTGGTTCCTCCCTTGTCCTTCCTGCCCCGGTCATACCTGAACCCGTGACTTCTGTCCGTGTGGACTGGCCCTGTGGTCCCAGGGCCTTGACCGTGACCACAGTGTCTGTGAATTCATTGACCGTCGGTCACTGTGGTGCCGTCCGGTTGGCAGGTCAGTGCTGCGACCATGGTCCCGCAGGACGGCGAGCGGAACGGCCTCATGGGGAGAGTGGACGAAGGTGTGGACGAGTTTTTCACCAAGAAGGTGACCAGGAGGTGAGTTCACCCGCTTAGAAGTCACGGCAGTCATCTGGGACGTGTCTGCTGAGGTCATTTATTTCACACACGTGTAGATGGTTTCCAACGGGCTTTACGGCTCTGAGGGTTTGCAGATGTCATCTGCAGGCCAGCAACCTGGCCATCAGCTGGGAGCGTGTTAGAGACGCAAACGCCTGGCCTCACCCCCAGACCTGCTGGCGGGGAGCGTCTGTGGTGCAGCGGCCTTCTGTTTTTTAAAAATTTTTATTGATTTTTTTACAGAGAGGAAGAGAGAGGGATAGAGAGAAATATCGATGAGAGAGAATCATCGATCAGCTGCCTCTTGCACACCCCCTACTGGGGATGTGGCCGCAACCAAGGTACATGTCCTTGACCGGAATCGAACCTGGGACCTTTCAGTCCGCAGACCGACGCTCTATCCACTGAGCCAAACTGGTTTCGGCTGGTTTTGTTTTTAAATTTGTTTGTACTGATGTCAGAGCGGAAGAGAGAGGAAGAGAGAGGGTAACACCTATGATGAGAGAGCATCACTGATGGGCTGCCTCCTGTGCACCCCACACGGGATCGAGCCTGCAACCCGGGCCTGTGCCCTGACCGGGAATCGAACCCTGACTTCCTGGCTCACAGGTCGACACTCAGCCCTGAGCCATGCCCGCCGGGCCCCTGTCTGTGTTTTGACTGGCTCCTGCTGGAACCTGGATTACAGTGAAGCCAGCAGGGTGCCTTCCCCTGTGTCCCAGGAGGTCATCGGCCAGAGGCCCCGAGGCCCAGGACCTCGGCGACGGGGGTGACGAGAAGAAGAAGAGAGAATCTCGGAGGAGCGGCTTCCTCAACCTAATCAAGCCCCGGCCCAAGGCCGAGCGGCCGCCCACGGTCCTGATGGCGGACGAGCCGTCCTCGCCCAGAGGGGCGGGCAGAGGCCCAGGGGACACGCCCCGGCGGGAAGCGAGGCCGGCCGAGCACAACGGCAGCTCCGAGCGGACAGAGGAGGCGCAGACGCCTGAGCCCCCGGAAGACGGGGAGGACGCGGGGCGGCCGGAGCCCGGCGACGGCAGGGGCAGCCCCCCGGGTGGCCGGCGGTACGGCGTCCAGGTGATGGGCAGCGGCCTGCTGGCTGAGATGAAGGCCAAGCAGGGGCGGCGAGCGGCCGGCGCGCACAAGGTGAGCCCCGGACTCGCCGTCGCTGGGTTTTGTCCGCGGGGAGAGCCGCGGCCCCGGTCGGCGGTGGAGGTCCCATCGCGCTGACGCCCCATCCTCTCGGCCACGTGGCGGCTGAAGCCAGTCTCATTGTGGAAATGCAGGTCCTAATGTTTCACTGAGGTCCTGAGTCGTCCCCTTTTCCAGACCAGAGCCTTCCTGGGGATATTCCAGATTTAAAAGTCAAAGGGAAAGAGAGCCAAGGTGTTCTGTTAGAATTAGTGGAATCCTGGGCCCCTGTGGTCGGACGCTGTGGAGAAAAGGGCGTCACGGTCTAAACATTGCTGAGCCCCCAGCAGACTGGATGTGTCATTCACGCTCCAACCCCCGACTGCCTGTTTCCTCCTGCAGCTCCTGAGAGGGCTGGACCCTCGTGGCCCCGGAGCCACAGGTCACGCTTAACCCGGCCGTGGCTTCTGTGGGTCTCCCTGGGCGCTTCGAAGTTTGCAGAACAGGGTTCTCCAAAGACAGGGGATTGCACCCCGCCTTTCTGTGGAGGAGGAGACTAGATCCGCTCCCCCCAGGAGCCTTGTGTTCCTGCAGGACCGGGGCTGCTCAGGGGACTCCACACCCGGGCAGGTTTTCTTTAAAAATATATATATATATATTTTCAGTGATTTCAGAGAGGAAGGGAGAGAGATGAGAAAGAATCATCAATCGGCTGTCGCCTGCATGGCCCCCACTGGGGATGGAGCCTGCAACCCAGACATGTGCCCTGACCAGGAATCGAACCGTGACCTCTTGGTTCATAGGTCGATACTCAACCTCTGAGCCACACTGGCCTGGCATTGCTATTTGGTCGTGTGTTCACCCATGTGGTCTCACGGGTGCTCCCGGGCACCTTGGTTATCTGGCAGTTTCCTGGTTACAGGTCCCTCCCACCTCCCTCGTCCTTAGGGTGTGGAGTTCATGGGCTCCGAGACCTTGGACAGGGAGCGGGCTGTGTGCACCAGGCGCTGCTGGGTCAGCTCCCGCTGAAGAGCAGCTGCCTGGGGGTGGGGGTAGGGGGACAGAGGGCCCCAGGCCTTCCTCCCGGTGCTTTGGGACAGAATTCTCCTGGGTTGGTGGTAGTGCAGCCAGGTTCATGCCCGTGGTCTCTCAGCGCCACCTAGTGTCCATTTACTATAACAACAAGCTCTAGCCGGGCTCAGTGGGTAGTGTGTAGGCCTGCGGACTGAAGGGTCCCAGGTTCGATTCCTGGTCAGGGCACATGCCTGGGTTTCAGGCTCAGGCCCCAGTGTGCATTAAGGTGTTTATCTCTTCCTCTCCCTTTCTCTCTGAAATCAATAAGAACATGTTAAAAAGATATATAAATATATGTAAAACAACGATAGTAGAAACCAAGTATTAAAAATTTTAGCCAGCCGGGGATTCCCTCTCCTACGGTGGGCGCGAGAACCTCTCCGACATGTGATCCTGACTCGTCGGGGGCAAAGCCCTCCCCCCACCCCAAGACGGTCACATAAAACCACGGCAACAGCCAACAACAGTAATGGGTAGGAATTACACCTGTTGCTCTTTCTGGTCCGATCGGCACAGAGTAACCGTTTTCGGTGTGCCGCGGAGCCCTGGTAACGAGGGGTGTGTGCTGAGGGGTGAAGCTGTGAGCGGCTCCGTTACAACAGTGGAATGGGGGGCTTCCCCACGGCCACGCTGCCACACCGCCCCTGTGAGGGTGTGGACTTAGGGCCGTGCGGTGAGGACGCGGCTCTGTCACCGCGGAGGCCGGAGGGCGACCGGAGCCCAGTGCTCCGGGGCCTGGCCTCTCCTGGGCCCCCTGGTGGCCACTGGCTGGCACAGGTGCTGCCCGGGCAGCGGCGTCTCACCTTCCTGTCCTCGCCGTCAGATGCCTTCCACACGAAGTCTGAGGGCTTTTGTGTTTCTTGTTGTTAATCCTCACCCGAGGGTGTTTTCCCTGGTTTTTAGAGAGAGTGGGAGGAAGGGAGAGGGAAGAGTTAAACAGTGACTTGAGAAAGACTGACTGGTTACCTCCCAGCACCCCCTGACCTGGGCACCTGCCCTTGACTGGAATCGAACCCGGGCCCTTCCGCCCACAGGCTGACACTCTATCCACTGACCCACACCGGCCGGGCCCGGGGTCTGTTTCTAATGCGTTCCTGTTGCTTACCTGTCTGCTGCTGACACGCCACACCCGTGTCCGTGGCTCTGCCCGGACCTCTTCTCTTTGGGGCGTTCCCGGGGGAGAGGCTGGTCCCGCCCCTAAGACTCGCTGTTCCGCCCCCGGCTTGGAGCGGGTCCTGCCCCGGGCAGCGCAGGCCCAGGCGGGGGCCGTGGGCGGCAGATCCCACCGCTGCTCAGCCAGGGAGGAGCTGAGAGCCGCTCGCCCTGGCCAGTTCGCCTCAGTGGATAGAGCCGACGGGTCCCGGTTTGATTCTGGGCAAGGACGGTTCCTGGGGGGCGGGCTCCTCCCTGGCCCCGGTGAGGGCTCTTGCAGGAGGCAGCCAATCTATGTGTTTCTCTCCCATCGATGTCTCTCTGCTGCTCCCTCTGAACACCCGTGGAAAAGGCCCCGGGGAGGATCTCTGTTGTCGTTGTCGCACTGTCTGCTCTGCTCCTCTCACACTGGAATGAGCGCGCGCTCGGGGGGTGCCTGGGTTTTTCAGAAGCTCGGGAACGATGCAGCCTCCCAGGACCCACCCAGCCCGGCCACCAGCACGAGCCCGGAGCAGCCGGACGGAGGCGGGGCAGGTGAGTCAGGAGGTGCAGCCCCTCCCCCCTGTACTTAGGGAAACCCCTGCTGTTCCGAGTCACAGGTGATTGACAGGAGGAAAATAGATGGGGGCAGGGCAAGAGTGGCCTCTGTGTTTCCTGTCCTCAGCCTTCCCTCCTCCTCCTCCTGCCCAGCGCACCTGGGGCACGGCCACACCCATGGCCTTGTCCCATCCTTTTCCCATCCCCAAAGGGAAGACAGTTCGTTGAGAAGAACTTATAAACTATGGACGTTGGCGGGGAGGGGGGACGCGGAGGATGGGACAGTTGGGGACATGCTGATATTTTTATTTTTTTAAAAATATTTTTATTCCTTTCAGAGAGAGGAAGGGAGAGGGAGAGAGAGAAACATCAATGATGAGAATCATGGATCGGCTGCCTCCTGCACGCCCCCGACTAGGGATGGAGCCCGAAACCCAGGCCTGTACCCTGACCAGGAATAGAGCTGTGACCTCCTGGTTCATAGGTCCACGCTCAACCGCTGAGCCCCACCAGCCGGCTCCCCTTTGAGTTTAAAGCTGCCTTTGTACCCGTTCTCGCTCCAGGGCCGAAGCTGCCCCCCGCGCTCCCGGGCTCCCCGGAGAGGACCGCCCGGGCGGAGCCCCGGGTGGACGCGGGCCATCGCGGCCGGAGCGCCTCCGGCGCCAAGCCCGCCCTGCAGACGCCCAAGCCCAGCCCGGCGGCGCGGCCCGCCCTCCCGCAGAAGCCCCGGGCGCCCTCGCAGGCAGGTGAGCGCTCTGGGCGGGGCGGTGAGCGTGGGCTCGGGGCCTGCAGGGGCCATGACCCAGGGGCTGGAGGCTGGGGAATGGCCGGCAGGCGGCCTCTGACCAGCGCCTCCGGGACTCCTCCGTCCGGCTGCAGGCACAAGGGGGACGGGGGAGGCATCTGTCCCTGCCTCCAGGTGCAGGGCCCACGCGGCAGAGGCTGGAGGGAGCGCCCCCTGCTGGGCCGTGATTGGGGTTCAGAGCAGGGTGTGGCGCACCTGGGCCTGATTTTTAAACGTGTTATTCAGAGAGGAAGGGAGAGGGAGAGAGAGAAACATCAGTGATGAGAGAGAAGCACGGATCGGCTGCCTCCTGCTCGCCCACACTGGGGATGGAGCCCACCACCCGGGCCTGTGCCCCGACCGGGAATCGAACCCTGACCTCCTGGCTCCTAAGTGGAGGCTCACCCCCTGCGCCCCGCAGGCCGGGCTGGGCCTGTCTGTCAGTGCCCCGCACAGACGCCCGGTGTGCCTGCTGGCTCGCGGCTGGGAGCTCAGTCAGAAAAGTCCGTGCTGCTCCTGGAGGATGTGCCTTGTGCGGAAAGAGCCCGCCGCTCCGTCTGAGGAATCGGCCCGGAGCCGCGTGACCCAGGAGCTTGTGTCTCCACAGAGGACGTCTCGGACTCCCCGTCCGGCCTCGGCTCCCCCAGGGCCGCTCTGCTCCCGCCCGTCCTGAGGAAGGTGCCCTTGGACAAGGGGAGGGAAGGCCAGGGCAGCCCCCAGCCCAGCCCCAGCCCCAGGACGTTCTCCCAGGAAGGTAGGCACGCTCGTCCCCGCCCAGGCCTCCCAGGCGCCCCCTCGGGAATTCGAGGTGACATCAGCGTCCCTTGGGTCAAACACTGGGACCTCAAGCCCGCATTACTGACGGCACGGGATCCGGCTGGAGGTCACGGGGATTCGGCTGGAGGTCATAGGGTCAGGATTGAGATCATGGGGATGGGTTGGAGGTCATGGGGGTCAGGATGGAGGTCACAGGATCAGGATGGAGGTTGTGGTTGTCATGATGGAGGTCACAGGGTCAGGATGGAGGTCACAGGGTAATGATGGAGGTCGGGATGGAGGTCGGGATGAAGGTCATGGGGTCAGGATGGAGGTCGGGATGGAGGTCACGGGGTCAGGATGGAGGTCGGGATGGAGGTCACGGGGTCAGGATGGAGGTCGGGATGGAGGTCATGGGGTCAGGATGGAGGTCGGGATGGAGAGACACCTTCCCCCTCCGCTGAGACGGCGGCCTGGAGGCCTCGGGTCTGGAGCACTCACCCCGTGCTCCTGCCCTGGCGCCCTCACCGAGCAGTAGACAGTGTTGGGTTCATAGGTCAATGCTCAGCCACTGACCGCGCCGGCCAGGCTGTCGCATGACTGAAACGAGGCCTCGAGTTCGAGGGCAGCTCCGTGAGAGAGCGTGGCCGGAGCCTCTCTGGCCGGACAGTCACGTTCTCCCCCGAGAAGCTGAGACGCACGAGTGCTGGTCACCCCTTCCAGGCCTCGGGTGGCGCTGGTTCCCCTCCCGCCTCCTGAGGGAGCGTTAGGGCGGGGCCCGCCTCCCCCCAGGAGAAGCCCGGAGACCGTCACTCCCCTGCGTGGGTCCAGCCAGTGGGTCCAGTGGAGGCTGTTGGGTTCTGTGGGGAACGGCCACCGACCAGGACCGGCGACACGCGGGTCCGTGAGTCCAAAGGGGGCGCGAGCTGCCGTTCCATCGGGAGCGTTCGTGCGCGAGGCCGTGGTGTCGCCACGCGGACGGGTGTGCTGCGGCCGGGTGAAACGGCTCCTTTTCCTCAGCTCAGAGAGGCGACCGGGACGGGGGCAGGCCTGCCGGTGGAGGGAGGCGGCCGGCCAAGCGGGGCCCTGTGCTTGCGGAGGAGGCGGCGAAGGCAGCTGGGCACCGGAAGCCACAGCCAACAGCCGGTAGAGCCCCCGGCGTCACCCTCGGGCCCGAGGCTAGAACCGGCACTAACCACTTCCGTCAGGGAACCCTGTGGTTCGCGCAGCTGACTTTTTATTTTTTTCTGAAAGGCAACAGGATGGTCCTCCCATCTGGGGAAAAGGGTCGACTTACAAGATTTAAGAACCATTGATTGGCTCTCCTGCTGGGCGTCGAGCCCGCCACCCCCCTCCCCGGGACATGTGCCCTTCGTCAGAATCGAACCTGGGACCTTACAGTCCACAGGCTGACACTCTTTTAGGGTTAGGGTTAGGGCATGTGCCCTTCGCCAGAATCGAACCTGGGACCTTACAGTCCACAGGCTGACACTCTTTTAGGGTTAGGGTTAGGGCATGTGCCCTTCGCCAGAATCGAACCTGGGACCTTACAGTCCACAGGCTGACACTCTCCACTGACCCACGTCGGCCAGGGCGAGGCAGAGCTTTTCTGGGGAGTATATGAAATCTCTCTATTGTCCTTTTTTTGATAAGGACACCCATGGTTCCAGATGTTTCCAGGTTTTGGAAATTTGCATTTGAACTGTGGTAACCATGGCCGAATGTCACTTCATTAGCAAAGCTCCTTTGATCCAATGCGATGTTCCCTATTCAGTCTTCAGTCGGCCACTAAACGCACTCAGACAACACACAGACCCAGAGACACCCCCGCCCCCCTCCTTTCACCCCCCCTCCCCCCCTCTTGCCACACTGATCATCCCTTGACTTGGGATGAAAAGAGGAGGCAGGCAGAGAGAAGCCAGCCCCAGAAAGGCAGGAGTCTGTGGCTGTCTCAGATGTTCCCCGTGACTTCTCCGGTTTAAAATTCTCATTTTGATGGGATTAAATGGGACCATCTTGTATTTGCTTTTTGCCTCGGTTTCTTGAAATACGGGTGGGAACAGCAAAGGGACATTTTTACCGGGCCTCCAATTAAAGTAACTTCACGTATGTTTCAACGCCGCTCTGTTAGTGCCAGTTCCTAGCCCTCGGCTGCGTGCCCCTGAGCGCCGCCTGGCAGTCTGCTTTCGGAACGGTGTCTGGCTTAACCAGTCGCGGTCGGCAGAGCAATTCTGCCGGGGGTTTGCATCCTCTAAGTCTTCTGAGACGGATTCCTCCCCTCCTCGGCCCCGCGACCATGACACAGGCCGCGGTTCTGAAAGCACACTGCCCGCGGCGTCACTGTCCTGTGCTCGTTGTGTGGCCGTCTGCGCGTCGATGGGCCGGCCGGCTGCCCGCTTGCTCTCAGGGGAGTGTTTGTAGCTGCGCCTTCTGAATTTCACACGTGTCCCCTCTTCCTCTCGCTGTGCACTGCGGTGTCCTGTCAGCGCGTGCTCCTTTTTCTGGAAGAAATCGCTGGTTTTGGCTTCGGATGGCCTGTGATGGCCGCATGGCCTCCTGACTCGGAGAGGCCGTGTATCTGTTTAACACATTGCGGACGGATCAGGAGGATTCTCGATTCATGTCACACAGTGTTTTACCAAGTATTAGCTTGGAGGAACATGTAATAAATAACTCCAAAACGCAATGGGTAGTTAATTTTAAAGTGTGCCTTTAACATTTATATAAAACGTTTTTGTACTCGTTTAATAGAAACTATTGTGTTTTTTTTTTTATTTTATTTCAGAGAGGAAGGGAGGGGGGGGGAGAGAAACATCAATGCTGAGAGAGAATCATGGATCGGCTGCCTCTTGCATGTCCCACACTGGGGATCGAGCCAGCACCCTGACTGGGAATCAAACTGTGACCTCCTGGGTCAACACTCGACCACTGACCTGCCCAACTGGGCCAATTTGTACTTCTTAACCCCCTTCCCCTTTTTCTTTTTAAAAATTATTTTATGTAAAAAGGAAAATGCGGATGTCCGCCAGGCACATAGAGGAGGCTTGTGTTTGAGCCTGAGAATGGTCTCCTGAGCGTCCCCTCTGAGGCGCCCGCTCGTTGGTGGTCGAACGTTCAGTAGCCGGTTCCGTGGGGACGAGCGCGGCTGCATCGCAGTGACGGGAGGTGATCCAAGCAGCGAGGGCTTGCCCGCGGCCGGGCCCCGGCTGCCTTGGCCTGTGGCCTGTGAGGCGGCTGCACACAGCCTGTGGGTGTGGCCCTGGCCGAAGTGGTCTCTGCACAGAGGCTGTGAGTCACAGTTAACCGCCTGTGACCTGTGCGGCCACACCCGGGGCCCCTGAGCCTTCCGCAGGGACAGCCCAGGCCGCTGACCCAGGGGAACAGGCGGCTCTGGAGAGGTGGTGGTGAGTCCTGCTCCCGTTTCACAAAGCCTGCCTTCGGTGGCTGCGAGGAGAGCGGTGACGCGTGAGGAGCAGTGACGGCGGCTCCAGCCTCCGCCCCCATCGTCCTCTGCCAGGCCCAGGGCCTCCTGTCGGCGAGGAGTCACGAGTTCTCGTACCCGAGTTGCCTGCCCAGTCCTCCCGGTCCGCTGTGGGGGCACCTGTGGCTGGGGTGACGTGGTCACCTCCTCTCAGGCACCCCTTTCCCTCCCGCCCTCCTCCGTGTGGGTTTCCCGCCCGATTCTCCACCACAGCCCTGCCCCGAGGGTCCCCTCACAGGCTGGCGTCGTGTATGTTTTCTGCTTCGACACGCCTTCTGTCTGAGTCTCGGTGTGGTGCTGCGTGTTTCTGGAACGTGTCCTCCCGACGGGCCGGCCTCGCCATGGCTGGCGGCCGGCGTGTTGGTGAATCGGTGACGAGCCCCCTCCCTCCCCCCTTCTGTTTCAGTCTGGAGGAGGAGCTGGGGCCCGCAGCCCCAGGAGTTCCAGGACCAGAAGCCGTGGTCCCCCCGCAGGGACGGCCGGCAGGGCCGCAAGCCCAGCGACTCCGGGGAGGACACCGAGAAGGAGTTCATCTTCGTGTGACGGTCACGGCCCCGACGTCCGGCAGCGCCGGGCGGCCTCCGGGGGCACCGGGCCGCCCCGCCGCCGCGGCCTCGTCTCCCCGGCCTCGTCTCCCCGGCCTCGTCTCCCCGGCCTCGTCTCCCCCGGCCTCGTCTCTGTGCTGCTCTCTCTGCTCTGTTCTTTCCACGGAACCAGAAGCAGACCCACTGCTTGGTGATCGGCACACGTGCTCTGGCTTCTCCCGGCACTGGCGTTCTGCCTGTGCCTTCGCCGGTGCCAGCCGGTGCCGCGGCCATACTTGAATTTCTCCTGGCGGCTCTGCTGCCCTGTGGGAGGAGGTGGGGAGGGGCCCGGCCACTGGGCGCGCTCCCGCAGGGGCACCGCCCGGGGCCCTGGGCCCTCCGCCCAGGCCTGTCAGACGGCCCCCGGCCCCCGGCCCCCGGCCCCTGGAGCGGCTTCCTCGCTGTAGCAGCTGCACCTGTAGTTATGACGGCACACTAACGAGCCCCCCGCGTAGATGTATGTGCCGAGTCAGGATGGCGTGTCCATCCCCGGGGGGGGGGCGGCGGGGTGCGTCCCCACGCGGTCAGCGGCCTGGCCCGCCCACCGGCAGGCGCGGTGGGGACTGGGCAGAGGCCGCGGCCGCCTCCCCATGTGCCCGGGTAGAGGTGCACAGTGGGCTCGAATGAGGGTGTACGGATATGCTCGTTTTTTAAAAATTTCTTTACTTTCTGTCTGCATATGAGCTTTGAATGTGTAATTTTAAGAGAGAATTTAAGAGACCGGCAAACAAATAAAAAAATACTACTCTTTCTATGACACGTCACTTCCCCGACCTGCGGGAGGTGTTTTACAATGCGTATATTTATACCAATAAATGGTCTCACCGGGGCCCACCGCTGCCGTTCGATGCGTTTGGCTGGTGGTAACGGACGCTGTGTTTGGGTCCAAAGTCCAGGAGCAGCCGTTCCCAGGCTCTCAGTTCAGCGCCCACGGGTCGTACCCGCCACCTGCCCTCACCCCGGGGAGGAGTCCTGGTCACACGTGGGATGCGAGTGTGAACCAGGACGTGACCCGAAGGGTTTGCCTGTTAAATGGAAGGGCCTTAGCGTGTGATCCCAGGTTGGTGCCTGTGAACACCCCTGGAGGACGCACACCGGTGAGCCACTGTCCTCCGGTACCTCTGGGGGTGAGATTATGGGGGGGGGGTCTTCCTTTTCTCATTTCCTGATCTACATGATTTAAGGGATCTTTTGTATTCATGTGGTTACAAAAGAAATGACATATAAATATATGTTTTTAAAAAGCGTTCGCTCTAGTTCCAGTAATTTTCTTTTTATGACAAATCTGTCCAATTTCTTTTCGTCTGCTTCCTCCGTCCATGGGAACCGGGCGGCGCTCCAGTGAGACGACCCCTCGGCACTGTACGGTCCGGAGGGGTCCCCAGGTAGCTATTGGGGGTGATGCCAGAGGAAGCCTTGTGTGCAGTCCCAGCTGGAAACACCTTTCTGACTTTGTACAAAGTTGCAGACATCCTAGTGGTTTTTTCTTTTTCTTTTTGGTTCTCTGAGTTTTTTCAACCTTCCCTTCTAACAGAGCCGCCCCTCAGCTCCCCCTGGGCTGCTGTGGGCTCCTGCTGTGGGCTCCTTTATCTGTGCTGCCGTTCTTCCTGTTTTCGCAGTCACCACACCTTCGCTGTTGGCCGTCTTTACCATGGTTACTCTGAACTCCGATAAGTTTCTCATCTCTGCTTCGCTTATCCCCTCTCCCGGAGAATTCTCTTGCTCTCAGTGGGGGTTGGAGCTGCTGGGCAGCGGCTGCACTGTCACCGAGGGAAGCTTTAAAACCCTCGGCGCCACGGCCTGGCTCCAGCCACGCCCGCAGGGTCTCCGTGGAGGGAGCCACGTGAACCACACGCGGCCTCGGGCTGACTTCAGCTGCGTGGTGCTGGCTGTGCTCCGAGTTTTCTGGTTAATTACCCCCCTCCCCCTCCCCAGCCCCAGCACCCCATTCCCAGCGGGGAGAACCTCCCAGCCCCAAGGGGCTCCCGGCTCCTGCAGATCCCATCCCTAAACGCCCGAATCCGGTCCACGGGGCCCTGACACCGTCACCGCCTCCAGCCCTTTCACTGGGGAGCTCCCTCTGGAAAACCTCCTGAGCCAGGCCGGCGTGAACCAGAATGTCAGGGTTCGATTCCCGGGCAGGGCACAGCCCCGGGTTGCAGGCTCGATCCCCAGTGGGGGGCATGCAGGAGGCAGCCGATCCATGATTCTCTCACCATTAATGTTTCTCTCTCCCCCTCTCCCATCCTCTCTGAAATCAATAAAATTATATTAAAAACAAACAAACACGAGACAAATTTGGAAGTGAGTCCAATGGAAGGGGGTATTTTCTGTGAGTGAGAAGTTTAAGGGTGAAGGTGGGGACCATGGAGAGTGCGGCCCCAGCGCCCAGGGCTCCCGGTGGGTGGGAGGGGACTGGGAAGGGGGCAGGGAGCGGGGAGAGGACCGGGAAGGCTGGGCCTCAGATGGGCAGGCTCTAGGCAGCTGTCCCCTGGCAGGGGCGGGGCTTGGGGACCGCTGAGCCACACCAGGGCGACAGCCCCTCGCCAGCTGCAGACTCAAGCCTCAGAGAAGGTCCGAGAGGGCAGGAGCTGGTGTGCGGGGAGGTCAGAAGCCGGTGCAGGGAGAAGGCAGGAGCTGGTGCTGGGGGAGGCAGGAGCCGGCAGGGATGGCAGGAGCTGGTGTGGGGGGAGGGCAGGAGCCGGCGGGTGAGGGCTGGAGCCAGGAGTCAGTCTGACCCAGGTTCCAGCCGCTCCCGGGTTGCACTCGCCGTCAGCACCATGGACAGCGCGTGGGCCCCTGTGGCTGGGACGCTGTGGGCTTCCTGAGGGTCTGGCAGCCCCTGGCCCCCAAGGTGAGCGGCACCCGGGCCGACCCTGGTCTCTCCGCGGAGAAAGGAAAGGTGTCTCCCAGAGTCAGCGTCACCGCAGGGCCCGCCCCAGCCACCTGGGGATGCCAGAGAGTTCGGGGGCGGGAGGGGGGCTTAGCCCCACTTTCCCAATGTGTGTGTGTGTGTGTGTGTGTGTGTGTGTGTGTGTGTGTGTGAGAGAGAGAGAGAGAGAGAGAGAGAGAGAGAGAGAGAGAGAGAGAGAGAGTGGGGGGAGGGAGGGAGGCCATGTGTCTGCACAGTCACAAACGTCATGCATATTGAGGCTGGGGCAATGGCCTCCCCTAAACGGGCTCAGTGCTGCCGAGGGACTTGCTGTGGAGGCCCCTCAGAGCGAGGAGGAACTGGACTTTCACAAAGACACTGCCCCTCCCCCAAACCAGCTGGGCGGCCCGGGCTCCCCGACGTGGTCTCTGCTTTGTTCGTTAATGACCCGCGGCAGCCATCGCCGTGGTCTGAGCCCGCACACCTGACCCCCTGGTTCCCAGGTCGACGCTCAGCCCCGGAGCCACAGGGGCGGGCGACAGCGGCTCTGAAAGCTCTGCCCTGGGGACAGTTCTCTGGCCTTGAGGGACCTGCTGAGGGAGGAGCGGCCCTCGGCCACCCTGTCGGGGTGAAGAGGGGCGTGGCTCCCCCTGGGGGCCTCTGGAGCAGGGGTGGGGGGTCCCCCATACTGTGAGCCGCAGGGAGGGGCCTCCAAGAGCGGCCAGGGTCTTGCCTGTGGACGGTCCTTTCTGTCCTCAGCCCAGCATCCGCGGCGTCGACCCCGAGAAGTCCCGGGAGAGCCTTCTGCGTCCCTGTGACGCCGACGGGGCCGGGAAGATCCAGAAGTCGGAGCCGGCTCTGTGTCCGGCTGAGAAGCAGCCCCTGATCTGCAGGCGGCTCTGCTCGGCGCCTGGTGTGCGTCTGGGTCTCTATGCTTTGCTGTCGGGGGAACCTCAAGCGAACCGTAGCAGACAGCGTGGGATTTGTGATGAAAGACGTGGGTCCCTATCGCTAAGGACTCGGTGCTTTTCAAAGCCCCTCCCCCTGCAGGCTGTGTGTCCCCTTCCCTGTGACCTCAGGCTTCCCCCACCCCAAGCCTCCGTGAACCCTCTCATTCCCCTCCCCCCCGTCTGCAGTGATGGGGCGGGCAGTGTACCCACCCTGTGCTCCGTGCCCTCCCATGACCTTCTGCCTCGTCTGCCCGCCGTACCCGCTGTGCCCGCTGTGCTGTCTGCAACGCGACTCTGACCTGGAAATAAACCTGCAGCTGCAAAGGGACATGCGCTGCTGACTGTGTGTGTGTTGTGACCCTGGCGGTGTCTGTCTGATGGTTTGACAGCCCACAGCTCCTCTAACTCAGGGGGAGGGGAGGGCGGGGGCAAGACCCAGGTGGGAACAGCCTGGCCGTCCTTCCTGTTCTCCGGGAGCCCTGAGTGTGGCACCAGGAGGGACTTCAGCCCCGGCCGGCCTGGCTCAGGGGTTGAGTGTGGACCTAGGAACCAGGAGGTCAGGGTTCGATTCCGGGTCAGGGCACAGGCCTGGGTTGTGGACTCCATTCCCATTGGGGGGGGAGGGGGCGTGCAGGAGGTAGCTGACCCATGATTCCCTCTCATTATAGATATTTCTATCTTTCCCTCTCCCTTCCTCTCTGAAATCAGTAAATAAATATATATATATTTAAAAAAGAGGGACTTGATTCAGGTCGACTCTTTACAAGACCAGGAGACGCGCCCCAGCCCCTGCCCGCAACACCCCGCCCTGAGTAAGCGGTTCCCGGGTCCTGCCACCTCCCGAGCCGTCGATTTTCCTTCTCTACACGCCGTGCAAAGCCGGAATAAAGAAGGAGCTCGTCAGGCCCTTTTGGGGAGATTGTGTATAAACAGCCTCACAAGGACAGCAGTCTGAGTGGATTCGGGGCCAGCGAGGAACGTCACTCTCTCTCCCACCTCTCCTTTCTCCTTGGTCCTCGGACTGGCCTGGAGCTGCATGCTTGGCTTGCCCACAACTGCAGTTCCTCTGCTCTTCCCGAATAAACTCATTAGCTGTGCAATAACTCGTATAACTTAAAAAAAAAAATGTTGTGTGTGTGGGTTTTTTTTGTAGGGAAGGAGGGAGAGGGAGAGAGAAATATCCACCGGCTGCCTCCTGCACACCCCCTTCTGGGCAACCAGGGCACGTGTGTTCTTACCAGAATCGAACCAGTGACCGCTGGGTGCCTGGGACAAGGGTGCTCAGCCCACTGGGCTACTCCAGACAGAGCCGGTATACCTTTCAGGTTTGAACCTGTTAGCCCTGACCATCGGGCGGAGGTGGTGCTTTCCAGATTTCTCTATTGTGAAGTCACGCCCTCCTCCCTGTCCACACTCTGTGCTTCAGCGAGTCTGGGAGTTAAGCTACCCTTGCTTGGTGGGGAGCATAGGTGACATTTTTGAAATTCTTGTTTAGGAAAATTTTCACATCCCCATTCAGTCATTTATATCATTATTCTGGTTTTAAAATGTTGCATGTTAAAGTTATTGGCAATGTTCTAAACATCTAATTTGTCCCAGTATCTGCAAGTTTTGTCTTAAAAAATTTTCCTTCCTTTGAGCCTCCCCCAATTGTGTGCCTTAGTACTTATGTACATTAATTCAAGAGATAATTTCATACTTGATTGCCCCTAGTTAATGTATTATAGTTTATTCTCTTTAAATTCATAGGACTTTAAACGATCCTTCACACCTGCTTCTATACATGTCTATGTGGAACTTCAATGTCCAGCAATTTTTTTTTTAGATACCGATTAGATTGTTTTTTCTTGGAGATAAGCAAAACTTGGATGCTGTAATTTTGAATTCGACATCCTAAGTGTTCATTTACTTTCCAAATTGACTTGGTATTTGCAGTGGAAACAGAAACTAAAAATGTCTCTGTAAGCTTCTGTAAAGGACCAAAATTCCCTAATAATTTCAAAAAGTCCACATTCCAATCTCTGAGAATGACACTAGGTCCCATCACATATGGCATCAAGCTCATTTTTGAGATACATTTTAAGAAAACACTTACTAAGCACATGTGAAGTCAGTTATCAAATACACGACCCTTTCCCAGGTGGTAAGACTGGTTTGCTAACGCCTGGCTTTCGCTGCCTGGGGATTCCGGAGAACTAGCAGCCCGCTTGGAGGGAAGCCCTTTCTAGGAGCTCCTTTTGCGGAAATCACGCAGCTTGTTGGATCCTTAGCCTGGAAGTCACAGAGCCAAGTCAGAGCGCTGAGGCCTGCTCCTCCCTAGGGCTCCGTAACTAAGCTTGCGGCTACCCTAAAAGCAAACCCCAAAGGCCCTCTAGGACCGGAACCTGGTTTTTAAAGAGCCCGTTACCGGAACTAGAGGTGGTCCCTGGAGCGCTAGGCTTCCCTAAGGAGCTCGCCAGAGAAGACAGCAGCCAGCTTTTCACGCTGTGTACAGCCTTTACTGAGGACCTGCGTGGCTCTGAAAAGAGCCTTTGGTTTCTTTCTCTGGATGTTCAGGTTCCTCACTTGCCCTTGGCCTTGTGGTGGCTCTCGGTCTTCTTGGGCAGCAGCACGGCCTGGATGTTGGGCAGCACGCCGCCCTGCGCGATGGTCACACCGCCCAGTAGCCTGTTGAGTTCCTCGTCGTTGCGGATGGCCAGCTGCAGGTGGCGCGGGATGATGCGCGTCTTCTTGTTGTCGCGGGACGCGTTTCCCGCCAACTCTAAGATCTCCGCCGTCAGGTACTCTAGCACGGCCGCCATGTACACGGGCGCGCCCGCCCCAATGCGCTCCGCATAGTTGCCCTTGCGGAGTAGCCGGTGGATGCGGCCCACGGGGAACTGCAGCTGGGCTCTAACGGAGCGAGATTTGGCTTTGGCACGAGCCTTGCCACCCTGCTTGCCCCGCCCAGACATAACTTAAGATGGCAGCAGCAACAACTAGAAATCTAACTAAAACACGCCACAGAGGGCCTATTTATAGTCTGCCGTAGATTGTGACTTGCCATCTGATTGGCTGACTGGCGGGTGTCTATCCAATCAGAGAGCATTACTGAAATCACTTCATTTGCATACACGTCACTACCATTATCCAATCAGATGGCGGCTGCCCAGCGGTCAGTTGAAGGCCACCCTATAAATACCAGGCCTTTGGCCACCAACCGCTGTTCCCTGACCCGTGTCGGTGGCAGTTGCGGGGCTGAGCACGCACCATGCCGGAGCTGGCTTCGAAGGGCGCCGCCATTTCCAAGAAGGGCTTTAAGAAAGCCGTTACCAAGACTCAGAAGAAAGAGGGTAAGAAGCGTAAGCGCAGCCGCAAAGAGAGCTACTCGGTGTACGTGTACAAGGTGCTTAAACAGGTGCACCCCGACACCGGCATCTCATCCAAGGCCATGAGCATCATGAACTCATTTGTGAATGACATTTTTGAGCGCCTCGCTGCTGAGGCGTCGCGCCTGGCGCATTACAACAAGCGCTCCACCATAACTTCTCGCGAGATCCAGACGGCCGTGCGCCTGCTGCTGCCCGGTGAGCTGGCCAAGCACGCCGTGTCCGAGGGCACCAAGGCCGTCACCAAGTACACCAGCTCCAAGTGAGGCGCCGCGGCCCGGCCCCCGACCCCAAAGGCTCTTTTCAGAGCCACCTGTAACTATTTAGAAAAGGGCTAAGGTTTCAGTTGTGCACCACACAATGCCCCCAGTGACTATTCAATTTTGCAACACAGCGCTTTCCAGGAAACATAGGTGGCTCTTAAAAGAGCCTTTGGGTTAAAAGGCCACCTAGACAGGCCAAATCCTTTTACTTGGAGCTGGTGTACTTGGTGACGGCCTTGGTGCCCTCGGACACGGCGTGCTTGGCCAGCTCGCCGGGCAGCAGCAGGCGCACGGCCGTTTGGATCTCGCGAGAGGTTATGGTGGAGCGCTTGTTGTAATGCGCCAGGCGCGACGCCTCGCCCGCGATGCGCTCGAAGATGTCATTCACAAACGAGTTCATGATGCTCATGGCCTTGGATGAGATGCCGGTGTCGGGGTGCACCTGCTTGAGCACCTTGTAGATGTAAATCGAGTAGCTCTCCTTGCGGCTGCGCTTGCGCTTCTTGCCCTCTTTCTTCTGAGTCTTGGTAACGGCTTTCTTAAAGCCCTTCTTGGAAATGGCGGCGCCCTTCGAAGCCAGCTCCGGCATGGTGCGTGCTCAGCCTCACAACTGCCACCGACGCGGGTCAGGGAACAGCGGTTGGTGGCCAAAGGCCTGGTATTTATAGGGTGGCCTTCAACTGACCGCTGGGCAGCCGCCATCTGATTGGATAATGGTAGTGACGTGTATGCAAATGAAGTGATTTCAGTAATGCTCTCTGATTGGATAGACACCCGCCAGTCAGCCAATCAGATGGCAAGTCACAACCTACTGGTGGACTATAAATTGGCCCTGCATTTGCCCTGAGGGTATCTTCTCCTCGCAGGACATATTCAGCACCATGTCTGTGTCGGCAAAGCCGGATCGCAAGTCTCGCGCCAAGACCGTATCTCGCTCTTTCAGGGCTCAGCTACGGTTCCCCGTGGGACGTGTGCATCGCCTGTTGCATAAAGGCAACTACGCGGAGCGGATCGGCGCCGGCGCGCCCGTGTACCTGGCGGCCGTGCTGGAGTACCTGGCGGCCGAGATCCTGGAGCTGGCGGGCAACGCGGCCCGCCACAACAGGAAGTCACGCATCGCGCCGCGCCACCTGCAGCTGGCCATCCGCAACGACGAGGAGCTCAACAAGCTGCTGGGCAAGGTGACCATCGCGCAGGGCGGCGTGCTGCCCAACATCCAGGCCGTGCTGCTGCCCAAGAAGAACGAGAGCCACCACAAGGCCAAGGGCAAGGGCAAGTGAGGGGCAAAAAGCAACGTTCAAAACCAAAGGCTCTTTTCAGGGCCACTCAAGTGTCTGAGAAGGAGCTGAAGCAAAACGGTGACTGACAAGCCCTGGCCGGCCCAGATGGAAAGGTCTCGGCTTTGGTTCCAGGTCAAGGGCACGTGCCCAAGTTGCGGGCTCCATCCCCGGTGGAGAAGGAGGGGGGTGTATGTGCAGGGGCAGCCAATCAATGGTTCTCATCATTAATGTTTGTCTCCCTTTTCCTTCCGCTGTGAAACCAATAAAAAATGTTTTAAAGTAACGGACTCGAGTTTAGTTGGCCTAACTAACCCAACAGGACACTGGACTAGCCTAGTTGCGATAACGGGCTCTGAAGTTGCTCAGTCTAGTTGCAAGACGTGTGACGACCGCAGCCCCTGGCCTCGGGGCTGCTCTTTAACCAGACGGCAGTCCCGGCGGCGGCAGTGCGGTTCCCACGGGGAGCGGCCTGACCCGAGGCGCCCCGGGCGGCGCCCGTCAGCGGGGAGAGCGTCTGTCCGATAAGAGGGGACCTTGATCTCCTGGGCGAGAGGCAGGAGGGAGATTCCATGAGCTTGGTCACCTTGTTAATTACACGAACACAGCAAAGTCAAACATTAAACCTCAGAGCCAGTCAAATCTGCCCATTTTGTCCCCCAAGGGCTAAAGGTTTGGGGTAATCATTTACTTCTGGGGAGCCAGAGAGGTGAGGAGCGGAGAGACACGCATTTGCGGACGGAGGACCCTGCGCTCTGCCGCCCTCAGGTCAGCCCTGTCTTCTGCCCTGGGTGCTCGGCCTCTGCGTCGGGCTGGGCCTTCCAGCGAGCAGCTCAGCTTGGCCAGGGCCGCAGGTTGTGGGTGGGGAGCGGAGCTCGTCTCTCCTGAGATAATTCCGAAAAGTGAGAGCGGAGCTGGCCTTTTCCCGAGGAGCGAGAGCCCCAGGACTCCAGGGAACCCCCTGCCTGGACCCCCTCCGGTCATTTCGCAGGGACCGCCCCACGGGAACGGTCAGCCCCGAGTAACCCCTCTGACAGCCAGCAGCCCCCGGCCGGCGCCCCGGAAAAGCTAGCTCTCGCCTCCAGCTCCGTGACCCTGGGGGGCCGTCTCCGGGGCAAAGTGTTGAAGAGCGCTGTGTCTTCCATTGGACTCAGGATACCTAGACACTGAAAACAGTGTTTCGGGTCATTAATCCGTTGGAATCTTCTGGGTGAGTTTTCGCAGGAGATTGGTGGCTCAGTGGGCTGGGCTGTCCCGCGCACACAGAGGCCTCCGGGTCAATGCCGGGCCAGGACACCCGCCCGTGTGAGGGCTCCATCCCCGGTAGGGGGCCTGAGGAGGCAGTGATTGATGTTTCTCTGTCTCCCTCTCTATCTCCAAAATCAATAAACACATAAAAAAAAAAATAAGATTAAGTTTTAACATCCAGCGCTTACTGATATCAATTAGAGACAAGGAGACCCCGAATGAGAAGAACATCACAACCTTCGGGCACCCCAGGCCAGGTCCCTCGTTTCAGAGACGCGAAACTGGGACCCAGGCCTTGACCTTCCCAGGCACACCAGGTCTGCTGAGCCCCAACCTGGCATTTCCCCACCAAACACTTCCTCTAAGTTCCCAGGAGAACCGGGGCAGGGTCCTGTACCCTGTAGGATGCTGCTCTTCATCTTTGCTCGCGTGTCCTTTAATTCCCGCCGGTGAAGCCCAGCCCCCGGGAGAGCAGGGACGCCATGTCCGCTGGAGCGGAAGCCACCGTCAGCGCCGGGGACGCGAACCCAGCGCCAGCCTCCAGCAAAGGTAAGGCGGGGGGCGCCGCTGAGGGTAAAACCGGGGCCCGGTGACCGCGGCTCCTTTCTGGGCGTCTGCAGCATCTCCTCGCTCCCGCCAAGTGCCAGGAGTTTCATAAACGACAGCGAATGTTTACTGAGAATTATTTCGTGTCGTGCAACAAACTGGGAGGGCATAAAGCAGGTGTCCCGGCGTGATTTGTCTCCGAAGCCAGGAAGTCAGAGGCAGATGCCAAACAGAGGATGTGGGACCCACCCTCGGCGGCGCTGAGCTTACGTCCAGGAGGCATGGCAGTGGGTCTGCCCCGTTCGCTCCAGGCCTGCCTCAGCGTGACCGCAGGCGGGCCCTCCCCTCCCCGATGGTCCTGGTTCTGAGGGGGTGTGACCCCCGCCCCTCCCGGGGGACACAGCAACGTCTGCTCACAGGCCGCCTGCAATTGCCCCCCCTCCAGACGGAGGAAAGGGGGTGCAGAGAGAAACGGCCCCGTGACAGGCCTTCCGTGCCCTCTCGTCGCAGGCGTGTGCTCGGTCCGGCACGGGCTCGCCCTCCTCCTGCACCTCTGTAACTTTGCGATTTCCACCCAACAAATGAACCTGAGCATCGCCCTCCCGGCGATGGTGAACCGCACGGCCCCGGCCGGCCCGCCCAACGCCTCTTCCGCCGTCGCCCTGGACGACGGGAACGGCACTCTGATGGAGCCGAAGGTGCTGGTATGCGTAACGAGACGCGACCCTTTCTGTGGCCTCAATGGCCTGATCTAAAGGGTTCATCATTGAGTCCGGCCGGTGTGGCTCAGTGGTTGAGCATCGACCTATGAACTTAAGAGGTCAAGGTTTGATTCCCGGTCAGGGCACAGGCCTGGGTTGTGGGCTGGATCCCCAGTAGGGGGCGTGCAGGAGGCAGCCGGTCCATGATTCTCTCTCATCAAGGGTGTTTCTCTCTCTCTCCCTCTCCCTTCCTCTCTGAAGTCAATAAATATATTTAAAGAGATATTCATCTCTCTCTCGCCAAAGGATAAGCAGCAGGGTTCTTGTCCCCCAGGCGCCCGTGTATGCCTGGAGCCCTGAGATCCAGGGTGTCCTCCTCAGCTCCCTCAGCTACGGCTCCTTCGTGGCCTCGGTCCCCAGTGGCTACGTGGCCGGGCGAGTCCGACCCAGGCTCCTGATCGGTGCCTCCCTGCTGGCCTTCTCCGCCCTGAGCCTCCTCATCCCGCTGGCGGCGGGGGCCGGCGTGGCCCTGCTCATCCTGCTCCGGGCCGTGCAGGGCGTGGCCCAGGTACCACGAGGCCGTGAGTCTGCGCGGAACACGGGTTCTAGAATGCCTCAGAAGCCCTGGCTGGTTTGGCTGGGTGGGTAGAGCGTCGACCTGCGGACTGAAGGGTGTCGGGTTCCGAGTTCAGCCAAGGGCACATGCCCCGGGTTGTGGGCTCGATCCCCAGTAGGGGGCGTGCAGGAGGCAGCGAATTGATGATTCTCTCTCATCACTGATGTTTCTATTGCTCTCCCTTCCGCTCTGAAATCAATAAAAATATATTTAAAAAGTAAAATGTTTCAGCCGAAACCGTTTTTGGCTCAATGGATAGAGCGTCGGCTTGGGGACTGAAAGGTCCTGGGTTTGATTCCGGTCAAGGGCATGTACCTTGGTTGCGGGCATATCCCCAGTAGGGGGTGTGCAAGAGGCAGCTGATCGATGACTCTCCCTCATTCTCATCGATGTTCCTAACTCTCTATCTCTCTCCTTTCCTCTCTACAAAATCAATAAAATATATTAAAAAAATAAAAAATAAAAAAAAAGTAAAATGTCTCAGATGACCAAATGTGGATCGTTCCCCCGCCCCCGCAGGCGATGGTACAGACAAGCCAGTATTTAATTTGGGTGAAATGGGCTCCCCCCCTGGAAATGAACCAGCTCATCACCATCTCCATCTCAGGTAGGTGAGGCCTCGGGGTCACCCGTCCTGCAGCGACCCGAGCCCCAGGCGAAGGCCTGGACCGGCGCCACACCTCCTCCCACCTCCCCCGCATCCTCGCATGAAAGCACTGCCCCACTCTTCTTCTTCTTTCTTTAAAAAAAATAGTTATTGATGTCAGAGAGGGAGGGAGAGGGAGAAACATCAGTGATGAGAGAGAATCATGGATCAGCTGCCTCCTGCACGCCCCGCCCGCACTGGGGATCCAGGTTCCCAGGTTGACACTCAACCCGCACCGGCGAGTGCTCTGCACTTGTTAATTTATCTTCGAGCGCGTTATTTTCATTTTGCAAATGAGGCCAGTGGAGGCAGAAACAGGCCAGGGTCACGTGGCTACTGAGGGGAGAGGCAGGAGGTGGGCCTCAGGGCGTCCACCCCTGGGCCTCTCGGCTCTGGGACCAGCTCAGTCTGCAGGAGGCAAGCGGAGTGCCGAGCCCGACCCCTCACCCCGAACATCCCCGCCGCCGCCGCTTGCGTTTAGGGCTCATGCTGGGCTCCCTGACCGTCCTCCTCGTCGGTGGCTTCCTCTGCGAGACCCTGGGGTGGCCGTACGTCTTCTACATCTTCGGTGAGTCTGTGCGTTTCTCCTGTGAGCTAGGAGTTTGTTTTCTGACGGTGAGGGCTGGGCGGGGTGGGTGTCCGTGACACTAGTCCCCCGTGGTTACCCGAGCCCTCACAGACGTGGTGTTTACAATGACAGGGCCGTGCTCAGGGCTAGCTGTGCTGTGACTTTGCAGGAGGACGCAGGAGGCTGAGCTGGGACGCCCGGGGACACCCCCTCCTGTTTCCGGGGGGGGGGGGGGCGCCAAGGGTGCCAGTGGAGTTTCTTCTGTGAGATATTGAAAATGTTGTCTTGGTGCAATTACGTTTTTATTTTTAGAAAGATACATTTTTATTGATTTCAGAGAGGAAGTGAGAGGGAGAGAGAGAGAGAAACATCAGTGATGAGAGCCCAGCTAGTGTGGCTCTGTGGTTGAGCATCGGCCATGCACCAAGAGGTCGCTAGTTCCATTCCAATCAGGGCTGTGGGCTGGATCCGCCATAAGAGGAGTGTAGGAGGCAGCACATCGATGTTTTGTTCTCATTGATGTTTCTATTTCTTTCTTCTTTTAAAATCAATAAAAACATTTTTTAAAAAGATGAGAAACACACACACACATAAAAAATGAGGAGAGAGAAACATCAGCGGCCTCCTGCACATCCCCTACTGGGGATCAAGCCTACAACCTGGCAGGTGCCCTTGGTCCGGAATCGAACCAGCGACCTCTTGGTGCACAAGGGCCAACCCACTGAGCTCCACCGGCCAGGCCCGGAGGAAAGAATCTTGGAAGCAGCCTGACTAGCAGGGGAATGCTGACTGGCAGCTCAACCGTGAGGGCGTCTCAAGTTCACGGGCAAAGGCACTGGGCTCAGAATGGCCCCACGCCATTGGCAGCAGCAAGCAAGACGGCCCGGGCAGGGTCCAGGGGTGGGAAGTGGCCTCCGCAGAAGATGGGGTCCTCCTCGCCCCCCCCCCCCGCCCCCCTTCCCCGATGTGCAGACCTGGGACCTGGCAGGAGTGCTGCGCAGAGTCCAGCGGAGAGCACAGGGCCCGCCCACCGTCCTCTTCCAGGTGGGATCGGCCTCGCCTGTTCTTGCCTCTGGTTCCCGCTCGCCCACGACGACCCCGCGGCCCACCCGCTCATCAGCGCCGCGGAGCGGGACTACATCGCCCGCTCGCTGGCTCAGCAGGTGCCGCGGCCGCGCCCCTGCCCCGCCCCGGGCCCGGGCAGCGTCTCTCTTCGGAGGGACTGTGCCTCCCGATCGATCCTGCTTTCTTTCAGGACTGCGAGCCAGACCAGTCCCTCCCCATCACGGCCATGGTCAGGTCCCTGCCCCTCTGGAGCGTCCTGCTGTCCCAGTTCACCGAGCACTGGTTTTTCTACGTCCTGGTGGCGTACCTGCCCACCTACCTCCACTCCGTCCTCCGCGTGGACCTCCAGGCTGTGAGTGCACGGAGCGCATGCGCCTCTCCTGCCGCCGCCTCGTCACGTGACCCGAGGTCTGCCCGAGGTCACCAGGCACGTGACCCGAGGTCTGCCCGAGGTCACCAGGCACGTGACCCGAGGTCTGCCCCGAGGTCACCAGGCCACGGGCGGCCTGGGACCTTCCGGGAGATGTGACCGCTTGAATCGTTCTGAGTCATCTTAGGGGGTGGTCTCCTGCTTTTTTTTGGGGGGGGGGGGGGGAGGAAGGCAGAACAGTATGGTTCTAGGTCAGCGTGACATTCCAAAGATGCCATGTTTTTGGAAAAAAAAATATTTTTATTGATTTTAGAGAGAAAGGGAAAGGGGGAGAGAGAGAAACAATGCTGAGAGAGCATCATAGATCGCCTGCCTCCTGCACGCCCCACACTAGTGGCCTTGACTGAGCCACGCCGGCCTGGCAGGGTGTCACCTTTTTAAGGAATTTATGTCCAGTTGACATCGGCAAACAGGGCATCCTGCTGCCGGCAGAAAGGATGAAGCGCAATGAAGTGCGTCTTTCTCGAGGCTGTGACAGACTCACAGGCAACATGTGCTAAAAACAGGGCGTTATGAACGGGATTCATTCCACAAACTTAAACCCTTTTGTTCAAGTTGGTTGGGTATGGAGACAGAGGCCCAGAGGCGCCAGGGCGCCATCTTCCCACAATGCACCGGGGCTCTGGCTGATGGAGCCTCTCAGGTACGGGGAGGGGGGGGGTGTCGTAAACCAGATGGGTGTCGTAAGCCAGGTGGGTGTCGTAAACGTGGCAAAGAGCTCATCAGATGTCAGACTTGTTAGTGACAGCTCACAGGGTCACTGAGTTCTTGCTACATTCCCATTTTTTTATTATTTTTATTTTTATTTTTTTATTTTTTATATCCCCACCTTTTGTGCTCAAAAAGCCGTGGGCTCATGGAAACCGGGCTCGTCTGTTGACAACATGCTAAGTGGCCAGCAGACAGCGACCTTAGCAGAGGTCAAGTCTGGACACACATTCACACGGGGCGGGCAGCGGGTTCTGGGATCAGGAAACCCAAGTGTGGGGTGGCTGTGGGCCTTCCCTGAGGAGGAGGTGGAGTAGGGGGAGGAGCGGGAGAGGAGGAGGTGAGAAAGAAGGGGAGAGTGAGGACAGAAGCAGGTGATGGATCCAGAACCACAGGCCGGGGGATGAGAATGAGTGTGGGTCCCCACCCACAGTGGCCCGGCGAGGGGGAGGTGGCGACGGGAGAAAGACTCAGAGAGACTTGAGGCCCAAACCCGGGGCCCCATGGACCTCAGGGTGTGTTCTCGCGACACGTCACCGTGGTGGCCTTTGGTTTACTCGTCGGTAAAATAAATATCTTGGCCCATGTGCCTCTTAAATCCATCCCATTGTTCTCCTTTTCCTTTAAAAAAAAATAATGTGTTTTTATTAATTTCAGAGCGGGAAAGAGGGGTGGGGGGAGAGAGAGAGAGAGAGAGAGAGAGAGAGAGAGAGAGAGAGAGGGAGGAGAGAGAAACTTCAACAATGAGAGGGAATCATGAATCGGCTGCCTCCTGCATGCCCCCTACTGGGGACATGTGCTCTGACCGGGAGTTGAATCTGCAACCTTTTGGTGCCCAGGACGATGCACCAACTGATGAGCCCCCAGCTGGGGCTGGTTCTTTAAAAAAAATAAAAATAAAAATAAAAATAAAAATAAAAATAAAAATAAAAAAATAAATAAATTATATATATATATATATATATATATATATATATATATATATATTGATTGTTTACAGAGAGGAAGGGAGAGGGATAGAGAGTTAGAAACATTGGATCAGCTGCTTCCTGTACACCTCCACCTGGAGATGTGCCTGCAACCAAGGTACATGCCCTTGATCGGAATTGAACCTGGGACCTTTTAGTCCACAGGCTGATGCTCTATCCACTGAGCCAAAGCAGTTAGGGCCGGGACTGGTTCTTAAAGCACCTGTTTGCAGGTGACTTTCTATACGGAGAGAGCACTCATCCTTTCTTCAAACTAGACGCACATTTTTCTCAGAAATGACCTGGGCTCATGCAGTGGCGTGGAGTGTGTGATAGAGGGTGATGGGCATTGAAGGAGAAGCCGCAGTGACCAGCTGTGTCCTGCCGAGGGTGGGCGTGCACCGCACTGACTCCCCTCTGGTCCTCAGAGCGGCTTCCTGTCTGCTCTGCTGCTCGGCGTGGCCTTTATCAGCATCATCCTGGGGGGCCTGCTGGCAGACTGCCTCCTCTCCAGGAACGTGCTCTCGCTCCTTGTGGTCAGGCGGCTCTTCACCTCCGTAGGTAAGGACGCAGGTGGCCGGGGGGCGGGGCAGGGCGGGGGTGGGGAGGGGAGGAGAGAAGGAAGTATGGGCAGTCTCCCGGCCTCTCCGTCTGCCTCCCGCCAGGGGTGCTCTTCCCCAGCCTGTTCTCCGTGCTCCTGCCCTGGGTCAGCTTCAGCCTGGGCATCAGCATGGCCTTCTTGGCCCTGAGCCTGGCCAGCAGCAGTCTCTGCCAATCTGGGGCCCTCGTCAACTTCATGGACATTGCTCCCAGGTAAGGACCCCTTGGCCTCCTCCTCCCCCACGGCAGCTCATCTCGGACCAGGGGCCCTGGACCTGGGTCAGCGAGTGAGTGACACGTGGGAAGGGGCTCTGGGAAGATCGACCCCAGCCCTGCGTCCAGATGCTGTCTGGAAAGAGCCATCGCTCCCCGCCGGGGACACCGGGGTCACGCGGCCTCGGGCCATGGGGCTTGCTCACGTGGGGTAGGATAAGGCTGAAGGGCACGGCGCCCGAGGGGCCTCGGTCTCCGGGACAGCTGGGTGTCAGAGAGCACGGAGACTCCTTTCATAGTCCACGGGACACACTCCAGCAGCCACGGCCCAGCAGGACACGGGGAGACACGTCTCATCCAATGAGGGTCTTGTATCCCCCAACGCAAGGCTGCCAGGAGCCAAGGGGCGGTATAAACGAGGTCGGACACCACCTGTCTGTTTTGTATCAACAAGACTGACCGGTCAGCACAGGCTGCCCCCCGGGGTGTTGCAGGCCCCGCACAGGATGGCAACAGTCGCCAGCAGTATGTTTCCTTCAGGGTTGTGCTTTTAAAAAATACATTTTTATGGACCAAAGAGAGGAAGGGAGAGAGAGGGAGAGAGGTAGAAACATCAGTGACGAGAGAGAACCATGGATCGGCTGCCGAGTAAACAGCCCCACTGGGAATGGAGCCTGAAATCTGGGCATATGCCCTGACAGATAATCGAACCCTGACCTCCTGGTTCATAGATCGATGCTCAACGCCTGAGCCACGCAGGCCGGGCTGTCTCACACAGGCTTGAGGAAGGGTCAACACAGCCCAGGCCACCCTCGAGCTGAGTGCAGGATGGCAGCAGTCAGCTGATTAACCTTTGTGGATGGTGTCTCTCTCTCTCTCTCTCTCTCTCTCTCTCTCTCTCTCTCTCCTCTCAGGTACACTGGCTTTATCAAGGGCTTATCCTTGGTTTTTGTTCAGCTCTCAGGAGTCATTGCTCCCACGGTTTCTGGATTTTTCCTCAGTCAGGTGAGGTCCAGCGTCCCGGTGAAAATATTTCTGAGCTGCACCTCCCGGCCGCCCGGAGTCAGACTGGGGGCATCAGTGTTTCCTCCACGCCTCGGCCCAGCTGGGATCAGAGCCCTCAGCGCCCTCGGGGTTGGGTGGAGGGAGGAGAATGCTCCACTCCCTGGGTTGATGCTTCACGAGTTCCAAGAAGATGCACTTCCCAGCGCATCATCAAACCCGGCAGCCATGCCGAGGACGTTCAGAGAGAGGGAGTCGCTTGCGAGGGAAGGGTTTCCCACGATGCCGGGCTTTCAATCCCAACACCTTAAAAGTTCCCAGCAACCGAGAAAGCCGGTCACCCCACGTAAGAACCCAGCAAACAGGGACAGAATGAGGGAGCGAGAGGCTGAGCGGAGAACGCAGGGAGGAGCAGTGGCTTCGAGCAGCCTCTGTCCTAGGAGACGCATTTACAGCCCCCAGGACAGACTGCCTGCCTTGGGGGCAGCAAGCTGACCCAGGCTGAAGCTGACCCAGGGCAGCGGGATCCGGGGGCGAAGGAGACACAGGTGACATTGGCAGGTGTGGCATTCTTTTTAAAATATGTTTTTATTGACTTCAGAGAGGAAGGGAGAGGAAGAGAGAGAAGCATCCATGATGAGAGAGAATCATGGACTGGCTGCCTCCTGCACGCCCTGCACCGGGGGATCCAGCCCTGACCGGGCATTGAACCCTGAGCTCCTGGTTCATAGGTCGATGCTCAAGCCCTGAGCCATGCCGGCCGGGCTGCAGGTGCATCATTTTTTTCGGTTCGCTCTGATTTCCCACGAGGAGGTCAGGAAAGTGGAGGCTAAGGAGGAAGGCATGTCCTGTAGCGGTCACGTCCTCTGTCACTGGAAGCTTCAGTTCCTTTCAGTCACTAACACTGGTCAGGAAGTGGCTGTGTAATGGACATTCTCACACTGACAGGGTCTCCCTGTCATTCACTCATTCACTCATTCACTCATCCATCCATCCATCCATCTCGCAAACATGCATCACCCCTGGGCATGCACCACGCAAGGCACTGTGGAATGAAATGGAAGTGCCTGCCCCTCAGAAGCCTTTATTCTATCGATAGAAGAGGAACCGATAGGAAATGAACACGAGGGCTGGATGTCCATTTTAAATAGGGCAGTCGAGGAAGGACTTACTGAAAAATGATACTTAAGCCGAGGGCTGGAGGCAAGCAGGGGAGAGAGACAATGCTCTCGGGGTCCTGGGGTGTGCGTTGCGGGGACAGGTCTCTGCGGAGGGAAAGGCTGGCGTCCCTGCCAGGCTCAGCAGGCTCCCCGCAGTCCGGAGCTGAGCTGAGCTGGAGCAGGGAGGGGGCGGGGGAAGCTGGAGTCGCCGCACCACCGGACAGGAGGGCCGCGAGCTCGGAGGCCGCGGTGACCGTGGCTTCGTCTCCAGGACGCCGAGCTGGGATGGAGGAACATCTTCCTGCTGTCCGCGGCCGTGGACGTCTCGGGCCTGGTCTTCTTCCTGGTCTTCAGCCGAGCGGAGGTGCAGGACTGGGCCAGGGCGCAGACCCTCACCCGCCTGTGAGCCCTCAACCCCGAGACCCCGTGACCCCGTGACTCTGCTGCTGCTTCTGAGCGGGTGTCTGCCCTCCCGGGCGTTGTCCTTTTGTGCTTTCATTGAACTGACTCTGCTTTGGGTCTCTTCTTGGACCCTGAAGCCTCCGCCTGGAGGTCTTATTGGGGTTCGGGGAGGTGGAGGCGTCAGTGATCTAAGGGTGAGCTCCTGCGAGCATAGGTGTGTCTGCATTTCTCTCTAAGAAAATATATTTTTGTTGGTTTCGGAAAGGAAGGGAGACGGAGATAGACACATCAGTGATGAGAGGGAATCATTGATTGGCTGCCTCTTACATGCCCCACACGGGATCAAGCCTGCAACCTGGGCCTGTGCCCTGACCAGGAATCAAACCCAGGACCCTGCAGTCCGCAGGCCGATGCTCTACCCACTGAGCCAAAGCAGCTGGGCTGTGTTTGGATCTCTATGCGTTACTCACCCCTCCCACTGTGACTGGGACATGATCATGCGGAGTTGGTCTCTGCCCCCTGGTTCCAGGAACCCTAAAACCCTCGTCGCATGCTGAGTGGCGGGACAATGGGAGCCTCGTTTGCTGTCACACAAGCTGCTAAGACCCTTAGACTGTCTGGGGTGATGAGTGTCTTTGCGGTACAAAGTGAGGCTGCGGCTGGGGCCCCAGTGAGCCTCGGGGTGGGGGCCGCTGCTGGGGCCCAGCCACCAGGAGGGGAGAAGGGCTGGAGCCTGGGATGTTCACCCATGGCCGATGACTGAGCCCTCACGCCTGTGCAGTGGGAACTCCCAGGCGGGTGACTCCGCGGAGGTGCGGGGCGGGAGTGTGCCGGGGGAGGGCCCGGAGCCCCTGCGTGTGTCCCCACACCCACCCTGTGTACCCTCCCGTGGCTGCCTCTGAGTTACATCCTTCGTAACCAGCAGTGCTGCTGAGCCATCCGCTCCCCATGTCCTGTGAGTCCTTCCAGCAAATTGTCAGACCGAGGGGCGGGTCGTGGGGACCTCGGCACCGCCAAGCGGGCCCGTGTCTTACGCCAGGGCGGTCTGGGGGACCCAGCCCTGAGCCGTGGGGGTCGGGGCGACCTCCGGGCAGTCGGCGTCTGAGAGGCACCGGAGGGCTCCCCGCTGGCTGTGCAGAGACGGGAGAGCCGCTCGGAGAGGGAAGCCCACGCGCTGTGGACGCGGAAACCAGTCGCCCTCCGTTGTCCCGGTGAGAGCGTCGGGCCGGAGGACCCTGCTCACCCAGGCGGGAGAGGAAGCCAGGGCCCTGGGAGGGGGCACCGAGAGCCCCCGAGAGATCGTGCCCAAACCCCCAGCAGACGGCGGGCGCAGCTGCCGCCAAAGAAACGCCGGGAGCAGCCAGAGCCACGGTCACGCCCAGAGTCCGGGCGGCCGCCCGCTCACACCCCGCCCCCGCCCCCCCCACTTACCCTCAGAGGCGGGTGAGCTGCTTCTCCTGGGCCCAGGCCTGCACGTCGGCCGCGGCGAAGACCAGGTAGAAGAGGAGGCTGCTCACATTGACGGCCGCCATGAGGAAGAAGATGGTGGCCCAGGCGGCCTCCGGGGCCTGCGGGATGCAAGTGCAAAGGCAGACGCGTCGTCGGGCGCATTGCCTCGTCCGCAGCGTTTAAACGTGAACACGCAGGCGGGCTCCACGCAGGCCTCCTCACCACACGGGCGGAGGGAGGAGAGGGAGGTCAGCATCCCCCCCACCCCCAACAGACAGACAGACACCGGATCTGCCCCTCCGCTCCCGGAAGCGGGAACCACGCTCCTTCTCCGTTTGGCCGCAGCTCGTCAGAAGGCCTGACGTCAGTGTTCCATCTGTCACGGCCAGAGGTGACCTTGGTGTATGTTTTTGGATAAAATCTCACGTTTCGTGTTTGCAGTTTTGACCCTCTCTTTTCTGTCCGTGTACCTCAGCTGCGTTTCCGGTGCCTCTGAGCATCCGGTCCTGAGGGCCTGGCTCTGTGACACCCTCCCTCCCAACCCCCCTCCCCCGGACCCCGTGCTTCTCAGAGCGTCTGGTGGCGGGTGATGAACGCAGAGGCCCCCCGGCTGGGCCATCCCGATCGCCCTGGCTGGCAGGATCCCCTTCTTACCTGATCGAGGATTATCCCCGCCAGCGTGGACGAGATGAGCCCCCCGGTCATTCCGATGAGAACCGTGACTCCCTTCAGAAACCCGTAATACCTGCACGAAAGGGAGGGACAGCATGCTGGCGTGTTCTTAAAGCTTCAGCCTCAGCTGTTGGTTTCCTGAACTTCCCGTTCTCCTCCTCAAACGCCACCGAAATATCAGACAGAGGCCACCATGGCTCAGTGGCTTTGTGCCCCTTGCCCTCTCCCTTCCTGTGCCCTCTCCCTTCCTGTGCCCTCTCCCTTCCTGTGCCCTCTCCCTTCCTGTGCCCTCTCCCTTCCTGTGCCCTCTCCCTTCCTCTCTGTAAAAAAGTCAATAAAATATATTTAAAAAAAAAATCCTGGGTACGATCCCAAACCGGCGTGAGCTCTTAGGCCGACAAGGAAGAGTCTGAACCCCGGCCTCGCGGTGAGAAGATAAATACCCTCGCTTGCCGGGAGGGTTCAGGGTGTAAGACGTGCGCACAGCAGCAGCAGTGATGGAGAAGCCAAGCCTCACAGAGTCGGACGCTCGGCGAGCTGGCCGCGAACTCCAGAACCGTCCCAACCTTAAACACCCCGAGAGCGGGGATGCAGCCAAGAAGGAGAGGGTGACCCCTACCTGGGGGCGATGTCCAGGGGGTTGATCACTATCCCGGCGACGCAGAAGCCCAGGGTGGCGCTGGCCAGCGTGAGGCAGGTGACGGTGCCGTGGAAGCTGGGGCCCAGGTAGAGCAGGCTCACCACGAAGACGGCGGGCAGGAGGAGGCCTGGGCAGCCCGGCGACACGGTCAGGTGCTTCCTGGACGTGGGGGAGGGCCCCCCCAGGAGCTGGACTGGCCTGGGCCGTCACTCACCCAGCGCGGTGAAGAGCTTTCGGACAGCGAGCACGCTGAGCATCTTTCTGGACAGGAAGCCGTCGGACACGTGCCCCGAGAGGATGCCCAGGAGCCAGCAGAACAGATGGGGGAGGGCGGACAGCAGCCCGTTCTGGGGAGGACACGCATGGTGAGAGCCCGCGCCACAGAGGACTCGCCGCCCCCTGACCTCCAGGTCTGGGAGCGCCGCGGGGGGCCCATCGGCAGACGCGTGGATAGAAAGCTGTGGTGCATTCTCACCAGGGAATGCCGTGCAGCTGTGAAGGGAACAGCCTTTTGGAACAACCAAAAAGGGAGGCGGGAAGGTGGGTGGGAGGTGATCAACCAAGGACCTGTGTGCATCTGCGCATGGCCACGGACACGGACAAGGGGCGGTGAGGACCTGGTGGGGGGGAGGGGACCGGCTGGAGGGGTCTCTGGGGTAAAGGGGACATATGCAATATTTTCAACAATAAAGACTTATGAAAAGAAATTCAGTGTCTGAAATCGGCGCCGTCATCTGCGAAACCATCAGCACCCAGCCCCTGAGCTGTGCCGTGCTGTGGCCATACGCCCCCGGGAACAAGGACAGTCCTTTGGAGGTTGGAAGCCCTTGTCACCATCCGTCTATTTTTACTTTTATTTTTAGTGTCAGAGGACCTGAAACAACTGGGCAGGTGGTAAGAGGAAGACTACTCTGAGAGTGGGACACGCTGGCCCTGGGGACATGGTGGCGATGAGAACCATCGGAAACAGCCTGCCCAGCTGGTGTGGCTCAGTGGTTGAGCCTCGACCTATGAACCAGGAGGTCAGGGTTTGATTCTGGTCACTATTGATGTTTCTCTCTCTCCCTCTCCCTTCCTTTCTGAAGTCAATATCCTATCTAATAAAAGAGTAATATGCAAATTGACTATCACTCCAACACACAAGATGGCTGCCCCCATGTGGACACAAGATGGCTGCCACAAGATGGTCAGCAGGGGAGGGCAGTTGGGAGGGGCCAGGCTGCAAGGAAGGGCAGTTAGGGGCAATCAGGCTGGCAGGGGAGCAATTAGGCATCAATTAGGCTGGAAGGGAAGTGGTTAGGGGGTGAACAGGCTGGCAGGCAGAAGCGGTTAGGGGCGATCAGGAAGGCAGGCAGGTGAGCAGTTGGGAGGCAGCAGTCCTGGATTGTGAGAGGGATGTCCCAGATTAGAGAGGGTGCAGGCTGGGCTGAGGGACACACCCCACTGTGCAAGAATTTTGTGCACCAAGCCAATAGTATATTTGTATCTATATCTATATCTATATCTATATCTATATCTGTATCTGTATCTGTATCTGTATCTGTATCTGTATCTGTATCTATATCTATATCTATATCTATACCCATATCTATCTATATATCTATATCTATATCTATATCTATATCTGTATCTGTATCTGTATCTGTATCTATATCTATATCTATATCTATACCTATACCCATATCTATCTATATATCTATATCTATATCTATATCTATATCTATATCTATATCTATATCTATATCTATATCTATAGCTATAGCTATAGCTATAGCTATAGCTATAGCTATAGCTATATCTATAGCTATAGCTATAGCTACATCTACATCTACATCCATATCCATATCCATATCTATATCCATATCCATATCCATGTCCATATCCATCTAAAGAAAAGAGAAGGAGGGGTACTGACCTCTCTCACGTTAACGTGGAGCTTGGAGCTGATGAATGTCGGCAAGTACAAAAACATGACGTGATTTGTCCAGGAGAAAGCAAAGCAGCCGAGGGAAATGGCCCAGACCGGCAGAGACTTGAGCACGGCCCGGATGGGCACGGATTTTCCCGCGGAGCCGACCTGGGAAGAAGCCCATCGTCGTCGTCAGCACGTGGGGGCCAGCAGGGCAGGCTCCGCTGGCGCGGGACCTGGAGGTAAGGCGTCGGCGTTTACCTGCTCGACGAGGGAGGACGCGATGAGCTCCTTCTCCCCGGGGCTGATGCACGGGTGGCCCTTGGGGTCGTCGTGAAACAGAAGGAACCAGCAGAGGCTCAGGGCACAGCCGCCGGCCCCTGTGGAGGCAGAGCCGTGAGAGCCAGGCTGCTCTCTCCGGTGGGTCTCTACTCACCTGGTCCTCGCCTTCTCTTCTAAGACTGCAACAGGCTCACACCGTTTTTAAACCCTCACCCGGGTAGATTTCCCGTCAATTTTTAGAGAGAGTGGAGGGTGTGTGTGTGTGTGTGTGTGTTGTGTGTGTGAGAGATAGAGATAGAGATAGAGAGAAATAGAGATAGAGATAGAGAGATAAAGATAAAGATAGAGAGAGAGAGACCTGCTGCTGGCTTGGCTCAGTGGTTGAGCGTTGACCTATGAACCAGGAGGTGACAGATTCTCGGTCGGGGCACATGCCAGGATTACAGGCTCCATCCCCATTGGGAGGCGCGCAGGAGGCAGCCAATCAAGGATTCTCTCTCATCCTTGACGTTTTCTATCTCTCCCTTCTTCTCTGAAATCAATAAAAAAAATATATTTTAAAAAAGAGAAATCAATGAATGTTGACATCTCTTTCCTTCATGAAATGCATCATTTCTAACATCATGGATTTCATGTAAGTATATTTATTCAGTTCTTATTTTTATGTTAATTTATTAAATGGATTGGGGTGATGTGGGTCAACATGAACATATAAGTTTCACGTGTGGGTTTCTGTTACCAGATCTATATCTTGCACCGGATGTGCCCCCCCCCTCCCCCATCAAGTCTCCTCCCGTTCTTCTTGTTAACTTTGTCTTCAAGTTGGGACCAGGACAGGGATGTCGCCGAAGGAAGGGACTCACCAAAGACGTAGAAGACCATGGGCCAGCCCAGGGCCTGGCAGATGAGCCCGGTCACACACAGCGCCAGGGAGGGTCCCAGCATCAGCCCTGACGGGGCCCAGAGAACAGCCTCCTGAGCCCCGGCGTCGGGACGTGGAAACGCCCAGACAAGAGGGCTCCTGGGAGGGGGGGTGGGCGACCACCCTCTGGGGAGTCACTCTGCACGGCACAAGCCTCATCAGAAGCAAAGGCGAGCCGAGCTGCAGGGCTCAGGGGCTGAGCGTCAGCCAGGAACCAGGAAGTCAGGGTTTGATTCCCGGTCAGGACACAGGCCCGGGTTGTGGGCTCCATCCCCAGTAGGGGGCGTGCAGGAGGCAGCCGATCAGTGATTCTCTCTCATCATTGACGTTTCTCTCTCTCCCTCTCCTTTCCCCATTGAAACCAATAAAAATATATTTAAAAAGGGAAAGAAAAGATATTCACTCTCCCTCTCTCTCTCCCTCTCTCTCTCTCTGTTGAGATAAGTTCGCCACGAGACAACCACGGGATGCGAGCGTCCGGGCGCATCGCCGTTACCTGAGAGACTCAGCGAGGTCAGCCGGCCTCGTTCCGACAGAGGCGCCCACTTGGTCCAGACCGTGTGCTGAGCCACCAGCACCGTCCCCTGCAACGAGACCACAGGCGGGTCCTCGCCGGCACGGGCGCGGGCTGGGGCGGCTCGGGCCCCGCACCCACCGCCTCCGTACCTGGCTGAGGCCCTGGGCCACGCGGCAGGCGATGACCGCCGATGCCCCCACCCTGGCCGCCAGCGGCACGAGCAGGCTGAGCAGGGAGCTGAGCAGCAGGGCAGAGCCGACCATGTTCTTCACGGGGTAGATCCCGGACAGATAGCCGAAGGGCACCTGGCTGAGGAGCATCCCGTACGTGCTGGAGCTCAAGATGATGCCCTGGGTTCGGGGGCTCCAGTTGTACACGGGGTTCTGAAAGGAGGAGGAGCGTCTCCTCACCCCGCAGGTCCGGTGCCAGGCCCGGGGACCGGAAGCCCCCGCTGGGGACCCGTTTCTGTAGGTGGGAACTGGCGAGGGAGGTGGGGGCGTGGGCTGGTGTTCGAGTGACGGAGTCGCACGGATCTCGGTAGCGTCCACGCTGTCCACAGACGGTGAGCGAGGCCGGGCTGTCCACGAGTGTGTGTGTGTGTGTGTGTGTGTGTGTGTGTGTGTGTGTACACGGCGTTCTCCACGTACCCTGGCGTTGTCCAGGGGCTCCGGGGTGGAGGCGTTGGGTGGCCCCTGGGGGCCCGTGCTGTTCACCATGGCGACCATGGTGAGGCTGAGGCAGGCGCGCTGGGACATCATGGACACGTTGCAGAAGTGCAGGAGGAGGGCCAGCCCGAGGCGGAGGGAGCAGCAGCCGGGCGCTGGGGAGGAGAGAGGGACACGCCCGTGTGAACACAATGGAGGCCACACACAGCTGTAGGCGGGCGGGGGTGGGGGAGGGAGGGGGCCCTCGGCCATGGGGGACCCCAGGTGTTATTTTCAAGTCGTATTGAGCCCGGTGGCCAAGGGGAAATGGCGGCACCACAGGAAGGTGTGTGGCTGGTGTCACCATCCCACAGCCCCTACAACATAATCCCATCTGGGATGTCCCGGAGAATTAACTCCTCCGAGGACTTTGGCTCACGTATGTTTTATTAATTTTTTTAAAAATATGCTTTTATTGGTTTCCTCGAGGAGGGAGAGGGAAAGAGAGAAACACCCATGACGAGAGAGCATCCTGGGTCAGCTGCCTCCTACAAGCCCCAGCGGGGGATTGAGCTCCCTGACCCGGCATCGAACTGTGACCTCCTGTTCCTGGGTCGACGCACAACCACGGAGCCACGCCGAGGAGCGAAGGCCTGTCACGGGCTCAGAGGGAAGCATCCTCTCGCCTGGACCCTGGGGTGCGAGTTACAAAGGAGAGAGCCCGAGGGAGGAAGCAAGGGGCTCGTCTACCTCTCCCGGACTGGGACCGGTCGTCCATCTGCCTCACGGCGGGCGGGCTCCTCAGCCTCTCGCTGGAGGGTCTGCTCTCCATCCTCTGCAAGTTTAAGGCGCGTTGACGTCAGTAGGACAGGGGGAGGAGCCAACCCGAAAGCCCTGCCAATCCGTGGTTTTATTTATTTTATTTTATTTATATATATATTTTACAGAGAGGAAGGGAGAGGGATAGAGTTAGAAACATCGATGAGAGAGAAACATCGACCAGCTGCCTCTTGCACACACACCCTACCCAGGGATGTGCCCGCAACCAAGGTATATGCCCTTGACCAGAATCGAACCCGGGACCTTCCAGTCCACAGGCCGTGGACCACACCGGTTTCGGCAATCCATGTTTTATATCTGGTGAGAATGTCCCTCAAAAGTAAGAGATGTGAAGACCTTATCAGACCGCCAGAAGCGAGGGCCTCAGTAGGGAGGGTAGGGAGCCTCGGGGCGTTCTAGGCAGAAGGACTGGCTGAGGCCAGGAGCCAGAAGCGTCCGAGGAAGGAGGACCGCTGGGGAGAAACAGCGGGAAGGGAAATGCCTTCCTTTCCTGAGGCGTGAGCAGAGCTGCGAGCGCTCCTTGTGACGTCGCCGCACCAGGCGAGCCACCTCACTCTGCACCCGATCCTGAACCTGGCGGCCGCTGGCCCAGGCCTGCATTTGCCGGGCTGGGAGCGGGGGACAGGGGGTGGGGAGTGGCGAGGAGGGGAGGCCAGGAGCCTAGCTGAATGGTGATTCGACCCCTCACCGAGTCCAGGACCCACTGGCCGCTCACACACTGGTCTGCACCTTAGGCTTTGACCACTTCAGCTCATGTGACAGCAGACGCTCAGAAGACACACACAGTCCCTGAGATCGGCTCTGCAGGTGTTTGTACGTGAGCAGCTCAGCCACCATCACCACACATGGGACGCCTTCTGGGGCTGCTGTTTATTTCTAATCACACACACACACATACACACACACCCCACTTATACTCCACATACACACATGCACACACATGCACACACACACACACACACTCCCCCCCACATACCCTCCACATGCATAGACATATATGCACATACTCCATACACACACACACACACACACACACATCAGGGACACACGGATCCATACTCTTACCCAGCACAATGCTCAGATTCACAAGCAAATCCCGCCCCCCTCCGCCACGCACACATTCTCTTTCCCTGTCTAGCCACAGAGCCACCCACTGCACACGAGTCCCTGATGTGCGCTCTTTCCTCTCTCCAGTGTGAAAACCTGTGAAAATAGGTTTTCCCAGCAGCCGGCCCCGAGGGACTGGAGGTACCTTTGCTGGGTCTGTGACGGGGAGGCCCTCACCGCTGCTCGGCTCACTCCATTGGCGGCGGGAGGGGGAGGAAGACGGGCCGGGCTCGGGACAGGAGGGCGCCTCCCTCCTGTGAGGGCTTCCTCCCGCTGGACGCGAGATCGCCCGCCTGCTCGCACTCCGTCAGCCCTGCAACCCCTTCCCCCAGTCCCCTGACCTCAGGATGCCAAAGTTAAAAACTTAATTTTTAACTTCACGTTCACCTTTGCCTCAATCTTCAGGGGAGGAATGTGGGCCTTACCACCATCCCATGGCCCAGCCGGCCTGGCTCCGGGGTTGACTGAGCATCGACCTATGAACCCAGAGGTCATAGTTTGATTTCCAGTCAGAACACATTCCCCCGGAGTGCAGGCTCCATCCCCAGGAGGGGGCGTGCAGGGAGGCAGCTGATCCATGATTCTCTCTCATCATTGATGCTACTCTCTCTCTCTCCCTTCTTCTCTGTCATCAATAACAATATTTCCAATCTAATAAAAGAGTGATATGCAAATTCACCATCACTCCAACACACAAGATGGCTGCCCCCATGTGGTCGAAGATGGCTGCTCCCATATGAACACAAGATAGCCACCACAAGATGGCCAGCAGGGGAGGGTAGATAGGGGGACCCAGGCCTGCAGGGGAGGGCAGTTGAGGGGGACCAGGCCTGCAGGGGAGGGAAGTTTGGGGGGACCTAGGCCTGCAGGGGGGAGAAGTTGGGGGGTACCAGACCATCAGGGAAAAGCAGTTAGGGGTGATGAGGTTGACAGGGGAGGGGAGGGAAGTTAGGGGCAATTGGGCTGGCAAGGGAGCAGTGAGGCATCAATCAGGCTGGCAGGGGAGTGGTTAGGGGGTGATCAGGCTGGCAGGCAGAAGCGGTTAGGGGCAATCAGGAAGGCAGGCAGGTGAGCAGTTGGGAGCCAGCAGTCCCGGATTGTGAGAGGGATGTCTGACTGCCTGGTGGGATTAGGCCTAAATCGGCAGTCGGACATCCCTCGAGGGGTCCCAGATTGGAGAGGGTGCAGGCTGGGCTGAGGGACACCCCCCTCCCCTGTGCATGAATTTCATGCACCGGGCTTCTAGTTTAGAAATGAAATAGGATAAACAGGACGGTGGAGGGCGGACAGCTCACTGCCCCGGAGGTTTTCACGGCCGCCTGGGGTGGGAGTGTTTGCGTTGGAGTCTCCAGGTGGGGAAGATGGACCCGGAGGCTGCGCCCGGGAGACAGGGCGGGCCGGGGCGTCAGGGCCTGGGCGCCGGGACCTGCGGGGAGACCCGGGGGTGGGGGAGTTAAGGCTGAGATGGGAGGGCGACAACGAGGGAGGTGCACGTCCGGGAAAAGGAGGGGTTTGTGGGAGCCAACAGAACGCAGGGCAGCGGGACGAGTGAAATCCTGGCGGGAGCGGGAGGGGCGTGCTGGGAAGGCCTCAGACTGATTCCGGAAAACAGTCCGTGAGCGGAGCGGAGGGGGGGGGGGGGGGCCAGGCCCAGAGAAGGGAGTTTCCGTGGTAACGTGAGCCCACCGAGCTCGGCAGGGGCCAGGGTCCCTTCCGGCACCAGGGTCACCGGGGACCCAGGAGGCCTGGCCGTGGGGGTCCGGGTGCAGAGTCCGGGCGCCTCTGGGAAGGCCAGGCTGGCGCACGGCGGGCAGGCCCTTCCCGGTTCGCTGCTGCGTTGGTTTAATCAGAGCCCGTGATCAGCTCCTCAGCTGGGGCCGCGCAGGTTTTAGGGAAGACTCGGGGCCGCCTGCAGGATGGGGGGAGGTGAGCTCAGACCCCTCCCGGCATATCCTCTGCTCGCCTGGGGGCGCCCCAGCTCTGGGTGTTTTGTGGCCCGTGGTGGGTTTTTGTTTTTTAATACATTTTGTTTACTTCAGGGAGGAGGAGAGAGGGAGAGTGAGAGAGAAACGTCAACGGTGAGAGAGAATCACTGGTCAGCTGCCCCCTGCACGCCCCCCACTGGGGATCCAGCCCCCAACCCGGGCCTGTGCCTTGACCGGGAATGGAACCCGGGACCCTTCAGTCCGCAGGCCGACGCTCTGTCCGCTGAGCCACACCAGCCAGGGCCCCGTTGAGTTTTGAAAGCCTTTCGTTCATTAGGCTCGCGAGCCCTCGTCTGCAGTCCGAGGCCACGTGACCACCCGTGTCGTGATGGAGCCGCTGTGCCTGGAGGAAGGTGGGTGTCGGGGTGAGGTGTCCCCCGCTGTCTGCCGTTTCTCTGCGAGGCCTCCGCACTCGGGGGGCCACCCCGAGGGCCCGCAGCCCCCCGCATGGGCTCGGAGGTCAAACGCCAGCGGCGTCCACAATGGTGTCCGCTGCACCTGCCTCAGAGCCTCGCTGACTCCATTCCAGAGAGACCCCCTTCGCCTCCTTCCTTCCTTCCTTCCTTCTCGCAGGCTCCAGCTTCCCGGCTCCGGCTCCACCTTCTCTCGCCGCCGACACCCGCTAAGCTCCGCCGGGTCATCTTCTCCGGGTCTCGACCCCCGGGTGCTGCCGGGAGGAGGAACGCCTGTGCCATCTGGAGGGAAGGGGCCCGCGGAACTGGAACCCGGCCTCTTTCATTTCGGCGTCTGAGTGTTAACGGACGTGAGCCCCAGGTTCCACAGTCTGTAAGCACACAGGCCGGCTCCTGCTGGGGCTGCGGGCTCACGCGCTGCCCGGGTGCGGCTGTGACACGGGCACAGGTCCCGGCAGACCTCACCCCTGGACGTACTCGCCGGTCATTATTCCCACAGAGACTCCTGTTCTCCCGGCACTTCCCACCGAGCGGGGCTCAGCGGCAACGAGGATGGCCCGGGGGTGAGCGTCCACCTAGGAACCAGGCGGCCACGGTTCGATTCCCGTCAGAGCACAGGCCCGGGTGGCGGGCTCCATCCCCCGTGGGGGGCGTGCAGGAGGCAGCCGGTCCGTGATTCTCTCTCATCACTGATGTTTCCCTCTCTCCCTCCTTCTCCCTTCCTCTCTGACATCAATAAAAAACAAAACAAAACAAAACAAAACAAAACAAAACAAAACATTACAAAAAATAAAAAACAAAGGCACAGGAATCGGCGTTTGAAGCGTGTCCAGCTTTGTCGGCCTGGCTGGGAGGGGGAGCCCCAGGGAGTGTCGAAGACTCGCTGATGTCGGGGTGCACTCTCTGCACTCCCCCCCTTCCCATGCGTTCGGGCTCTCGGGAGCAGCGCCCACACAGCAGAGGCTCCGGGGAAACCTGGCTCCCACTCGGAGGTGTGGGCTCCGGCGTCGCCGCGAAGGACGTGCAGAGTGCAGACGAGTGAGAGGGCGCCGAGAAGTGGGCGGCCGGCGGCCTGCGTTGGCAGCTGCGGCGGCGGCAGCGGGGCCCTCAGAGGCGCGTGAGGGCCCTCTCCTTGGCCCAGTCCTGGATCTCCGCCCGCCCGAATGTGAGGTAGAACGCCAGGCCCACCATGTTGACGGCGGCAGCCAGGAAGAAGACGTTCCTCCACCCGGATGCCGGGTCCTGCGAGAGAAAGCAGGGCTGTGGCTCGGGGTCCCCTCCCCTCGGGGACCGGAAGCCCTCTCTGTTGGGGGTGCCACGCTGACCCCAGAGAGCACAGGGCGTGCCCGGCGGTGGCTTCGTGAAACGTGGAAGCAAACCGACTCTATTTTTCTTTAAACCGGAACTAATTCACCCACGCTAGTGTTTTTCTGGATTTGGGATCTCAACAGTCATGAGCATGTATCCTGTTCCGCACAGAAAATTATGCTTAAGATGATATCATTAAGATTTCATCCTCTTGCCGAAACCGGTGTGGCTCAGTGGATAGAGCGTTGGCCTGTGGACTGAAGGGTCCCAGGTTCGATTCCGGTCAAGGGCATGGACCTTGATTGCGGGCACATCCCCAGTAGGGGTGTGCAGGAGGCAGCTGGTCAATGTTTCTCTCCCATCTGATGTTTCTGACTCTCTATCTATCCCCCTTCTTCTCTGTAAAAAAAACCCCAATAAGATATATTTTTTAAAAAATAAAAGAAAAGGAAACCTGCCTTTCCCTCTGGCATCACCGAGAACCCCCACCGGCGTTTGCATCTCTGGGAACTCACCCTGAACCGCTCTTTCCATCCACCCAACATCGTTCATTTTTAGAAATTTGTCTCTTACTCCTCCCTCTACCCCTCCGCCCCCCCCCCCCCCCCCCCGCCCCAGACCTGAGCTCTTGGGGCCCATGGAGGGTCCTGCTCAGAGCAGAGCAGCGTGCCAGCATCCGTGCCCGCCTCGCCCTCAGACCGCACAGGCCCGGGGTGCAGAGGCCCTACTGTGCGCCCCCAGGCCCCAAATAGCACACCCGCTCAGCCCGCTGCCCACCTGGCTGATGAGGAAGCCGGTGGCCGTGGAGGAGATGATGCCCGCCAGCAGCCCGAATCCCCGGGAGATGCCCATGAGGAAGCTGGCGTACCTGCGGAGAGATGGCACAGGCTCGCCGAAAGCCGCCTGCTCCCCGCCAGCGCTCCTGCGGCAGAAAGACGGCTTTCCCGCTGCTCAGCTCGGAGGGGGCCGTGTCTCACTCGCCCCGAGACATCTGGGGCCACATATACCTGTGCCGGCCCTGATGCCACCACCGCCGCTGAGTCCAGAACCAGAACCAGAACCAGAACCAGAACCAGGGAGCCACGCTGTCCCCTGCGGACCAGACAACCGGCTCCGGACAGAACGCCTGGGTTTAGACCTGGCTCTGCCTTGGTCTGGCGTCAGGCACATCACCTGACCTTCTGTGCCCCAAGAAGGTCATGGCTACGTGAGGGCTGGGTGTGGGGGTACATGAGATGCCCCAGGCCCAGCCGGCAGGTGGCCGGCCCCAGCATTGACCTAGGAACCAGGAGGTCACCGTTCGATCCCCGGTCAGGGCCCAGGCCCAGGTTGCAGGCTCCATCCCCAGTGGAGGAGGCAGCCGGTCCATGATTCTCTCTCATCTTTAATGTTTCTCTCTCTCTTTCCCTCGCCCTTCCTTTCTGAAATCAAGAACAATATTTAAAAAATAAAAAAAAATAAAACTGCCTCTGCCCGGCCGGCGTGGCTCAGTGGTTGAGCATCCAACTATGAACCAGGAGGTCAGGGTTCGATTCCCGGTCAGGGCGCACGCCCAGGTTTCAGGCTGGATCCCTGATAAGGGTCGGGCAGGAGACGGCCAACCCATGGTGTTCCTCTCTCATCAATGTTTCTCTCTCTCCCTCTCTCTCTGGAAAGTAATCAATGAAAACATAGTTTAAAAACAAACAAACAAACAGCCGCCTCCGGCGGGGCGGAGGCCCACGGAGGCCTGCGCCCTCAGCGAGGGGCCTGAGGCGGGAACCTGTAGGCTTGCGCTCACCTGGGGGCCACGTCCAGGGTGTTGATGATGAACCCCACGTCACACAGGTTGCTGGTCCCGGGAATGAGGATCAGCAGAGCCACGGTGGTCACGTAGCTGGAAGCCACGAAGGGCAGGGCCAGGGCGCAGAGCGACGGGAGCAGGAGGCCTGGCGGGGAGGACGGTCAGGACCCCGCCACCCCCCCCCCCCCCCGGACCCGAGGCAGAGCCGGGGTGGGTCCCCCGAGCCCGGGCCCCGCCCTTACCCAGGGCCGAGAAGAGCTTCCGGACGGTGACGAGCCTCAGGAGGTTCCTGGACAGAAGGAAGTCCGCCAGCTGGCCCGCCAGGACCGTGCACGTGGAGGCAGCCACGAAGGGCAGGGAGGACAGGACCCCGCTCTGGGGGCAGGAGACCGGCCGTGAGGCAGAGGGCGTGGGGCAGCTACGTCCCACGGCCCCTCTGGACACTGAGCCGTTTTAGGGGAGCGAGAGTCCCTGTCTCAGGGGAGAGGCCGGGCACCTGCCTCCCCCAAGGATGTTTTCCCACGGATTGATTCTTAGGGAGAGCGGGAGAGAGAGGGGGAGACAGAGAGGAACGTCGATGTGCGAGAGACACATCGATGGGCTGCCTCCTGCACACGCCCCCGACCAGGGCTTAGACTGGGAAAGAACCTGCAGCCGAGAGACGTGCCCTTGATGGGGTTGGAACCCGGGACCCTGTGGTCCTCAGGCTGACGCTCTAGCCACTGAGGCAAACCGGTTAGGGCAGACAGTACCAATTCCGTACAAATTCCTAAGAGAACTTGAAGAATTAAGAATGAGGTGTGAGCCCTAGCAGGTATGGCTCAGTGGATAGAGCGTTGGCCTGCGGACTGAGAGGTCCCGGGTTCGATTCCGGTCAAGGGCATGTACTTTGGCTGTGGGCACATCTCCAGTAGGGGGTGTGCAAGAGGCAGCTGATAGATGATTCTCTCTCATCGATGTTTCTAACTCTCTATTCCTTTCTCTTCCTCTCTGTAAAAAAATCAATAAAATATATTTTAAAAAAAATGAGGTGTGAGCCCTAACCGGTTTGGCTCAGTGCACAGAGCATTGGCCTGCAGACTGAAGGGTCCCAGGTTTGAGTCTGGTCTGAGCATTGGCCTGGGTTGTGGGCTCAGTCCCCGGTGGCGGCGAGCAGGAGGCAGCTGATCAATGATTCTCTCTCATCACTGATGTTTCTTTTTTTTTTTTTTAATATATTTTATTGATTTTGTACAGAGTGGAAGGGAGAGAGATAGAGAGTTAGAAACATCGATGAGAGAGAGTCATCGATCAGCTGCCTCTTGCACACCCCCTTCTGGGGATGTGCCCGCAACCAAGGTACATGCCCTTGACCGGAATCGAACCCGGGACCCTTCAGTCCCCAAGCCAACGCTCTATCCATTGAGCCAAACCGGTCTTGGCTCATCACTGATGTTTCTATCTTTCCCTCTCCCTTCCTCTCTGAAATCAATAAAAAAATATATTAAAGAAATAAAAATTTTTAAAAAAGGAATGAGGTGTGAGAGGGGAAAAAAGTAAACAAAACAAAAATAAATAAAAAACTAACCTCCCCACCCCCCCAAAAGAATGAGGTGTGGCAGGGTGGCCCGATGGTTAGGGACGCGGACCGAGCGCCCTGTCCCTGAGCAGCCCTGGGATGCAGGGCATCCTCTCAGCTCTGCGTGTCCCGTCCCCACGCCTGTCCCCTGGGTCCTTACGGAGCCCCTCACGGTCACCTCCCGGGTTGGTGGGTGCGTGCAGCGCGGCGCTAACCCTCCCGCCCTCCTCCCGCCCGCCCCGCGGGCAGACCCACCTCCCTGATGCTGACGCGCAGCACGGAGCTGACGTAGGTGGGCAGGTAGGTGACGAGGACGGTGCACAGCCAGAAGTGGCTGAAGAACCCCGAGAAGATGGCCCACAGGGGCAGGCAGCGGGCCATGGCCTTGAGCGGGACGGAGCGCCGCGGGGACGTGGGCTGAGGACACAGTGGGCATTCGGACAGTCAGAGGGCCCCTCCTGGGCCGCCCCCAGCCCGCCCGCCCGCCTCTGCGGGCCCGGGGGAGGGGCGCAGGTGCTGGGAGCCCCGCCCATCACCTCTGGGGGGGTGGGGGGTGAGGGGGGGCGGGGGAGGGGCGCAGGTGCTGGGAGCCCCGCCCATCACCTCTGGGGGGGTGAGGGGGGGCGGGGGAGGGGCGCAGGTGCTGGGAGCCCCGCTTATCACCTCTGGGGAGGTAGGGGTGAGGGGGGGATGGAGGGAGGGGCGCAGGTGCTGGGAGCCCCGCCCATCACCTCTGGGGAGGTAGGGGTGAGGGGGGGATGGAGGGAGGGGCGCAGGTGCTGGGAGCCCCGCCCATCACCTCTGGGGGGGGGTGAGGGGGGGCGGGGGAGGGGCGCAGGTGCTGGGAGCCCCGCCCATCACCTCTGGGGGGGTGCGGGGTGCGGGGGGATGAGGGGAGGGGCGCAGGTACCTGCTGAGCCAGCGAGGACACGATGTGCTCCTGCTCGCGGAGGCTGATGCACGGGTGATGCGTGGGGTCGTCGTAAATCACGGTGAACCAGAGCAGACAGCACACGCAGCCCACGCCGCCTGGGGAGCCGGACCCAGTTAGTGCTCAGGGGGATTGTGAGCTGGAGAGGGAGTTTGTCCGACGTGGTATTGCTTCCCCCAAAACACACACACACACACACACACACACGCACACGCACACGCACACGCACACGCACACGCACACGCACACACCAGTTCATGGCTATTCCATTCCAAGGACCTCAACGCTCCCACCTCACGTCAATTCTTATTTAATATTTTAAAATTGATTTTAGAGAGACGAAGGGAGGGGAGAGAGAAGCATCCTCCTGCACGCCCCTCACTGGGGATGAGCCCGCAACCAAGGCCCCTTGACCGGAATCAAACCCGGGACCCTTCAGCCACAGGCCAGTGCTCTATCCACTGAGCCAAACCCGTTACGGCTCTATCAATTCTTGTACAGACCTCCTTTTTCAAACGAATGAAAGAGTGAATTTTTTATAAATATATTTTTATTGATTGCAGAAAGAGGGAGAGGGAGAGAGGGACAGAAGCATCAGTGACGACAGAGAATCACGGGTCGGCTGCCTCCTGCAGGAGGGATCGAGCCCTCAGCGGGGGCCTGTGCTCGGATGGGGAATCCAGCCGTGACCTCCTGGTTCATAGGCTGATGCGCAACCACTGAGCCACCAGGCCAGCTCTACAGATCTCCTCTTAGCTAACGCTCTCCCGTTACCGACCCTCCAGCAGCGACGGCATTGCTCACCCTCTGCCGACGCCTGGTCAGTCCCCTCCTGGACTAGCTGAGACACCCCCCCTCCCATCCCGCCACCTACCCTGTGACACAGGCCCGCCTGTCCCGGGAGGAAGGTGGCCGGACGCCGGGGACGTGGCAGCCTCCGGGGTGCGAGACGCGACTCACTCACCGAAGATGTAGAAGATGAAGGGCCAGCCCAAGGCCTGCGAGATGAGGCCCCCGACGCAGAGGATGAGGGAGGACCCCAGCGCGGCCCCTGAGGAGAAGGTGGAGGGGGACCCGTGTGAACCCCGACGAGGCCGAGGCCGTGGCCCCCCGGGGTGACTTTTCCTGGGAAGGAACCAGGATTCACCTTCACCATAACAATAACCCCCAACACCAGCCTGGCCAAGCCCACAGCCCACCTCCTTTCCTTGTTTCTGTTCTTCTTCTTTTTTTTTTATTATTAATTAATTAATTTATTTTTACATATTTTATTGATTTTTTTTGGCCCCCCTCCCTCCCTCCCACACTTCCCCTCCCTCCCCAGAGTTCCTTGTTTCTGTTCTTTAAGTATATTTGTATTGACTTCAGGGAGGAAGGGAGAGAGAGAGAGAGAGAGAGAGAGAGAGAGAGAGAGAGAGAGAGAGAAGCATCCATGGTGAGAGAGAGTCATGGATCGGCTGCCTCCCGCACGCCCCCCACTGGAGATGGAGCCCACCACCAGGGCCTGCGCCCTGAGCGGAAATCGAGCCGAGACCTCCTGGTTCACAAGTTGATGCTCAACCTCTGAGCCACACCGGCCGGCTCACCTTCGTTCCTTATGACCAGAGGTGCCAGCTGGCAGGGAGCAGCAGGAGGTTGGGGACTGAAGAGGAAAGACGGGCACAGTCCCTGCTCCCCGGGGACTGCGTGGCCCAGGTGGGAGGGCAGTGCCATGGCCGTTCCCCGTCCGGCCTTTCTCTCCTCTCCACCCCGAGTTCCCACAGCCGGTTCTCCCGTGTCTGTCTGTGCTAAGACGTGTCTACACTGCTCCCCGCCCCGCTCCCAGGTGCTCTCGTTGCTCACAGTGGCCTTTTCTGTGCGGAGCCTCCTGCGTTTCGTCTCTACGTAACCGTCTCCCGGTGTTGAATTTGGGAGAAGAATTTGTTTTTGTTTTTTTTACCAGGAGAGAAAAAATAATAATAATAATTTTGTACAAACAAGAGCCCAGAAAGCTATGAGATTCAAAGAAGTGACCAAAGCAGGAGGCCTGTCTACGTTTTAGACAAAGAAACAGTAAATTTAGCCCGGCCGCCACGTCTCCATGGCTGAGCATCGACCTAGGAACCAGGAGGTCACGGTTCGATTCCCGGTCAGGGCACACGCCCGGGTGGCGGGCTCCATTCCCGGTGTGGGACGTGCAGGAGGCAGCTGGCTGGTGACTCTCTTTCATTATTGGTGAGATATCGATGGGAGCACTCTAATCCCCCTCCCCCAAACCGTCCCATCCACCAAGGGGAGGCGAGGGAGGGTGAGGGCGGCCCCGGGGCCGCCATCCCCGCCGGGATCCTCACCGGAGCCCGCGATGCTGGTGAGCTTGCTGCGCTCCAGCGGGGGCGCCCATTTGGCCCAGATGGTGAACTGGCCTGTCCACGCCATGCCCTGGAAAGAAAACCCTTCAGGCCTCCGCCGGCCAGCGGGACGCCCGAGCCGTACGCCACGCGGGGGAGGAGGAGGGGGAAAATGGCCCGGGTACCTGGGCCATGCCCTGGGCGACGCGGATCACGATCACCAAGCTCACGCCCAGGTCAGCGGCCAGCGGCGTGCAGAGGCTGAGCAGGGAGGAGGCCAGCAGCCCGGCGCCCAGCATGTGCTTGGCGCCCAGGATCCCCGCCAGGTACCCGCTGGGGATCAGGGTCAGCAGAATCCCGTAGCTGATGGAGCTGAAGAGGATGCCCTGGGTCTCGGGGCTCCACGCGTACACGGAGGTCTGGAAGAAGAGGAGGGGAAGGGAAAGCCGTGGCTGAGCACGTGGGCGTCCCAGCCAGAGCTGCTTGTGGCTGGTGGGACCTCCCGTGAAAGGTTGCATTTGGTTTCTCTCTCTTTTTTCTTTTTTTAAAATCTAGCTTAGATATCCCACCATTTCAAAAAAACAAAAAACAAAACAAAAAAAACAAACCTAGTGATATGCCCAATTTTTTCCACCTTTAATGTATTTTTGTTGATTTCAGAGAGAAAGGGAGAGGGAGAGAAAGATCAATGAGATGAGAGAGAATTGTTGATTGGCTGCCTCTTTCACGCCCCCTACTGGAGATCAAGCCTGCAACCCGGGGAAGGTGCCTTTGACCGGAATCGAACCTGGGACCCTTCAGTCTGAAGGTTAACACTCTAGCCACTGAGCTGAACCAGTTAGGGCCGTGGTCGGCAACCTCATCAGTCCACAGAGCCAAATACCAACAGGACAACGATGGACATTTCTTTGGAGAGCCACATTTTTTAAACTTAAACTTCTTCTAACGCCGCTTCTTCAACATAGACTCGCCCAGGCCGTGGTGTTTTGTGGAAGAGCCACCCTCAAGGGGCCAAAGAGCCATAGTTTGCCGACCACGGGGTTAGGGGGTAGAACCCTGCTTTGTTCCTCTCCGAGGAAGGAAGACAGAGGACGTGGAGGAGAAAAGAGGTGAAGAACGGGAGGGTCGGCGAAGGAGACAGCGAGAGATTTCATCGGCACAAGAGCTCCCCTGAACTGTTTGCTTCTGGTCAAAGTTGGGTGGCAAGCGGCCCCTCCTGGCAACGAACAAGGGAGACGCAGCATTCCGGGGCTCTCCCCCGCTCAGGCCCCAACACCGAGTCCAGGAGCCTCGGCCGCCCGCGCAGAGCTGGCCCCTGGACCAGGTGTGCGGCCGCCTTCCTCCGGGGGAGGATAGCTGGTGGTGGCCCACCAGACAGGACGCATCGGCGTGAATGGAGGCACAGGACCAAACAGCGTGACTATAAAATTCCGTCCTCTTACAGTGAACAACGGCCCAGTTTCCCTCTCCCTCTTCCTCCCTCTCTCTGAAATCAACCAAAATATATTTAAAAAAAATAAAAATAGCCGAGACAGGTTTGGTTCAGTGGATAGAGCGTCGGCCTGTGGACTGAAGGGTCCCAGGTTCGATTCCGGTCAAGGGCATGTCCCCAGTAGGGGGTGTGCAAGAGGCAGCTGATGGATGTTTCTCTCTCATCGATGTTTCTGACTCTCTATCCCTCTCCCTTCCTCTCTGTAAGAAATCAATAAAATATGTTTAAAAAATAAAAAAATAAAATAAAAAGGAAGGCCATGCTTCTCCATCCACAGAACCGAGGTCGAAGCCTCCCCTCCCCCCGGGATTCCCTCCCGACAGAGGCCGCGCTCCGTCCCGCGCTCCGTCCCGCGCTCCGTCCCGCTCACCCCTGCGTGGAGTTCCCCGGGGGGCCCGCGGGGGGGCTGCAGCGGGCCGGCGGGAGGGCGGTCCGCGGAGGCGTTGGCCGGGGCGGGCTGCTGCGTGCCGTTGACCATGGCGATGATGGCGATGCTGAGGCCCACCCGCTGGGTGATCATGCTGAGGTTGGAGAGGTGCATGACCACGGCCAGCCCGTAGCGCAGGGAGCAGAGGCCCGGGCCTGGGGAGGACGGGAGAGAGTGGGGGACTCCTGGCGGCCGTCGCTCCTCCCCGTGAGAAACACGCCGAGGGCCAGGCCGGCGTGGGTCAGCGGGTGAGCATCGGCCTAGGAACCGGGAGGTCACGGTTCGATTTCTGGTCAGGGCGCAGGCCCGGGTTGAAAGCTCGACCCCCAGTAGGGGGTGTGCAGGAGGTAGCCGATCGGTGATGCTCTCTCTTCGCTGATGTTTCTCTTTCTCTTCCTCTCCCTTCCTCTCTGAAGTCAACAGAAATATATTTAAAAACAACAACAACAAAACACCTCGGTCCCCCTCTGTTATATATAATAATGTAACCCCTCTAATTATTGTGTGAACTGTTTGCTGTGTGGAAACCCCCAATACTCTGTGACTTCCAAAATTAATGAACACCCTTTTGGAAAGATTCTTTGCAAAAATCGGGACTTTTCTTTTTTTTTTTTTAAAACGCCGCGGGATGTGGGACAAATTGTTAAAAATTGGCACTGTCCCGCCTAAAGCGGGACATCTGGTCACCTTATGTAGAAGCTCTGCACCCTTAAAGTGTAAACGCTCTGCTCCCAGCATAAGGCTCACCGTCTGGCCCACACTGATGAGGACACAGCTGGTTACCGCGGTCCATGCAACCCCAGGACCAGTTTCAGTTGTGGTCTCCTGCCGATAGAGGAGTCAAGGGCTTGTCGCTCCGAGAGACAAGCCCTGGACTGCTCTGCTGTGTGAGCCTGAACCAACCGCGGCCGCCTGCCTGTCTGTTTTCATCGTCCGTCCTTCAGTGGCCTTTGCCAGAGCCCAGGACCCACTAGGAATCGGTAAGTAAACCCTGTGTGAGTGCAGCCCAGGACCCACTAGGAATCGGTAAGTAAACCCTGTGTGATCGCACACTCCTTCTGTCTGTGTGTCATGTGTTCCCGCTCCGCTCAGCTGTGTAGACATTGAAGCACCAGGGGAGAGGCCATGATTGCTGCCTCCGGGTCACCTGCGTTTGTCCCGCTGAGTCTAGACTAGGGGTGTCGAACTCAATCAGAGAAGGGGCCAAAATCTAAAATCCAGCCTAAATTGCGGGCCGAATGGTTTACTGAACAGTCATAAACTGACAATGTCATAAACTGACAGCGGAGTGCAGTGATGACAGCGCGGTGCGGGCCACATTGCAAGGCCTGGCGGGCTGGATTTGGCCTGCAGGCCTTGTGTTTGACACATGTGGTCTAGACAGATAATCAATCAATCGGGACCTATTTGGGACACGCTCTCTTTTCCCTAAAACAACCAGGCAGCAGCCCCCTCGGCCCTGCCCTGTAGAGAGCCGTGAATCTGGGATCCCCTCGTCCAGCAAAGCCACGAGGGGAAGCAGGTGAACAGCTGGAAGGAGCTCACGAGGGCACTGATCGCCCCTTGTTCCCAAACCGAGAGATGGGGGAGCTGGAGGCAGAGCCACCACCCCCCCATCATTTCTCCCAGCTGCCAGCCAGACCCCATCCCATTTGCGAATTCATTTACCACAAAAACCTTGCAAGTTTCTTCTAGACAGCCGGCTGCCTGTGAATGAAGCTAGTTGCACACCCAGGATCTTCTTTTGTGAGTATTTTTTAAAATTTATTTTTAGTGAGAGGGAAACTTCGATCTGCTGGGACACTTACCGACGCCCTCACAGGCTGGCTCTTGCGTGGGCCCTGACGGGGGATTGAACCGGCCACCGTGGGGGGTCAGGTCGAGGCTCTACTCAACCCAGGGTCTTTTTTTTTTTTTTTTTTTTTTTTTAACGTAGCTGAGGGTAAATATTTTTGCACACACGCACCCAACCAAGGTACATGCCCCGACTGGAATCGAACCCGGGACCCTTCAGTCCCCAGGCCGACACTGAGCCACACCGGTTTCGGCTAAAATGACTTTTTCAAGGCTCATTCCATTCCTTAGGTCCCAGGACTCGCTGACCACTTGGCTTAATTTCTGACCCATAACTCAGTGGGGCTGCCTAGGAAGAAGCCACAGCCGGCAGGAGGATGAGGGGCTGGAGCGGGTCCACTCTCCACCGAGAGCCGCGGTGGCGGCGGCAGTGAGGGTGTGATGGGAGGAGGAGGAGGGGAGCAGAGCGAGGAGGTGCAGGGACACGGGACTCCCCCTGCTGTTGCCCGTGGCAGCCAGCGCGGCAGGCGGCGGTACCTCTCCTGGGGGACGGCTTCTCCATGGGGCTCCTCCGGGAAGCGGCTCCGCACGTGGGGGCAGAGGCGCCCCGGCCCTGAGTCTTTCTCGGCGACAGGCTCCGGTCTAGGGGAGAACAACCCAACGCAGGGCCCACGGTCACGCTCTCCGTTCCCGCTGCCCGCTCTCCGCATCAGCAAGCCCTTGTTTCGTTATTTTTAAAACATATATATTTTATTGATTTTGTTACAGAGAGGAAGAGAGAGGGATAGAGAGCTAGAAACGTCCATGAGAGAGAAACATCGACCAATTGCCTCCTGTACACCCCCCACCAGGGATGTGCCCTCAACCAAGGTACATGCCCTTGACCGGAATCGAACCCGGGACCTTTCAGTCCACAGGCCGAAGCTCTTTCCACTGAGCCAAACCGGTTTCGGCTCGTTGTTATTTTAAAATACGTTTTTATTGATTTCAGAGAGGAACGGAAAGGGGGAGAGAGACAGAAACATCCACGATGAGAAACGTGGATCAGCTGCCTCCTGCATGCCCCCCACTGGGGATCGAGCCCGCAACCCGGGCCTGTGCCCTTGACCGGGATCAAACCCTGACTTCCCGGTTCCTAGGTCGGCGCTCAGCCCCTGAGCCACGTGGGCAGCCCTGCCCACTTCCTGTCACCGTCTCTTACTGCCCTCAGGTGGCCCCTAACACGCAGCCTGCCTTGTGTCACCCTGTTGGCCAGCCTCCTTGTTTGCTCAGGGTAAATGCCAACGTGGCTGAAGGGCGGGTGCCGCAGGGCGCAGGGCCGGGGACCCAGGCCCGCCAGCCCCACCCGGGAACCAGGCCGGACAAGGGCAGCGCAGGCTCCGGACGCCAGGGCCTTTCCACTGGTCTCCTCGGAAGCAGGGGCTCGCCAGGGGGAAGGAAGGTGTGGGGCGCGCCTGCTCCCCTGTGGGATCCCTTCACACGGCCCCGAGGTTCAGGGCCCACTCAGAGTCTGGTTTCCGGAGAAGGCCGCACACTAAAAAGGTTGATACCCTGTTTCTCCCCGAGGACAGCACAGGCATGGCGTGCGATCCATGCTCAGGCAGCGGCGAGGACCGACAGTCCCAAGCGTGGGCACTGGGCTTGCGGTTACTGCACCGAGGCTCCTAGCGGATACTCGTTACTGTCAACGTGCTTCTGATGGTTCAACTGGCCTTAAACTTTCCTCTCCCTCCCTCCCTCCCTCCCTCCCTCCCTCCCTCCTTTCCCTCTCCCTCCCTCCTTTCCTCCCTCCCTCCCTCCTTTCCTCTTTCCCTTCCTCCCTCCCTCCCTCCCTCCATCTCTCCCTCCCTTCCTTCCTCTCTCTCTCCTTCCCTCCCTCCCTCCCTGTAAATCCTCACTCGAGGATATTTTCCCATCGGTTTTTAGAGAGAATGGAAGGGGAGGGAGAGACAGAGAGGGACACATCGATTGGTTGCCTCCCACAAGAGCCCTGACCAGGGCCAGGGGGGTCAGGCATGTGCCCTTGACCAGAATCGAACCCGGGACCCTTCAGTCCTCAGGCTGATGCGCCATCCACGGAGCCAGTCCGGCAGGGCTCACATGTTCCTTTTAAAAGTGGGCTCTTAGCCGAAACCGGTTTGGCTCAGTGGATAGAGAGTCGGTCTGCGGACTGAAAGGTCCCAGGTTCGATTCCGGTCAAGGGCATGTACATTGGTTGTGGGCACATCCCCGGTAGGGGGTGTGCAGGAGGCAATTGGTCGATGTTTCTCTCTCATCGACGTTCTAGCTCTCTATCCCTCTCCCTTCCTCTCTGTGGAAAATCAATAAAAGTGGGCTCTTGTGCGGCAGAGTCCCCACTGTGGGTGAGAACGGGACGCCACTGGCACTGGGCACAGATGTCAGGGAATAAGCTCCGGGTTGGTGCCCCCGCCCACCTTTCCGGAGGCGGGTGGTTCTAAGTGAAATTGGCTTCCCGGCAGGTGATTCCGATCATGCCACCGATCGTGGCACGGGTTCATGTATGAATTCAACCACGAAGAAAAACGTGTCCTGAGCAGCAAGCGTGGGCAGCCCCGGGAGGCAGGGTTAAGCCACAACTAAGGCGCAGCTGGCCCTGGCCAGTTTGGCTCAGTGGATAGAGCGCCGGCCTGCAGGCTACAGGGTCCAGGGTTCGAGTCCAGTCGAGAGCACGTACCTCCGTTACAGGCTCCTCCCCGGCCTGTGCCCTGGTCGGGGCCCGTGCAGGGGGCAACCGATCGATGTGTTTCTCTCTGTCTTTCCCTATCTCTTCCACGCTCTGAAAAATGAGTGGAAAAATAGTCTCAAGGGAGGATTAACAACAACGAAAGGTGCAATTGGACCCAACCCCGGGGGAGGGGGATGGGGAGGGGGACAGAAGCTCAGGCTCCTCTCCTGAGTGGCAGCCTGGGGCGCCGTCGTCCAGCCCAATGTGAGCCCAGCTGTGCTGTCCTTCAGGTCCCTTCCCTGGGCCCCTTCCTGCCCCCCCGCCATCCTCCTCTTACCCATCTCCCCCCACCCCTGCCCGCCATGCCCCTCTCCCCCTCCTTCCCAGCGGAGCAGCCAGGGCTGCTCCGCACAGCGCCCTCAGCTCCCAGACCAGGCCTCCCTACAAGCACCCACGTTCTCCTGCTTCCAACCTCACAACTTCGTTCCTGCTCTCTGTCCTGGTCTCTGGCCCTGGGAGATCATTTCAAACCCACAGAGAGACCTGCAGACGCATCCATCCCGGGCCCCGGCCCAGACCTTGTTAGCTGGGACCCAGGTTTCACTCCGCAGCTGAAGCCCGTCCACAGGCCACGGAGTCCCGGTGAGCACCCAGGGCTCCTCGGAGGGGCCACCCTCGCCCCGTGTCCCCGCGCCTGGTGGCCCCCAAGCCCTGCTCTAGCGTCTTGATGGAATCGATCACCTTTTCCAATTTTCTAAAGTCGATCCTCACCCCGGGATCTTTTTCTAGAGAGAGTGGAAGGGAGAGGGAGAGAGAGAGACACACATCGATGGGCTGCCTCCTGCATGCCCAGGTACATGTGCTTGACCCGAATCGAACCCGGGACCCTTCTGTCCGGCGGGATGGGGGGTAAGGGGGAGAGGAAGGAACTGACCGACGCTCTATCCACTGAGCACACTGGCCAGGGCTTGGCCGCCTTGTTCAGAAAGTCTCCTCCTCGTTGTGCAACCGGGAGCCATCCCCAGAGGGAGGCCCTGCGGCTGCTGTTTGGGGTTCTTTCTCCGACTTCCCCTCAATCCACGCCCTCCCTCGGCGGGGCCCGGAGCAGGGCTGGTTCCCGCAGCCCCGGGGAGCGGGGAAGCGCTTACCTTCACCATCAAACCCGTCTGCTGAGCCCTCACCCCCGGCGGGCGGCCGTGGAGTCGCCGGCCCTTCTCCCCTTCCCAGCAGCCCCGCCGCTTCACAACGGCAAACACGACCACGTGGGCGGCCCGCGGCCGCAGCCGGGAGCCCAGCTCTGGCTTGGCTGCTTAATTTTTAACTTCGCGTCCACCTTCTCGCTGGCAGGATGCGCCCCTCGGAAGATGACACCATGTTTGTGTTTTTTATTTCTGCTTTGAGCTGTGCCCAGAGCCCAAAAACGTCAACAAGACCTTCCCCCGCGAGGGGAAGGCCGCCTGGGGGTGGGAGAGGCGGGCCAAGTCCACCTTGCGGTGTTCTCCGTGGCCTGACGAGCCACGGAGCCTCCCCACGGAGCCTGGTGGGACTGACTTCTATGGCAGCAGAGCAGGGTCACCACGCTCAGCTGAGGCCAATGAGCAGATTCAGTGAGATCCACGCGCTCACAGAAGCGGGTCTTCGAGAAGTGAGACGCTGCCCTGCTTTTTGCCTGGCTCAGTTAGTGGAGCGTCGACCTAGGAACCAGGAGGTCCCGGTTGGATTCCCGGTCAAGGGCACAGGCCCGGGTTGCGGGCTCCGTCCCCAGGAGGAGGCCGTGCAGGAGGCAGCCGACCCATGATTCTCTCTCATCACGGATGTTTCTATCACTCCCTCTCCCTTCCTCTCAGAAGTCAATAAAAAATATATAAAAAATTTTAAACTATATAACTAAACAGATAACTACAAAAACCCAACACACATAGCTTATACATGTAGAATTATATGTGAGAACACACACATGTACATTTATCTACAATATGTATTCATGTGTAGACATGTACATATATGTATGCACATGTATACACACACACACACACACACACACACACACACAGAAGTGTGAGAGCTCAGGCCCACCCTGGCCCATGGGCACATCCAGCACTGTGATCAGTTTCCTGATAGATCCTCCCTTCCTCCAGTTGATGGACAGACGTAAACCCCACCTGCAGCCAGACATTCCTGAGCACTGAACCACCCATCAGCACCTGCCAAACACCCTAAGCTCCCGATTCCTAAGTCCCCAGGTCCCTAATCATAGGCCTTCCATGAAACCACCCATCAGCGTGTGCTGAGTGCCCTAAGCCCTGTCCCCTATCCTCCCCTGGTACTCCAGCCCTCGCTCTCTTCCACTCTCTTTGGAAGCAGCCGGCAGTGGTACTCTTCTCTTCAATAAGGCCTGTGTCCTGGCCTCCCGGTCTCTGGTCCCCTCTTTATTTCCTACGTGTGATACATTTAGGAAGCTCTGTCAGGGAAGGGGAAGAACATCGTGAGGGAGAATCACTGATCAGCTGCCTCCTGCACGCCCCTCACTGAGGATGGAGCCCGCACCCCGGGCATGTGCCCTGACTGGGAATCGAACCATGACCTCCTGGTTCCTAGGTCACTGCTCAACCCCTGAGCCCCACCAGCCAGCTCCCAGCTCACATCTGTCTGCTACTCACTGCCTCTTCTGGGTGTGCCAGCCGGCATGTCCATAATCTCTGGTTTTTTTTCCCTTCAAAAATTCATGCAATTTGCGTGTATGACTGAGTTTGCTTAGGACGAATAAAGACAATTTGTTGCATGAAATTGCCAGGAAAAAAAAAAAGGGTTGTATGTAGCTGTGGCCTCGGCACGCTGTCTTTGTGTCCACACACGTGTGCCGAGCCCGCACAGGCACCTCTGATGAAGGTCCCGCTCGGGCAGTTACATAAGCAGCCCAGTGACCTGGCCCTGCTGACTCCTCACCCAGACCGCCCACTGTTCCCGGGTTGGGATGGGTCTGTCGTGGGTGTTTCTCAATGTCGCCCGACCTGGAACCCCGGCAGCGCGCCACCCCCAAGGGCACAGGCTCCCCAAGCTGCCTCTGGCCCTGGCTCCAGGGTGGGAAAGGGGACTTCTAACCCTCGGGTGAGGGGGGCTGGGGGTGACCCCCTGTGTTCTTCCTCGTCTGCCTTCTCTCCCACCTGATCTGCAAGCCGTCCCACAGCCAAAACTCCTTAGCGGGGTGAGCCTGCATCTCACAGCGGAGCTGTGGCCTCAAAAGGGTGAGGGGCTTGCCCTCTGCTCTCTGTGGTCCCGGGAAGAAGGCAGCAGAGTCCATGAAGTCCCAGCCTCCCTTTTGTCTAAGTCAGGGATTCTCAAATGGGAGCCCCCACACACGGAAGGTGCTAGGGAGACCTGTGGGGGGAGGAAGCTGCTGCTGAACTCCTGGGCTCAGCCCTGAGCCCCTCAGTGTGGCCTGACCTTCTGCAGGGGCCACAGGGCTGAGCAGTGAACCCTGCCTGACCACTAGGGGGCAGCGTGAGGCAAATAGGAGCAGCCCGGAGCAGGAACTGAATCTCAGAAAGCCTGCCTGGGGGTGGGGTGGGGGGTGGGGAGGCGGGTGTGTGTGTCTCAGGAGCCTGAGTGTTTGCTGAGAGGAAAAAATGTCAATATCGCTCAGTGATAGAGCACCGGCCTGTCTACCTAAGGGCCTCGGTTTGACTCCCGGTCAAGGGTACGTCAATGAGTCTCTCTCACTTTGAGGTTTCTCTCCTCCCCCTTCTCCCTCCCTTCCAGTCTCTCTAAAAAAAAAAATCCATGGAAAAACCATCCTTGAGGGAAAAAGAGGAAGTCTAGGTTGGGCCGGACAGGCCAATTTTATAAAAATATTTTCTTTTAATTGATTTCAGAGACGAAGGGAAAGGGAGAGAAACACCAATGATGAGAATCATCCATTGGCTGCCTCCTGCCGCCCTCACTGGGGATCAAGCCTTACACCGGCCTGTGACCCGGAAGGAACTGTGAGCTCCTGGCCTGTAGGACGCTCCACCCCTGACACACGGGCTGGGCCGTGCAGTCCTTTTGCTCTAAGTGCCGGCCCCACAGTGACCTGGGGCCTCCCTGGCTCCGGGCTCCCAGCTGGGTCCCTGCTGCTGGTGATGCTGAGGAGTGTCTGACCCTGCACAGCGCCCTGAGGAGGAGGAGGAGGAGGAGGAGGAGGAGGAGGAGGAGGAGGAGGGCAGAGGTCACCAGCCCTTTCCACCTCCACCTTCAGAGCAGTGATGAAGAATAGGGACCTAAACATGGCAGAAAATGAGATAGCAACCGCCCCGGAGAGGGTGAGTGGGTGGCCAGGGCAGGAAGAGCTGCAGTGGGGCCTGTGGGCTGTGCTGCTCCCCGACCTCAGACGCCCCTGCTGGCCCAGAGCCCAGGTCCCGGTGACGACCTGTCCTCGTTCCTCGTGGCCGCAGAAGGACCTCTTCCCACCACTCCCCGCCCTGCCAGGCCCAGCCCAGCCACAGGCACACGCTTAGGGCCCAGCCTAGACATCTGCTCACTCTTAGGGCCCAGCCCTGCCGTGGGCACACGCTTAGGGCCATTTCCTGGTTTCCTTTCCAAACCCAGCAGAGGCCCCACCCTCACAAAATGCAGTTTCATTTTCGATTGGAGTCCAGCCCTCGAACTGGGAAGTAGCTGCTCCAGGCAACTCCCTACAGTAAGTGCATGGCATTGGTGGGGGATCCAGGTACTGGGGAGGGTTGGGGCGGGTCTCCCAGGGAGGGTCCTGACACCCAGTGTGTGGACAGGAAGGAGGGTGTGGGGGTGTGGGGGGGCGTCCCGGAGGCAGGGAAGGGCGGGTTTCAGACACCAGGGCCTCTGGACTCTGTCCCTCCAGGCCCCTGCCCAGCCACCCTTCCCTGAAGCTGCTTTCCTCCCACTAAACTCCAAGCTGGTCCAGCCTCAGGAGATCCCGGGTGTGAAGGGAGGGGAGTGGAGGCTGGGACAGGCCCCCTGGGCCTCCAGAGGGCAGGTCTTGTCCTGGGGACACAGCCCAGCCACAGAGGACCCCATTTTGTGCCCAGGAAGTCACCCGCCCTGGACGGGGCTCTGAGCAGAGACTGTGGCTGGGAGGCTGCCCTGGTGACAGAGGAAGAGGCCATCTGGGCTCTCTGGGATTCGGCTGTTTTCCCTCCATTGTCAGGTCCAAGCAAGGTCGCTCTGCAGCCTGCCCGCCTCCCTCCGCTCCCAGGAGGGCAGGCCTGGCTCTGAGGAGCTGCAGCCCCGGGCCAGGGTCCCAGGGTCCCTCCTTCCCTCTCTGGCTCCTGGGTCCTCCCTGGAGGAACTTGGGGTGTTGTCTTCCCATTTGCCTCCTTCCCCTCAGGGTTCCAATTGCCTGGAACTTCTCCTGGGAGACAGTCCTGGCTGGAGGGGAGAGGTCACCTGACTGGTCCTCCAGGACCCGCCCTTCTCTGCCCAGACCTGTTTTTTTTTTTTTTTTTTAAATTTTTTAATATATTTTATTGATTTTATACAGAGAGGAAGGGAGAGAGATAGAGAGTTAGCAACATAGATGAGAGTCATCGATCAGCTGCCTCTTGCACAGCCCCTACTGGGGATATGCCCGCAACCAAGGTACATGCCCTTGACCGGAATCGAACCCGGGACCCTTCAGTCCCCAAGCCAACGCTCTATCCATTGAGCCAAACCGGTCCCGGCCAGACCTGGTTTTTACCTTTTTATTTTTTTATTATTTTTTTTCAAATCAATAATACTTTTACATTTTTAAGGATACATTTCAAATAAAAGACATATCTAATTAATAGATTAACTAATATCATCTAGACTTCATACAGGGCATTCACAGATCAACATTTCAGTGCTGCAACTCAATATATTTAGATTTAAGTGTTTATCATTTGATTTAGTAGACTTCCAAGTTCTTTTAAAAGTTTCTAGCCGTGTCTGCTCTGGGCCTGGCTGCTGCTCTGGGTGTGGCTGATCCGGACCTGGCTGCACCACACGCGTAGGCTTAAAATCATTTCCTGTTTTATTTCTCCGAAGTCAGCTGAGGCCCCACCGGAACTGAAAGTTTCATTTTTTGATTGACCACGGCCTGATCAGCGGCTGCTCCAGGCCATTCCCTACAGCAAGTACGTGGCATTGGTTGTGGCCCAGGTACTGGGGAGGGTCCGGGTGGGTCTCCCAGGGAGGGTCCTGACACCCAGTGTGTGGACAGGAAGGAGGGTGCAGTGGTGGGCCAGGGCGGCAGGGAAGAGTGGGTTTCAGACACCAGGGCCTCTGGACTCTGTCCCTCCAGGCCTCTGCCCGGCCGCCCTTCCTGGAGGCTGCTTTTCTTCCACCAAACTCCAAGCTGGTTCAACCTTAGGAGATCCCAGGTGTGAAGGGAGGGGAGTGGAGGCTGGGACAGGTCCCCGGGGCCCCCAGAGGGCAGGCACTGTACTGGGGACACAGCCTAGCCACAGAGGACCCAAGTGTGTGCCCGGGAAGTCACCCGCCCAGGTTGGGGCTTTGAGCAGAGACTGTGGCTGGGAGGCTGCCCTGGTGACAGAGGAAGAGGCCATCCATGGTCTCAGGGATTTGGCTGTTTTCCCACCATTGTCAGGTCCAAGCAAGGTCGCTCTGCAACCTGCCCGCCTCCCTCTGCTCCCAGGAGGGCAGGCCTGGCTCTGAGGAGCTGCAGCCCTGGGCCAGGGTCCCAGGTTCCCTCCTTCGCTCTCAGGTTCCTGGGTCCTCCCTCGAGGAACTTGGGGTGTTGTCTTCCCATTTGCCTCCTTCCCCTCAGGGTTCCAATTGCCTGGAACTTCTCCTGGGAGACAGTCCTGGCTGGAGGGGAGAGGTCACCTGATTGGTACTCCAGGACCTGCCCTTCTCTACCCAGATCTGGTCTTAAACTTTTTTAAAAAAATATATTTTTATTGATTTAAGAGAGGGAGATGGAGAGAGAGAGAGAGAGAGAGAGAGAGAGAGAGAGAGAGAGAGAGAGCTCTGTTTACATAAAACAACCCATTGAAACCTTTAGTATTTTGGTGAGTTTACTTGAGCAAAACTGTGGACATATGCCGGGAAGCAGAACCTCAATGAATTGAGATAACGCTCCAGAGAATGGAGGGTTACATCTATTTTCATACATTGCCATCAAAGGAAAGGGACTTAGGGGAGTTACATCAAATCCATTGGTGACAGATTAGGGAGGTGTGAGAAAGCGAAGCAGGAAACCTCTGAGATAGGGTGAAAAGTGAAATGATGATGGATGCAGGATACCTTAAGGTAATTAACAGTTGGCAATTAATTTGATAACCCTAGCAATGAGGGAATGTCCTAATGTCATTTTACCCCTGAGGGGTCAGAGGTAAAAAGGAAGTTAAAAGTTACCAGACATCTCCAGATAGGTTATCTTAGAGGAGAAAAGGCAAATGGGCTCAATAAATATCTAAGTTGATCTCTGTCAGAAAAAATATCTGCCTAGGACATGACTACCCACTATAACCTGTTTGCAGTTAACTATTTAATTTTCAGACCATCTTTTGTGGTTATTTTAGGTCTCTGAGTTTGCTAGACTGCCACGCAGGCCTCCCCTGAGCTGGCCAGGTTAGCATGTGGCTCCTTTTGTCCACACCTCGATGGTCCATAGGTCGACACTCAACCTCTGAGCCAGCAGGCCTAGCACCTCTCAGGTCAGGGAGGGCCTGGAGGTCAGTCTTGTTTACTTCCGGGTCATCAAAGTTGGGTTTCACTGGACGAGATTTTTCCATTGTTTCTTACAAAGAACGGAAAGAATGGCAGCTGGAGAGGGAGAGAGAGAGAGACCTCGGGAATTGAACCTAGAAAAGTTAGTGAGCAGTGGACACTCTGCTACTGAGTGCACTGGCCAGCCTTCATCCTCTGTGGTGGGAAGTCGGGGAGAGAGCCTGGGGTGTGAGGCTCAGTGGGTCCACAGTCACTGTTCCAATGGAATCTCCCGAATCCACCTGGTTTCTTAAACTGCAAAGAAAGGATCCTGGAACCAGTTATTCCTGATTATTCCTCATGTTCCTCAGGGGAGAGAGTCTCCAAGGCTCTGACAGTCCTGGGGGGCATCCCGCCTCGCTCACACCCTACCTGGGTCTGGGGTTCCAACACCACCTTCCCCCATGACGGATGGTCCATATTGGGGATTCATGCAGCCCCCCGACCCCGTGGTTATGAAGCAATTGAAATATATCCAGTCCTGTCAGGTGTGTCTCAGTGGATTGAGCATTGGCCTGTGGACTGAAGGGTCCTAGGTTTGACTGTGGTCAAGGTCAGTTACTGGGTTGCAGGTTCCATCTCTGGCCCTGGTCAGAGTGCATGTGGAAGGCAACCAATGGATGTTTCTCTCTCTTTCTCTCCCATCCCCACCACTCTCTCTACAAATCAATGGAAGAACATCCTCGGGTGAGGATAGCCCTGAAAGTTAAATTCTATTTCATTGTTGTCAATGGAGTTGGGGTCCTACCCTGTTCCACAGTACAGCTGCTCTCTGTATCGTCTACATTGCAGATCTTTCTTCCTCCAGATAATCCTCAAGGCTCATTGGGCCTCGGCAGCCGGTGCCCAGAGGAAGCGTGGGGTGGGTGCTCGCTTTGTGCTGTGAGGAGCCTTTGGGTCCGACATTGCAGGACTCGGCAGAGGTATGGCGTCGGCCACCACCAGCAAGAAGATGCGGGAGGAGGCCACCTGCTCCATCTGCCTGCAGCTGATGGCCGAGCCCGTGAGCATCAGCTGTGGCCACAGCTACTGCCAGGCCTGCCTCCTGAGCTTCATGGGCCCGGCCTCCTCCGCGCTGAGCCAGCAGGACACGAAGACCTTCTCCTGCCCCCAGTGCCGGGCTCCCTTCCAGAGAGGCAGCCTGCGGCCCAACAAGCAGCTGGGCAGCCTCATTGCCACCATCAGGGAGCTGGAGCTGGAGCAGGAGCAGGAGCAGTTTTGCCAGGAGCACGGGGAGCGGCTGCATCTCTTCTGTGAGGACGAGGATCAGCTGATCTGCTTGTGCTGTGAACGGGGCCTGCGGCACAAGGGCCACGCCACCTCGCTCGTGGAGGATGCAGGCCCCGTTTACAGGGTGAGTGCCTCCTAGTGTGCCCAAGACCCCATCATCCAGCCCAGTGCCCCCTCGTGTTCCCAAGACACATATGATCCCGCCCAGTGGCCTCTCGTTCGACCGAGAACCTCATCCCCCAACTCAGGGTCCCATCATGCTCCACTACCCCTGTCTTCTGGTCCAGTGCCCCCAAGTACACCCTGAGACCCCATCATCCAGCCGGAGGCCCAAGATTGGGACCCTGAATTCTAGCTTTCCTTGTGTGTTCTTCTAGATGAGGTGGGCGGTGGAGGGGTCATGGGGCTGGATGGGGGTGGAGGGTTGGGGTAGAAAGTGGCAGGAAGGTTTAGGCTGGGACATCCCTGAATCCAGTAGGGCTGTCCAGCCCTACCTTCCCGGGTGGTCAGACTTACACAGGACCCCACTGTGCCATGAAGTGGTTCTTGCTCTAGAGTGCCAAGCACTCAAATGCAGATATGGGTGGTTTTTTGTTTTCTTTTGTTTTGATAATCCTCACCTGAGGATATTTATTTTTCTATTGATCTTTAGAGAGAGTGTAAGGTAGGGGGAGAGAGAGAAAAGCATTGATCTGAGAGACACATGGATTGGTTGCCTGGTGGACATGCGGCGACCAGGCCAGGAACTGCAGCCGAGGTATATGCCCTGACTGGAATCCAACCCAGGACCCTTCAGTTCATGGGCTGAGGCTCTATCCACTGAGCAAAACCAGCCAGGGCAGCACCTGCACATTTTATGACCTCATAGGTGCCTGTAATGAGATGGAGCCGTGTGTGTAGGGAGGGTGGGGGGAGTGAAGAACAGGGACCAAGCCCACCTCGTGGGCATCTATTAGGGAAGACTCACAGGGAAAGGACAGCCTGGCTCCCCTGGCCTGGGTCGTGGGAAGGGGAACCCCGGGGTGTGGGTGATCTCGGGGAGCCCTCCCACAAGTGAGTCCTGAGGAGCCTACACACTAAGCATGTCGCCCTACAGGCGTCGCTTTGTGGTTGACCATCCATCTAGGAACCCAGAGGTCACGGTGGGATTCCTGGTCAGGGCACAGGCCTGGGTTTCAGGCTCCATCCCCTGTGTAGGGTGTGCAGGAAGCAAGTGATCCATGATTTTGTCTCATCACTCATGTTTCTGTCTTTTTCTTCCTCTCTGAAAGCAATAAAAATATATACATATTTTAAAAAATTAACGGCAAGTTTAACTGTGAGCCTGAAAGGGCTCTCCATGTGAGAGGACCCGTGGCAAACCCACAGCCAGGGGGCAGGGGCGAGTAGGGAAAGGCAGGTTGGCCTTTCAATCAGCTCAGTCTAGGTGCCCACAGGGTGTCCTGACTTTTAATCGAGAGGTGGACCAGGTGACATTGGACAGAGAGCCTCAGGCACGGAAAGTCAGGTCATTTCCGTGAGAGGGAGCAGCGAGGTGTGGTCAGCAAGCGTAACTCCATGTCTCCCTCCAGGAGCAGCTCCAGGAAGCGGTGAGGAAACTGAGGCAACTGGAAGAGGAATGCGCCAGCCAGAAAGCGTTCACGGCCAAGCAGATAGCCGAGTGGAATGTGAGAATGGGGGCTTCTCGCCGGGACCACTGAGCAGGAGGCAACAGTGGACATCTCTCCCACATTGATGTTATTCTCATTCTTTCTCTCCCCACCTTCTCTCCCTCCCAGTTCCCACTCTCTAACAATCACTGGAAAGAACATCTTTGGATGAGGATTAACCTCAGCCACAACAAAAAGACACGGTTTCTTGGAGTCAAGCTCTTTTCTGTACTGGCTTAGGTGTAGGGTCTGACCAGGCATAGCACAGTCACGGTGTCACTGAACCAGAGGAGGCAGGTGAAACCCTGAGAAGAAGCCATTGTCCTTCATTGTCTGCATGGATGAGAACTCCTCCCCTGCCCCTCAGCCTTCCAGCAGGAAATGGCCAGGAGGGCAGTGCCTGTCAGAGATGCAGAATCACATGCCTGTTTACTGAGAGTCATCCCCACTGGATTTCCTACTTTCTTTCTCTTTTCTTTTTTACTAGAGGCCCGTTGCATGAAGATTCGGGCAATAGGTCTTTCCTCACCTGGCTGCTGGCACCAGTGTTCCTCAGGCTACTTCCTTCTTGTTTGCTACCGCCTCAGTCCGCATGCTTCACTTCCTTCTGACCAGAGCACTGCTCCTATAGCTCCCCCTTCCACTTCACTTCCCCTTATAGCAGGCATCCTGACCTGCCCAGGGGCTCTGCTCCTGGAACCATGGGGGCAGGACTACAGCCATCACTGACTTGCTAATTTGCATATTCCCTCCTGATTGGTTTTTGGGCATTGCAGAGGTACAGTTAATTTATATATTTCCATTTTGTTAGTGTTGATTTGTATTTATTTCAGAGAGGAAGGGAGAGAGAGTTCAAAACATTCAAGAGGAGAGAAAATTATGGATCAGCTGCCTCCTACACTCTCTCTACTGGGGATGGAGCCTGCTACCTGGGCTTGTGTCCTAACCGGGAATCCCGCCGTGACCTCCTAGTTCATAGCTGGACGGTCAACTCCTGAGACCTGCTGGCCGGGCTGAGCATCCTCTCTTGACTCTAGGAGAAGATAGAGGCTCGGAGACAGAAAATCCAGGAGGACTTCCAGAACCTGCACAGCTTCCTGAGGGACAAGGAGAGCGCATACCTGAGGAGACTGGAGAGCGAGAAAGAGCACACACTGGGGAGGCTGAGGGAACGTGAGGCCAAACTGGGGCAGCAGAGCCTGGAGCTGGAGAGCCACATCCTGGAGCTGGAGGAACGATGCCAGGCCTCTGCCAAGAAGATGCTGCAGGTGAGGCTGTGCCCTGGGACGACGCCAAGGTGGCCAGTCTTGAGCTGCTACAGGGGGAGGGACGTGGGGAGCGTGGGAACAGGCAGAACTACCTGCCTTGCTCAGCACTGGCACATCAGTGTGGGGGATGTAAAGGCATATTGCTCTTATTTTTATCTAGTTATTTTGTTAATTCTCACTCAAGGGTATTCTTCCTTTAGTTTTAGAGAGAGTGGGAGGGAGAGGGAGAGACAGAGAGAGAAACGACAATGTGAGAGGGACACATTGATTGGTTCCCTCTCATAGGTGCCCCAGACCTGGGCTGGGGATCAAGTCTGACAGGTGCAACCAAGACAGGTGCACTTGACCCCAATTGAAACTGCGACCCAGCAGTCCATAAGCCGGCACTCTATTCACTGAGCCCAACGGGCTAGGCACATTTCTTTTATTTTTACTTGTCATTTTTTAAAACATTTTTAAAATTCATTTTGAAAAGTTTGGGAGCTAGAGCCGGCTGGGCTGCGGCCCTGGGAGGGGGTCCAGGGGGCGGTGGCCCTGGGGATGGGGAAGGAGCAGGAGCTGCTGGAGGCGGCCCGCACCGGGCACCTCCCGGCCGTGGAGAAGCTGCTGTCCGGGAAGCGGCTCTCCTCGGGCTTCGGGGGCGGCGGCGGCGGTAGCTCCGGAGGCGGCGGCGGCGGCCTGGGCTCTTCGAGCCATCCCCTCTCCAGCCTGCTCAGGTAACATGTTATCTTAGAGGAGTACGAATTTGTACATATAATTAATAAAATGTGTTCAGTGTTTGTTGCTTAAGAAATAACTTGACAAGAGGATCCAAGATGGCTGCTCGGGTATACACCTAGCCGCAGCAGCTCACAACAATTTCAAGGGAATACAACTAAAATGTAGAGTGGACATTGCCCAGAGCTACAGGTAGTCGACTGACTGAAAACTCTACAATAGGAAGGAGGGAGAAAACCAGAAGGAAAATCAGAGGAGCTGAAAAAAAGCCTAAGGTACGGAGACATGTTGCGCGCTCGCACGCACGCGCGCGCGGAGAGGTCGCAGCTGGAGAGGAGGAGAGGGCTGGGTGCTGCCTGGCGTTCCCTAGCAGGAAGGAAATAGAACCCCCAGCCTGGGCTGAACCCCCGAACCGGCAGCGCTGAGCCCCAAGTTATGTGCCAGACCCTGGGGACCCAGGCTCCGGCAGGGGGAGACAATCCCGGGGGACGGCGAAATGCGGGGCCCCCGGAGTCGCGCGCACATGGCGCGCAGAGGACTGAATGTTGACTCTGATGCTGGATTACCCTAGCCGGAAGAAACAAAGCCTCCGGCGGCAGCTCTGAGCCTCAGTCCAGACTGCCCCGAACTCCAGGTCTGGGTCAGTCCCTGGGGACCCAGGCTCGGGCAGGGGGAGACGGAGCTGTGAGGTGGAGTCCTGGGAGCGCGGCGAAAGGCCGAGCCCCCGGAGTCGCGCACACTGTGCGCAGAGGACAGTCTGTTGACTCTGATCCTGGACTCCCCTAGTGGGAGGGAGAAAGAAAGCTCCAGACTGGAGGAACGCCACGAGGAGCAGGAGCCCCTGCCGGACACCGGCCAGCCGGGCGCCAGCAAGGAGCCGGGCGACGGGGCCCCCAGTGGGGGGGGTGCCCCTGAGCCTTCGACTGCTGAGCGCTGGCAACGGAGCCAAGGACGGGGGCTGCTTCCTGGGCGGCGCCGACCCCGGCAACAGGCTGGAGCAGCGCGGGAGCCCACGGAGAACAAAGGGGTGCCACAGGCCAACCTGCTGAGCTCCCAGGACAAGGAGGAAGAAACCAAAGAAGTTCTCAATGTGAAGAAATCAAGTGAGAGCAAATGATAGTAAAATTACTTAAGAAAGAATACAAAGAAGATCTTGAAAAATCAAAGACTAAGTCAGAACTCAACGCACCAGCCAACATTGCAACATAAATGCGTTTTGTTTTGTTTTTTTTTAAAAAGAAAAAAAAAAGGAGAAAAAAGGGACAGAATGTTGGAACAGCGGCGACCAGGCCTAGAGTGGCCAGGCACAAGGCAGTGGCAGCTGGGCCCGGAGCAGCAGTGGCCAGGCCCCAGAGCAGCAGCAGCCAGAACAAGAGCATCAACGGCCAGCACTGGAGCAGCCAGACCTGGGGCAGTGGCAGCCAGGCCTGAGGCAGAGGCGGCCAAGCCCAGGGTGGCCAGTCCAGGAACACCCAGACACGGAGTGGCTGGGCCCGGAGAAGCCCGGTCCAGAGCAGCCGGGTTGGGAGCAGCCAGGCCCAGAACAGCAGTAGCCAAGCACGGAGCATCCAGGCTGGGAGCGGCCAGGCTCGGAGCAGCCGGGTTGGGTGCGGCCAGGCCCGGAGCAGCGGCGGCCAGGCTGGGAGCGGCCAGGCCCGGAGCAGCTGGGTCTGGTGTGGCCAGGCCTGGAGCAGCGGCTGCCAGGCTAGGAGCGGCCAGACCCGGAGCAGCAGCTGCCAGGCTGGGAGCAGCCAGGTCCGGAGCAGCCGGGTCTGGTGTGGCCAGGCCCGGAGCAGCGGCTGCCAGGCTGGGAGCGGCTAGGCCCAGAGCAACAGCTGCCAGGCTGGGAGCGGCCAGGCCCGGAGCAGCTGGGTCTGGTGCGGCCAGGCCCGGAGCAGCGACTGCCAGGCTGGGAGCGGCCAGGCCCGGAGCAGCCGGGTCTGGTGCGGCCAGGCCCGGAGCAGCAGCTGCCAGGCTGGGAGCGGCCAGGCCCGGAGCAGCCGGGTCTGGTGCGGCCAGGCCAGGAGCAGCGGCTGCCAGGCTGGGAGCGGCCAGGTCTGGAGCAGCAGCTGCCAGGCTGGGAGCGGCCAGGCCCGGAGCAGCCGGGTCTGGTGCGGCCAGGCCAGGAGCAGTGGCTGCCAGGCTGGGAGCGGCCAGGCCCGGAGCAGCGGCTGCCAGGCTGGGAGCGGCCAGGCCCAGAGCAGCCGGGTCTGGTGCGGCCAGGCCCGGAGCAGTGGCTGCCAGGCTGGGAGTGGCCAGGCCTGGAGAAGCGGCTGCCAGGCTGGGAGCGGCCAGGCCCGGAGCAGCCGGGTCTGGTGCGGCCAGGCCAGGAGCAGCGGCTGCCAGGCTGGGAGCGGCTAGGCCTGGAGCAGCGGCTGCCAGGCTGGGAGCGGCCAGGCCCGGAGCAGCCGGGTCTGGTGCGGCCAGGCCCGGAGCAGCAGCTGCCAGGCTGGGAGCGGCCAGGCCCGGAGCAGCCGGGTCTGGTGCGGCCAGGCCAGGAGCAGCGGCTGCCAGGCTGGGAGCGGCCAGGCCCGGAGCAGCAGCTGCCAGGCTGGGAGCGTCCAGGCCCGGAGCAGCCAGGTCTGGTGCGGCCAGGCCAGGAGCAGCGGCTGCCAGGCTGGGAGCGGCCAGGCCCGGAGCAGCAGCTGCCAGGCTGGGAGCAGCCAGGCCCGGAGCAGCCGGGTCTGGTGCGGCCAGGCCAGGAGCAGTGGCTGCCAGGCTGGGAGCAGCCAGGCCCGGAGCAGCGGCTGACAGGCTGGGAGCGGCCAGGCCCAGAGCGGCCGGGACCGGAGCAACCGGTCCCAGAGCAGCCGGGTCGGGTGCGGCCAGGCCTGTAACAGCAACAGCCAAGTCCAGAGCAACTAGGTGGGGAGCGGCAGTGACCAGACCCGGAGCAGCTGGTTGTGGAACGAACCAGAGCAACAGAGGCCAGGCCCGGAGCAGCCAGGCCCGAAACAGCTTGCTCCTCGCCTGTACCTGCCCACGGCTGCCTCTCAGACATGGCTGGAAACTTTTGCGGGAACTTGAGGGTCTGCTGAATCAAGTGATGAAGGCTTAGATCTGGATGTGTTGAGTTAGTATAGCGCTGGGGTGTTGATCTGTGAGTGCCTTGGGTGGGGCCTGGATGAGGCTGGTTGACCTATTTGAAAATGTCTTTTGTGTGAAGTGTATCATTGGGCATGTGGAGGTATTATTGATATGAGAAAATGCTAAGTAACAGATTTACTATCTGAAAAGGGATTTACTATCGGGGAAAGGGAGGGAGGAAGAGACTGAACATAAACTGTGCACCTATGGATGAGGACAATGGGGGATGGGGAGGGGGCAGAGGGTGGGGTGGGAACCTGGTGGAGGGAGGAAGAAATGAGGAACCTTTGTAATAATATGAACAATAAAGATTGATTTAAAAAAAAAATAAAATTCATTTTGAGGGGAAGAATGAGGGAGAGAGAGATAGAAACATCAATGATGAGAGAGAATCATTGATGAAGACTGCAACCTGGACTTGTGCCTTGACAGGGAATCAAACCGACTTCCGGGTTCATAGCTTGATGCTCAATCACGAGCTACACCAGTGGGGCTAAGCCTATTCCTTTTAGAATATTGGAAAGACGAAAACATACAAGGTGCCTTCACTTGTCTACAGGGCTATCTATATAAATCAGAAAATTTTGATTTGGCTCCAAAATCCAGTGGATAGAGCATCAGCCTGAGGACAGAAGGGTCCCAGATTTGATTCTGGTCAAGGGTATGTATCTTGCTTGCAGGCTTCTCCCTGGCCCAGACCCTTGTCAGGCCTCGTGCAGAGGCAACCAACTGATGTGCTTCTCTTGGGTGAGGGTCAAGAAGAATAAAATCTCCTGCTGGTAGAGGGGTGGGTTCCTGGCTGAACAGACTCCCGATATGGCTTCTGCTCCAACGTGCCTGGGTCCCAGAGCACACAGTCCTGATGGTCAGGTGATGGCGGGGACCAGGTGAGGCTGCCCTCATAAGTGATGGGTGAACCTGTCCTGCTGGGTTATCCTACCAGCCTCAGGAAGGTGAACCTCCTTTCCCATCAGTCTTCCCTGGTGTTCCTCTCTGGTCCGGCTGGGATAACTGGAGAGTGCCCAAGGGTGACCATGTCTCATGGCAGCTCCATCCCTGTGGGTCATTGTGGCTGCCATCTCAGTGCCCAGTCTGGGTGCTCCCACCCAGCACTGGGAGGCTTTGTGACACGTGGCCTCTCTTGGGGTGAGCCTGAGGGATGTGAGGCCAGAGGGAGCACGGGGGCTCCCCAACCCTCGTAAGCAACCCACAGTCTCTCCAACACCTCAGCAAGGAGGGTGCCTGGCTCACAGGTTGAGCTGTGTCCTGTCCGCTTGACCGTCCCAGAGGCCAAAGTGGAGATCCTTACACGGGGTGTCCATCAGTTATCCGGAAACCCCGGATGGGCTGGGCCGCCTGTCGCAGTGTCCAATCACGAAGGCAGGTTGAGGTCTATGAGGCATTTACTGAGAAGGCCAGCCCACCAAGCAGACAGGGAGCTTTCAAGCATCAAGTGCTGTCTCCCAGCAGCTGCAGGGACAGGAGTGTAAAGGGGGAGGGGCTGGGATGCTGTGTGCAGGCCTGGGGGGTCTCAGCCGCCCGCTATTGTCCTTAGTCCCCAGATGAGGAGATGGTGCTGATCAGACGGTGTTTTGGCTCCTGGTGACCCTGAGTATGGGTTCTGCTCACTGGACTCACAGCCGAGTCACCTCCCCAATCACATGGCACAGGGCTTGGAAAGGAAACTTAGGAAAAACTTAACCCCTGTTCCCATGTGAGAACCTTACCCCTGATCCGGTACGGGTAATATCCTCAGATGTGAACAGAAGTACTTGCCAGAGTCCTTCAGGTGCTCTATCGACCGTGTTATAAGGCCCATCACACCCGCACCCAAGGCCGGGCTGCCCTGTGCCTCTGGGAGGAGCAGGGACCCATGAGCACGCAGCTCCCTCATTCACCTGTGCCTTTGCTTCCCGCAGGACGTGAAGGCCGCCCTGAGCAGGTGAGTGCTGAAGCCAGGGCGAGGGGAAGTGGGGTGCAGAGCTGCGGGGTGCCCGCTGAGCATCTGTGGCCTCTGCTTGCCCAGGAGCCAGGCTGTGCAGCTGGAGACTCCGGAGGCCCTGTCCTTGGAGGTTCAGACAGAGTGCGAGGTCACGGAGCTCTACTTTGACCTGAGGAAATGGTTGAGGAGCCACCAAGGTGTGTGAGGGCCTGTGACCAAGCGCCCAAGGGACTGAGCTCAGGGCAGCCTCCACCCTGCCAGGGTCGAAGGGTCAAATGGGAAGGTTTCTATCTCATGGTCACCACCCTGAGCTGATGTCCCTAGTTTGAAACAAGGCTCAGAGTCCACAGCACAGGCTGGTCTTCTCTAAAATAAAAGGTTTTGGGAGGGAGGCCCATCTCCAGCCCTGAACCCCAAAGCCAACCAGGGGCCCGCAGGGTTGAGTGCGCATGGACTCCGGGAGCCCTTTGCGTGCCCACAGCGGAAAGGTCCCAGGAGGCGTGCCCAGCCGCCTCTTCCCCACCCTCCCAGGGGACATTCTTAGAACAAACGTGACCCCAGGACCACATCCCCAGCAGAACCGGGAGTCTAAGTCCTCCATGGCTAAACTCCACGTGGTCGTGGTTCCCCTGTGAATGCCCACGCTGTGTCCCAGCGCCCTGAATTCTACCCTTGAGGTTCTTCTCATTACACAGGACCCTGCGAGGATGAGCTCCCCCTGTCCGTATTGGTTTGGGATTTCTTGAATCATCTGAAAGGGCTGCCTGGCAGTCCTGAAACTGACATGAAAGAGTTTGCAGAGACCCTGCGTGGCCGGGTCACCACGGACGAGGCTTTGCAAGAACTGGTGGACGTCCTCTATGAACAGGCCACGTCTGTGCCAAAGTTCCGAGGTGTGAGAGCTCGCCTGTGTGTGTACCTGTACAATAACCTGACCATTAGCTCACAGGGGGGCAGCTTTAGGAAAATGTTCTTCAAAAGATTTCGGGCTGAATGTGACTCTATAGTTCAAGCTGCCAAGGGGGATGAAGCAGCTCGGAAACGCTTCCATGGGTCCGTGCTCTTTCACGGAGAACTTTGTCTTCTGTGGAAGATGGATGGAAAAAGTGGACAGATTCTAGCACCTCTTCTTCGGAGGCTGTTGGATGCCCTCCTCTCTAACCCTGCGGACGATAACCTGGTTTGTGCGGTACAATTACTGAAGGTGACAGGGCCCGCGTTGGAAGATGCCTGGAAGGAACAGGGAAAGACAGACATGGAGGAAGTTATCCGGAGAATTGCAATAGTCTTCCTGGACGCGTCCGACAGAGCAAACGTGAGGAAGATGGTCTTGGAGCTCCTAAAGCTCCGGTCAAGTAACTGGGGCAGAGCCCATGCCCCCTCCGCACCCAAGAGAAGCAGCACCTGAGAACGATCCCAGCTGTTCTGTGTCTGAGCCGCCTCTGGGTGGTGCTCCTCTCACTGCAGCTGATCCCGATGACCACACTTCCTGTCAGGAGAGACTTGAGGATGGTGAGGGAGGGGGGAGGGGGAAGGGCGTATGTAATACTTACTACAATCAAGATTTATTAAATAAATAAAGAGTGACTTGAAAGAGGAGACTCTTTTTCCAGATCGTGAGGAAAATGGACAGATGTGTTGGGCTGGTGACCGAGCTGGGAGGCTACGGACGATGAGGTGGACCCAGAAGCTTTTGCTCAGTTTTGTTGGGAACCAGAGTGTCCGCAGAAGCATCGGGTTCTGTGTCCACGTGTCTGTGTTGGGAAGCTGTGCAGGTGATGGGGGAGCGGAACGCAGGGAACCTGTCACACGTGGACCCAATGATGGATGTTGAGGGATGTGACTAATGTGCACACCTTCACTCGTGTATGACGCTCTGTGCCACAATGAAACTTACTCCCTAGAACTTATAATAAAATAATGTAAAATAAAATAAAATAAAATAAACTGTGTTGCCCTAGCCCAATGCTGATGAGAGAGAATCATTCATCGGCTAGTCCTGCTGCCCAGCACTGGGGATGAAGCCTGCAACTGGGGTGGATGGAAATGGGAGCTCCTGGCTTGTAGGACGCTCAATCCCTGACACATAGGCTGGGCCGTGCAGTCCTTTTGCTCTAAGTGCCGGCCCCACAGTGACCTGGGGCCTCCCTAGATCCCAGCTCCCAGCTGGGTCCTGGCTGCTGGTGATGCTGAGGAGTTTCTGACCCTGCACAGCACCCTGAGGAGGAGGAGGTGAAGGAGGAGGGCAGAGGTCACCAGCCCTTTCCTCCTCCCCCTTCAGACCAGTGATGAAGAATAGGGACCTAAACATGGCAGAAAATAAGATAGCATCCGCCCAGGAGTGGGTGAGTGGGTGTCCAGGGCAGGGAGAGCTGCAGTGGGGCCTGTGGGCTGTGCTGCTCCCCGAGCTCAGACGCTCCTGCTGGCCCAGAGCCCAGGTCCCAGTGACGACCTGTCCCTATTGCTCATGGCCTCAGAAGGCCTTCTTCCCACCACTCCCCACCCTGCCAGGCCCAGCCCAGCCACAGGCACACACCTAGGGCCCAGCTCAGCCACAGAAATATGCTTAGGGCCATTTCCTGGTTTCCTCTCTAAACCCAGCAGAGGCCCCACCCCCACAGAATGCAGTTTCATTTTCCTTTGGAGTCCAGCCTACAGCCTGGGAAGCGGCTGCTTCAGGAGACTCCCTACAGCAAGTGCGTGGCATTAGTGGGGACCCAGGTACTGGGGAGGGTTGGGGCAGGTCTCCCAGGGAGGGTCCTGACACCCAGTGTGTGGACAGGAAGGAGGGTGCGGGGGTGGGGGGACTCGGTAGCAGGAAGGAGCGGGTTTCATACACCAGGCCTCTGGACTCTGTCCCTCCAGGCCCCCGACGGGCAGCCCTTCCCTGAGACCGCTTTCCTTCCACCAATCTCCAAGGTGGTCCAACATCAGGATATGCCGGGTGTGAAGGGAGGGGAGTGGAGGCTGGGACAGGCTCCGGGGCCCTTGGAGGGCAGGTCCTGTCCTGGGGACACAGCCCAGCCACAGAGGACCCCATTTTGTGCCCAGGAAATCACCCGCCCTGGACGGGGCTCTGAGCAGAGACTGTGGCTGAGAGGCTGCCCTGGTGATAGAGGAAGAGGCCACCCGGGGTCTCAGGGATTGGGCTGTTTCCCCACCATTGTCAGGTCCAAGGAAGGTCGCTCTGCACCCTACCCGCCTCCCTCTGCTCCCAGGAGGGCAGGCCTGGCTCTGAGGAGCTGCAGCCCCGGGCCAGGGTCCCAGGGTCCCTCCTTCGCTCTCAGGTTCCTGGGTCCTCCCTCGGGGAACTTGGGGTGTTGTCTTCCCATTTGCCTCCTTCCCCTCAGGGTTCCGAATGCCTGGAACTTCTCCTGGGAGACAGTCCTGGCTGGAGGGGAAAGGTCACCTGACTGGTCCACCGAGACCCACCCCTCTCTGCCCAGACCTGGTCTATCCTTTAAAAAAAATAATTATTGTTTTCAGAGAGGTAGGGAGAGACAAAAACATTGATCATGTTTCCCTATATGACCCCACGGGGAGTGGAGCCCACAACCCAGGCCTGTGCCTTAACCGGGATTGGAACTGTGACCTCCTGGTCCAATAGTCCACACTTCACCCTGCGCCAACCAGGCGGGCGCCTCTCAGGTCAGGAAGGGCCTGGAGGGCAGTCTCGTTTACTTCCGGGTCATCCCACTTCGGTTTCACTGGAGGAGATTTTTCCATTGTTTCTTACAGAGAAAGGAAGGGATGGCAACTGGAGAGGGAGAGAGAGAGAGACCTCGGGAATTGAACCCAGACAAGTCAGTGAGCAGTGGACACTCTGCTACTGAGTGCACTGGCCAGCCTTCGTGCTCTGTGGGGGGCAGTCGGGGAGAAAGGCTGGTGTGAGCCTCAGCGCATCCACAGTCACTGTTCCAATGGAATCTCCCCAATCCACTTGGTACCTGAACTTGAAAGAAAGGATCCTGGAACCAGTTATTCCTGATTTTTCCTCATGTTCCTCTGGGGAGAGAGTCTCCCAGGCCCTGACTGAGGCCTGGGGGGCATCCCGCCTTGCTCTCACCCTCCCTGAGTTAGGGGATCCAACACCACCTTCCCCCATGATAGATGGTCTATATTGGGGCTTCATGCCGCCCCCCACCCCGTGGCCATGAAGCAATTGAAATATGACCAGTTCTGCCAGGTGTGAGTCAGTGGATAGAGCATTGACCTGTGGACCGAAGGGTCCTGGGTTTGACTGAGGTCAAGGTCAGGTACCTGGGTTGCAGGTTCCATCTCTGGCCCTGGTTAGAGTGCATGTGGGAGGCAACCAATGGATGTTTCTCTCTCTGTCTCTCCCCTCCCCACCACTCTCTCTACAAATCAATGGAAGAACATCCTCGGGTGAGGATAGTCCTGAAAGTTAAATTCTATTTCATTGTAGTCAATGGAGTTGGGGTCCTACCCTGTTCCACAGCACAGCTGCTCTCTGCATCGTCTACATTGCAGCCCTTTCTTCCTCCAGATAATCCTCAAGGCCCGTGGGGACACGGCAGCCGGGCGTCCACAGGAAGCCTGTAGTGGGTCTGCAACCTCTGCTGTGGGGAGCTTCTGGGTCCGGCATTGCAGGACTCGGCAGAGGCATGGCGTCGGCCACCACCAGCAAGAAGATGCGGGAGGAGGCCACCTGCTCCATCTGCCTGCAGCTGATGGCCGAGCCTGTGAGCATCAGATGTGGCCACAGCTACTGCCAGGCCTGCCTCCTGAGCTTCATGGGCCCGGCCTCCTCCCCATTGAGACAGCAGGGCAGGGAGACCTTCTCCTGCCCCCAGTGCCGGGCTCCCTTCCAGAGAGGCAGCCTGCGGCCCAACAAGCAGCTGGGCAGCCTCATTGCCGCCCTCCGGGAGCTGGAGCTGGAGCTGTTATGCCAGGAGCATGTGGAGCGGCTGGACCTCTTCTGCGAGGATGAGGGCCAGCTCATCTGCTGGCGCTGTGAGCGCGACCCGAGGCACAAGGGCCACGCCACCTCCCTCGTGGAGGACGCGGGCCCCGTTTACAGGGTGAGTGCCCCCTAGTGTGCCCGAGACCCCATCATCCAGCCCAATGCCCTCTTGTGCATGGCCTGCTATCCTATAGGGGAAATGCACCAGCAGAAGACGGCCTGCCTCCCTGGCCTGGGTGGTGGGAAGGGGTACCCCGAGGTAGGGATGGTCTCGGGGAGCCCTCCCATAAGTGAGTTCTGTGGAGCCTAAACACTAACCATGTGGCCCTGCCAGCGTGGCTCAGTGGTGGAGTACCTAGCTAGGAACCAAGAGTTCACGGTGGGATTACTGGTCAAGGCACAGGCCTGGGTTCCAGGCTCCATGCCACTGTAAGGTGTGCAGGAGGCAGTTGATCCATACTTCTGCCTCATCAATGTTTCTGTCTCTCTCTTCCTTTCTGAAAGGAGTAAAAATATATACATAATAGAGGCCTGACCCTCAAAATTCATGCCAACGTAGGCCTTCCTTCTGGCACCCAGGACCCTTGCTTTTCTTACAGCCCCAGGTTCTTCCGGAAGGTTGTCCAAAAGGAATTCTGACATAATTAGTATAATAGACTTTTATTGTTATAGATTTAAAAACAAAATTAACGGCATGTATTATAGAAGTGTGAACATAGAGAGGACCCCATGGCAAATACACAGCCAGGGGGCGGGGGCGAGTAGGGAAAGGCAGGTGTCCCTGAGCCTTTCAATCAGCTCAGTCTAGGTGCCCGCAGGGTGTCCTGACTGTTAGCCCAGAGGAGGACCAGGTGACATTGGACAGAGAGCCCCGGGCACCGACAGTCAGGTCATTCCCGTGAGAGGGAGCAACGAGGTGTGGGCAGCAAGAGTCACTCCATGTCTCCCTCCAGGAGCAGCTCCAGGAAGCGGTGAGGAAACTGAGGCAACTGGAAGAGGAATGCGCCAGCCAGAAAGCATTCAAGGCCAAGCAGATAGCTGAGTGGAATGTGAGAATGGGGGCTTCTCGCGGGGGCCGCTGGAGGGCACCTCTGGGCTCAACTGCAATCCCCACCCAGTGGGGTGTGTGCAGGAGGCAACAGTGGAAGTCTCTCCCACATTGATGTTCCTCTCGCTCTCTCTCCCCACCCTCCCTCCCTTCCACTCCCCTCTCTCTAACAATCAATCATTGGAAAGAACCTCCTCTGGTAAGGATTAACGACAGCAACACCAAAAAGACACAGGTTTCTTGGTGTCAAGCTCTTTTCTGTCCTGGCTTAGGTGTAGGGTCTGACCTGGCAAAGCACAGTCATGTTGTCACTGAACCAGAGGGGACAGGTGGAACTCCGAGAAGAAGCCATTGTCCTTTGTTGTCCGCATGGATGAGAACTCCTTCCCTGCCCCTCAGCCTTCCAGCAGGAAATGGCCAGGAGAGCAGCGCCTGTCAGAGATGCAGAATCACATGTCTGTTTATCGAGAGCCATCCCCCACTTGTTTTCCCACTTTCTTTTTTATTTTTTACTAGAGGCCCATTGCATGAAGATTTGGGCAATAGGTCTTCTTCACCTGGCTGCTGACAATGGTGTTCCTCAGGCTCCCGGGACCCAGGCCTTTACTCTGGCTCCACCTTCTGCCTTTGCTCCTTCCAGGGTCTGCATGCTTCACTTTCTTCTGACAGAGCACTGCTCATATAGCTCCCCCCACCCCCGCCCCACCTTCCTGTTTATAGCAGGCATCCTGCCCTTTGCAGCTGCTCTGCTCCTGGAACCCTTGGGGGCAGGATGGAGGCCATCTTTGACCTGCTAATTTGTATATTTCCTCCTGATTGGTTGGTGGGCATGTGGAGGTATGGTTAATTTACATATTTCACTTTTATTAGTGTAGATTTGTATTGATTCAGAGAGGAAGGGAGAGAGAGATCAAAACATCCAATAGGAGAGAGAATCATGGATCGGCTGCCTCCTGCATGTTTTCTACTGAGGATGGAGCCTGCTACCTGGGCTTGTGTCCTGACTGGGAATCCAACCGTGACCTCCTGGTTCATAGCTGGACGCTCAACCCCTGAGACCCATTGACCCACAGGCCTGGTTGTGAATCCTCTCTCTCTCTCTCTCTCTCTCTCTCTCTCTCTCTCTCTCTCTCTTTAAATATATTTTATTGATTTTTTATAGAGAGAAAGGGAGAGAGATAGAGAGCTAGAAATGTCGATGAGAGAGAAACATCGACCAGCTGCCTCTTGGGCACCCCCTACCAGGGATGTGCTCGCAACCCAGGTACATGCCATTGACTGGAATCGAACCTGGGACCTTTTAGTCCGCAGGCTGATGCTCTACCGCTGAGCCAAACCAGTTTCGGCTGTGAATCCTCTCTTGACTCTAGGAGAAGATAGAAGCTCAGAGACAGAAAATCCAGGAGGACTTCCAGAAACTGCACAGCTTCCTGAGGGAGGAGGAGAGCGCGTACCTGTGGAGACTAGAGAGTGAGAAAGAGCACACACTGCGGAGACTGAGGGACCATGAGGCCAAACTGGAGCAGCAGAGCCGGGAGCTGGAGAGCCGCATACTGGAGCTGGAGGAAAGATGCCAGGGCTCTGCCCAGAAGGTGCTTGAGGTGAGGCTGTGCCCTGGGAGGACAACAAGGTGGCGGGTCCTGAGCTGCTCCGGGGGGAGGGACGTGGAGACTGTGGGAACAGAAAGGACTACCTGCCTTCCTCAGTGATTGCACATCCGTGTGGAGTATTTAAAGGTATATTGCTCTTATTTTTATCTAGTTATTTTGTTAATTCTCACTCACGGGTATTGTTCCTTTAGTTTAAGAGAGAGTGGGAGGGAGAGGGAGAGACAGAGAGAGAAACGACAATGTGAGAGGGACACATTGATTGGTTGCCTCTCCCAGGTGCCCCAGTCCTGGGCTGGGGATCAAGTCAGCAACTCAGGCAAGTGCCCTTGGCTGACATTGAACTTGGGACCAATAAGCCCATAAGCTGATGGTCTATCAACTGAGCCATACCGGCTAGGCCCTAGCCACTAGGGCATCAAGGCATTTTTTTTTCTCATTTGTTGTCATTTTTTAAATAATTTTTTTAAAGGATTTTGAGTGGAAGAGAAAGAAGGAAACATAAACAATGAGAGAGAATCATTGATCAAGCCTGCAACCTAGACATGTGTCCTGACAGGGAATCAAACCCTGACTTCCTGGTTCATAGGTCGATGCTCAACCAAGGAGCTACACCAGCAGGGCTAACCCTGTTCCTTTAGAATATTGAACAGACTAAAAGCTACAAGGTGCCTTCACTAGTCTACAGGGCTCTCTATATAAATCGAAAAATTTTGATTTGGCACAAATATCCAGTGTGGTTCAGTGGATAGAGCATCAGCCTTAGGACCAAAGAGTCCACGGTCCCCTGCTGGTAGAGGGGGTGGGTTCTTGGCTGAACAGACTCCTGATATGGCTTCCGCTCCCACGTGCCTGGGTCTCAGAGCACACAATCCTGTTTGATGGTCAGGTGATGACGTGCACGAGGTGAGGCCACTGCGTGAGTAATGGGTGAACCTGTCCTGCTGGGCCCTCCTTCCAGCCTCAGGAAGGTGAACCTATTCTCCCTTCATCCCACGCTGGACTCAGGTCCGGCTGGGAGAACTGGAGAGCACCCAAGGGTGACCATGTCTCATGGCTGCTCCATCCCCGTGGGTCACTGTGGCTGCCACCTCAGTGCCAGGTCTGGGTGCTCACCCCTACCACTGAGAGGCTTTGTGACACGTGGCCTCTCTTGGGGTGAGCTCTGAGAGAAGTGAGGCCAGAGTCAGCTTGGGGCTCCCTTCCCGCCCTAAGAATCTCACATCCTTCCCAACACCTCAGCAAGGAGGGCGCCTGGCTCAGAGGCTGAGCTGTGTCCTTCTCGGCTGATCGTTCCAGAGGCCTGAGTGGGGATCCTTACATAGGTGTCGATCTGTTACCCAGAAACCCCTGGGGCAGACTTGGGCCGCCTGTCGCTGTGTCCAATCACGAAGGCAGGTTGAGGTCTATAAGGCGTCCACTGAAAAGGCCAGCCCACCAAGCAGACAGGGCGCTTACAAGCATCAAGTGCTGTCTCCCAGCAGCTGCAGGGACAGGAGTGTAAAGGGGGAGGGGCTGGGACGCTGTGTGCAGGCCAGGGGGTCTCAGCCGCCCGTTATTATCCTTAGTCCCCAGACAATGAGATGGTGCTGATCAGACGGTGTTTTGGCTCCTGGTGACCCTGAGTATGGGTTCTGCTCGCTGGACTCACAGCCGAGTCACCTCCCCAATCACATGGCACAGGGCTTGGAAAGGAATCTTAAGAAAAACTTAACCCCTGTTCCCATGTGAGAACCTTACCCCTGATCCCGTAAGGGTAATGTCCTCAGCTGGGAACAGGAGGAGAACTTGCCAGAGTCATTCAGGTGCTCTACCGACTGGGTTATAAGGCCCATCACACCCGCACCCAAGGCCGGGCTGCCCTGTGCCTCTGGGAGGAGCAGGGACCCATGAGCACGCAGCTCCCTCACTCACCTGTGCCTTTGCTTCCCACAGGACGTGAAGGCCGCCCTGAGCAGGTGAGTGCTGAAGCCAGGGCGAGGGGAAGTGGGGTGCAGAGCTGCGGGGTGCCCGCTGAGCAGCTCTGGCCTCTGCTCCCCCAGGAGCCAGGCTGTGCAGCTGGAGACCCCGGAGGTCCTCTCCTTGGAGGTTCAGACCGAGTGCGAGGTCATGGAGCTCTACTTTGACCCGATGGAACGGTTGAGAAGCCACCAAGGTGAGTGAGGGTCTGTGTCCAAGTGCCCAGAGGACCAAGCTCAGGGCAGCCTCCACCTTGCCCAGGTTGAGGGGACAAATGGGAAGTTTTCTACCTCATGGTCACAACCCTGAACTGCCGTCGCTAGTTTGAAACAAGGCTCAGAGTCCACAGCACAGGCTGGTCTTCTCTACAATAGAAGGTTTTTGGAGGGGGGCTTTCTGTAGCCCTGAACCCCAAAGCCAACCAGTGGCCCGCAGGGTGGAGTGTACACGGACTCTGGGAGCCCTTTGCGTGCCCACAGGGGAAAGGTGACAGGAGGGGTGCTCAGCTGCCTCTTCCCCACCCACCAAGGGGACATTCTTAGAACAAATGTGACCCCAGGACCACATCCCCAGCAGAATTGGGAGTCCGAGTTGGTCATGGGTAAACCCCAGGTGGTTGTGGTTCCCCTGTGAATGCCCACGCTGTGTCCCAGCGCCTTGAATTCTACCCTTGAGCTTCTCATTACATAGGTCTCGGCAAGGATGGTCTCCCTCTGTCCTTATTGGTTTGGGATTTCTTGAACCATCTGACAGGGCTGCCTGGTAGTCGTGAAACTGACATGGAACAGTTTGCAGAGACCCTGGGTGGCCAGGTCACCACGGACGAGGCTCTGCGGGAACTGGTGGACGTCCTCTATGAACAGGCCACGTCCGTGCCAACGTTCCGCTGCGTGGGAGCTCGCCTGTGCCATTACCTGTCCCGTCACCTGACTGTTAGCTCACAGGGGGACAGCTTCTGCCGAGTGTTCCTTCGAAGATGTCAGACTGAATGTGCCTCTATAGATCAAGCTGCCAAGGGGGATGAATCAGCTCGGACAGAGTTCCATGGGTTTGTGCTTTTTCTGGGAGAACTTTATCTTCGGCTGAAGATCAAAGGTGCAAAGGTACAGGTTCGAGCAGCTCTTCTTCGGGGACTGTTGGATGCCCTCCTCTCTAACCCTGTGGACGATAACCTGGTTTGTGCGGTACAATTACTGAAGGTGACAGGGCCCGCGTTGGAAGATGCCTGGAAGGAACAGGGAAAGACAGACATGGAGGAAGTTATCCGGAGGATTGCGAATGTGGCCCTGGACACGCCCTGCAGAGCAGACATGATGCAGATGCTCTTGAAACTCATACAGCTCCGGTCAAGTAACTGGGGGAGATTCCATGCCTCCTCCGCACCCAAGAGAAGCAGCACCTGAGAACGATCCCAGTTGTTCTGTGTCTGAGCCGCCTCTGGGTCCAGCGGATGGTGCTCCTCTCACTGCAGCTGATCCCGATGACCACGCTTCCTGTCAGGAGAGACGTGAGGGTGGGAGAGGGAGGGGTTGGGGGAAGGGCGTATGTAATACTTACTACAATCAAGATTTATTAAATAAAGAGTGACTTGAAAGAGGAGACTCTTTTTCCAGATCGTGAGGAAAATGGACAGATGTGTTGGGCTGGTGACCGAGCTGGGAGGCTACGGACGATGAGGTGGACCCAGAAGCGTGTGCTCAGTTTTGTTGGGAACCAGAGTGTCCGTGGAAGCATCGGGTTCTGTGTCCACGGGTCCGTGTTGGGAAGCCGTGCAGGTGATAGGGGAATGGAACGCAGGAAACTTGTCACAGGTGGACCCAATGAGGGATGTTGAGGGATGTGACTAATGTACGCACCTTCACTCGTGTATGACGCTCTCTACCACATAAACTTTATTCCCTAGAAGTTAAGACATAAAATATAAAATAAAATAAAATAAAATAAAATAAAATAAAAGTGTTGCTCTACCTAATTTGGCTTAGTGTATAGAGGGTCGCCTGTGGACAGAAGGGTCCCAGGTTCCATTTCAAGGGCAGGTGCCTCTACCAATTGATGTGTTTGTCTCTCTCTCTCTCTCTCCCTCTCCTTTCCACTCTCTAAAAAATCATTGGAAGCCCAGCCAGTGTGACTCAGTGGTTGAGCATCGACGTATGAACCAGCAGATCAGGGTTTGATTCCAGGTCAGGGCAGAGGACCGGGTTGTGGGCTTGATCCCCAGTGCGTGGTATGCAGGAGCATTGGATCCACGATTCTCTCTCATTGTTGATGTTTCTATCTCTCTCCTCCTTTCCTCCCAGAAGTCAACATAATATATTTTAATAATAATAGAAATTGGTCTAGCAATGGAAAAATTATCCTTGGATGAGGGTTTAAAAACAAACAAATAAAACCCCTGCATAAAAAGAAAAAGAAAGAAAGAAAGAAAGAAAGAAAAGAAACTAAACTGTGTTCTCAGCAAGCAAACACCCAATATTTCTTTCCCCTCTCTCCCCTGCAGTTGGCGTGACTCTGGATCCAGAAACAGCGCATCCAGAACTAATTCTGTCCAAGGATCAGAGACAAGTGACACGGGGGGGCTGCCCACAGGGCGCGGGGGACCCCTCTCCCCAGAGGTTCACAGTCTTGCCCTGCATCCTGGGCCGGCAGAGCTTCACGTCCCGGCGGCAGTACTTCGAGGTGGACGTTGGCGAGGGCGTGGGCTGGGACGTGGGCGTGTGCCTGGAGAGTGTGCAGAGGTTCGTGGAGACTTTGCAGAAGCCCGAGGCCGGCTTCTGGGCCCTGCGGCTGTGCGCCAGGGACGGCTACCAGGCACTGACCTGGCCGCGCACGCCCCTCGGCCTGGAGGAGCCGCCCCTGGTGGTGGGGGTTCTTGTGGACTGTGAGGTCGGGGTTGTGTCCTTCTACAACGCGACCTCGGGCTCCCACCTCTTCACCTTCCCCAGGGCCTCCTTTCCCGGCGTCCTGAGGCCCTATTTCCAGGTTTCCCCGTATTCCCCCCTGTTCCTGCCCAGCCCGGACGAGTGAGGCGAGGAGCAGGCCTCCGTGTGGCTGAGCCAGCAGACAGGAGTATGAAGGCCTAGGGTGGGATTCGGGCCTAGGGTGGGGTTCTCCATGCTATTTCCCTGCCTCAGAGCAGTGCTGGGCTGTTAGTGGATCCTGGGTATATCTTCCTTGTGTGTGTGTGTCGGGGGCTGGGGGGAGGGTGGGGCGGGGCGGGAAGGGTGGCGTGGAGGGGGAATGGATGTAGATATAGAGGCTGTAAAGCCGGGCTGGGTGGCCCAGTGGTTGAGCATCGACCTGTGAACCAGGAGGTCACGGTTCGATTCCCACCTGGGTTATGGGCTCCACCCCCAGTTGGGGTGTGCAGGAGGCAGCCAATCAATGATTTTTTTTTCAATGTCTCTCCCTCTCCCTTCCTCTCTGAAATCAATAAAATATATGATATACACTGAGTGGCCAGATTATTATGCCCACCTGACGTGTGTAGGCAAATTAGCCGTATGCTGCTTTACATGGGATATGGAAGCCAAAGGCCTGTTCAAACACCTTTGCTGTCTGCAGTTACCAAGATAAAACGTCTCCAATTCACACAGGAACACAAGGATGGGACCGCCGAGCACTGGAAAAAAGTCATGTGATCCGATGAGTCACGTTTCCTGTTGCATCATGCAGATGGCAGAATGAGAATTTTGCAGAAGCAACATGAAAGCATGCACCCCACATGCATGAGTACAACCCTTCAAGCTGGTGGGGGCAGTGCTATGGTTTGGGGCATTTTTTTATTTTCTTTCCTGGCATGATTTGGGCCCTTGAGTTCGTGTGGAACAACGTCTGAATAGCACAACACACCTAAGTATCGTTGCTGATCAAGATCATGCTATCATGTTGATGGCGTATCCCAATGGAGATGTTTTCTTCCAACAAGACAATGCGCCATGCCTCAGTGCTCGTATTGTGCGGGAGTGGTTTCAAGAACGTGAGGGAGACGTTCCCTTGATTAGGCGGCCCCTGCAATCACCAGATCTCCATCCAATTGAGCATTTGGGGGACGAAGTTAAGAGCCATCAGGCAGCTGCTTCCACAACCATCCAATCTCCCAGGACAGGACAGTGCTATTCCTCAGGCATGGGGTCCGATTCCTCGCATCACCTTTCAGCATCTCCTGGAGTTGATGCCAAGAAGAATGGCCACAGTATTGAAGGCAAAAGGTGGCCCAACGAAGTACTGATGGGGCGGTCATAGTAACCTGGCTACTCAGTGTTTATTTACTGTAAAAATACTGCAGGGGTCAGTCTGAGCCTCTCCATCCCCCTTTGCAGGCTTCGGAGTTTTGATTTCCAGACGTCCTGGGGTGACTGGTGCGGTGACTGAGGTCAGGAGGCCCAAGTCCCACCCAGCGTGTTTGATATGGTTTGAGACTGGGGTGGCGGAGGGGGGAAGGGGGGGAAAGGTTGCACAAAAGAACTGAAAAACCAAACTAGCAGTGAGTCTTTTAGTCACTGACCCTTTGGTTAATAATCTGAGCCACACTCGGCCTGCGTGGCTCAGTGGCTGAGTGTTGATCTATGAACTAGGGGGTCGTGGTTTCTCTCCCGCCAAGGGCATAGCATGCCCGGGTTGCACGTTCCTTCCTGGTGGGGGCGCTGCAGGAGGCAACCAATCGATATGTTCTTCTCATATCGGCATTTCTGTCTTTCCCTCTACCTTTCACTCTGAAAATCAATCGAAACCCCGAGTGAGGATTAACAATAAATAAATAAGTGAATAAAGGCAATGTGGAACTCTGGGAGGCAGATCGGCCCGCACAACACCAGGCAAGCTCTCTGCTCAGGGTGTGGGCCGCAAGGCCACCCCATAAGGAGGTTGAATTGCTGACAAGCAACAACTTAAAAATAGAAAAACGTGTCAGAAGGAACAGGGATGGCTGGCTGAAGAACAAATTGGCCTGTTTCCTTGGTTCTCAGGCTGTCGGGGGCAAGGGAAGCACCCGGATATCCCGCTGAGATCCACACTCTCCCTGCCCAGCTCCACAGCAAGGAGCGATCTCCGTATGCAGGTGAGCCCCCCCCCCTTCCTTCCTCCCTTCCCTCCTTCCTCCCTTCCCTCCTTCCTCCCTCCCTCCCTCCTTCCTTCCCTTCCTCCTTCTCTTCCTCCCTCCCTCCTTCCCTCCTTCCCTCCTTCCCTCCCTCGCTCCCTCCCTCCCTCCCTCCTTCCCTCCCTCCTTCCCTCCCTCCCTCCCTCCCTCCCTCCTTCCTTCCCTTCCTCCTTCTCTTCCTCCCTCCCTCTTTCCTCCTCCCTCCCTCCCTCCCTCCCTCCCTCCCTCCCTCCCTCCCTCCCTCCCTTCATCTGAACATTAAAGACAATTCTATCTCATGGGGTTGCCAGGGCCCTGATGGGACTGCACATGCAAAGATATGGGCATCCATTCGAGCCACGTTGCTTGTGTCTGGATGGCTTCCCACATGAGGGAATGGGAAGCTATCCCCTGAAACCCAGGCTCTAGGATGCTTTCTAATCCGGGTTTTAAAGGCCAGTATTGAGCGTCACCGGGGAAGACGGCTGCTTCGTGCCTGTGCCAGCCACGCCCGGTGTCCTTACTCTGGTTGGCTTGGTTCTCGATGGCATCGTGTCTGGAGAACTTCCCTCCTGTCCGATGGGCGACCCGCCCAGGTGAGGGACCACGATTCCACAGAACTTCGCAGGGTTGCGTGTCACACGGCTGTTCTTTTTGAAGCAAAAGGCAGAAAGGAAACACGGGGAAAGCACACACATTTAATGAGTTGTGACATGCTGTATAATACATACGAGTCGTATGCAAAGAAAATATAGAGGGAGGGGAACCCCCCCAAATTAGAAAACTAACTACCACACAGGAGATAAATGTAAGGTTAAGTTTTTCTATTATACGTAAAAAAAAAGGAAACCAATGGGACAAGAGAAAGTCAGACTTCCCAGGGAAAGAGCGAGCGTGGAGTGGGAATTCAGGCGTGCACAGTGAAGCGACCGATGACCCTGAATAAAGGGAGTGAGGGTGTGAGGGAATTCTGCAGGTCGTGGACTTGCAGGCATTAACGAGGCTCCCGTTAGGGCTGGCGGGAGAGGAGCGCTATTTTCAGGATCTGTCCGCAGCGACCCACTGAAAATTAAAATGGGCTCCCCTCTGGCAATTTCCGCACTAGAACTCTCCTGTCCACGCACCACGGCCAGGAGTGGTAAATGCAAACCTCAGTCCTTGTCAATGGGTTACCATCGCTACCCCGCGTGGAGGACACTTCTTAAGTATTTAATTTAAAAACATAATGAACGTGTCGGAAGGAACATGGATGGCACGTTCATTGTATCTTTAAATTGACTTGAAGAAGAGATTTTCTCAAGGTTTTGTTAAGAGACAAAGCAGCCCGGTCGGTGTGACTCAGGGGTTGAGCATCCACCTATGAACCAGGAGGTCAGGGTTCGATTCCCGGCTGGGGCACAGGGCACAGGGCACAGGCTAGGGTTGTGAGGGGCTTCATTCCATGTGTAGGGGCGACCAAGGATTTGTTTCTCTCCCTCTCTGGAATCAATAAAAAGATATTTTTTAAAAAAGCAAACGAACCGAGAGCCGAGTTGAGGAACAGTGAGGAAACCTGGCTCATCAAATGCCAATTGCTCTTGGACATGGAAAAGACGGTACACTCCGAATCCCAGAATTAAAACTCCTGAAGCATAAAGGGACTGTTCTGCGAGTCCCTTGCCACCGAGTTGAGAGGCAGAGAACTTCCGATGTGACCCAACCCGGGCAGCTGTTTCTCCAGAAGGAAAACTTGGGGTTTGGCATTTTTGCCTCCTTGCAGCTGAGCTCCTTTATCCGGACCCCGGCTAGAAGCGAGGGGGGCAGCCGGCCAATCCACCCGGCGCGCGGGCGCTGGAGGCCGCCCTGCCGGACACGCAGGTGGCCCACGGGCACTCCAGCTCGCCTGCCGCATGGGCTGCGGAGGCAGATGCGGAGCCTTAGGCTCACTGGGCACCCCAAAAGCTCCTCCCAACTTTGGAGACCGCTTTGGCAAACGGGGAGCCCTCCCAGCCTGGGCCAGGGATCCTTTTTAAAACCTTCCTCTTGATTTTAGAGACAAATGGATCGGCTGCTCCCTGCACGCCCCCGACGCCCTAACTGGGGGAACCGAACCCACAACCCGGGCTTGTGCTCTGGACCAGAATGGAACCTGTGACCTTTCCATCCGAAGCCCATTCCTCTAGGGGTTCCAATTGCAATTACCATCGCTGACTGATGGGGTTCCCCACGTCCCACTGCAGGTTAAATCCCCGGGAACCCCCACACATTTCTAGCAGCTTTGGGCTCCCTGCAAGCACTGCCCGGGGGGCTCTGACGTTCTGTTTGGAAAGGGGCCCAGCCCTCGCCGTGAGCCCGAGCCCCGCGCATTTGCAAGCTCCTTCCAGAAGCGGGTAGGTGGCTCTTAAAAGAGCCGTTGGGTGATAGGAACCGGGTTCCAAACCGGACCTACTTCTTCTTGGGCGCCGCCTTCTTGGCCTTGGGCTTGGCCATCTTTGCCTTGGCCGCCTTGGGCCTCACGGCCTTGACCTTGGCCGGGCTCTTGGCGACCTTCTTGGGCTTCACAGCCTTGGGCATCTTGGGGCTCCTGGCAGCCTTCTTGGCCGCCGCTGGCTTTTTGACCTTCTTCGGGGTCTTGACAGCTTTCTTGGCGGCAGCGGCGCCCGCGGGCTTCCTGGGTTTCTTAGGAGCGCCCGTCGCCTTGGCCTTGACCTTGGCGGCGCTGGGCTTGGCCTCGCCGCCGGAGGCCGCCTTCTTGCTGATCTTGAAGGAGCCCGAGGCGCCGGTGCCCTTGGTCTGCAGCAGGGTGCCCTTGCTCACCAGGCTCTTGAGGCCCAGCTTGATGCGGCTGTTGTTCTTGTCCACGTCGTAGCCCGCGGCCGCCAGCGCCTTCTTGAGCGCGGCCAGCGACACGCCGCTGCGCTCCTGGGAGGCGGCCACCGCCTTGGTGATGAGCTCGGAGACGGAGGGCCCCGCGGGCTTCTTCCTGGCGGCCGCCGCCTTCGCCGGCCTCTTCGCCTTCTTGCCGGCCGAGGGCTTGTCGGGGGCGGCGGAGGCCGAGGGGGCCGGGGGCGCGGTCTCGGACATGATGGGAGCGGGGAGCGGGGAGCCGGGAGCCAATAACCGCAGGAACCGGAGAGGCTGGAGGGCCCGCCGGGCCCGGGCGCCGCGTATTTATAAGGCCGGGCCGCGCTGTGATTGGTGCGCGCCGCCGCCGGCGCCCCCTGTCGGCTCGGCGAGGGGCCCCCCGGTCCCTGCCGCGCGCCCGGGCTCCGGGGCAGCACGGTCGCCCCCGGGAGACGGGCAGACGGGACAGGGGAGGGCCGGGCTCTGCAGCCCCTGAAGCGTTGCGGTGCTACTTTTTTAAAGAAAAAATAGGATTTTCTTTTCCCTTTTTTTTGGCGGGGAGGGGGGGTTTAGGGTGGGGACCGTTCGTAAGAGAGGAATCACATCAGAACCTCCGGGCTTTCGCCTGGAGGAAGTTAGGGACGTAGCTCTCGGGCGCAGTGAAAGTGAGGGGCTGACATGGATGGCTGGGGGGGAGGAAGGGGAGAGAGAGGGAAGGAGGGAGGGGAAGCGCGGGCTGGGCGCCAGGTCTCTCCCCTGCCACTGCCTTTCCCCGCAATGCCCGGGGAGGGGTGGGGGGCGGGACCTGGGTTTGGAGTGGAGTGGGCGCCACGGGAGTCGCTGGCACCTCCGCGAACGCTTCGGAGGGACGTGGGGAGACCTCCTGTGCCAGCGCATTTCCCCAAAGCCAAGTGCCTTTTGATGCTTACAGCCACCCAACCGCGCGCCAACGTTTGCGACCTGGGTTCGCAGTCCGCAAAGTCACCCAATAGTCGCAGATGTGCGAACTCAACACCCAGCTCCGAGGCATCAACCAGTACCCGGGAGGGGGGGGGAGGGGGATTCCGGTGTGTTTGAAAGAGAAGAGACACCCCCGGGGGTGGGGGGAACAATTAGCGCAAACTTCCTTATCTTGTCGGACGCCCTAAAAGCGGTGAAAGGCATTCACAAGGCTAATGCCCAACGCAGCCGGCGGCGGGAAACCAGGCCGGCGACGTCACGTCCCCGCGCGCGCGCTGCTGCGGTTCTCAAACCGGTCCGGCCCCTCTGCTGCCCTGCGTTTCCCCGTTTCCTTAGCTGCACGGGGATTTGCTCATAGGTGGCTGCCACTCACGTCAGCGGCCCAAACACATTGCCTCCGTCTTCTTTTACTGCCGTTTCTACCTCCCACCATCGGGAGAGCCTTTCTTTTTTAAAATGCAGCACACAATTTCTAAGAATTTCGAAGAGGACAGTTGAAGGATAGTCACCTATAATGACGCAGGTATAAATACTTCTCCAAGACTGGGCCTATGTGAGTATTTTTGGAAAGATGTAAAATGTAATTGGGGGAGGAGGGTGATAAGTCAAATGGTAATCAGGAAGCTTTTAAAATGGAAATATTCAACGGAGTCTTTTAGGCTAAAGAGCCTTTACATATGCAAAGTCGCCATAATGGACTCAGCTAAACAAAATGCACTACAATCTGGTCTCCCTCATCCTAGTGGGGGGGGGGGGGAGGGGGAGGGAGCCATGCTTGCATCTTTCAAGATTAAAAAAAATTAAGTAAAAGGTGAGGTCTTGAAATTGTTAAGTAGTTCTCCTTAGGCCCCAAAAGCCAATGATTGGGCCAGAGCACTGTGTATCCAGTTTGGTTCTGGACGTCACAGGGTTTTGTTTTGTTTTTTGTTGTTTTTTTTGTTTGTGTGGGGTTTTCTGTTTGTTTTTTGCAGCGCGAAAAGTACTCTAGGTTTTAGGAAACATGACTTTCAGAAAATCCAAATGCAGGGCACAGAACACAAACACGTAACAAAAGGTGCCTGGTTACAGGGGCCATTTCTGTGAAAGTTACTGTGATTTACCGTTTTGTAGGTTTAAAGAAGTCATTCAGTCAGTTAAGAGGTTATAGAAACTTGCCTGATCTGCCATGCAACGGATATGGGCGGGAGTCCGGGGAGGTGGCTGGGGAGGGGATGGAGAGGGGGAGGTGGTGGCAATATTTCCTTCCCCAAGAAGCAAAGAAATATACAGAATTAAAAAGCTGTAGTACCACTGAGGCCAATGCTTGCACTTTTATGACAATATAATGCTCAAAGCTTTGAATTCAGACTATGAACATCGAGTGCGCTGGAGAAGAAAAGTAAGAAAATGTCAAACTGCACTGTTGAAAAGCTTCAATATACTCCAATCAGAACCTGAAACGTAATATTAGACACTTTCCCCACCCAATCGCTGCACATTACTCCCTATAAATACCAGCAGCGGTTCCAGGAGCCGCACTCCACAGTCCCTTGCTTCTTTCTACGCTTTGTTTGTCATGGCTCGCACGAAGCAGACGGCGCGCAAGTCCACGGGCGGGAAGGCGCCCCGCAAGCAGCTGGCCACCAAGGCGGCCCGCAAGAGCGCGCCGGCCACGGGCGGCGTGAAGAAGCCGCACCGCTACCGGCCCGGCACCGTGGCGCTGCGCGAGATCCGGCGCTACCAGAAGTCCACGGAGCTGCTGATCCGCAAGCTGCCGTTCCAGCGCCTGGTGCGCGAGATCGCGCAGGACTTCAAGACCGACCTGCGCTTCCAGAGCTCGGCCGTCATGGCGCTGCAGGAGGCGTGCGAGGCCTACCTGGTGGGGCTGTTCGAGGACACCAACCTGTGCGCCATCCACGCCAAGCGCGTCACCATCATGCCCAAGGACATCCAGCTCGCGCGCCGCATCCGCGGGGAGCGGGCGTGAGTTCGGTCCTTCCTATCCACCAACGCGGAAACCCAAAGGCTCTTTTCAGAGCCGCCCACCTTCCGCAGCAAAGGGCTGGAAAACACTATCTCCCCCGCAGTGGGTTAATATGCGTGTTCATTGGGTCGTGATTTAAAGCACATCCTGGTACATGGGGACACCTTTTGCGCCGTATAAACACGGCCTGGCCCTCCCCAGTGTTAATTTCTGAGCCGGTTTTCACTTGAGTCCAAATTAGGAGCCAAGGTTTGGGGGACGTGAGAGACCTTGGCATTCCAAGGGTTAATGCGGCCCAAATCTCGAAAGCAGGCATGGCGTTTACTAAACTTCCGTTTTTGCCTGTGATCATGGTATTCTCGCCACAATTTGCTGTCAAATGACCTTTTTGCCTTTTCACGTTGCCTTTCCTGCTTGAAATATCTTGAGTTTCCCCAGGGCTCCTTAGGGAAACTGCAGTTAAAGACCCATCAAGACTCTCAAGCTGGGCTCTGGCTCTCCCCCGTCCCGCTCGAGCACCAAGGTTTGAAGGAGGGATCGAGGGAGTGGTCGTGACGTCACATTTCCCGCCAGCGCGCCGTCCAATCACTAGGTAGGTTGGGGGCGGGGCGGATTTGGGGCGGGGGTGGCGGGTTATATAAGAAGGAGCTCTTTCTCAGCTCGCCACTTGCTCTTGCTTCTCTGTTCTGCGGGACCATGTCTGGACGCGGCAAAGGCGGGAAGGGCCTGGGCAAGGGCGGCGCCAAGCGCCACCGCAAGGTGCTGCGCGACAACATCCAGGGCATCACCAAGCCCGCCATCCGCCGCCTGGCGCGGCGCGGCGGCGTCAAGCGCATCTCCGGGCTCATCTACGAGGAGACGCGCGGGGTGCTCAAGGTGTTCCTGGAGAACGTGATCCGCGACGCCGTCACCTACACGGAGCACGCCAAGCGCAAGACGGTCACGGCCATGGACGTGGTGTACGCGCTCAAGCGCCAGGGCCGCACCCTCTACGGCTTCGGCGGCTGAGCCCGCTCCCCGCCCGCCGGCTCCTGCGCAAAACCAAAGGCCCTTTTCAGGGCCGCCCACGCCCTCCCGGAGGAGCTGAGCGCGCACCGGTACCCTTGTTTCTACGGACGTTTTCTCTGTGTTTGATGCCCGCGGGACTTTAACCTTCAGCAGGGTTTTCAGGCCCAAAGGCGGCCCCTCCGCGCTCGGCCAGTTTCCGCGCTGGGACGGCGGCTCCTTGGGCTCTTCCGGAGGGAATGGGTGCAGGGAACCGGAGAGGAAGAAATGCAAACGGGAAACCGGATTTACTAAAATAGGAATTGCAAGCGGGAGGTCGGGGTTAAATCCAATTGCATCTGCGCGAGGATTCGCACATCCTACCCCAGCTCCCTCCTCCCCCTCCCCCAGCCCGGCGGTGCGGGAAGTAACGGCTCTGGGCCTGGTTCTTTCCCGCTCACACGCAGGCCGGGCCCGCCCTAAGCCGCAGGCGGAGCAGCTGGTGAGTTACACACTGACTGGGCCAGAGTCCGGCCTCTAACTCGGTGTCTAACTCTCCACCCCGAGGCCTCACCCCGCATTAGGGAAGGAGGAGCTCCCGCCGGGTCACAGCCTCTGCCCTGCGGCTCCTGCCCGTCCCCCTCCCTCCGCCTTCAGGGCCGCCCTCCTACCAAAAGGGCTGCTCCAGAGCTTGTCCTACCCCGTTTGTGTGCCAAGGGTCGGTACTGTGTTTGAAATGAACGAGATTAGGGAAATTAAAGACAAATTTAAGTCTGACATCTGTGTAGCCTTGAAACTCAAGGCTAGCTACCTAGTATTGCCCCCATCCTGCTAGAACCCCATTCACTGCATTCAGGTAGGGGAAAGGTGATAGACCTTTAAAAAAAAATGATGGTGCCCTGGCTGGTTTCGCTCAGTGGGTGGATAGAGCGTAGGCCTAGGGACTGAAGGGTTTAGGGTTCCATTCCCGGTCAGGGCACTTGCCCTGGTCTCGGGTTTGATCCCCAGTGTGGGGCCTGCAGGAGGCAGCGGATCTATGATTCTCATCATTGATATTTCTCTCTCTCCTCCCTCTCTGAAAATCAGTAAATAAATACTTATTTAAAAGGAATAATGGTAAGGAACGTTTTCAAAGACGCAGACTATTTTTCAAATGAATCTTTATTGTTGAAAGTATTACATATGTCCCCCTCCTCCCCTCCCTTTGACCTCCTCCAGCCCCTCCCCCGACCCCCAGGCCTTCACCACCGTTATCTGCGTCCATGAGTTATGCAAATAAGCATATAAGGTTCTAAGATGCAAACTATGGTAAAACCCGATGTGTCAATCTAAGGACATCCATACTGTTTAAAAGGCCCATGATTTAAAAGTGTGTATGTGTGTGTGTGTGTGTGGGGGGGGGGGGGGGATCCGGGGAAACAACGTTAGGCTCAGCAGGTTAAGAGCAGAGCCTGTGACCGCAAAGCCAGGCCGCAGGTCCAGGAAGTGGTTAGCGACCCGCATTTAGGACACTGACCCCTTCGTCTTGGAATCCACAAACTGCTTAGCCTGGGGCTGGGGGAGCGGGGGCGTGAGAACGGGCCTAAGCCAGGCCTGGTGATACTTAAACCTGAGTCCACCCAGTTTGGGGACGACGCTGAGCCTGAAGCCTGGGTGGAGAAGGACGTGAGTCCAAAGTATGTCAATCCTTGGTGAGGTCGCCAGGGCAAATGCAGCTGTTAATAGCCAAGGCTTCGCTGGAGAAGTCTGATCCATCTGCCTCTGGGGGTGGTGGGGCGGCTGCACCCTCCCAGACTCGCAATTAACATTTAACTCTTAGGACTAAACACCAGGCCAGCGACGCTTCCAGGGCTCCGCGTCACTGTAAACTACTCCCCAACCTGCGTCTTTGCTTGATCCTCTCAGAGGTACAAGGGACGGGTGTCCCTACCAGGAACACAAAAACCCTAAATACCCTAGAAATTTACATATATCCGTACCCCTCCCGCTTGCTTCTTCCTACCGACCCCCCCCCCCCAGAAGCAGCCAATTCCTCCCAATGGGCCCAGGGCGCCGCCGCCCCGGGACCCTGTGCACATACTGGTCTTAAGCGCCTGCTAAAGCTTAAAACCCCCGGCATCCAACCCGAGGAAACCTGTCCACTGAAACGAGAATCAGAGCGCGCTCAGCTCCTCCGGGAGGGCGTGGGCGGCCCTGAAAAGGGCCTTTGGTTTTGCGCAGGAGCCGGCGGGCGGGGAGCGGGCTCAGCCGCCGAAGCCGTAGAGGGTGCGGCCCTGGCGCTTGAGCGCGTACACCACGTCCATGGCCGTGACCGTCTTGCGCTTGGCGTGCTCCGTGTAGGTGACGGCGTCGCGGATCACGTTCTCCAGGAACACCTTGAGCACCCCGCGCGTCTCCTCGTAGATGAGCCCGGAGATGCGCTTGACGCCGCCGCGCCGCGCCAGGCGGCGGATGGCGGGCTTGGTGATGCCCTGGATGTTGTCGCGCAGCACCTTGCGGTGGCGCTTGGCGCCGCCCTTGCCCAGGCCCTTCCCGCCTTTGCCGCGACCAGACATGACGACCGAGCGAAACCAGAAACGTCTGTCCCCCTGCTGGCGGCGGCAGCCCCTTAAGTAACGAGGGGGCGGACCTGGTTTGAAACAGGCCGGAAAAGGCGGGAAACAGCCGCGTCCCCGCCCCTGCGGCTACACCCTCCAGGACACACGGAGTAAGGAGATTTTGTTACTTAAAAAATAAAAAAACCCAAACGAGAGGGCCTACCGTGAACGCGCATGGACTTACTATCTCCTCGGTGGGCGTGTTGAACGATTTGTCCATCCTTGGATATTGTTTGGATCGTTTCCAACAAGGAACTAAAAGAAGCCCAAACCCCAGCAGACAAAGGAGTTGGGAACGGGTTGGGTTTGGGTTTGGGTTTGGGTTTGGTGAGCGCCTGCTCTCCAGCCGCCGGTGAAGCCGAGTTTTCTTGGCCGTCTCCGCGCACAGGGCGCGCAGCTGCCCGGAACCGGGACTGGATCATGGAGGAGGGGACCCGGGAGAGCTAGGCAGTGCGCAGCCCCCTGGCGGATCCTGTCTTCCCCAAACCCGGACACGGAAGAGGAGCTTGCAGTTCTTCCCAGAGGGCAGGGAGCCAAGCCACTTCCTCCACGGCCACCAAGAGCAGAAGTCCCACCGGCGCCATTGGCCAGCGCGCCCGAGGACAGGTGACCTGGGAACAAAGCTCCTGGGGCGTCGGCATCTAGAGATGCTCCCCTAAGGACTTCTCTGCTCAGCCTTTAGCACCCCTCAAAACGAGGGCCTAGTGTGCGCCTTTTCCCAGGAATATGCGCCCCCCACTCCCTCCCCCTCCCCCCTCAGAGCATCCGCTAGCTTTAAGGAACCCGGAGAGGCCTGCAACCAAGGCAGCAGCAGGTCGTTCCAGACAAAGCCCCCAAAGCCCCCTTCCCCTGACTTTCAGGGAGCCAGCTCCTGGATCACGGTCCCAGCTTTGATAAACGTCCGCTAAAGGTCCCCGGACTCCCGTGGTGAAACGTTCCCTGCACGAAATCACAAACCCACACCCTCCCGGCTGCCCGAAGCAAAGCCGTTCGGGGCCAGGCCCGCTTTCCGGGTACAGCTGATAGTTCTGTTCATGGGAGAGAAAAACATTGAAACCTGTAAAGAATTTTTGTGAGTTTATTTGAGCCAAACTGTCGACCTATGCTGGGAAGCAGAACCTCAACGGATTGAGATAATGCCCCGGAGAATGCAAGGTTACATCTACATTTATACCTTGCAATCAAAGGAAAGGGATGTAAGTGAGTTATGTGAAATTCATCGGTGATAGATTAGGGAGGTGGGACGGAGCAAAGGGGGGGGGGGAACCTCTGGGATAGGGTGAAAAGTGAAATGATGATGGCTATAGGATACTTTTTAAGTTAATAATTAACTTGATAACAATAACAATGAGGGAATGTCTCAAGACCATTAGTTGTGCCCTGAGGGGTCCGGGGTAAAAAGGAAGTTACAAGTTACCCAGACATCTTACAGATATGTTATCTTAGAGGCAAAAAGGGCAAATGGGCTCCGTAAAGAAGATCTAAGTTGATCTTTGTCAGGTGAAATATCGGTCTAGGACATGATTACCCACTATAACCTGTTTGTACTTAGATATTTAATTTTCAAACCATCTTTTGTGGTTATTTTAGGTCTCTGAATTTGCAAGACTGGCCACGCAGGCCTCCCCTGAGCTTGTCAGGTTAGCATGTGGCTCTTTGCGTTCACAGGTCTTTGACCATAAGTTCCTATCGCCCCAACTTCTGTGTAAAATATTTGTGATACAGGCAGGGCTAAAGCACAATGCAGAACATTTCCAGCATAATGCGAACACCGTGTGCTTCAACTTAAACCAATGGTGCTCATCCGTGTAAGCAGGGAGGGGTCGCAGAGGGAAAGAATGTGGGTGCCAGGGGCTGACGCCCTGTTTGGCATGAGACAGAGGGTGGAGGGGTGCTGCCCTTTCCTGGGGCAGCTTCATCCAATTCTAGGAAAGTTGTCACACACAAAGCTGAAACTAGGAAAGGGAACTGTATGCAAGTGACAGTAATAAAAATGCAGCGATTCCTAGAGGTTTGCATTCTTTTCAAAATTTTGCTGAACTAGTACATGAGAGCATTAAGATATAGATGAGGCGCTTAGAATACAATACAATGTTCAAAATAAGAGACGACATTTTATGGTGTTTTTTTAAAACACACACACACACACACACACACACACACACACACAAAATCAACTGAGTCCATTTGAAGACCTAATTGGCTTTATTAATCAATTTCTGAATTGGACACAACCCGACTTGTAACTAACTGGAAGGCTGCTCCTAGGAGTTGTACAAAATAAATACGTTTTATAGGAACAGTGACAGAACAAGCAACCTACCGCATGGACACGGAGACAGGTCAGGTCAGTTGTTGGGCAAAAACAATTGAGGGAATCAACCAGGTAGACACAGCGCAGCTTGTAGCACAGATAAACCCCTGGGCCACAAGGCTTTAGCTGGCAGCCCACCACTGGGGAGTCCGAGCCTGCTTGTTACAACTTTTCTACACTTTGCTTAAGTCTTCCGGTTCCGAGGAGCTCATTCTTCGGTGTCGAGAGACACGGTCCAGGGAAAACAACTCGTCTCACCGTTCCGGTTATCACAGGGAGCTGTCAGCAACCCGACGTGGCCCCGTTCTCTCGCGAGAGCCCAGGGAGCCGTGCTTGGTCTCTCTCCTTGAGCTGCTTCCACCTTGGGCCCTTCCTGGTTTCCCTGTCTCCACGGTTTTATTCGCAAAGCCCCCTGGACTCGTGTTCTGAAATCCTTCCTACACCAAGTCAAGAACCCACACATGCTAGGCCCAGGGCGGCGAGGCAGATCCATCCCTTGCAGATCTTTCCAGTAACATTTCCATTTAAAGCTATTTCCATTAAAGCAATGAGCTTTCGGGCACAGGGTTTGTTGTTTTGTATCTTCCACACCCCACCCTACCTACCCCACCATGTTTTAATTTATTTCTCCAATTCTGCCATAAAGTAAGTTACTGAAATGCTGCTCTGATGGAGCCCAACAGCCCTTTCCAGTCACATGTTGCGGTTACAAGTTGGCTACAAGGTTCAAGGATGTGGCAGTGAGCATTTTATTGCAGGTTGTTCTAGGTTCTGAGGCTGAAGAGTCGCTCCAAAAGCCAGCAATTTTATTGAGAAGAAAATGGCTGGCAAAGCCAGCCAGGTTCAGTGGTTAGTTCTGGAACTTGATTTCACTAAAATGCAGCCAAAGCTTCCATTAATGTCCATGTGCCCAAAACGGACCCAATGCAAATCCAGTTACACTTCCTGATGGCATTTCAGATTTTCAATAAAAAAACAGAGATTTCTGCTATATCGGTATTAAGGGTACTGCATTGAAACATTGTTTTTCTCACAGGGGGCAGACATCTGTACAATTACTGTGCTGTATTGGACTCTCATGAGAATTCCTGCCTGGAAATAAATCATAACTGTGGAGAGAGGCTACAGTGTCTGGACAGATTCAAGCCTCAGACTGATGAGAGGGCACAGTCCCCTCGTGGCCACGTGCAAGTCCCAGCCTGGAGGGCAGAGCCTCCCAGCACCAAGATAGCCAACAGCTGGAGTTGTGAGCTTGCACCTGTGGTCTGAACACGTCATCCCACGTGCCTGAGTGCTGTGGGCTTGATAGTGTTCAGGTGCCTGTAACTGAATCGGATCTCAACCCACAAGAATGTTGTAAACATCTTGACCATGCCCTTCCTTTGCCTCGTGGAATCCTAACTAAGAGGGAACATGCTATTTGACCATCACTCCGTCACAGAGATGGCTGCACCCACAGCTGAGGCCAAGTTCCTATAAGGAGCCTTAACAAGCAATCAGCAGGAACCTGAGGCTCCCCGCTCCCCCACCCTGCAGGGCTTAACAGGCGACCTCAAAGTGCACTTCCTGTCCTGATGCTGGGCTAGGGGATCTCAGGCCACGCCCCTCACCCAGCGGGGCTTGACAGGGGACCTCAAAGTGAACACCCCAGTGCTGGATTGAGGGAATTCAGGCCATGCCCCCGCCCAGTGGGGCTTGATGGGGAACCTCAGGCCATGCCCCCCCACCCTGCGGTGCTTGACAGGGGATTTCAGGCCGTGTCACCCACCTGGCAGGGTTGACAGAGCACCTCAAGGCACGCCCCCCAACCCAGTCTGGGGGACGTCAGGCCACGCCCCTCGTCCTGGAGCTGGGCCAGGGGATCTGAGGCTACGCCTCCTGCCCTGCAGGGCTTGACAAGGATGGGCCTGCCTGGTCTGTAACTAGACTAATGGGGGGGGGGGGTGAGCAACCTGAGTCTGGGTCTCACGAGATTTTGAGGTGCATGTGGGTGGACAGGGAATTGAACCTGCATCCCGTGGTGAGCCCCTGCCTCTGACAGGTTTTCACATACATTTTATGAACTTCATTTGACGTTATAAAGGGCAAATAGCAATAGCATATCGCTCCTCCATGCACCTAGTCAGCAATCTGGCTGTAAAATGCCGTTTGCAGTACGAGAAGCTGTCGCTAGCTCTTCATCAGTGAAAGGCGCCTCACTCAGACGTAGCTTTTTTTCCTCGACCCTTCACCGCCCCCCTCAGGCGCACCTAAGCTGGCTGAGCTGCTGCAGCACATAAAGTATCCCATGTGGGGCTGCGTATGCCGTGGAGCTACATGTTGGCGCACAGCTCTTCTTAGGTAAAGTGTGGTGGCTCTGAAAAGAGCCTTTGGTTTTCCGCGTTGGTGGATAGGAAGGACGGAGCTCAGGCCCGCTCCCCGCGGATGCGGCGCGCGAGCTGGATGTCCTTGGGCATGATGGTGACGCGCTTGGCGTGGATGGCGCACAGGTTGGTGTCCTCGAACAGCCCCACCAGGTAGGCCTCGCACGCCTCCTGCAGCGCCATGACGGCCGAGCTCTGGAAGCGCAGGTCGGTCTTGAAGTCCTGCGCGATCTCGCGCACCAGGCGCTGGAACGGCAGCTTGCGGATCAGCAGCTCCGTGGACTTCTGGTAGCGCCGGATCTCGCGCAGCGCCACGGTGCCGGGCCGGTAGCGGTGCGGCTTCTTCACGCCGCCCGTGGCCGGCGCGCTCTTGCGGGCCGCCTTGGTGGCCAGCTGCTTGCGGGGCGCCTTCCCGCCCGTGGACTTGCGCGCCGTCTGCTTCGTGCGAGCCATTCCGAACACCCAGGAGCAAGGAGCTGCTAGAAGGAGAGTGAGCGCTTTCAACCATTATTTATACTGCAGGGCCTATGCTGATTGGACCAGGCATCTGTCCATCTGGTCCGGCTGAACGTGATTGGAAGCCGCGTCGACTTCCGCATCCCAGAAGCCGCCCTCTCCCCCTATCCTCCCGCCCGGGGCTTTTACATCAGAAATTAACTTTCAACAGTGGCCGTTTTCTAGTCTTTCTCGCCTCTACCTTTTCTGCGTTTTTTCTCTGCAATGTTCTTTGTTTTTTTTCTCCGTAGGAGTTAATGCCAGTATTCACAAATGTTTCCTGAGTAAATTTTAGCTTTCGCCCGAAAACGCTTTCGTTTTTATTTGAAAAAGCGCGCGCTACATGGGATTGGCCAAGCAAATTTTGAGCCTCATTCAAGTTTAGGAGGGCTAGTTTCCTGTCAGTTTCTTCATTTCTCTAAACATATTGAACGTTTCTGTAGGCCTTTTTCTAAATGTCTATTTACCGCGACTTCACATTTGATGCTATAGCTAGTGACATTTAATACCTACTAACCCATACATATCACAATTTCTTTCCAGAGACTTGTGTAACCACAAATGTGATTGAAAGGAATAAAAATCCTCCGACGTGTTAAGTGGCACCAAAAAGATGACCGTGGGCCTTGTTAAAGTTACGCAGTGCTGTGTTGGGAAGCTCCGCCTGAGATGGAACTCCAGAGGGAGCAGGGCTTTCACATTGAAAACCCACTAGGGCCCCGGGGCGGAGATGGGAGAGTAGGGGATGATGTGTCCCATTAAGATGCAAAACAAGTGGAGGGCGGTTTTATCGCCCTGTTGCTAATTAACTAGGTTTGTATGTAAATGCTCTTACCAAGCGTTATTCCCATTGTCTTCCCCATGGTTTAACCCTGAGGGCCCACAGTATTCATCCCCTAAGTAGATGTCAAGTATGTCCATTCCCCTTTCACTTCATTGTGTTTTATTGGGATAAACAGTGGAATTCCTGGGCGTTTGCACACTGCCACCTACTGTCAGGCTGAGAAATAAATTACAGCGAAGGCCGCTTTTCAGTCTCCGCTCAGACAAGTAAAGTGCAAACTCTCCCGTGACAGCGTGGGTGGCTCTGAAAAGAGCCTTTGGGTAGAACAGAAGGCAGTAAGTTGTGGGCACTGGGTTTACTTGCCCTTGGCCTTGTGGTGGCTCTCGGTCTTCTTGGGCAGCAGCACGGCCTGGATGTTGGGCAGCACGCCGCCCTGCGCGATGGTCACCTTGCCCAGCAGCTTGTTGAGCTCCTCGTCGTTGCGGATGGCCAGCTGCAGGTGGCGCGGGATGATGCGCGTCTTCTTGTTGTCGCGGGCCGCGTTGCCCGCCAGCTCCAGGATCTCGGCCGTCAGGTACTCCAGCACGGCCGCCAGGTACACGGGCGCGCCGGCCCCGACCCGCTCCGAGTAGTTGCCCTTGCGGAGCAGGCGGTGGACTCTGCCAACTGGAAACTGCAGGCCGGCCCGGGAGGACCGAGTCTTGGCCTTGGCGCGCGTCTTGCCGCCCTGCTTCCCGCGCCCAGACATTTCTTCTTGAGAAGATGGGAGAACCTCCTGAAGAACAGGTCAGAGGAATGGAACTAGAGGAGAAGCAAGGCAAGTATTTATACTAACGGGAGGTAGGCTGCATGCACTTCCCCAGAACCAATGGGAGCGTAGAGCCTGCCTCCTTCATTTGCATACGAGGCGGGTTTTTGTTTTTTTCTTTTTCTTTGCTCCATTCTAATCTGGTCTCATGCACTGTTACCTACCTTCCTTTCTTTTTCTTTCTTCTTTCTCTTCCTTATTTTCTTTTCTTTCTTTCTTTTTTCTTTTTCTTTCTCTCTTTTCCTTCTTTTTACTAATAATTGAATCAATTTGTGTGTGTTTTTCCCCCTAAATACTACCCTACACGCGAGAATTATTGTTCTCAGACAATTAGGTTACTCGTCAGTTTTCTGAATTGTGACTCGAGATTTTGGAAAGAAATACAAGCAGGGCAATTTCTAAGTGGATTACATGTAAGAGGTACGTTTAAAAAAAATAAAGAAAAGGAGGTACTTCTATGCCATGCATTGCTTTAACTCTTTTAGGACTCAGAAGGTGGGGAGAAAGGGAACATAGTCCTTTTGGTGGCCCAAGGTTTCTGAAAGAATCTGAACAATGAAATGTGCAGAGGAGGTGGCCCAAGACAGCCACTGCACCCCCATGCCAGGCATACCCTGGTAGGAGACGTTCGGGTTAGCCTGGAAGTGTAGAGCATGAGTAGTGTCTTCATTTTAGAAACGTGAGACGTGGACGCCCAGATGGGCTCTTTACTAATGCCGAACGTGAGAATTACGTGACGCCAAGGACTGTGAACCACTGGGTGGAAAGCCTTTGCCGCAATCTCCCAGTGCCGTCCCCATCCCCCTCGCCTTCTTTCCCACCTGGGATGCCGGTTGTTTCAGAAAGCCGCCCTGCTGCCCCATGGCCTATAACCCGCAGGGATTCTCCCGGGCCTGCTTCCTCGTGCACGTGATCCCTATTTCCCCACGTCATCTTTGTCCTTCTACCCAGTGAACAGCTGGCTCAGGGTGGGGGCGAGCAGACTTTTTGTGGATGCCCTGCTGCCCGCCCATGCTGCTGGGAATTACTGGAATAAACGCTCCTCTCGGAGTCAGCCCTGGCTCCTCTCAAATGGCTCCCCGTAGTGACTGACAGGCAGCCCAGACCCCTTGGTGGGGCGGTTACACTCTCTCGGTTTTGGTCCTGACCAGTCTCTGGACCTTTGTGGACCTTTCTTCTCTTTTCAGAATTCTCAGTCACCTTCCCTCCAAGTTGATAGATCCTCCCTTCCTCAAAGTGATGGACAGATGTAAACTCCACCTGCAGCCAGACATTCCTGAGCACTGACCCACCCATCAGCACCTGCCAAATACCCTAAGTCCCCGATTCCTAAGTCCCCAGGTCCCTAATCATAGGCCTCACCTGAAACCACCGATCAGCATGTGCTGAGTGCCCTAAGCCCCGTCCCCTCTCTCCCCTCCCCTTAAAGGTGCTTGTACCCTCGCCCTCGCTCTCTTCTGCTCTCTCTCTGGAAGCAGCCGGCAGTGGTGCTCTTCTCTCCAATAAAGCCTGTGTCCTGGCCTCCCGGTCTCCGGTCCCCTCTTTATTTCATCTTTTACAAATTAAAAGTCTCCCAGGCCTCTTCATCTGGCTCCAGGCAGCCAGAACCTGGGTCGGGAGAAGGCAAAACTTTTCTTGACTGAAAAGAGAGTTGGGGATCTCGTCCAGGTTATTTTCCTGTTTTCCTTGTTGACCGAGAGCAGCAGCTCTGGAGAAAATGCGGCTGTTTACCAGGGAAGCGCGTGTATAAACCCTTCGGTGAGGACAAGGGTCTCGCGGTCTTGTTAGTGCTTCCCACACGGTCTTCTTGCTAAATGCTAAAATGCAAAACCGTAGTTTGCAGACACAGCTCAGCAGATGCGCTCTGCTCCAACCCAACCAGGCACATGTAGCTGATTGCAAAGAAGAAATCAACACGCAATTGACCACATGGTGTGTAGAAGCCTTGTCTAGGCCTCCCTTCTGGGAGGCAGCACTGGAGGGGAGCCTGTCCCCTTTACTTGCTGCAAGTAAACAGAGCTAAGTAAGGACAGCCGGGTCTCGCTTGTGAGGAGATCCCCCTGCGCAGGGAGCCCCGCAGTTTGCTGACCATTCCAGATTTCTCTTAAGCTGATGGGACTGACCTGTGTTCAAAGCTGGTAGCCTGGTCAGAATCACCTGGGGCAGTGGTCGGCAAACTCATGAGCCAACAGAGCCAAATATCAACAGGACAACAATTGACATTTGAGAGCCAAATTTTTTAAACGTAAACTTTTTCTAACGCCACTTCTTCAAAATAGACTTGCCCAGGCTGTGGTATTTTGTGGAAGAGCCACGCTCAAGAGGCCAAACAGCCGCGTGTGGCTCGAGAGCCGCAGTTTGCCGGCCACGGACCTGGAGAGATTAACAAGTTCGTTTCTGTCTTGTCACTACTCCCCACTATAGATCTGTGGAGCCACCATGGAGTCTAGGCATCTGATTTTTTTAAAAATAGGTATATTTAATGATTTTTCAGGAGAGAGGGAAGGGAGAGAGGGGAGGGGGTAGATGAGAAATAGAGCTCGAACCCCAGGCATGTGCTCTGAGCAGGAATGGAAACAGCAACATTTTGGTGCTGGGAATGAAGCCCAACCAACTCTGAGTGACACAGGCCACTTATTCTTATTTCCTCCTTCACTTGGGAAGCATTGACACCGAGAACCGGCATCAATCAAGCAATGCTCGGGGAGTTTGGAATCACACTTTATTCACCGCGATGGGCTTAGAGAAAATGAATTCAAATTCCAAGCAAAGCTACGAGCAGAACTTCCCTTTTTATTAGAGAGCCAGCCCTACGTGTGCTTAGTGGTTATCCCGCTGCTGGCCTCGAAAACAACACAGTTCTATCCAATTAAAACATACACCTGGCATGGCTTAGATAGAGCATGGGCCTCTCTGGCCTACAGAAGGCTAAGTTTATCTTCCTCATTATTCAAGCAGGCTAGAGCAAGCCGGAAAGCAAAGTTATTATTTATTTTTATTTTTTTAGAATAAGAGGCCGTCTAAAAAAGCAGCAGAGAATTCCAAACTATACTTTTACAAAATAGGGGTTAGCCTTCTCAGCACCAGCCAGATACCCGGACAGATAACATTTATAGGTTTGAGTTTAGGAGGCCTAATGTGTTTTTTCAAGGTTGTCAATTAAGAGCATAGTTTTAGGTAAAGCGTTAACTATTTAGAAGAAATGAGAAGGGAGGGGGCAGGGGACAGATGGCGAGGTTGAAAGCAAGCAGGCAGGCAGAGTTTTACAGGACAAAAGGGGGAGAAAATAGCCCCTACGGAGGTCGTGTTGAATAGGATAAGAAATAATCTCCCAGCCAGCTCTTCCCCCTCGAGGGAAGAATACCAGGGTTCGTGATTCTCAAACTGTAGCCTGCAGTCCCTAAGGAACCTATTTGGGGAGGGCTCTTTTTTATTATCTACACAACAAAAATCAGACTTTTGAGGCAAGTGTCTTTTTCAAAAATACATTTTGCATATGCTGAGAAAAAGAATTCCTCATCCATTGGCCAGCTGTTATGTTGGGCTCTGGGGAAAATTTTTTAAATTTTCCTTTAAAAGGGGTTCCTTTGTGAGAAATTCAACTTTAAATTTTACAGTATTTCTTCATCGTGCTCATACACTGAAGACCGAAGGAAACGGCACACGGCGATTCTTCACCAGCTCTTCCTCCCCTCCCCAGCTCGGGACGTAGACCCCTCGGACCCTCTTCCCCCAGGGCCTTCCTGTCTGACTGGACGGGTTTTGGAGTCCCAGCGACTCTGGGTAAAGGATTGCAAAGAACTGGCCGCGAATCTTCTCCACCCGCTTCCCCCCACCACCACCACCACCGCCGCTGTCAGCCACGAGGTGGCGCCACACACGGATGGAAGGGCGGGAAATTCAAATCCTTTGTCCCCCGTCAGAGCGGGAACCCACCCTCCCCACCTAGAACCTAGGGGATCGCGGATCCGTCCAAGGCCCAGGAATTGGCACCGGGTTACTGGGACGTGAGAAAAACTCACAGGCGTTTCAGGCTGACCGTGGCCACCGGTCAACATTTCTAGTGAGAAGCCGGAGCCATCTCAGGTCGCCTGTGTGAAAAGGGCTCGAGACGGACCCCACCGAAAACAAGTGCCCAAGGAGCCACCGCACAAGGTCGCCGAGCGTCTCCCCAAAGCCCCCGGGACAAGGCGAGTGTGGGCTCCAGGAAGGAGCGCCCGCTTGGCTGCCCAGACCGGGACTCCTCCCGCCAACGCAGCCCAGACCGGGGACTCCTCGGGGACCCCCGTTTCCTGACGTCCTTGAACGGCTTTCCTACCCAGGATGGGGTCCCAAACCCCGTCAGAAAACCGCAGAGTAAGCGAATCGGTCTTTTGGGGGTGCATCCTAATGAACACCGAGAGGCTAAGGGCACCTTGAACTTGGCATGAAATATGAACAAGACAGCCTTGGGGCACAGCTGCACGGACCGCACTTCACTTAAAACCAGGCGACCCCGAGAGCGAACCAAACAACACTGAAGAAAGTCAGGGCTCAAACTGACCCCACAGCATGCGACAGGGACCTGGCTCAGAAACGGCACTTACAGCTTTCCTTAGAGCAAGTGGGTGGCTCTGAAAAGAGCCTTTGGGGTCGGGAGCCGGGCCTCGGCGCCTCACTTGGAGCTGGTGTACTTGGTGACGGCCTTGGTGCCCTCGGACACGGCGTGCTTGGCCAGCTCGCCGGGCAGCAGCAGGCGCACGGCCGTCTGGATCTCGCGGGACGTGATGGTGGAGCGCTTGTTGTAGTGCGCCAGGCGCGACGCCTCGCCCGCGATGCGCTCGAAGATGTCGTTGACGAACGAGTTCATGATGCCCATGGCCTTGGACGAGATGCCGGTGTCGGGGTGCACTTGCTTCAGCACCTTGTACACGTAGATAGAATAGCTCTCCTTGCGGCTGCGCTTGCGCTTCTTGCCGTCCTTCTTCTGCGCCTTAGTGATGGCTTTCTTGGAGCCCTTCTTCGCGGCCGGAGCGGATTTGGAAGGTTCCGGCATGGTGTCTGGAAAAGGCTGTAGAGTTGCTGATCGCAATTCTCACAACAGAAAAAAGGTGGAAGGCTGAGGGCTCAGTCAGTATTTATATGTTTCTCGATGTAAATAAGGAACGGAAAATCCTGACTTCTGATTGGGTAGTCTCTACATGGCGCTGAGGGGCGTAGTCTATGCAAATGAGAATTACGCAATTCTCGTTTCTATTGGACAGAACATGTTTTAACCAATCAGATGTCTTATCTCGCTATCCAAGCTGTAACTATAAAAGGCTTTCTTCCACTTAGCATCCTCACACTGCTTTTTTGCTGAGTCTTTTTCTGCAGTCTTAATTAAACTTTGCTAGCATGTCCGGACGCGGGAAGCAGGGAGGCAAGGCTCGCGCCAAGGCCAAGACTCGGTCCTCCCGGGCCGGCCTGCAGTTTCCAGTTGGCAGAGTCCACCGCCTGCTCCGCAAGGGCAACTACTCGGAGCGGGTCGGGGCCGGCGCGCCCGTGTACCTGGCGGCCGTACTGGAGTACCTGACGGCCGAGATCCTGGAGCTGGCGGGCAACGCGGCCCGCGACAACAAGAAGACGCGCATCATCCCGCGCCACCTGCAGCTGGCCATCCGCAACGACGAGGAGCTCAACAAGCTGCTGGGCAAGGTGACCATCGCGCAGGGCGGCGTGCTGCCCAACATCCAGGCCGTGCTGCTGCCCAAGAAGACCGAGAGCCACCACAAGGCCAAGGGCAAGTGAGGCACGAATCGCAGCGTTCAAAACCAAAGGCTCTTTTCAGAGCCACCCACGCTTTCACTGAACGGGCTTGCACGAAAATTTCCATTTCAACAGCTAATTGCTGTCTACCAGTAGATGGCAGTGTGCAAACATTAATTCCACTAAAAACATCAAAGGAAAATGGGTACAGGGACACATTTGACAATCACAGGTGATTAGGGGATGAGTGCTGCCGGCCCTCGGGGCTGAAAACGGGAGAAAACGCGAGAGCAAACAATGCTTGTTGAAAGGTGTCTTTAAATGCAAATAGTTAGTGACCCTACAGGCAATAGTTGTTTTGCATCTTAATAGGGCACATTATCGCCAGTTTTCCCATCTCCTACGGGCACCCTAGTGGGTTGTAAGTAACAGCTATACTGCAGGCTCCCGTGTCCTGTCCCTTAGGCGGAGCTGCTCTACAAGGGGCACAGCGCGGCTTTCACAGGGCTCAGCCATCTGTTGGTACCACGTACACGCTTCAGGGTGTTTTTTTTTTCTTTAACCACACTTTCCACAACTCAGTTAACGGTGTGAAACGTATGAGAATGCCAGTTAATGAAAAGTAAATGTTACTGTAGCTATAGCACCAAATGTGAAACCGAGTTAAGTAAGCATTTAGAAAAAAAACCTACAGAAACATTTTAAAATCTCTACATTTAAATAGGAAATGAAGAAACTGACGGGAAATTGGCTTTCCTAAATTTGAATGAGGCTCACAAATTACTTGGCCAATCCCGTGTAGCGCGCGCTTTTTCAAAAATATCAGAGGGAAGCCAGTTTCCAGGGCCAACATTTAAAATTTTTATTCAGGAAACAGGATATATAATTGCAATATTTAAAGTCTGCGGGGGGAAACCAAAGAAAATTGTAGAGAAAAGCGGTAAAAACGGTAGAAGCGAGAAAGATTAGGAAGCAGCCTCAGATGAAAGGGTGGAAGGTTAATTTACGGTCCAAATGCTCGGGAAGCTCCTGTGGTCCGGAAGTGGATGTGGCTTCCAATAACTTCCCTACGGGTCTTGATGGACAGATGCCTTATCCAATGAGAGCGGGCCTCGCCTTATATATACCGATGAGCACCGGGTTATTTATCATTCTCCCAGCAGTTTGCTGTCCTCCGTTTTCTCCAAATGGCTCGCACGAAGCAGACGGCGCGCAAGTCCACGGGCGGGAAGGCGCCCCGCAAGCAGCTGGCCACCAAGGCGGCCCGCAAGAGCGCGCCGGCCACGGGCGGCGTGAAGAAGCCGCACCGCTACCGGCCCGGCACCGTGGCGCTGCGCGAGATCCGGCGCTACCAGAAGTCCACGGAGCTGCTGATCCGCAAGCTGCCGTTCCAGCGCCTGGTGCGCGAGATCGCGCAGGACTTCAAGACCGACCTGCGCTTCCAGAGCTCGGCCGTCATGGCGCTGCAGGAGGCGTGCGAGGCCTACCTGGTGGGGCTGTTCGAGGACACCAACCTGTGCGCCATCCACGCCAAGCGCGTCACCATCATGCCCAAGGACATCCAGCTGGCGCGCCGCATCCGCGGGGAGCGGGCCTGAGCTCCGTCCTTCCTATCCATCAACGCGGAAACCCAAAGGCTCTTTTCAGAGCCGCCCACCACTTCACATAAAGAACGGCTGTAACTGCACATCCTAGGTGCTGGGATGGAAACAAATGGCTGGGGGAATTTTGAGAGCAGGATGTATAGTGTTCAGCTTGGTGTTGGTTTCTATATTAAGGTGAAAGTCCTTTGCCAGTGGGTCAATTAAAAGTATTGGGCATCTTCCGCTTTACGAACACAGATGTCCCATTCCTCCTTGTCGTACTGACCTGTTTCCAGGGCTTTTCCTGGTCCCTCCTTGTTTCATCCACCACCCCTACCCTCGGGCCTCATTCTGACAGGCTGTTCCGGAATCTTGTTTATCTTGTTCGTTAGGTTCTACATGTAAGACCACATGGTAGTTGTCTTTCTCTGGATTCCTTATGACGTTTAGATGTCTCACAGCATAGAAGCTAATATGGTAGCTTTTTATTGGATTTTAATTTTTCATGGAATTCTCAAGCAATTGAAACTTGTTTTAATCACCAGAAGCAGTTTTGACTATCTGTCCTGTTCAATTGAGTTCAGACAACAGGGTTTATGAGTGTACTTATTTGTATAGAGGCTTCTGAACACTGTTATTTCTGCATTTAATCCATCAAACACGTTATAGTTAAATCTTCCCAACAGCAGTGTTGTCTGCACAAAATTCCTAGTAAAAAACAAGCAAAAAACAGTCCTAGCCTGTCTGGCTCAGTGGATAGAGCGTTGGCCTGCAGACTGAAGGGTCCTGGGTTCAATTGTGGCAAAGGGCATCTCCCCGGGTTGCGGGCTCCATCCCCACTAGGGGTGTGCAGGAGGCAGGTGGTCAATGATTCATCGTGTGTTTCTCTCTCCCTTCCTCTCTGAAATCAATAAAGAAATATATTAAACAACAATACACATTTATTTCTGACTGCACAACTGAACACTGGTCTCCCTAAAATAAGATGGCTGCTCACGGGATTAAAATGAAAACGGGCCTCAGTGCTCTCCACCAGCGTCCACTAAGTAAATGTAAGTAGCCGGGAAGATTAGACTGTCACTGTCCAACGCTCAGTCAGGGGGATTTCAGATGCTGGAGGTGTGGACATAAAGGTCCGCACCCGTAGAGAATTTTTTAGTTTATTTGAGCTCAAACAGACATGTGCCAGGGAGCAATTACCTTAAATGATTTGTCCGTTGGTAGGCACCTGGGGCTTATTAATGAGTTTTACCATTTCTCTTCTGCATTTGAAATTACAATAGGAAACATTACAAGGAGGTGGGAGAGAGCAAGGCAGGGCCTGAGGACAGGACAGTTAAGATGATGGGCGGTTACTGATTTAGAAGAAGGCTGAAAGGGGCGAGGGGGGGGGGGTCAAAGGTGTGTTCACTTAGGTGCCCAAGGACCATGGACAGCACTTGCTTAGGGTGCAGCCTGGGAGTTAAGACCCCCTCTGTCCCCTCCCCCCACCCCCCACCCCGAAAACAGCGTTTGTGTGCTTGGACTAACGGCCACAAGAAGGAAGTCATGCAACACCATTATAGCAATTACGTAGCCTAAGGCCGGTTACACTGCAGGGAAAATAAATGTCAGCAGAACAACCATAGCAAAAAGAATGAGTGGGGAGTCACAAGTGCGGCCCCCGCCCTGCACATGAAGACAGCCTAGCAATGTGCTCTCTTAAGATGGTTTCAGCTACAAAGTGAACAGACGACGGAAACCAAGGGTCCTACTATAATGTGTGATTTCCTTTAATGTGTAGCCCCAGCCCTCCATTCCGCTTCTTCCCGACTCCTGAGCCCTTCTCCTCGTTGGCCATCACCTCCCTGAGGCGGCCGGGAGAGGTGGCCAAGCTCTGACTCTGGGAGACAAGGCGTGGGCTTCTGTGAAGGGGAAGATGTAGGCGGCAGGAACCAGCACCAGGTGTCTGACCGGCAGGGTCAGGCCAAACCTGGGTTTAGTCTCCTCGGTACTTGGGTTCTGGCTAGGAGAGAATTCAGAGTCCAGACCCAACCTGTAGGAGAACATTTATGGGGTAAATCAGAGGTAGAAGCAATTCTAGAAGTGGGCTTAGGAAGCGAGTCATGGAGGTGAGGGAACCACCCTGGGAGCATGGGAGTGAGGAGGCTCATAGTAAAGAGGGAGGGGGAGGGCTTGGGGGGGAGGGAAGGGTGTTCTTTCAGGAGAGAGAGCGCCCTGGGTCCTCCATCCTCAGGGCTTTAAGGCTGGGGTGTCAGGGGAGATCCCAGGGACGCATTTTAACAGGCTATCCAGCAGCTTGCCAGGTGCATCCAGTCAGGGCTGTGGTCTCCGCTGATGGATTGGCAGCACCAGAGCAGGGGACATTATTCCATGCAGCTGGCCCTAATGGCAGCCAGGGCTGGTCTGGTTGCTTATCTGGGCCCCGAGCTGAAATACCACTGAGGCCCAGATGTTATCTCCAGGGAGAAAAGTGAGGGGAGGAAAAGTCTCCCTGGGGCTCCCACCCGGTTGACCTTCCGTACCTGGGCCGTGGAGCTGCAGGGCGCCCCCTGGCCACACCCTCATGAAACCTGACCGGCCAGCAAGACCCATGGCCCCAAGCCCCTTACTCCTGAGGACTTCGGTTCTGGAAAACCCTCGTCGGTACACTGCCCTTGTCGGTACACTGTTGGGGAGCTGGGGTTTTATGTAGTTTATGTTAAGACCTACGCAGTGCCTGGCTCTTTCTCTGCCCCTTTGTGTCCGCATAGATGACTACTATCAGCACCACCAGGTAGGCGAGCGCTTTGCTGGATGGGGCGCGTGAGCCGGAGTCACCCCCTAAAACGGGAGCCAGGACGACAGACCCAGGACTGCGCGCGCCCCGAGGCGCCTCCCGGGGAACTTGTCCTCCGGCGGGATTGGAACTGCCCCGGGCTGCGTGCAGCAGGCACGCCCGAGGGTAACACAACCCACGATGGCACCGACGAGAACTAGCGCCCTGATATCAGACATATTTTTCTCCAGCGTGGACCACACACACACACACACGGCGGGTAAAGCCGCTTCTGGGTGCGCACGTTTATCTGAGGACGGGGAGCCGCCCACCAGGACAACATGGCGACGGGAGGCTGTTTTGGGCGCGTCCCGATGGGGCCCACCCAAGTCCACGGTGACGGGGACCGAGGGACGGGAAGGCCCCGCCGCTGCCGCGCCCTGGGCGGCGGCCATCCCTCCAGGGCGCCTTCCTGTCGCCAGGAAAACGGGAAGGAAAAGCTGGAGCGAGAAGCCACCCGCCCGTCCGCGCCGCCTCCGCCCGGGGCCGGAGGCCAAACAACGCCCGGGACGCAGCAGCCGGCCTTCCCAAAACGCGCCCGGCGCACTCCCACACCCAGCGCGAAGGGCGCACTCCACCCAACAGAAAAGCCAAAACAAAACAAAACAGCCAGCGTGCGTCAGCGGCCGCCGCGTCCAATGACATCCGGGACGAGGACGGCGAGCGGCCGCAGCGCGCGCCAACCCACGAGCGGGCGGGACTTTCGAAAGCTTTCCTGGCCGATCGGGCCGCGCCGCCGGGACCAGAAAGGGGAGGGGGTGACGGGACTGCGCCCCTGTCCACCGGCCCCTCCAGGGTAAGGGCTGCCGAGGGCGCTTCTCAGCGAACCGGGAACCCCGCCGGCACCCAGCTGCGGGGATGGCCCTGTCACCCCGCAGCAGCCCCGTTCCCAACGCGCACGGCCGGCCTGTCACCTCGGCACGCGCCCCGCCCAGGCCCCCACGAACCCTACCTCCCCCCACCCCGCTGCCCGCGGGCATCCCCGACGAGGCTCCAGGAGCTCCGCCCGCATCAGGTTAAAGGGTTGGGAGGGGGAGGGTAGGTAACCGGGGGAGACGTGCTCAGCTCGCTTCTGAGATCCGTGGTGGCTCTGAAAAGAGCCGTTTTGGGTTTAGAAGCGGGTGCAGACCTACTTCTTCTTGGGGGCGGCCTTCTTGGGCTTGGCGGTCTTGGCCTTGGTGGCCTTGGCCTTCACGGGCTTGGCGGGGCTCTTGGCGACCTTCTTGGGCTTGGCGGCCTTCACCTTCTTGGGGCTCTTGGCCGCCTTCTTGACTCCCGCGGCCGCCGCCGGCTTCTTGGCCTTCTTCGGGGTCTTCTTGGCGGCCTTCTTGGGGGCGGCCGCGCCCGCGGGCTTCTTGGTCTTCTTGGCCGCCCCGGCCGCCTTCTTGGCCTTGGCCGCGCCCGCCTTCTTGACCTTGGGCTTGGCCTCGCCGGAGGCCGCCTTCTTGCTGATCTTGAAGGAGCCCGAGGCGCCGGTGCCCTTGGTCTGCAGCAGGGTGCCCTTGCTCACCAGGCTCTTGAGGCCCAGCTTGATGCGGCTGTTGTTCTTGTCCACGTCGTAGCCCGCGGCCGCCAGCGCCTTCTTGAGCGCGGCCAGCGACACGCCGCTGCGCTCCTTGGAGGCGGCCACCGCCTTGGTGATGAGCTCGGAGACCGGCGGCCCGGACGCCTTGCGGCGCACCCCGGAGGGCTTCTTGGCCGCCTTCTTCTTCACGGGCGTCTTCTCCGCGGGGGGCGCGGCGGCGGGCGCGGCGGGCGCGGTCTCGGACATGGTGGTGATGGCGACGAAGATCGAGGAAAGAGTTGGGAAAAGTGGCGAAGCGCCGGTGGCGCAGCGCCGGCCGCCGCCGAATATATAGAGCGCAGGCGCGCGCTGATTGGTGCTCCCGCCGCCCTCGGCTGGCAGGCTCCGCGCCGCCGCCGCGCGCCCGGAGTTGTGTTTGTTACACTTCACAAAAGGGGGGAAATATTGAAAACCCCCGCACCCAGGCCCCCGGGGTCGGTCGGAAAAGAATCCGAGAAGCCTCAGGCTTCGTGCTGGGTATTTATTTTCCCCGTAACCGCAAAGGCGCCGCGTCCAGGAGCCCCCAAATCCCCCAACTCCCAGGCAAGTCCGGGACCATCGGAGACCACTTTCTGTTTTTCTTCCAAATTACCTGCTCGCTCCTTGGCCCTTGAAAGTTCTTTTTCTCAGGGGGGGTAGGGCACATGTTCACCTTCCTTTGGGGACCCACACGAAGTCATTGTCACTCACAAGTTCACGATAATTCGGTTTCTTCGCAAGGGAAGTAACACAGGTCCTGGGTGAATTCTGCGTAGGGACGCGCAGGGACTGGGGACCAGGACCGGGTTCTGGGCCAGCCCAAAGCAGCTCGGGAGGGATGCGAGGGGGGTCCCTAAGTTCCCCAGGGGCCCTGGGTGGTGGCGGGTTAGAGACTTACATCTTTGGTTTGAAGACTTTGGGGGGCGGGGGGTCTTTAGCAAATCCCTCTTTTCATAGATGGGGGCGGGGCACCCTTTTCACCTTCCCAAGTGGAGACATTGGGCTGTTTGTAAAAAGCTGTGAGGTTCCCCTCTGCGTGGGCCACGGCGGGGGGTCTGGCCCTCAAGAATAGGGACAATAACCGAGGAAGGAAGACCCACTGAGCCTGCCCAGCGCCCCCCCGCAAGACTCCGCAGTGGGAGACATTGCTAGGATCTGTCCCCAAACAAGCCTTTAGTTGTGTATTTATTTATTTTGGAAATAAGCAATAAAGAGGTGAATTTCGGCCCATGCAACCTTTGGGTTTCTTCCAGGTACCTCGCACGTCAGGGTACACAACACCCTCTACGTGCGAACTCACACCTGTAGGTGGAGGTATTAAGAGACCCTTTGACTGATAAGGTGAGCTATAGATTGGAAACATTAAAGGGGGGGGGGTGGTAACATTTAAAAAAAAGAAAAAGAGGAAAAGTACTGGAACATGTAAATGATGATGACTTTTTTTTTTATTTTAATTTTGTGAATTCACCTCTTCCCATCCCTCCTAAAGTTGGCCTGAGGTCGTCCATTGCAAAACTTGCTTTACCGCTTTAAGTTTTGCTGCTTCCTACGGTGCCCTTGGGTTCAAAGCCGTTGCACTACAGTCGTGGAAGAAAAGCCTGGGCAGACGTTCTGCTCCTGTGTTTAATGGGAATGTGTTTGTGTTTAGGGACACAGGAAGTGTGACAACTCCACGGAAATTCCTATTCAAACATACGTGTACACGCCAATGTGCATTAGAGGTGCCAGCGGGGGGATGGACCACAGTGTTTTGCAGACACGAGTGCAACCTGAAGATCTTGACCAAGCTGAGCCCACCACAAAGAAGTCATGTGTAGCCAGCAAACGCAAAGAAGAGATCAGCACGTTCTGAACCAGATGGTGCCTACAAGCCATTGGTAAACCTTCCTGCTGTGAGGCAGAGCTCTGAAAAGTATTCCGATACCTCCCTTCCCTGTCACAGTCAAAAAAACTAAAGACGTTTCCTTCCGACAAGAGCTGCGTGGCCTTCGGCTCAGACACGCCAAGCCGGGACCCGTGGTGTGGCGTCCCAAAGGGGCTTAAGCAGATAAACTCAGGGATGAATGAGATACCAGGCACCTTGGTTTAGACTAAGGATAACCCCATGGTTTCACTGAATGCCATCCGTTCCACCTTTCAAAAACGGTGTCTCCTCCTGCTCACGTCCTCGGAATTAACAGCCTAATACGATTAGGAAGGGAGGAATTAGCAGCCGTGGAGAAGCACTTTAGACCTGCCTTCCATCCGTGTGACGTGGGGCCTCGGAACCATAACAGATTGTGGAAACTATACAAACAACTAAAGCACCTTCATCGTCTCCTTTATTTTTGCTAAGAAGATAAAGTGAGAACATGTCACTCTGCTCAGATTCTGTGGGCAAAGAACCACTTCCCGTCTGAAATGGGCTAAGGGAGCCTAGCCATCAAGAGCAGAGCTGTGTGGCCCAGGCAGCAGGACCTAGTGGTTGAGCATCAACCTCTGAACCAGGAGATGCCCAGTCAGGGAACCTGCTGGGGGGGGGGGGGGCGGGAGGGGGGGGGATTTGCGGGCTTGATCCCCAGTAGGGGGTGTGCAAGAGGCAGCTGATCCATGATTCACTCTCCTCATTGACTTCTCTCTCTCTCTCTCTCTCTCTCTCTCTCTCTCTCCTCCCTTCCTCTCTGAAACAAATAATAAGTATATATATTTTTTTAAATAAAAGAAAATCCCTGAATGGAGTCCTGATTGGCAGGTTGCTGGACCCCCTTCCCTATGAATCGTGGTCCTGGTGTAAACCAGCCTCATTGGTAAACCTTCCTGCTGTGAGACAGAGCTCTGAAAAGTATGTAAATGTGATTCCTGGGGTTCCGTCCTCTAAGATGACCCCTCAGTTTGAAGCCCCTGTGTGCGTGCAAGTCTAAAAGCAATCGAATTATCGGGAGAGAAGCCACGCAGAGTCCTGCTCCCACCCTCCTGGCCACGCGGTGGAGGCCAGAAGGAAGAGAAGCAGGGAGCCCTTCTCCAGGTGCCTGTGACTTGAGTGGAAAACATTATCCAAATGTAACAGAAGCCGGGACCGGTTTGGCTCAATGGATAGAGCGTCGGCTTGGGGACTGAAGGGTCCCAGGTTCGATTCCGGTCAAGGGCATGTACCTTGGTTGCTGGCATATCCCCAGTAGGGGGTGTGCAAGAGGCAGCTGATCGATGACTCTCTCTATCTTTCTCTCTCTCTCCCTTCCTTTCTGTAAAAAATCAATAAAATATATTTACAAAAAAAATACAAATGTAACAGAAGGCAAAGGTCTTCCTGTCCTTTCAAACTGCACTGGGAAAGTGTCTAAGTTCACCTTTGGGTCATCCGATGCCCTAAGGCCATGATTGGCAAACTCATTAGACAAGAGTCAACAGTACACGATTGAAATTTCTTTTGAGAGCCAAATTTTTTAAACTTAAACAATATAGGAAGGTACATTGTTATTAACTTAATTAGGATACTCCTAAGCTGGCCTTTGCTAAAAATTCCAGGGGCCAAAGAGTCGCATGTGACTCTCAAGCTGCAGTTTGCCGACCACTGCCCTAGGCTATTGCTAATAAATAGACTGAGTCACTGGATCATTTTAAGTTTTCTAGTATCCCACCTAGAAAAAAAGGTGAAAAGAAAAAACAGGTTTGCCAAAACCGGTTTGGCTCAGTGGATAGAGCGTCGGCCCGTGGATACAAGGGTTCTGGGTTTGAGTCCAGACAAGGGCATGTACCTCGCTTGCAGGAGGCAACTAATCCATGTGTCTCTCTCACATCAATGTTCCTCATTCCCTCTCTCCCCCCCCCCTTCCTTCCACTCTCCCTAAAAATCAACAGGAAAATGTCCTTAGGTGAGGATGAACACACACACACACACACAAAAAACCAAACCACTGGAAAAGACAAAACTATATAAGGTTGAATAAGCTACTAAACTACTCTATGCCTCAGCTTTCTCATCGATACAGGGCCAACAATAGTACCTGAGTTAGAGGTGATTTTGAGAAAGAATTAGTATTTATGTAGTCCTTAGAACACAACCTGGCAATATAAGTACAGATTATATATATATTTTACCATGCACGTGTTAAAATTGTCTTTAAACATTTTATATATACATTTGGTTGATGACAATGTGGCACAACCCGGGAACCTTTGGTGTCAGAGTGACAGAAGACTGATAAACACCGCAGTCCTCTGAACACTTCCCGTGCCCCAGACAGGCCATGCGCGAGTCTCACTCCTTCCTGACCACGACCCCATAATCCCACGCCAACCACTGCCACTCCCCAGCGAGGGCACGGAGACGGAGAGCTCGGATCTGCGCAGGAGAGCCCTGGGGACCGAGGGCAACTTGTGTAAACACACACACACACACACACACACACACACACACACACACACACACACGAGCCAGAGCCGAAGAGGAGGTTTCTGTCTATTTATAAGGTGCATCAAATTAAAACACGCCCCACCTGTTAACTCCTCGCTGAGTGAGCTTTGGGTGGAAGGCGTTGTCGCCCCTGCAAATACATGCTGGGTGGGCGGGTCACTCCCGCAGAGTGGGAGCCGGTCACAGCACACCCTGCTGTTCGCCCGGGTGGACACCAGATGGCGCTCCGAACCCACCCACGCTCTCCAGAGGCGCTGGCCCATGCCTTCGCCTTGGTGTGACGATTCCTTTCTAGGCAGACCCTGAACCGGTGGGTTCTTTCATCTCTTTTGCTGAACAGAAACCATTATCCCCCCATAGACAGACGATGACCCTAGAGACTGCAGGAAACCCATCGGCCAGGAAGAGCCTGGGAGGAACCAAAGAATGGTCCTGGGCTCCGTCGGGTAGGAAAACGGTGCAGAGAAACTCACTCACCCCACGGGGAACGGACCCTCACTCCTCTGGTCCCTGGAATAGGAGAGTAAACGGGACAAGCTCTGCCCTATGGTGGGGTGCGGAGGGTCGGGACCCAGAAGAAGGCAACAGTGTCTGTGACAAAGGTCACAACGGACACGAAAAGGGGGGGGGGGGCAGTTAGACACGGGGTCTAGACATAGATGTCCTTTTACAAAAGACCATTTAAAATGTATTTCTTTATTTTTATTTTTTAAAATATCTACTTTTGCTATATTTAATTATTTAGTTGATTAATTAATTATCCTGACCTGTGGATATTTTTTCCATTGGTTTTTAGAGAGAGTGGATGGGAGAGGGAGAGACACAGAGAAATGCCAATGTGAGAGAGACACGTTGATTGGTTGCCTCCCCCCTATCCCCCCCCCTACCCCTGACCAGGGCAGGGAGCCTGCAACCCAGGCAAGCGCCCTTGACTGGGATAGAACTCGGGACCCGTCACTCTGCAGACTTTCGCTCTATCCACTAAGTCAAACCGGCTAGGGCTTAAAATTTATTTTTAACTATATTTTTTGTCGATTTCTGAGAGGAAGGAAAAGGCAGAGAGACAGAGAAACATCCTGCACCCCCCACACGGGGGACCGAGCCCACAACCCAGGCCTGTGCCCATCCGGGGAGCAGTGACGTCCTGGTTCATAGGCCGATGCTCCACCACTGAACTAAACTGGCTGGGCCAAAATCACTTTTAAAATACTACACCAGTGTTTCCCAACCTTCTCTCATGATGAGAATCACCTGGTGGAGTTGTTAAACCACAGATTCCTGAATCCCAACTAAGAAGTGCTAAACTAGAATTTTTGGGAACATATAGGTGAAATTGTATACTTAACTAGTGCTCTAAGACAGATGTTATATACAGAGCACTAAGTTAAGTATACAATTTTACCTATATGTTCTCAAAAATTCTAGTTTAGCACTTCTTAGTTGGGATTCAGGAATCTGTGTTTTAACAACTCCACCAGGTGATTCTCATCATAAGAGAAGGTTGGGAAACACTGTACTACACGACTCCTCTTCTTTTTAAAAGTAAAATGGCCGCAGTGGGAAGGAGGCTGACACAGGAAAAAAAAAAGTATTTGTGCAAAGATAGTAACACACTGGAACTGGCGCTTGCTTAACAGGGAACAAAAGCAAGAGATTCCTGGAAAGGTATGTCAGTGTGACAACAACCCTATCTAATAAAGAGGGGATATGCTAATTGGCCATCACTCCATCACAAAGATGGCTGCACCCACAGCTGAGGCCAAGTTCCATAAGGAGCCTTAACAAGGAATCAGCAGGGACCTGAGGCTAGCCCTCCCCCACCTCCATGGGGCTTGACAGGGGGCTTCAGGCCACACTCCCCACCCCAGCACCAGGCTGGGGGACCTCAGGCCTCACCCCCCACCGCAGCACTGGGCCAGGGGACCTCAGGGTGGGCTCCCCACCGAACGGGGCTTGACGGGGGACCCCAATGTGCACCCTGGGTGCTGGGTCAGGGGAACTCAGGCCGTGCCCCCTGCCCAGCTGGGCTTGATGGGGGACCTGAGGCTATGCCCCCTGCCTGGCGGGGCTTGACAAGGGTGGGACTGGCCAGGTATGGATCTAGCCCAATGGGGAAGGCAGCCGTGTCTGGGTCTCATGCGATTTTGAGGCTCATGTGGGTGGGCGGGGACTTGACTCTGGGTCCCCCTTTTAATGTGCACAAATTCTGTGCACGGAGCCACTAGTGATAGTAATAATAAACTTATTGTATTCAATTATGCTCTAATAAGGGTAAAAGGACTTAAAGGGATTGTTACATCGCCATGGGACTGAGATCAGCCTGGCACCCTGTTTGTAAAATTCACACACAGACACACACACACGCAGCCCCCAAAGGTGCTTGCACTAAAGTGTAAGGCCGCAGGACAGTCCCGCAGAGCAGACCTCTACCCCGGCTCTCGTGAATGCAAAGCCTAAATCGCTTAACTAATAGCATCAAAGCCGCCCAGTTGCTAATCAGTCACTGCAAAGAGTTTTAAGTAAGAATTAGTTTCTTTTCAAAACTGAATTCTAACGGTTAGAGCTCCGAATCTGCTTGAACTGCTGGAAGGTAGTTTCACGTGTTGGCTTTGGCCTCACCCTCGCCTAGGGGAAGGCCTTCACAGAGGAGGATGCTATTTGCTCTTGTGGCCACCAGGTGGCGCTCAGGTTCAAGCAGCCCTTGGCACAGCTGGGGGGCAGGGTGCCTGGCTAGGCCCTCAATCATTAACTTTGGGTTGACATTGTATGACGCAGGAGTTTTTTTGGTGTGTGTGTGTTTGTTTGTTTTTTTTTTTTTTACATCTAAACTAAAAGAATAAGGATTTCTATTAAGCATTGTAAGTTGTATTCAATAGCCTTCAATACACAACCCACCTACCATCAGTCAAACCCAAAAGCAGTTCACTCTTGCGCGTGCCAGGAGTGAGGGCAAACCCCTTCCGCCCCCAGCGAGAGCCTACTCAGGCCTCGCGGGCAGGGGTCGGGAGTTGCATCTCGTTTCTCATCAGTGATGTGTGGTGAGGAGCAGCAGGAGGAGGACTTGACCGGGAAAGGAGTGATTCTAGTGCTTAGAAACGAACAAAAGCATCCAAATGATATCAGAATACTTGCTCCTGCCCGATTCTTGATGGGAAAATTCTCAAATATAAGCCGTTTGTTTTCCTGCTACAGAAGGTGGGGGGTTATTAAAAAAATTTTTTTACAGAATTTCATATTTTGCTAATATGAAGGCATAAAGCAGCAACAAAGAACAGGAATGCATCAACAGTGAATACACTAGGGTACTGTTGATATGCAAGACACTATATCATTTTGGGGTGTTTTAGAATAAATGTGACAGAGGTCAATAATCACCAGAGTTAGCATCTTTCATGGAAAGATTACTGACCATCAGCATTTTTGTTTTGCAAATGGAAACATTTTAAAGCTCATTTCCTCTTGGCGGAAAAAAAAAAAAATGGTTGTGACTCACAGTTGAGGAAGCTGTGATGCTGGAGTCCGTGCTTAGAGCAGTCAGACCGAAGCTGGCTTGAAGGACCTTTAGGGGGAAAATATAAAGAACGATACATGTGGGCTGGTTCATGGACTCCCCAAACCAGTGAGTGACCAGGAGACACACTGGCCAGGGCTGTATGTATAATTTTTAATATATGTCCCCCTTTTCCCCCTGGAGCCCTTCCAGCCCAGCCCACCCCCCACCCCAGGCCTTCTCCACCTTATTGTCAGGGTCCATATATGCACAGAAGGTCATTGATTGATCACCTCCCACCTGCTCACCCTCCCCTGCTTTCCCTTAAGACCACGCTCTGTTCCATGCGTCCACAGGAGGCAGAAGTTTCTGATCACCTGAGGATGCTTTATAGCAGTGATTCCCAAAGTGGTCTATATCGACCCCCAGGGGTCTATGACAACCTGAAAGGGGTCTACGTCAGCGGGAAAAAAATTTGGGGGTCCATGAAATGAAAATGGGGGTCCACGATAGTGGATCTCAACATACACTGATAGTACCTATTTACTTACATCATATTATCTTATAATATAAAAACATATAAATTATTTATAAAAGTACCTATGAAGTAAAAGATTCATTATATATGTTTATAAAATTGTGTAAGTTGTAGGATAAAAACCTGCACATAATGATATACCAGTATCATCTTGTTACAAGCATACGCGCAGTAAACATTCTTGCCAATTTTTGTCTCAAAGCTTCGCGAACTTGCACCGACTTGTTCAATCCGTCACTCTATAAATATGAATGTGAGAAAAATACGTTCATTCGTTTCCTGAATCTTGAATAGGAAAGTGCTGAGAAAATATTTAAAAAATATATAAACTGGTAGTTTATCATACAAATTATAGTGAATCAGTGTTATTTTGTTTGAGAATGCCGGAGAAAAGTAGGTACACTATTTTTTATTAAATTTTAACACTAAACTTCACTACAGTTAGAAATTTACAAAAAAATCAATATCAGGTAAGTAGGGGGTCTACCCAAAACCGAAAAACATGGCAAGGGGTCTACGACACAAACAAGTTTGGGAACCTCTGCTTTATAGGAATGACCTTTTACAGAAAACTGTTAACCGATGCATTGCCTAGGACTCAACACCCCCCACACACACACCCCCACATCCCCAGTAAGCCAGATGCTTGCATGGTGGTGTGTCCCCAGACCCAAGGGCACTCTATCTGACCCAAAATGCATTGCTGCAGACAGTTTACTCTTAATCCACCAGTCTGCGACCATTCCCTCCCAGTGCCTGATCACGACCCCATAATCCCACGCCAGCCACTGCCACTCACCAGCGAGGACACGGAGACGGAGAGCTCGGTTCTGCCCAGGACAGCCCTGGGGACCGAGGGCAACTTGTGTAAGCACACACACACACACACACACACACACACATTAGAATATGAGCTACAGTCGAAGAGATTACTGTCTATTTATGAAGTGCATTAAATTAAAATACAACCCACCTGTTAAGTCCTTGCTAATGCGCTTAATGAGTTTTAGGTTAAAAAAATATTTAAAAATTTTAAAAAGAAACAGAGGCGGAAGTGAGGCCAGGGTGCTGGGATGGGTCCCTGGGGAGCAAACAGGCCTTTGGACTCGGCGTACATTTGCCCGGAGAAGTGGACTTGTCAGTGGGACCGGGGAGCTGTGACTTTTGACCCCTTGCCTGCTGCTCCTGTGGGTTATGGCTGCAACAGGACGTCTCTGGGGTCCACAGTCCCAGGGGCTCCGGCAACACCGGAGCCAGGAGGGCCTGGGGGGGGGGGATGCAATTGGCTTCACAGTCTAATCTTACTTTGTATTTTATTTTTTTTCTAATCTTATTTTGTTTCAAAGAGCAAGGAAGAGGGAGAGAGAGAAACATCAATGATGAGAGAGAATCACGGATCGGCCGCCTCCTGCACGCCCCACACTGGGGGTCCAGCAGGCAACCTGGGCCTGTGCCCTGGCCAGGAATCAAACCATGACCTCCTGGTTCACAGGATGACACTCAACCCCTGAGGCACGTGTGCTGGGCTTCACAGTCTCACCTTGATCACGCATTCACTCGCTCGCTCATTGCTGAATTCACTCTGCACCTGAGTATTGGGAAAGTACTAAAACCAGCTACAGCCTAGCTGGTTTTTATTTTCCCCATTTTGCTTATGTGCTTTCAATTTTTCTCCATAAACCGTAAGTCCCGCGAGTCTGTAGGTCAGTTGCTATGACGAGCTGCAGGGCCGTTGGCAAAGGGAAACGTGATGGAGCCTCTAAGGCGGTGGGAACTGAGCTGAGACGGGGGCTGAGCTGAGCTGCAGAGCCAAGACCCCTGGCGGCGCGGACATGATGCTGGTGGACACGGAGGGGGGGGACAGGTGGGAGCTGTGTGGTCGCTCCGCCCAGCCCCTGCCCCGGGGCAGGCAAGAGCCCTTCGCCAGTTGACTGTGCATCAGAGTGGGGTGTGTGTGTGTGTGTGTGTGTGTGTGGCAGGGTGGGGGGGAGGTCTTAAAACAGACCAACAGGCCCTCGCTGTTTTGGCTCAGTGGATAGAGCATGGACCTGGGAGCTCAAGGGTCCCAGGTTCGATTCCCGTCAAAGGCATGGACCTTGGTTGGGGGCACATCCCCAGTAGGGGCTGTGCAGGAGGCAGCTGATCGATGTTTATCTCTCATAGATCTTTCTAACTTTCTATCTCTCCCCTTTCCATTCCTCTCTGTAAAAAAATCAATAAAATTTTTAAAAATTAAACAAAAAAACACAGAGGAGCAGGCCCCAGGCCTGCCTTTGCGGTTCGGTGATTTGGGATCTGTCCCGGAATTGGCCATTGACAGGTTCCCAGTGAGGTGACGCTCTGGTGCAGGAACAGCAGAAGAGAATTCCGGCTTTAAAAGGCTCAACTCCCACCGGGACCGGTTTGGCTCAGTGGTAGAGCGTTGGCCTGCGGACTAAAAGGTCCCGGGTTTGATTCTGGTCAAGTGCATGTACCTTGGTTGCGGGCACATCCCCAGTAGGGGGTGTGCAAGAGGCAGCTGGTTGATGTTTCTCTCTCATTGATGTTTCTAACTCTCTCTCCCTCTCAATTCCTCCCTGGGTAAAATCAATAAAATGTATTTTAAAAAAATAATAAAAATAAATAAATAAATAAATAAATAAAAGGCTCAACTCCCGCCCGGCCTGCGTAGCTCAGTGGGGAGGGTGTTGGCCTGCGGACTGAAGGGTCCAAGGTTTGAGTCCGTCAAGGGCACAAGCCTCAGTTGCAGGTTCCTCCGGTGAAGATTATTATTATTTTTAATATATTTTTATTGATTTTGTACAGAGAAGAAGGGAGAGAGCTAGAGAGCTAGAAACATCGATGAGAGAGAGTCATCGATCAGCTGCCTCTTGCACACCCTCTACTGGGGATATGCCCGCAACCAAGGTACATGCCCTTGACCGGAATCGGACCCAGGACCCTTCAGTCTCCAAGCCGACGCTCTATCCATTGAGCCAAACCGATCTCGGCAAGATTATTATTATTGTTATTATTATTATTTTAAGGTTTGAACTCCCAGCATTCCTTTTGCTTCCCTGTCTCCCCAGGTGGGAGAGCCCCGGTTGCCAGGCGCCCAGCACAGGCACCTGCCTGAGATAACGCCATGGCCATGGGGGTAAAGCCCGCCCAGACCTGCAGCTGCGCCGCGCTCCCACCGAGCTTTCCTGGGAAAACGTCCCTGTGCTTCCAGATGACCCGCCCCTGACCCGCTCCCTCCGGGGCCCCAATGGAGCCAGGCCGTTCCGGGGGCCCAGCCTGGACCCCTGCTCGCTGCGGGCACCCCCTTAGGCCCCGCTCTCCAGGTCGCTGTTCTTTGTCCCCCTGCAAGGTGTCCTCGCTCCCTCTTAAAACACATAATAAATAAAGAAAATTCGACCGCCAGGTGTGGCTCAGCAGTTGAGCGTCCACCTAGTCAGGGCACAGGCCCGGGTTGGGTTGCGGGCTCCGTCCCCCGTGGGGGGCGTGCAGGAGGCAGCTGATCCGTGACTCCCTCTCATCACTGCTGCTTCCATCTCTCCCCCTTCCTCTCTGACCCCGATCTTAAAAAGATAAGAAAGTGGTTAATCGCCCTTTCCAGGGTCAGCGACCTGGGGCTTGGGGTCTGGGACGCAGCGGGATCCGTCCCAGGGCGGCTCCACCGCGGGGCTCGGGGCAGGAAGACCGGGCCGAGGGCGCAGACGCACCCGCGGCCGGAAAGGGCCTGCGCGGGTCGGGGACTGGGCGGCGGCGATGGCCGCGGAGTGACCGCTCGGGGCACCGAGTCCCCGCCCGCCGCCGCGATGGGCCCGCCGGCCGGGCGCGCGCTGCTCCCGCTGCTCCCGCTGCTCCTGCTGCTCGGGACGCCGGGGGCGCCGGGGGCGCTGGGGGCCCGGGCCGGGGCCCCTCAGGCCGGAGCGCGTGAGTGCCGCGGGGCCGCGGGGGCAGGGGCCGCGGAGTTTGCGGGGAGCCGGGGGCCCCGCGCAGCCCCTCCCCACCTTCCCGGGATCCTGGGAGGGAGGGCCCGGCCGTGGGCGCCAACCTGGTCCCCACCCGCGGCCCCCGCTCTGCGGATCGGATCGCGAGCCGAGCTCGGCTGCAGGTCCTGGACTTGAGTCTCGGGTGTCGCGTCTCTCCTGCCGGCTGCGTCCTGCTGCCGGGTCGCCGCACGGGACGGACCTCCGCGCCCCTGGCCCTGTGCTTGCGGGCGCGTCCCCGGCGGGGCTGTGCGGGCGGGCGCGGAGGGGTCCCCTGCGGCGGGGGGCGGGGAGGGGTCCCTGCGGCGGGGGGGGGGGGGGGGAGGGGTCCCCCTGCGGCGGGGGGCGGGGAGGGGTCCCCTGCGGCGGGGGGCGGGGAGGGGTCCCTGCGGCGGGGGGGGGGGAGGGGTCCCCCTGCGGCGGGGGGCGGGGAGGGGTCCCTGTGGCGGGGGGGGGGGGGGGGGACGGGCGGGGAGGGGTCCCCTGCGGCGGCGGGGAGGGGTCCCCCTGCGGCAGGGGACGGGCGGGCGGGTGCGGGGGTCGTGTTTGCGGTGAGGACTGGGGTCTGAGCTCCGCGCCTGGGCCGGGCGCCCCCCGCCCCGTTAGGAACCTGTGCGGTTTTCCTGGTTCCTGGGACTGTCACTGCCCGGAAACGCAGCGGCCTCTGTGGGCCCGGGGGTTCGGTTGTGGGTTCGGGGGGGAGGGCGCGGGGTTCAGGCGCTACCCCGCGGGGCCTGCGGCCAAGGCTCCCATCGGCGGGGCCGCCGGGGCCGGGCGCTCAGGGGAGGCCTCTCCGGGTCCGAGTCTGGGAACCAGGCTCCTGGCGCCCAGCGGGGACACGGGTTCTCCCGGGCCCGGTGCGCCCCTGCGCCTGTTCCGGGCACGGGGTCCTCCCTGTCTTCCTCCCAATGGGCCCCCCTCCGTGCGAGGTCAGAGGTCAGCCCGGCCCGGTCGCGGGGCCCTGAGGACGGTGGACGCGGTTGGAGGCTGTCCTCCGCGCTCCGAGCTGAGCCCGGGCCCGCCCCGCGGGGGAGCCCGTCCTGCCCCGGCCGCGCGGGGCCAGCGCCGGGGGGAGGTTCGGCTCTGCGCGGGCGGAGCCCGGACCGGGTGGGAGCGGAGCCGGGACCGGGTGGGAGGGACCCGCAGGGACCGGGTGGGAGCGGAGCCGGGACCGGGTGGGAGGGACCCGCAGGGACCGGGGTGGGAGCGGAGCCGGGATCCGGGTGGGAGCGGAGCCGCAGGGACCGGGTGGGAGGGACCCGCAGGGACCGGGTGGGAGCCGGGATCCGGGTGGGAGCGGAGCCGCAGGGACCGGGGTGGGAGCCGGGATCCGGGTGGGAGCGGAGCCGGGACCGGGTGGAGCGGAGCCCGGACCGGGTGGGAGCGGAGCCGGGACCGGGTGGGAGCGGAGCCGCAGGGACCGGGTGGGAGCGGAGCCGGGACCGGGTGGGAGCGGAGCCGCAGGGACCGGGTGGGAGCGGAGCCGGGACCGGGTGGGAGCGGAGCCGCAGGGACCGGGTGGGAGGGACCCGCAGGGACCGGGTGGGAGGGACCCGCAGGGACCGGGTGGGAGGGACCCGCAGGGACCGGGTGGGAGCCGGGATCCGGGTGGGAGCGGAGCCGCAGGGACCGGGGTGGGAGCCGGGATCCGGGTGGGAGCGGAGCCGGGACCGGGTGGGAGCGGAGCCGCAGGGACCGGGTGGGAGCGGAGCCGGGACCGGGTGGGAGGGAGGGACCCGCCGCCGGCCTCGGCCCCACCCCCGCCCACGCCTCTGCTCGCCAGGGCCGCACGCGCTGCGCTTCCAGCTGATGGGCGCCACGGAGCCGGAGCTCGGGCTGCCGCTGCTCCGGGCCGCGGGCTTCGTGGACGAGCAGCTGTTCGTGTCCTACGACCACGAGCGGCGCCGCGCCGAGCCCCGCGCCCCGTGGCTCAGGGCGGCCGGGCCGCTGTGGCTGCAGCTGAGCCAGAGCCTCAAGGGCTGGGACCACATGTTCACGCTGGACTTCTGGACCATCATGGACAACCGCAACCACAGCGCCGGTGCGGGCGGGCTGGCCGGGGTCCTGGGCAGGAAGGAGGTTTTGGGTTCCGGGGTGGGGAGGAAGGTGGTTTGGGGTGCTGGGGGGAGGAAGGAGGTTTGGGGTCCCGTTGTGGGGAGGAAGGAGGTTTGGGGTGCTGGGGTGGAGAGGAAGGTTTGGGGTGCTGGGGGCAGGAAGGTTTGGGGTGCTGGGGGCAGGAAGGAGGTTTGGGGTCCCGTTGTGGGGAGGAAGGAGGTTTGGGGTGGTGGGGGGCAGGAAGATTTGGGGTGCTGGGGGGCAGGAAGGAGGTTTGGGGTCCCGGGAGGCAGGAAGGAGGTTTGGGGTCCCGGGAGGCATGGAGGCGGGAAGGAGTTTGCTTCCTGAGGCCCCTAGGTCCCGGGATGGAGGAGAGAGCCGCCCGCGCCTTTGGTTTCAGAAGGAATCTGGGGGTGTCTCCAGGGGCCCACACCCTGCAGGTGGTCCTGGGCTGCGAGGTGGGCGCGGACAACAGCACCAGGGGCTTCTGGGCCTACGGCTACGACGGCGAGGACCACCTGGAGTTCCGCCCGGAGACGCTGAGCTGGCGGGCGGCGCCCGGGGCCTGGGCCACCAAGATGGAGTGGGAAGGGAGCCCCGTGCGGGCCCGGCAGAACCGGGCCTACCTGGAGCGGCTGTGCCCCGAGCAGCTGGGGCGGCTGCTGGAGCTGGGCGCCCGGGCCCTGGACCGGCGAGGTAGGCGGGGCGCCCTGCAGGGGTGTGTGTGTGTGTGTGTGTGTGTGTGTGTGTGTGTGTGCCATGCCCGGGACCGGCCTGTGGGTGGTGGTGGTGGTGGGGGTGCCATGCCCGGGACCCTGTGGCTGAGCTGAGGTTCCCCTCCAAGGTCGCCTCCTTTTGTTTGTTCATCCTCACCAGAGGATGTTTCCCTTGCTTTTTTAGAGAAAGCGGGAGGGGGAGAGAGAGAGAGGCTGGTTGCCTTCAGCACGCACTCCCACTGGGGCTGGGATCAGGCCTGTAGCCCAGGGACTTGCCCTCGCCTGGAAATCCACCCGCAGCCTGCAGCGGAAGCTCTAACCACGGGCCCACACCGGCCAGGGCGGGCCTCCCCGTTCCCGGGACAAGCACGAGTCCCGGCTTTCATTTCTGGTTCCCCTTCCGTGGAGCCGGCGGCGCATCTGGTCTCGATTTCACCGAGAACCCTGGGCCTGTGTGCCTTTTAGGACCAGAAACGTCAAATATCCCAGGGAAACAAGCGCACAAGGAATTACAGGGGGAAGGGGGGCGATGGTCAGACAATAGTCAGTGTCCGCAGCCTCGGGGCCACGGGAAGGTCCTCAGAGTGTGGCCTCGGCCCTGCTGGCCGCTGCCTTACAGGAATACCTCTGGCCCTTCCTCTCCCTTCTTCTCACCCTTTAAAAATCAATAAAAACACATAAAGTAATTACATATATTGAAAGCAAAGAATCCGTGCTGGGTTGAACCAGGTGAGATTGCCAACATCCAATCATTCTCATGCACCTGAAGGCGGTTTTACCGGATTCAACCCAATAGGGCCTATTAAATAGGCTAACACAGCAGGAGACAGGGCCCCCGGGGGGGGGGGGAGCCTGACAGGAGGGCCAGGACCCCAGGCTGAGGGGCTGTGACTCCTCTCCCCGTGGCACACCTCAGAGGGAGAGCCTCTTGGAACATTTTTAAAAAAAAATCCTCACCGAGGACATTTTTCCATTGGTTTGTATTGAGAGTGGAAGAGGGAGGGAGAAACAGAAACATCAATGTGAGAGAGACATATCCATGGGTTGCCTCCTATACCTGCCCCAACCAGACTCAGGGCCAGGGACAATGTGGTACATACCTTTGACCGGAATCGAACCCGAGACCCTTCGGTCTGCAGGCCAACGCTCTACCCACTGAGCCACACCGGCCAGGGTTTTGTGGGACACGTGGGTTTCTGCAGTGCGGCCTGCACACGTGTCCTTCCTCCCACCCGGAGCAGACGGGAAGTGAAGGTCGGGGTGCTCCTGGGGAGGATGGCGGGGCCCCTCCCCACACACTCCTCCTCCCCCAGTGCCCCCCTCCGTGCGGGTGACGCGCCGCGTGGCCTCGGCAGCGACCACTCTGCGGTGTCAGGCTCTGAGCTTCTACCCGCCCAGCATCACCCTGCGGTGGCTGCGGGACCGGCGGCCGCTGGACGCGGAGCCCGCGGAGCTGCTGCCCAACGGGGACGGGACCTACCAGGCCTGGGCCGCCCTGGCCGTGCCCCCCGGCCAGGAGCAGGGATATGCCTGCCAGGTGCAGCACCCCGGCCTGGAGCAGCCCCTCGCGGCCACCTGGGGTACGGACCAGCCCGGCCAGGACTCCGTCCAGGATGGGACAGAGGGGTCCACCTGGCGGGAGGGTGACCTGGGCTGGAGGGGTGCCCTGGGCCGGAGGGGGTGCCCTGGGCGGGAGGGGTGTCCTGGGCGGGAGGGGGTGCTCTGGGCGGGAGGGGTGCCCTGGGCGGGAGGGGTGCCCTGGGCGGGAGGGGGTGCCCTGGGCGGGAGGGGTGACCTGGGCGGGAGGGGGTGCCCTGGGTGAGGCGGGGGGGTGCCCAGGGCCCAGCTTCCCTGGCGCCCACTGGCTGCTGCCGTTTCAGAGCCCCCCGTGTCGGGCGCCCTGGTCTTTGGCATCGTCAGCGGGACCCTCACGGGTGTCGTCCTCATCTTCGTCGCTGGGGTTTTGTTCAGATTCCTACGGAGGAGGCGGGCGTCCCGTGAGTAGGAAGACGGAGGAAGTCTGCCCAGGGCCCGCAGGCTTCTGCAGGGTGTGGGCGGGGCGGGGGCGGGGAGGGCCCAGGGCGTCCGAGAAGGGCCTCTGCTGGCTCTCCCTGCGGCACTGGCTTCCCCAGGGGAACAGGAATGGCAGGGCTTCCACAGAGGAAAGCTGGATCCCCAGGAGGGAGCCAATCCATGATCCTCTCTCATCATCGATGTTTCTCTCACTCTCCCTTCCTCTCTGAAATCAACAAAAACTTACAGAGACGAGAGGCCCACGAAATTCGTGCACTCGGGGTGGAGGTCAGGGGTCCCTCAGAGGGGTGGTCGCCCCTCAGCCAGGCCTGTGCCCTCGCGAGGACGTCTGACTTGGGCGGGCGGGGAGAGGTTGGACCTCCTTAGTGCTGTGGCGGAGGGAGCGGCTCCAGCCACCACCACTGCACTCGCCAGCAGTGAGCCCGGCTTCTGGCTGAGCCGCACTCCTCCTGTGTGAGCACTGACCACCCGGGCAGCTCCTGCATTGAGCCTCTGCCCCCTGGTGGTCAGTGTGAGTCATAGTGACGGTTCTGCCTTTGGTCAATTTGCACATTAGCTTTTTATTATATTTTAAATTTTTATTCCTTGGGGAGGGAGAGGTTGAGGTTAGTGGGTGCGGGAGGTGAGGGAGAGGGAAGGTGATGCCCGGATCCTTGTCTCTGCAGGAGGCACCCTGGGGAGCTATGTCCTCGCCGACCTTGAATGAGGTGCAGCTGCAGACCTTGCTGGAAGGAGACGGTCGGAGACTCAGAGCAGGCGCCGGGTGACCTTGGTGCTGGAGGACAGAGCTGCACCCCGCAGATAGGAGCTGGCCCAGAAACCCCTGCTCTCTGCCGCCCCCCATTTAGGTTTTAGGTTCCTACCTGCCAACAGTCCCCCCTCTTCCCCCCCCAACCCCCCCTGCGACCGCTCTGAGGATCCCAGGCTGGAGGGAGAGCCTGTCTCAGTTTCCCGCCCCTGCGACTCCACACGCCAGCACCATCTCAGCTCCTCCCTCCGCAGCCAGGCTGCTGGAGTTTGCGGGCTTGGGATTCTCCGGAAGCTGCGACCCTTCGGTGCAAGGGCTGACACTCTAACCACTGGGCCACTCCGGCCAGGGCCAGCTGGTGCTTTCTCGCTGCAGCTGCCGCATATATTTGGTTGCAAAGCTGTGGCGCGAGGCCTTCTGTCTCGGAGGGCAGGTGGCTCAAGAGACCAAAGATAGCTCAAAAGTTTGCTGGCAGGGACTGAATCTGGGCAAAGAGATCTCAAGTATTTTTTTTTTTTAACTTTTCACTTAAATAAAGATACATGTAATATGTGCTCGCTGTAAAAACATTGAGGAGGAGTAAACCTGGAGCTATCATTTTAGCCAACGATAAACTCTATCAATGTCGTGGGTTCCTCTGTCTTAGTGCGGTCTGAAAGTGTAAAAAGCATCCAATGCACCTGCTTTAATAAAGGCATGAGGAGCTGTCTTGAGCACTGCATGGTTTTCCTGCTGTATTTGTCCGCCGTACATATATGCTTACTAGAGGCCCGGTGCATGAAAACTTGTGCACTCTGCAGGGGGTCCCTCAGCCCAGCCTGCACCCGCTCCCCTCGCACCACCCACCTGCTTGCTGCCCCTTAGCGCTGCCTGGGAGGTGGGAGAAGCTCAGGCCACCGCAGCTGCCCTGCTTCTGGCTGAGCGGACCTCCCCCTGTGGGAGTGCACTGACCTGCATTGAGCGTCTGCCCCCTGGTGGTCAGTGCATATCATAGCATCTGGTCATTCCGAGGTTCAGCCCATTTGCATATTACCCTTCTATTACACAGGATTATGTTATTTGGGGGAATTTTGTACTGCTTCTAAGTTTCTTTCATGAACTATTCATTACACTGTAACAGATGACGTCACTGTTCTATGCTCTAGAAACATTACCATCTGCATTGAAACACCTTGCTTATTTTGTTAACTCCCACACGGGTCTCAGGTCTGGGCAGTTCTTGCTAAATGTTAAAACACTCATCAGTGTCTTTGCAGACACAGCTCTAACCAGATGAGCTTGACCTGACTGACCCCAAGCAGTTAGGTTCAGCCAACTGCAGAGCTGGAAATGAGCATGTAAGTGACCAGACCGTGTGCCTAAGCCTTGGCTCCCCTCCAGTCCGCGCTTTCGCTGTACACATATGTATGTCACCGTGTCCTCAAAGCATCGCCAAGTAGCCTCCTCCTACCCCGTAAGGAAATGTTACACTGAACTAGGCAACAGCTTGGTTTCTGTTGTTCTATTTCACAGGCTGCGATTTCTAGAAACTCCCTCCCTAGTCTCTACGGTAACACCGCTGTGAACCATTGGCAACTGGGACCTACCTGTTCATGTTCCTTGTTTACAGCTGGCGTTATAAATCTCTGTTGTCGCCGAAACCAGTTTGGCTCACTGGATAGAGCGTTGGCCTGCAGACTGAAAGGTCCCGGGTTCGATTCCGGTCAAGGGCATGGACCTTGGTTGCGGGCGCATCCCCAGTGGGAGGTGTGCAAGAGGCAGCTGATCGATGATTCTCTCTCCTCTTTGTAAAAAAATCAATAAAATATATTTTAAAAAAAACAAACTCCGTTGTCCTTCCGTCTTTCTTAGCTCAATTTTCTTGGCCTCGTTCATCACTTCTTCGGGTCAAATGCATTTGAAAACCAAAACTTTACATTTCAAAATCTTCCCCCCCCCCCCCCCCCAGAGAGGAAGGGAGAGGGAGTTAGAAACACCCATGATGAGAATCATTGATCAGCTTCCTCCTGCACGCCTCCCAGTATGGATCCAGCCCGCAACCCAGGCCTGTGCGGTGACCATGACCTCCTGGTTCACAGGTCAAAGCTCACCCACTGGGCCAGGCTTGCCAGGCTGAATGCTGTGACTTTACTATTTCGCTTCTGGCAAAACTTCCTCAGCCTGATGTTGCGGAGATGGGCGCCCCCTGGTGGCCACAGCCAAACACCACAGCGGCCCTGAGACTCCCGGAGCGGGGGCTGGGCCCGGGGTCACCCCCGGGAAGAAAAGCGCCTGGAAATGGGAGGAAATGCGGAGAAACGTCACCAGCTCTGCGAGTCACTGAACCCACAAACGGAAGGCAAACAGGACCCGTCACTTTGCGCAGTTGGTGAAGGGCTGCTGGGAGGTATAAGCAAAATTTATTATATAATAACAGCTTGTATTGGAGGCATTCTTCACACACACATACACACACTACACACACACCCAACACACAACACACACACACGCACAGGCTTAAAAACCAGACCCGGCCCGGCCCGTGTGGCTCAGCGTTGACCTATAAACCGGAGGTCGAGGGTCGATTTCCCATCGCAGCTCAGGCCGGCGTTGCAGGCCCCCATCCACGGTTCTCTCTCATCACTGACGCTTCTCATCTCTCCCTCTCCCTTCCTCCCTGAAATCAATATATGTGTATACACACACACACACAGAGATAAAAATGGCAACGTCTTCATATTAAAGGAGAAAACCATTTTTACAAAGCCCAAATTCTTCCGGGTAGTTGTCTGTCTGTTTTGGAGTCGGGGTGGGGGGTGGTCAGAACGGCAGGGTGTGCGGAGGGAAGGTTTGTGGGTCTGGAGCCTCCAGCCTCGGAGGCCCGGGCTGCCTGGGCCTCAGCTCGGCCTGTGCGTTCGTTTGTTCGGGTTCGGGTTCGGGGGGACCGGGGTGCGGGCCTGGCGGGCAGGTTTCAGTGGGAGGATCCGGAACCTGCTGTTTACGGTCAGAGCCCGGACAGTGGGCCTGGCTTCCGAAGGCCCCGGGTGTGAGCCCCAGTGTGAGCCCCGGGCTTAGCTCCGGGTGTGAGCCCCGGGTTTAGCTCCGGGTGTGAACCCCGGGTGTGAGCCCCGGGTGTGAACCCCGGTGTGAGCCCCTGGTTTAGCTCCGGGTTTGAGCTCCGGGGGTGAGCCCCGGTGTGAGCCCCGGGTTTACCCCGGATGTGAGCCCCGGTGTGAGCCCCGGGTTTACCCCGGATGTGAGCCCCGGGTGTGAGCCCCGGGTTTACCCCGGATGTGAGCCCCGGTGTGAGCCCCGGGTTTACCCCGGATGAGAGCCCCGCACGTCCGGAGCCGCGGGCTCCGTGCGGCGGTGGGCGGAGCTCTCCCCTCTGCGCATGCGCGGCCGCGGGGCGGCGGTTCGGGTCTGAAACCCCCGCAGGGCGGCGCCCGGAGCTGCTGGGCGGTCACCGTGCGTGTTTGCGGCGGGAGGGAGGGGAGTTCGGGCCCGACAACGCTCAGCTGGGGCAGAATGTCACCATTGGGCAGCTCCAAACCCACAAAACCACGTCCCACGCGGGGCTGTCCCCCCTCCCCCGGGGCCCCCTCCTGACCCGCGGCTGGTGAGTGTGGTCCTTCTCGGGCCGGTCTGTGGACGAGACCCACATGTGACCGGACTCGGGGAAGGCCTGCAGTCACCCCAAGGACGGTCTGAAATTAAAATACTTTAATTTTTTTTTTAGTCCCAGGCCAGTGTCCTCCCCCACAAAGATCATCTTCTGTGTAGACTGCTCCGGTGGTCTTTTTGCCTCTAAGATAAGGCACCTGTGAAAAGTGGGGGTAACTGGTAACTTCCCCATTTCTGGGCCCTCGGGGCATAACAAATAGCGCCAGGACTGGAACCACAAATCCCCGCATTGTTATTGTTATTGAGCTGATTGTTCACGGTTAACCACCCTGCACCCACCCGTGTCTGTCCTCTCCCTTTTCATCCAGTCCCTCCCTCACCCGTCACCAATGGTTTCTGTAACCCCCTGACCTCTCGGTTGATTGTAACGGATAAAACCGGGTGCAAAACGGCCCTTCTCCAGATTGCTCTCCCAGGCCGTGGAGAGCCTGCTTCCGGCCATTGTCAACAGTTTGGCTCAAACTCACAAAAATTATTCACAGGTCTGCATGTTTGTTTGTTTTTACATTAACAGATTCATTGTAAGTTTACAAAATAGGCATTTATTTATTAACCAGGATGGGGAGAGATTTTTTTTTTTTTCAACCAGAGTGACTCAGTGGAAAATTTCAGATTGCCATGCCTTGTTTACAATACCAATAACCTCATCAGAGGCCTCTCTGGGGAAGGTCCCGAGGGCTCTGTGATGACCTTAATCACGGATTAGCCCTCCCCAGCACTTAATCCCCAATTCTAGGAAACACCGATTCTTGTCTCTGAAGAGGAGCAGAGGGAGCTGGCGAGAAATTGCAGGCAAACCTGTGCGGGCCAGAATGAGGGTCCCGGCAGCTGCTTGTGGGAGTTTAAGCCTTAAGCTCCCCGACTCCGGCTTTACATACAAACGTCGGGGAAAAGGAAGAGGTTTTAATTTTTATTCCTTGTCAGCCTTTCCATCTTTCCAAACACTAGACCTTTAGGGCCAGAGGTCCTTCATGACCAGGCCTACACTTTCTCCAAAACAGAAAAGACCGTCAAAATACGTCTTTTAAAACGGGAATATTAAAAGGATTGAAAGGAAAAGTCCCTCCACCGACAAGCCCACCATCCTTACTGTGTCCACATTCCCGCAGGAGCTATACGTAATATACTCGTTTCTCAGTGGAAATAAAAAGAAAGATTGAGCAAACTTCTTTTTCAGCGTCCTACAACAGGAAAATGCACCCCATTTACCAACTAGCACGAAAAGAAAAAAAAAAAATTCAGACAGAAAAGAAACGAAAGCTTTTCAAGGAAATGAAATCTGCCCCCAGGCTGAATAGCCCCAGGTTCACTAGCCAATCACAGCGTTGAAATGGTCAGCTGTTCCCTCCGCGCCCCGCCCCCGCGGTGACCTAACTTTAAAAAAAAAAAAAAAACCGCAGCGTGTGTCTGAAGTTCTCAATCAGGTCCGCAGACATTCTATTTAAAGGGCTGGGCGACGCCTGGGGCTTCACTGCATCTGCAGCCATGTCTGGACGCGGCAAAGGCGGGAAGGGCCTGGGCAAGGGCGGCGCCAAGCGCCACCGCAAGGTGCTGCGCGACAACATCCAGGGCATCACCAAGCCCGCCATCCGCCGCCTGGCGCGGCGCGGCGGCGTCAAGCGCATCTCCGGGCTCATCTACGAGGAGACGCGCGGGGTGCTCAAGGTGTTCCTGGAGAACGTGATCCGCGACGCCGTCACCTACACGGAGCACGCCAAGCGCAAGACGGTCACGGCCATGGACGTGGTGTACGCGCTCAAGCGCCAGGGCCGCACCCTCTACGGCTTCGGCGGCTGAGCCCGCTCCCGCCCGCCGGCTCCTGCGCAAAACCAAAGGCCCTTTTCAGGGCCGCCCACGCCCTCTCGGAGGAGCTGAGCGCTTTCTAATGCTCGTGTTATTGTGGTCACTTGTGTTTTTCGGAGGAGCTTTAACCTTTATTTCGCAGGAGCGTTGATTCCGCAGGGCTTCTGGAAAAGACAGGGAAAGTCCCTGGTTCTTCCAACGGAGAACATGAGTTCCTGGAGGTCTTATTCCTCCTCCCCCTTCCCTGCCTTCCCCAGCGAAAGGCTCAAGCACAGGCCGAGGTTGGGGAGACGTACCCTGCCGCGCGGAGCCCTGGAGGCGGTGCACTTAGTGCCCGGGGAGGGGGGGAGGAAGAGGGAGGGGTGTGGGGAGTTGGACATTAGAAATCAGGTGTGTGCGGTGCAGCGAGACCACCTGAACCCACGCTGTAGAGTCCGACCTGCGCAGAAAGGCCGGGTGTTCTGCCTAACCTTGCCCCCAGCGACGTCTGGAAGGGGAAGCTTTTCGCACTCAGTGGCAGCTCCCTTCTTCCCGGATTGGGGTTTAAATGTAACCACCTTCCTGGTCAGGCTGGGCCCCGCCCTAAGCCCCAGGTCCAGCCGTTTGCAAATTTCCTTTGACTCAGGGGGTCAGGGCTCGAACTCAGTCTCTTAACTCCCTCCGCCCGGAACGCCCGCCCTTCCTGTGGCACCAGCTCTCGGGCGCCTACCCCGCCCCGCCCCCAGGACTCCCAGCTGCTTTCCCTTTTTTCATTTTCCTTTTTTTTTTAAATTTATTTTTACTTTTATTTTTTTATTTTCCATTTCAAATGTGCCAGCTATAAACGGTGGACCAAGTTTTTTGTTGTTGTTAGGGATCAACTATTACAATATGGTTATAAAAAGTTTTATGTCTGTCCTCAGGTTGAACCCACAGACTCGCTTTCCGTTACAAAAGCAAAGGCCTTTTGAAGATTTCCAGGAACATCTCACGATGGGCTGCTGGACGTTCAGAAACGCTCCCTCCTCTGGCCTCATCCACACGGTTGTCAATGAGCCTCTTGGGACAAGCTCCCAGGTTAAATTTCGGGGCTGGGATGACAGGGCCATTTTCCTGAGGCTAAAGGAAGGGGTTCATTGCTGTTTCCAGAACGGGAGGGAAAACCTTGGTGGATTTTCTGATGTTTTATTGTTTTCAGAGAAGGGAGAGAGAGAGACACATCAATGGTGAGAATCATGGATGGGCTGCCTCCTGCACGCCCCCTGCTGGGGATGGAGCCTGCAACCCAGGCATGGGCCCTGACCTGGAAATGAAATATGACTGACTACCTGGTTCACAGGTTGACGCTCAACCACGGAGCCACACGCTCAGGCTGTTTCTAACTCGCTGTGAGCCAGGCGCTAAAGGGCCGGAGGAGCACAGGTGCACACTGGGTGTGGAACGGGGTATCCGAGTGATCACGAGACGACGTGATCCGAGTGATGCTCGGGGACCGGTGGCTGCGGGGCGGGAGGTCAGTTGTTGGTCCTTTTCCCTCGGCGATGTGAGGTCTGCAGGTCCGAGGTCAGTCCACCGCTTGTCTGGTAACCAACGCCTATTTCCAGAGCAGAACATGGCCAGCCTCCAAGGAAACGGGGCATCGTATGCAAGAGAGGCCTGGACTCGGGGCTGATTCTGCACAGACTGAAGCCATGGTGTCACGTTTTCCGAAAGATTTAAACTCTTTCCTCGGGGGCCTCCTCATACAAATGAGTTCTGAAAGGCGAGGTGCTAGTGAGCCACCTGGAGAAGATGCTCGAATTGGAAGGATGCAGTACATCCTTTTGCACTAAAATAGATACCAAGGCCCCAAATAGGGTTAACAGTAGGAACTTCATATTTCAATAAGAATGCCAAATCACAAATGAAGTGAAAACAGGATAATTTTAAAAGGAGAAACATGGCCGAAACCGGTTTCACTCAATGGATAGAGCGTCGGCTTGGGGACTGAAAGGTCCTGGGTTCGATTCAGGTCAAGGGCATGTACCTTGGTTGCGGGCATATCCCCAGTAGGGGGTGTGCAAGAGGCAGCTGATCGATGACTCTCTCATCAATGTTTCTCTTCCTTCCTCTCTGTACAAAATCAATAAAAATGTATTTAAAAAAATAAAAAAAAATAAAAGGAGAAACATGCATTGAGTTGGAGCGTTTTCCAATACAAGCAGTTTTTGTTTACAAACGTTTGGTCCAGACCCTAACAACTGTGCAGCCTCCATTTCCCTAAAGACTAGTGTCAGCAGTTTTCTGCCTGTGGGGCACCACCTAAACACTCTTCTTACATAAAACACATGGAATCACACTCGTATTAAACAACCAGAGTATCAAGCCAACTATTAAAAAATGTGACAATGACAAAGTAACTATATACTATGGAAATAAGGATCTATAGCATTTCAATATTCTTGTGACAACTGTAAATATTTATGGCTTTTACTGGCTAATCACACTCATACAACCAGTTTAACATTAAAAATGTAAAAAAAAAATATCGATACGTATAATCCAAATTCATACACAGGGGTGTGTGTATGCCCCCTACAATGCCCGTGGACACCAGACTTAACCTTTTTGTCCGGCCCTTTAGAGCCTGGTTCAGTGGTTGAGCATCAACCTATGAACGAGGTGGTGGTCAGGGCACATGTCCGGGGTCGTGGTTTTGATTCCCAGAGTGGGGTGAGCAGGAGGCAGATTTTTCTCCTTGATGCTTCTCTCCCTCCCAGCAATCAATAATAACTCATTAGGATGACACCACATAAAGGTGTAAAATGCCACGTGCACTTGTTAAAAGAAAAATTAAGGTGTGCTAGGGCTTGTTAGCGGCTCTCCGCTCCTCTCTACATGACACTGGCATTTCCCGTGAAGTATAAGCTTACAGAAGGTGGAGGAGGTATCGTAGCCGAGTCCAACCTGGCATCATAGAACCGGGCAACAGGTAGACCTGCGCACATGCGGATCCTGGTCAGCCCGATAACAAAACATCAAGTTTGCAACGAGGTTGACCTGGACGCCCCGAGCTCCCAGCAGCCCCAGTGCTACGCCATTTTGCTACGACTTGGGTGGCTCTTAAAAGAGCCTTTGGGTTTCCTTTGTGCCTTCACCGCTTTTCGAAGGCTGGCCTTTTACTTCTTAGAGGCTGCCTTCCTGGGCTTGGTCTTCTGCTGGGAGCCCCTGGGCCTCCCGGCTGTGGGCCTGTCGGCCTTGGCCTTGGCCGGGCTCTTGCGCGGGGGCCTGCCCTTGGGCCCGGCCGCCTTCCTGACGCCTCGGGCGGCTTTCGGAGACGCCGACGCCCTCGGCTTCGGAGCTCGCTTGTTGGCGTTGGAGCCCTTGGGGGACTTGGACTCCCTGGACAGGACCAGCTTCTTGCTCTTGGCGGAGGCGGCCTTCCTGACCTTGACCAGCTCGGGCGGCGCCTTCTTGCTGAGCCGGAAGGAGCCCGAGGCGCCGGTGCCCTTGGTCTGCACCAGGGTGCCCTTGCTCACCAGGCTCTTGAGCACCAGCTTGATGCGGCTGTTGTTCTTGTCCACGTCGTAGCCCGCGGCCGCCAGCGCCTTCTTGAGCGCGGCCAGCGACATGCCCGCCCGCTCCTGGGACAGCGACAGGGCCTCCGTGATCACCTTGGACACCGACGGGCTCGGGGCCTTGCGGTTCACGCCCGCCAGGCCCACCACCTGCTTCCTCCCGCGCTTCTTGATGTTCGGCTTCGCCATGAAAGCTGGGCAGGGCTCAGCCGGGTCCAGGGGGGCCGTCTCGGACATCCCAGGGCAGAAGGGCCACAGGCGAGAGCCAGGGAGGCGGGTCAAGCGGGGTGAGAGGGAAGGCCACCCCCTCACGCCTTATATAGGGCAGGGCGTGCTCTGATTGGTGCGTCGCCTGGGCCTCGCCCCGCCCCTCGCGGGGAGGAGCGTTTGTGTTTGTTTTCCCCCCAAAACTTGAAGCCCACAAAAATCGTGGGCACACAAGGGCCCCGTTCCCCTGCGGGAGGAAGCTGGGAGATCTGGACTTCACACGCCTTCCAACCTTTTCGTGAACAATGGCCCAAGATACCCAAACGATTCCACAAACCCCTCGATCCTCAGCAAATTCAAGGAGAAGCACCAGATTTCCTCTTTCGCTTGTAAATATAACATTGCTTTTTAGCAGGAGACTTATCCCAGCTCTTCTCAGTGACCTTCCAAACGGTTGCGTGGAGAAAAGACGTTAGTCCTGCCCCAAATTTCATGGACAACTGTGCATGTATATGAGGGAACTAACACAGATCTCCTAGAGGCCTCACTGGCTGCAGAACTGGGTGCTTCAAGAATCGTCTAAAAACTGCAGGGTCTGCCTTTGTTTGGGCAAACACAATCTGGTCAGCCATAATCTGCAATGTGTGTAGGTTGCTTCTGACTAAAACCAGCCCTGGGCCCCCGCAGCCCGATCACAGAGCCTCGAGGATGGAGCAAGTAGCACTGGTCTCACACATGGTGTCGGCCTGGCCCAAACCATGTCTCCCAGCCAGGCTGGTGGCTCAGGGGTTGAGCGTCGACCTGTGAACCAGGAGGTTGTGGTTCGATTCCCCATCGGGGCACATGCCCAGGTTGTGGACTTAATCCTGGGTAGGGGGCATGCAGGAGGCAGCCAATTCATGATTCTCTCTCATCATTGATGTTTCTCTCTCTCTTCTCTCTCTCTCTCTCTCTCTCTCTCTCTCTCTCTCTCTCTCTCCCTCCCTCCATCCCTCCCTCCCTCCCTCTCGGAAATCAATAAAAACACATTAAAACTAAGTAAATCAGGTCACCTTCATGGCTGGTATCCTCAACTGAGAGTTGCTTCTGGCTTCAATCATTCAAATCCCCACCCCATCCATCCCTCTTTATCCCCCTCCCCCCCCCCCAAATTTCTGCAATGCACATTTAATATGTTCATACTCAGAGGAAAGAAAAGGACGTTTTACCAGGTTCTTAATTACCCTTCCACAATTGTTAGAAATATGCCTTTATTTCTAGTATCTCTCATTTTCATTGGTTAGTGAGATGCCAGTGTCCAGCAGTGACCAGTGATGGGGAAAGACGTGCCTAAAGCCAATTTGCTCCTCCTGTGAAAATGGAGAGATTGGTTAATTCACTTCTGTATCTCATCAGATATCTGATATTGTACTGGACCTGAGAATGGCCGTCGTAATGGTGATGGGCAGCATTCATTGGGGTTTGTTTTTTGCCGGGCCCTGTTCTAGGCGCTTTGTCAATCTACCAGTGCATTTAATCTGCGACAACCTCCCCTCATTCTCTCTGATTTGGGGGATGAGGAGAGGAGGGCTAGGAGAGGTAGCATTTCCCAGGGGACACAGCTGTTGGGAGTTAACACACAACCCCTAGCATCTGAGTCTACGAACACTATTAAAGAAAGGACGAATATGATCTAGTCCAGTGGTTGGCAAACTGCTGTTGACGAGCCACATGAGCCACTTTGGCCCCTTGAGTGTGGCTCTTCCACAAAATACCACGGCCTGGGCGAGGCTATTTTGAAGAATTGGTATTAGAAGAAGTTTAAAAAAATTGGCTCTCAAAAGAAATTTCAATCGTTGTACTGTTGATATTTGGCTCTACTGATATAATGAGTTTGCAGACCACTGATCTAGTCAGTACGTATATTTAAACTTTTTTTTTAACCTATTTTTAAAATTTTTTTTTATTGATTTCAGAGAGGCAGAGAGAGGGAGATAGAAACACCAATGATAACCCTGGCCAGTTTGGCTTAGTGGATAGAGCGCCGGCCTGCAGGCTGGAAGGTCCCGGGGTTTAATTCCGATCAAGGGCATGTACGTTGGTTGTGGGCACATCCCCAGTAGGGGGTGTGCAGGAGTCAGCTGATCAATGTTTCTCTCTCATCAATGTTTCTAATTCTATCCCTTTCCCTTCCTCTCTGTAAAAAATCAATAAAAAATTTTTTTAAAGGAAACATCAATGATAAGAGAATCCCACATGCCCCCTATTGGGGATCAAGCCCACAACCTGGGAATGTGCCCTTGACTGGAACTGAACTCAGGATCCTTCAGTCCACCACCTCCTTGTTCATAGGTCAGCACCCAACCTCTGAGCCACTGCGGGTGGCGAGCTCAGACCCTATGGAGTGACAACCAGACAATCAGGTGGGAACTGGCAGTCACCCAGAGCCACGGGAGCAGCTGGTCACGGAGCCCTCTGGGAAGGCCCAGGCCAGGCAGATGCCTGCAGGGTGAGGAGGAGTTGTCAAGGCGGGAAGGAGGGAGAGGGGGAATCTAACGGAGTCCAGCATACGTGGGAGGCAGGAGCCTGGGAAAAGCAGGGTGTGGGCAAATCAGGCTGCAGAATAGGAGAGAGGAACACTAAGAAAAAAGAAGCAAAAATAACAAACAAAGAAAAAGGGAGGGAGAGAGAGAGAGAGAGAGAGAGAGAGAGAGAGAGAGAGGAAGGAATGAGGCCACGGGCAGTGCGCTGGGCGAGGCCCGGTCACCATATGGGTCAGGTATTTGGAAAATCCTAAAAGCAGGTTCCAGCCCATCCCAGAGCCTGCACTTCCTCAGGGAGGAGCCATGTTTGCAGCCACAGCACTAGCACCATCTGTATCCGGTCTGTGTCTCACATCTGCCATCTCATTTCACCCTCACCCCAGCTCCTAGAGCTGGTAATGGTTACCACCCCCCAGCTCAGAGTGGTGCAGTTGTCATAGTAACTCAGACAGTAGGCTAATTGTTAAGACATCCTGTGCTGCAGACACAGTGTGAAAGCAATAGATTGGTTTCATCCAACAACATCAAAAGGATATTTTACAGCCCTAGCCGGTGTGGCTCAGTGGATACTGCATCCGCCTGTGGACCAAAAGGGTCTGGGGTTCGATTCAGGTCACGGGCACGTACCTCAGCTGCAGGTTCCTCCCCAGCTGGGGCCCAGGTCAGGGTGTGTGCAGGGCAACCAATCAATGTGTTTCTCGCATCGATGTCTCTCTGTCTTTTCCTCTCTAAAAAAAAAAAATCAATGGAAAAATATCCTCAGGTGAGGATTAAAAATAAAAATAATTTTAAAGGACAATTTATCAAATAGAAAGGGGAGATTTAAAAAAAAAGGATCTGCAGGAACAAGAGATGGCCCAACATTGTTTTCTGTAGAAAAGAGCTTTAAGAGGAGCCATCTGTTCTTGCAAGAACCAGGAAGTGCCAAAGGAAACAATTAGTTCTTTTCTAGAAACTCCAACTTCTGGGGAGGGTCGGGGGCAGCTGCCGGCCACTGGGTGACCAGCCATGGGGCTCAGCCCAGGGTGCCATTCCCGGCATCAGTGTCTCAGCCCCGCCCCCACTTTGGTGTCATAAGGGGCGTGCCCGTGTGGATTTCAGTCTGTCGCAGTCAGCCATCTGTGTGGTAGAGTAGGAAGGCAGGAAAGCTCCGAGGGCGATCACAAATAAGAAACGTTTGAACCCCGTATTGCCTCCAAATATGTAACTGGCTTTTCTCAACGAGAAGCATCAGTTTCAGAAATTAGTTCCATTCAATTCACTTAAAGCTCGACAAGCCCTAATCGGTGTGGCTCAGTGGATAGAGCATTGGCCTGGGGACAAGCATCCAAGGTTAGATTCTGGCAAAGGGCGTATACCTTGGTTGTGGGCACATCCCCAGTAGGAGGTGTGCAGGAGGCAGCTGACCGATGTTTCTCTCTCATTGATGTTTCTGACTCTCTATTCCACTCCCTTCCTCTCTATAAAAACCAATAAAATATATATATTTTTAAAAGCTTGACAAAGGCACAGTATGTTGAAAGTCGCCTGAGTTCACAAGTTTCGCTCTTCCTGTTAGTGTTTTGTGTTTGTCCTTCATCCAGTTCCAGAATAAAACAGACTACAGCAGTGAATTCATATAGTGATGAGTTCAGTTCCAAAGTATATTTACCTTACCAGCATAAACAAGACAACACATAGGACACTGAGTTCGCTATATTAACAAATAGACATTCCTACTGTGACAAAGGAAGGGCCACATGCTGACCAGCCCACCTCCGGGAAGGCCTGTGCGGGGCCTTTCTGATATTAGAAACCTTTAATTAAAAGCAGTCTAAGGTGGGTAGTCACGTCCCAGGCCGGTGTCCTCCCGGAAGAAGACCAACTTCCTCTTCTACTGAGTCTGCTGTCTTTTTGATCTAAGACAACACACCTTAGGAAGATTCAGGGGAACTAGTAACTTCCCTTTTCCTGACCCCTCAGGGCACAACCTGGGACCCAGGGCGGATGGGATTCCCTCATTGTCATTGTTATCACGTTAATTGCTGACTGTTAACTACCTGCACCCACATGTGTAAGTCATCACCTGGCCATCATTTCACTTTCTAGCCAATCCCAGGGGTTCCCCTGAGGGGAAATCGATCATTGTCTCACTAATAGAGAGCCCTAGACAGGAAACCAGAAGGCTAGTCCACAACCTTAGTTGCTCTAATCACTCATTATTTAGTTGAAACACTGTCAGCTCAAGCAGCCTCCAGCTCTGTTGTCTTATGTAAATTTCTGTTATTGGAGTTTCCTGCCCCAGGGCTATGGGTGTATCCCAGAGCCTCAATAAAAGGGATAGCTAGGACAGAGCAGGGTGTAATCCTCCCAGGAGAGGTGGGCTCTCCCTGGCCCCCAATACTCCCAAATTAATACTTTTCTGGTCTCTTTTCATTTGTGTGCGCACTTTTCCAGAACCCTGAACCACGCCGGACGTGAGAGGGGTTCTCACATCCCCCTCCCCCTTTGCTGTCTCTCACCTCCCTAATCATCATCCGTGGCTTTCGCATGCCCCACTCACGCCCCCTCCTTTGATTTAATGTACAAAACAAGGTGGGAACCCGCCAGTGTCCCAATACATTGAGATCCTGCTTCCCCAGAAATTGCCGACAGTGTGGCACAAATAAACTCACAAAAATTCTTTCCAGGTTGGGGTGATTCTGACATTAGCACAGTCATGTGAACACTGTGGCTGCGCCAGAAGGAGGGAGTGGTCACAGGAACGAGGGGGCTACCCATGCGAACGTGGGGCATGGCCCCAAGTGCACGGGACAGATCCCCTCTGCACACTGAAGGGAACACAAGCACATCTACCTCCCATTCCCATGTGTGTGCACATGTGCTTTCACCCATTAACCTGTGGTCATGGTAAACCAGCGAAAGCAAGAGTCGTGCAGAAACGGTCCCGGTTCCCACAGGCTTGGCCTGCAGTTACTCAATTTAATAACTCACCTAAATTCTTCAACAGACGTATAGACTGCCAATTCGGTATTTGAGCTGACACCCTGAATCCTTATGACACATTCAATCCTTCTCTCAACTTCCTTTTTCTAAATGATATGATCTACTAAAGGTGAATTTGGTTCAATGTCTAATTTACAATGGTAAATTTTTAAGTGAAGACATTAACTTATCTAACCAGTAAGCCATAATGGAAGAACCTTACTAAACTCAATTACTTTTTTAGAAAATAAATGCTACCTTGCATACACTAGAATAGTGTGCTAACATTTCCCATCATGGCAAAAATAGAAAAAGGCATAGAGGCATTTGTTGTTGTTTTTCTTTCTTTTTATTGTTTCCTTTTTTGTTTGTTTTTTCATACAGGCATTTTTAAAGCAAAATTAAGCCAGGGAGATGATCCAAAGGGTTATCTCGATTAGAAATGTGACTTTCCCTCTAGAAAGCTATATACCATACATTTAAATATTTAAGTTATTTAAAATAGTGGAATAGTTTGGTTTCGTTATTAACCTGTTATTTCCTAATATCTGTAACCTGTTAAATAAGATCACTAAACTCACCGTTTAACTAGGTGTGTTTTTTTTTTTTCTGTCACAACGTAAAAAGTTAACACATATAAAGTATCAGAATTCTGATTTTTGAGTTTATTTAAAATGTTTTTTAGCCTTTAGATAAGACACTTACCATTTAAATTGACATTGGAACAGATTAATTTCCTGCAGAGGTAAACAATTGGCTCAAAATTAGTTCGGACTTATAAAAACATAAACTATTCTCAATCGTGCAAGATAGAGGAGCTCACTGTGAACTTGGGACAATATTTAAAGTTAGGTGATAACAGAACCACAGAGTTATGCTGATCAGGTAACGAAGCAGACATGCAGTTCAGATCAGAGACCCCTCAGGAGCGCCGCTGCTGAGAAAATGGGTCTGATGCCCTTTTAGCTCGGTAGGAAATCCTGGGTTCTAGGCCCACGGCCTTTACAATAAGTTAAGGTTCGGGAACAAGATGTGCTTTATCCCTGCATCACAAGCCGTCTCTTTCCTGCCTCTTTGGTCCTGTTTACAATGACATTTTCCTTCTCCTCTAACCTGAGAGGACATGGACCTTGCCTTGGCCAGGGCTTTGCACATGTGCTCCAGGCCTAAGGAGGCCAGCGACACGCTTCCCAGGCACCGTGGCCAGACAGCTGCTTCCAGACCGAGGCCCCGCCTACTGCCAAGGAGAACTTGGGGGGAAAAAAACACACGATCCTTCTAAACTACACAGCATCTTATCCCTATTTTGTAAAATCCAGTTTTGTAATCGTCAACATTTCCTGTAAACATTAAGTACTTATAATGTAGTTTCCTTTTTATATTATTTCATTGACTTTTGATAGGGTGAGGAAGAGATAAAAATATCGGTGAGACACAGAGGCTGCCACCTGCAGGCCTGCTGGCGCTGCAACCCAGGACCTCTTGATCCATAGGACGCCCTATCCACTGAACCACCCCAGCTGGACACCCCCCGTTTCTAACAGAGAAAGAACCATTTAAAAGCAAGGGGCTGAGAACGCATCCTGGATTTGGGCAAAGTCTAGGCCAGGAACAGAGATCACAGGTACTTTAAGAGCGGGTCCCACATCCCAGCCTACAGCCTGACTGCTGTTAGACCTGTATGACCCGCTTTTACTAACTGGATCAGGCACCTTTTCAGGTTTCCGACCACAGCGCTCTTTGGAAAACGTGGGTGGCTCTGAAAAGAGCCTTTGGGGTCGGGAGCCGGGCCGCGGCGCCTCACTTGGAGCTGGTGTACTTGGTGACGGCCTTGGTGCCCTCGGACACGGCGTGCTTGGCCAGCTCGCCGGGCAGCAGCAGGCGCACGGCCGTCTGGATCTCGCGGGACGTGATGGTGGAGCGCTTGTTGTAGTGCGCCAGGCGCGACGCCTCGCCCGCGATGCGCTCGAAGATGTCGTTGACGAACGAGTTCATGATGCCCATGGCCTTGGACGAGATGCCAGTGTCAGGGTGCACCTGCTTGAGCACCTTGTACACGTACACCGAGTAGCTCTCCTTGCGGCTGCGCTTGCGCTTCTTGCCGTCCTTCTTCTGCGCCTTGGTCACCGCCTTCTTGGAGCCCTTCTTCGGGGCGGGCGCGGACTTGGCGGGCTCAGGCATTTTGAAGTCTCTGGATACTGAGAGAAAATGCAGCTGGGGCAAAACCTCTGCTACTTATAGGGACTTTATGCTAATGAGGGATGCAGAGAACCTCTTAGTTCATTGGCCGACAAGCGCGAAGGGTGTCCTCCTAGGGCCGGCCTATGCAAATGAGGCATGGAAATTACGATGTCCTATTGGTTGTGCGACTGAGCCCGTGCCTAGCTAATCAGACACCACCGTTTGCTCGCAGGACCTGCCTATAAAACCGGCCATGTTCGCCCTACTCCCAGAATTGGTCTGCTCAGGCCAGGATCTAGCTTTCTCTTTGCAGAAACCTTTTGCTTTTGCCTCTCAATGTCTGGACGCGGGAAGCAGGGGGGCAAGGCGCGCGCCAAGGCCAAGTCTCGCTCCTCGCGGGCCGGCCTGCAGTTCCCCGTGGGCCGCGTGCACCGCCTGCTCCGCAAGGGCAACTACTCGGAGCGGGTCGGGGCCGGCGCGCCCGTGTACCTGGCGGCCGTGCTGGAGTACCTGACGGCCGAGATCCTGGAGCTGGCGGGCAACGCGGCCCGCGACAACAAGAAGACGCGCATCATCCCGCGCCACCTGCAGCTGGCCATCCGCAACGACGAGGAGCTCAACAAGCTGCTGGGCAAGGTGACCATCGCGCAGGGCGGCGTGCTGCCCAACATCCAGGCCGTGCTGCTGCCCAAGAAGACCGAGAGCCACCACAAGGCCAAGGGCAAGTAATCGGACGGGCGTCGCTTCTTCCGGAAACGCTTTGAAACCCAAAGGCTCTTTTCAGAGCCCCCTCCCCACCTCCCGGGAAGAGCTGATGTCACTTTAGGTTAAAGAGGGGAAGCACACGGGAAGGTAAGTTTTTCTCCAAACCTGTGGCGGTGCAAATATTTATTTTAGAGCTTAAGAAAAGGCTCTGCAGTGTTGCTAAAAATGGAGCATCCTGCATAGATTGCTCCCTAACCACGCGTTTCAAACAGCCGCAGGGCCCAGAGCCTGTGAACTCAGCCCTGGGTTGAGGTCTCTAACCTTCAGGTCGCCTTGCAAGTTCGCTGAGGCCGGGGAGCCATGCTACCGCCGGGTTTGTAACCGCCCCGCCCTGTTCTCCCCAAGGGCGTGAGTCCGGGCTCCGGGTAAATAACAAGTCAGGTTCCATCTTAGAAGCTTCCGAGGGAGGCGAGGGGCCTCTAAGGCCGGTTCCAGGGCTGAGAAGACACCCTGAACCTAGACCCGGGTCGCATCTAGGTCGAACCTAGACTGGCCGATGCATAACCCTCCGCCTCTACTCTGTCCTCTGCAAACCCGGGCTCTGGATTGTGTCTTACTCTCGTTGGGTCAGTTAACCATTTGAAGCCCCTGACCTGTAGCTCAGCTATTTTATACAACTACTGTGTGCTTGGGAGCAAGGAGCTCTAACGCCTCGGTCCCCAGCGCAGCTGGAAAAGGAGTACGACAGGGCCTTTTGCTTCCCCCGTAACAGATGCCAGGGATCCCATCATTCAGCTGCGTCAACCCCAACAAGTGCTGATCTGGACCGAGGGGGGAAAATCCTTAGGATTCCCAGGCCAGCGGGGCTCAGGGGTTGATTATCAATCTATGAGCCAGGGGTTCAGGGTTCGATTCCTGGTCAGGGCACAGGCCCAGGTTGCAGGTTGGATCCCCAGTGTGGGGCGTGCAGGAGGCAGGCGATCAATGATCTCTCACCACTGATGCTTCTCTCTCTCCCCTCTTTTCCTCTCTGAAATCAATGTTAAAAAAAAGAAAAGAAAAAGAAAAGGTTGGTTGATAGCATGATAGCATAGAGGTCCTGGCATGAAATTGACACGAGAAAGTTTGCTGGTGAGAGATAAACTCAGTGGCTTCCCCAGAGCAGGCCTCTATCATGTCCTCAGGTGCTGGGGGTGAGGTGAGGTGGAGGAACCATTTTAATGGATGAGAGTGAAAAACCCAGGACCTCCAATCCCTGAGGACCGCCAGGTACCTGGGACGAAGCTGATCTAAGCCAGTGGTCGGCAAACTCATGAGCAGAGCCAAATTACAGGACAACGATTGACATTTCTTTGGAGAGCCAAATTTTTTAAACGTAAACTTCTAACGCCACTTCCTCAACATAGACTCGCCCACGCCGTGGTGTTTTCTGGAAGAGCCACACTCAAGGGGCCAAAGAGCCGCATTTGGCTTGGGAGAAAAAAAACAAGGTTTGCCCCAAAGTGGGAGAGAGAGTGAGTAGCAGAGATAGATGCCAAGGGCCGGGAAGAAAACGTGAATATATTGTTTTTGTGCTTATTTTTTTACACTTTTCTAAACAAACCTACGTTTCTATGAACATTGGAGCTCTTGTTTTTTTTTTGTTTGTTTGTTTTTTATATATTTTATTGATTTTTTACAGAGAGAAAGGGAGAGAGATAGAGAGATAGAAATGTCGATGAGAGAGAAACATCGACCAGCTGCCTCTTGCACACCCCCCACCGGGGATGTGCCCGCAACCAACGCACATGCCCTTGACCGGAATCGAACCTGGGACCTTTCAGTCCGCAGACCGACGCTCTACCACTGAGCCAAACCGGTTTCGGCGGAGCTCTTGTTTTTTCGAGGCCCACATACACTTAAACCTTGTTTATTTTGCTTTTGCGTTTGACACGCTTGGTCTACGTTAGGGGTTTACTGAGAAGCCAGGCCGAGGCCGAACCACCAGCTGGGTATCTGGGGCGTCCCAGACACATCGCATCCGCTTGACACAGCATCACCATGTATTACACTTCTTTTTATTTATTTATTTTTTAAAGTATATATTTTTGTTGATTTCAGAGGAAGGGAGAGGGAGAAAGAGAAATATCAACGATGACAGAGAATCACTGATTAGGCTGCCTCCTGCAGACCTGCCTATTGGGGATCGAGCCTGAAACCTGGGCATGAAACCCTGACCTCCTAGTTCATCCGTCGATGCTCAAGCACTGAGCTACCCGGGCCGGGTAATCCTCTTTTTATATTTTCAACTAATTTGTGCATCAATATCCTTTCTTTTATCTACCCCTCACTCCCTTTTTTTTTTTTTTAATTTTGAATATATATCTTTTTTTTTTTTTTTAGAGAGAGAGAGAGGAAGGGAGAACGATAGTTAGAAACATCTATGAAAGTCATTGATCAGCTGCCTCTTGCACTCCCCCTACTGGGGAGGTGCCCGCAACCAAGGTACATGCCCTTGACTGGAATCGAACCTGGGACCCTTCAGTCCGCAGGCCGACGCTCTATCCACTGAGCCAAACCGGCTGTTTTTTGTTTTTTATGTATCATTTGAACTCTTTTTTTTTTTTACAAGTATGTTAAATTTTATTATGAGTTGTAAATAATTACATGTATTTTAAGGTTAGAATTAGGTTAACATGTAAGGGTTTTTCATCTGTTGATCCTAACTTAGAATTACAAGTGCAAAGAAATATTCCTGTCAAGTATCATGTGTGAGTATTACTGGGAGATATTAGGAGTTCAGTGGAGGGTCCCCTCGTGCGTACTGACATTGACAATAAGCAGTCATATCTAGCCCAGGAATTCTTCCCTCTGTTTTATCCCCAAACCTGAATATTGTGCCAGATGGGTTAGCATCACAGGAGAGCTACCAAAAGACAGCCACTGCCTGCACTGACACTGGAAACCGGCACCATTAATAAGTAGAACCAATGGGCGGTGGGGGTGGGGGAGAGATAGTAGGGTCATTGTTACTCCAAAAGGAATTAGAACACACCATGTACACCTCCTCAGGAGGTGAATCCCAGGCAGGGAATTCATGTCGCCATGTTGACAACCCTCCAGGACTCAGTTTGGGCGGCGGGAGAGCACCCACATTTCTTGGGACCGAGGCCGGAGCGCCTTCCGTAGGGGTGAGGCCGCTTCTGAAAAAGGAAGTGTGCTGAGTCAGCCGCCGATCCCGTTACCTGCTTGCTGCCAGCTGGAGCTCACACCTCCCTGGGCTCTTCTCTCAGGGTCACCAGGCAGGGGCAGAGGGAAAACAAACAAAACCAACAGCCGCCAACCTGCCGAGCGGTTCAGCTATGCACTGACGGGGCACCATTTCTCACCCTCACACCCACGGGACTCAGGACCGCCGAGGAGGGACAGTCACGGTCCTATGAATTTCGGAGCCAACGTCCTGGCGATGCTGATGATTACAGATTGTCATCAGACACGTGGCCCAGCCGACTTAGCTCAGTATCTCCCTCTCTCTCTCCTTTTCTTTCTGAAATCAAGAAAAATATGTATTTTAAAAATAGACGCTTGGCCTTTTGTCCAACAGCTAGCGTTGGGCAAACAGGTAAATAAGAAGGGTAAACAGTGGACGCTTGGGGAGAGGGGGTGTCTACCATCTAGAAACAAAAGCCCCACTAGCAATGGGCCATAGGCTGGTGGGTGTGACAAAACCAGCGCGTTGCCACCGGAGACGCCTGTCCGCTCTGCCCCTAAGGGCACCTCGCCCGCCGCGCCTCAGTGGAAGGCAGTGACATTCATGTGCAGGGCGAGTTCTTTCAGACTCATCTCCATGCTGGCTCTGCACGCCCGCCCTGTGGAATGGATCCTCAGCATGTGTGGTGTGCGGGACATGTACTCAGATCGACTCTGTTGTCAACATTTATTTCTGCACAGAAATGGAATGATCACTGGGGGTGGGAGGGGGGGGTTGGCAGGCTGGAGAGGGCCAATGGGGGGAGGGGAAAGAGGGCATATGTAACACCTTCAACAACAAAGGGTTATTTAAAAATAAAACATAAATAAAAATAAATGGGGTAATCACTCAGTTTCGGGGATTTATGATTTTGTTCCTGGGGCTTGTACCATTCTAGTCACCACTCAATCTGAAGTCCTAGTTGCTAAATTTGGTTGTTTCTAGAGCCATTTTGCCCAATACAGTAGCCACTACCCACCTGTGGCATTTTATTTATTTTTTTAAATATATTTTTATTGATGTCAGAGAGGAAGGGAGAGGAAGAGAGAGACAGAAACATCAATGATGAGGGAGAATCATGGATCGGCTGCCTCCTGCCCACCCCACACTGGGGATCGAGCCCACAACCTAGGCACGCGCCCTTGACCAGAATTGAACCTGAGACCCTTCAGTCCGCAGGCCGATGTTCTATCCACTGAGCCATACCAGGTAGGGTCCCCCCATGGCATTTAAAATCTAAATAACGTGATTAAACGTCTGAGTCCTCAGTTGCACTAACCACGTGTCGAGTTGTCTGTGGCTTCTGTGCTGGACCACAAGGGCACAGAGCGTGCCTGTCACCCCAGGAAGTCCCTCTGGTAACTCGGAGCCCAGCACGGCTTGTCCCTGTGGACTGACGTGTCCAAGGGCTCGTAACCAGCTTCCTCCAGGGGCACCCGAGAATACAGTCGCCAGATAAGGTACAGGATGCTCGGTTACATTTAAATGTCAGGCAGGCAATAAGTCATGGTTGTATTATAGCTGTAGCCCTGAAACATTGCATGAGACAGTCTACACTAAAAAATTGTTGCCCGCCAGCATGGCCCAGGGGGTGAGTGTTGACCTGTGAACCAGGAAGTCAGGATTTGATTCCCAGTCAGGGCACAGGCCTGGATTGCAGTCTCCATCCCCAGTGGGGGGCATGCAGGAGGCACCAGATCCATATTCTCTCTCATCATTGATGTTTTCACCTCTCCCTCTTCCTTCCTCTCTGAAATCAATAAAAATAGGTATTTTTTGAAAAACTCTTCAAAACAAAAAACTGTTCTTTATTTGAAATACATCTTGTGTTTGTATTTGCCAAATCTGGCAGCCTTATCTTTTGTTGTTGTTTTTATTTTATTGTATTGTATTTATTCTTTTTTCTTTTTCATTTCTTGGCAAGCTTCTCTGAAGAGCAAACTCGGAGCCTCTTCCGGGAGCCCCGGCCGCTCTCCGCGGGGAGTGTTGTGTTTATGTACAGAAATGAGGCGAGAGGTGTGTGCGTGTTCTGCTCGTGTCCGGGAAGACTGAGGGAGCCGGGCTCAAGGACGCGGACTTTGGTCTCCTTTCTCCCCTTCGGGTGCAGAGCTTCTCAGGCACAGCTGCCTGCGTCCGGAGTGTCTGTCAGCCGCGTCAGGTCCCGGGATCACCTGGAGGGATGGCATCGCCTTCCCGACATCCTCGACTGAGGCTGCACCTGCGGGAGTTTCCTCTGCGAGAGTTTGCTCTGGGTCCGTCTCTTCGTGTGCCCACGTGTGCCGTGTGGATGCGGAGCGGAAGGTCGGGGAGGAACTTGTTGAGGGGCAGCTCTCTTTTGTGCAAAAATGTGTCTAATGTATCAAATGAGTCATACTTTCAGAGGGTGCACGCAAATCAAATAGCAAGGTAAATATGGAGAATCTAGCCCGGCCGACACGCGTCTACCTAGGATCCAGGAGGTCACCGGTTCATATTCCCGGTCAGGGCACATGCCTTGGCTGCAGGCTCCATCCCCAGTGTGGGCACGCAGGAGGCAGCCGATCCTTGCTTCTCTCTCACATGGATGTTTCTGTCTCTCTCCCTCTCCCTTCCTCTCTATAATCAATAAAACATATATTTAAAAACAAAGAGAGAACCTATTTCCACTGGACTATCCCACTGTTCCCCACGTCATCATTTTCCTTGCCTTCCTGCCCACTGTTCATTCATGCAGAGGCGGGTCCAGGATGAATGGATATGTATTCCCCTCCGCGCTTCATTCTTAAAAGAGAGTGGACGAAGAATAAAACAAATTCAGAAAAGGAGAGTGGACTGACTGTGCACACTGCTCTGCACTGGCCCTCGTTGGTAACAGTTCATCCCGGAGACCTTTCCGGACATGGAGGCAGGGAGCACTGAACATCGCCCGCCCGGTGCTGAGCTGTGTGGGTCGGAGGTCACGGGACCTGTTCCCCGGGGTCGACACCACAATATTAAAAGCCCATTCTGGAATGATGAGCCTGGCTTACAGGAAGTGGAACATTGTTCTCTTATTCTGCTGGGATGATGGAAAGTGAATGGAGTTCAAGTCACCGTTGGGTTGGCCTCAGTGGTTTGGTCCAGTTCACATGTGGAGTCTCTTCCTATGTGGAGTCTCCATATGAACTGGTTTGGCCCAGTTCATATGTGGAGCCTCACAGAACCAACAAGGGTCACGCGCAGGCATGGTGTGGAACTCTAAAGGGCAGCGACTTTCCAACACCAGCCTGGCGTGGGCAGAGGAAGTGGTACCCATGGGGAGGGAGGACAACAGGAGGAGAGTGAGAGGAGAGGACGGTGGGATTTTACAGATCTGCCCACCCTCGGAAACGGGAGGAACCTAAACCAGAGGGCGACCTGCGTCTGGGTCAGCAACCCCCGCAGGGGAGGCAGCGCCTGGAGCACGGCCTGGCAGGCAGGGGGGAAAAGGGCCCTGGACGCCTCCCACCAGGTGCCCAGTGCAGACGCAGCTGCTCCTTCCATTCTTTCCTTTCTTAAACTAAGTATTTTTAATATATTTTTTATTGATTTTAGAGAGGAAGGGAGAGGAGAGGAAGGGAGAGGAGAGGAGAGGAGAGGGGAGGGGAGGGGAGGGGAGGGGAGGGGAGGGGAGGGGAGGGGAGGGGAGGGGAGGGGAGGGGAGGGGAGGGGAGGGAAGGAGAGGGGAGGGGAGGGGAGGGAAGGGGAGGGGAGGGGAGGGGAGGGGAGGGGAGGGGAGGGGAGGGAAGGAGAGAGATATCAATGATGACAATCACTCATTGGCTGCCTCCTGCACCCTCCACACTGGGAATGGAACCCGCTGACCGAACCCCACCTCCTGCCCCAGGCCTTCACCTCCTGCCCCAGAACCCCACCTCCTGCCCCAGAACCCCACCTCCTGCCCCAGGCCCCCACCTCTTGCCCCAGACCCCCACCTCCTCCTCCAGACTCTCACCTCCAGCCCCAGACCCTCACCTCCCCACTGTCTGTGTCCATGGGTGATGGTCTCTGCACACAGGTCTTTGGTGATCACCTCCCACCCGCCCACACTCTGTTCTGTGCTTCCTGTCCCTGGATCCACCCTGTTCACCAGTTAATTAGGTTCCATACGTGAGTGGCAACTCACAGTTTTGGTTGTTGAGTTAACTAAAAAGAGCCGGGACCGGTTTGGCTCAATGGATAGAGCGTCGGCTTGGGGACTGAAGAGCCCCGGGTTCGATTCTGGTCAGGGGCATGTACCTTGGTTGCGGGCATATCCCCAGTAGGGGGTGTGCAAGAGGCAGCTGATCAATGACTCTCTCTCATTGATGTTTCAAACTCTCTATCTCTCTCCCTTCCACTCTGTACAAAAATCAATAAAATATATTAAAAAAAATAAAATAAAATAAATAAAAAGAAAGACAGTTTTTACTTTCACAGATATCCCAGCCCTTAAAAAGAGTGTCCCAGAGAAAACCAAGATGGTGGCATAGGTAAACGCCTAACTGCAGCCTCACACAACAATTTCAAAAAAATACAACTAAAAAACAAAATGGACATTATCCAGAACTATAGGAAAGTTGACTGACTGGAAATTCTACAACTAGAAGGAAAGAGAAAGCCAGAAGGAAAATCAGAGGATCTGTAAAAGCCTAAGGTACGGAGACACGGTGCGCGAGTGGGGAGAGGACTGAGCTGGAGAGGAAGAGGTGGCTGAGTGCCTGGCTGGCTTTCCCTAGCGGAAAGGAGATAAAAGTTCTGGACTGTGCTGAACCCCAGTTCCGACAGCACTGAACCCCAGTTCTGGGCGAGACCCTGGGGACCCAGACACATATGAAGGGAGTCTGGGCTGTAAGGTGGAGGGGATGAAAAGCAGTCCCAGAGGCGCGCACATTATGCACAGTGGACGGACTGTTGACTGCCCTAGCCAGAGGGAGACAAAAGCTCTAGGCGGTGCTGAGCCCAGTTCTAGGCCAAACCCTGGGGACCCAGGCTCATAAGGAGGGAGTCTGGGTTGTAAGGCGGAAACTCAGGGGAGCAACGAAAGGAAGTCCCTGAGGTGCGCACATTGCACCCAGAGAACGGACAGTTGGCTGTGCCGCTGGATTGACCTAGCAGGAAGGAAACAAAAGCTCCAGACTGCTCTGAACCCCACTTCCAACTGAACTGAACCCTAGTTCCGGGCTCATTGGGGGAGAGCCTTGACTGTTTGGTAGCAGGCAAAACTCAAGGGCAGCTTTCTCTCAGAGGTGCGTGCTGTGAGTTCTGAAGGACCCTGAGGAACACTGAGACTCAGGAATCTCATAGGGCGGGGCTGACGGAAGCCAAGGCTGTAGGCTCCACCCTGAAACTCCGTCCCATCCAAGCTGAGCACAGAGACTTTTACAATTTTCCAAGTCTAGTCGAATAAGGCTGTCTCCTGGCATAGACACAGCTGGTCCTCACAGCCAATTGGCCTGGAGGTCAGTTCCTCCCAGTGATACCAACAACAAGCAAGACTTAACTACAAAAGACTGTATACACAGTCCACAAAGGGGTGCACCAAGCGTGTCCACCTCAGATAATTGGGAGGCTGACCCACTGAATCATATAGGACACCTTAGCACACAAAGCCACCCTACCAACTCAGGGAAGCAGTGAAAATGCCGAGCCAAGGAAACAGATCACAAACAAAAGAAATGGAGGACAAAAAGTGACTAGATATAGAGTTCAAAACAACGCTTATAAGGTTTTTAAAGAATTTCCTAGAAAAGGCCAATAAAATAAATGAGATCTATGAGGATATGAAAAGGGATCAACTAGAAATAAAGAATACATTGTCTGAAATAAAAAATATTATACAGAGTCCTAAAAACAGAATGGAAGATCGCAAGAATCAAGTCAAAGATTTGGAACATAAAGAGACAGAGGACACACCTCCGCAGAAGCAAGAAGATAAGAGAATCCAGAAAGTTGAAGATAGTGTAAGAAGCCTCTGGGACAACTTCAAGCGAACCAACATCAGAATTATGGGGGTCTCAGAAGAAGAGAGAGCAAGATCCTAAAAACATACTGGAAGAAATAGTGACAGAAAACTTCCCCTACCTGGTGAAAGAGTTAGACTTACAAGTCCAGGAAGCACACAGAACCCCAAACAAAAGGAATCCAAGGAGGACCACACCAATACACATCATAATTAAAATCCCAAGAGCAAAAGACAAAGAGAGAATATTAAAAGCAGCAAAAGAAAAGCAGGTAGTTACCTATAAAGGAGCACCCATACAATTGTCAGCTGATTTCTCTACAGAAACCATGCAGGCCAGACAGGAATGGCAAGAAATATTCAAGGTGATTAATAGCAAGAACCTACAGCCAAAAATAATCTACCCAGCAAAGCTATTATTCAGAATCGAAGGCCAGATAAAGAGCTTCACTAATAAAAAAAAAAGCTAAAGGAGTTCATCACCACCAAAGCAGAATTATATGAATTGCTGAAGGGGGTTCTTTCGGAAGAGAAAGAAAATAAAGATAAAAATTATGAACAACAAATATGTAACTATCAACAATTGAATCTAAAAACCAAGGGAATTAAAAAAAATCTGATGAACAATATTAACTGGTGAATTTAATAGAATCAGAGGTATGGAAGGGGAGTGAACTGACGATTCTCGGGGAAAAGGGGAGTGGGGGGTGTGGGAAGAGCCTGAACATAAACTGTGCACCTATGGATGAGGACAATGGGGGGTGGGGAAAGGGCAGAGGGTGGGGTGGGAACCTGGTGGAGGGGAGCGATGGAGGGGGGGAGAGGAACATTTGTAATAATAAGAACAATAAAGATTTATTTAAAATACATATATAATCATTAAAAAAAAAACAATGGAAAAATGTCCATTTTTTAAAATCCATTTTGGATTTTTTCCCCCCAAAAAAACAGACTATGGGGGAGGGAATGGGAGGAAAAAATAAAATAAAATAAAAAGATTTGGGAGTCATCAGTAAATAAAAGTATTTAAAGGAAATAAGTGCCTACAGATCCCTCCTGGCTCTTCCCTGCGTCTTAACCACACCGGCTCGGCGGGAAAGGGTGGTTTTTATTCAGAGTGACCACCTGGGACCAGAAGGGGAGACGCTGGGCTAGGGGTTCCGGTTGTCGACGGGCAGCCGGGGCCCAGCCCTCGGCCTGTGGCTGCTCCGGTCCTCACTCCTCCGAAGGTCATACCCGTTGGCCAGTCGGTCACCACCGCCAGTGAGCTTGGCAGTCACTCCCCGAGCTGGGCGGGCCCCTGAGGAATTTGATAAATACTAAGATTCTGAGACCAACTGGAGTTCCTGGCTCAGAATCATCTGGAACAAGACAAATCTGCACGATTGCTAAAACACACACACACAGGAGGAAACTGGTCTTGCAAGCCGTGTCAGGCCATAAAAACTGTGAACAAGGCGCTGCCCGGGGGCAGGAAGAGAGGGTCGCTATCGCTGGCCCCAGGAAAATCTTCGGATATGGCCTGGGGACCCCCAACACACGGGGGCCTGCCTGTAAGCCCAGGACAGGGGCAGAACCATACCTGCAAGACAAAGACCCCAGAAGGTTATATACAGTGAAGCCCTCTGCGTGTTCCTTCACTCTGATTTGGAAATTATTCCCCGAATCCACTGGTGTTAGTAAACGGGATCCCTCCCTTTCCCCGTGCTTGGTGTTTCTTTGTCCTTTTTTTTTTTTTTTTTTTTTAATATATATTTTATTGATTTTTTACAGAGAGGAAGGGAGAGAGATAGAGAGCTAGAAATGTCGATGAGAGAAACATCGACCAGTTGCCTCTTGCACCTCCCCTATCAGGGATACATGCCCTACACCGGAATCGAACCTGGGACCTTTCAGTCTGCAGACTGATGCTCGACCACTGAGCCAAACCGGTTTCTGCTCTTTGTCCTTCTGCAACACTAAAAGCCCAGCACACAAAACCTACATTTATACCCAAGGTGACTGCAGGTAAAACCTCTCCCGGAAACATACCCTCAATCAACCAGGATGGGATTTTCTGGTCAAACACCAGTAAGATCATCTGCACCTGGTCCTCTCCACAGAGTGAAGAGCCCATCTGGCCCGGCAGGCGAGGCTCAGAGGTTGAGCAGCCATCTATGAAGCAGGAGGTCACGGTTCGTTTCCTGGTCAGGGCCCAGGCCCGGGTTGCAGGCTCCATCCCCAGGGTTGGGTGTGCAGGAGGCAACAACTGCTCCACATTTCTCCCTCATCACTGATATTTCTATCTCTGTCTCCCTCTCCCTTTGCCTCTGAAATGAATAATAATATCAATATCTATAAAAGGCTAAGATGCTAAGTGTCCCACCTTCTGGGTAATGACGTCATGTAACATTGCCCGGCTTCCACTCCCTAGCGACTAGCCTCCTTGGTGTTTCTTCATTCCAGGAACACGACTTGCTTTATAGTGTGAACGAAAAGAGCCACATGCTAACCTGACAAGCTCAGGGGAGGCCTGCGTGGCAGTCTTGCAAACTCAGACCTAAAATAACCACAAAAGATGGTTTGAAAATTAAATATCTAACTACAAACAGGTTATAGTGGGTAATCATGTCCTAGACTGATATTTCACCTGACAAAGATCAACTTAGATCTTCTTTATTGAGCTCATTTGCTTTTTTGCCTCTAAGATAACATATCTGTGAGATGTCTAGGTAACTTGTAACTTCCTTTTTACCCTGGACCCTTCAGGGCACAACTAATGGCCTCGAGATATTCCCTCATTGTTATTGTTATCAAGTTAATTGTCAACTGTTAATCATGAGTTTCCTGTATCCATCTCTGTGAAAGAAGCTCATGTCCATCATTTCGCCTTTTACCCTATCCCAGGGGTTTCCCTGCTTCGCTCTGTCCCACCTCCCTAATCTATCACCAGTGAATTTCATGTAACTCACATATGTCCCTTTCCTTTGATTGCAATGTATAAATGTAAATGTAACCCTGCATTTTCCGGAGCATTATCTCAATCCGTTGAGGTTCTGCTTCCCTGCATATGTCAACAGTTTGGCTCAAATAAACTCACAAAAATACTTTACAGGTTTCAATGTTTTTCCCCCCTGTTAACACTATCCAGGTGCAAACATTTCACAGTTTAATCAAATTTTCCCGTGCCTCATCTCATTTGATCCTCACAGAAGTCTTGGAGTGGGTAGACAGGAGAGTCGTTGGAATCCTGTTTTCTTTTTATTAGCCAGAAAACAGAGACTTAGAAAGCTTAGAAACTTGACCCGACTGAAAATAATTCAGAAAAGGTGGACCATGAAAATGACTTCAGGTTTTCTCACTGCACTGAATATAGTCAAACACTGCTGCAGTTAAATATTTTACCCTTTGTTCTCCCTGCGTGATCTATAATAATAATCTGCTTCGTATTGATATTTACTGCTGTGTAGCTGACAATTACCTGGAAGAGAAGTTGGGGTGCCTCACTGGGCTGGAAAAAGTTTAGCTACATCAGAAAGCAGGTCTAATGAAGCAAGTTCATTCTATGTCTATAAAGGGCTAAGTTGATTCACGCATGCCCAACACATATAATGCTCTTGCTGGTGCCAATCCCACGCTTGTTTCCATCTGTCACTGTCAATCATGACTTTGGTTGACACTCTTATAGAAAAGGGGCAAATAGCAACATTAACATTTCTTCAGATTAATTTCCTCTCAATGTGCACGAATTCGCCACGGGGTCCCGGCAGCGTCGGCTGCGATTTGGTGGGATGTCACTCGGGATAGTGGCCGGGACTGTGTCCCACTGGGGGAAGCCGAGTGTTGCTTTGTGGGCACCAGGTCCCTCCCCAGTGGCATTTCTCTGTGCAGTGCCAGCAGCTCTTGCATTGAGCGACTGCCCTCTGGTGGTCAGTGTGCGTCACTGCAAGTGGTAGGACCGAGGGAGGGACACTTAGCAAATTAGCCTTTTATATAGATCGACTGTTGGCCTAGGGCATGAAATTCGTGCACATTAAAAGGGGGTTAATCAGAGGAAATAATTTAATATTGCTATTTGCCCTTTATAATAGAAGTGTCAGAGGTGAAAGAAAATTAGTAAAATGTATATCAACACCTTCCTTTTGTCAGAGTCTGGGACACACCACAGGACCCAGAGTCAATTCCCCATCCACCCACATGCACCTCAAAATCACGTGAGACCCAGAACCCAGCGCCCCCCATCCCCCACTCCCATTGGGCTGGATCCAGATCCGGCCAGTCCCACCCTTGTCAAGCCCTGCCAGACAGGGGCAGTAGCCTCAGGAACCCTGGCCCAGCACCAGGATGGGGGTAGGGGGGAGGCAGGCCTGAAGTCCCCTGTCTCACCCCACCTGGTGGGGGGTGCAGCCTGAGTTCCCCTAGCAGAGCACCAGCACAGGAAGTGCACTTTGAGGTCCCCTGTCAAGCTCTGCGGGGTGGGGGGTGCGGCCTGAGGTCCCCAGCTTGATGCCAGGGCAGGAGGTGAAGCCTGAGGTCCCCAGCTTGATGCCAGGGCAGGGGGCGAGCCTGAGGTCTCCTGCCAAGCCCTGCAGGATGGGGGAGGGCATAGCCTCAGGTCCCTGCTGATTGCTCATTAAGGCTCCTTAAGGGAACCTCGCTTCAGCTGGGGGTGCAGCCATCTTTGTGATGGAGTGATGGTTAATTAGCATATTCCCTCTTTATTAGATAGGCTGTGGCACAGGGAACACTTATCATTCAAGGGCATGAGCCGGTTCCATTGAAACTCCTTAGACACGAAGGCGTTAAACATTTGATATTTTACATCACTTCTGTACCACATTCAGCATTAATTTAAATAAGATGATTTTTAAACATCTCGCGAATGTTTCATCATGTAGATATGTCTTCTCCTTTTTATTTCAGAAGGACTGGTGTATTGCAATGTGATCCACCAGCATCGGCCAAAAGAAATCAGCAAGAATGCAGGCAGGACCTAACTGGTTTGGCTCAGTCGATAGAGCATTGGCCTGCGGACTGAAGCGTCCCGGGTTTGATTCCGGTCAAGGACATGTACGTTGGTTGTGGGCACGTCCCCAGTGGGAGGCGTGCAGGAGGCAACTGATCAATGTTTCTCTCTCGTTGATGTTTCTGATTCTCTATCCCTCTCCTCTCCCTTCCTCTCTGTAAAAAAATGAATAATATATATTTTTTTTAAAAAGAAAAAAAGAATGCAGGTAGATTTCTTAACGTGCACCTCCATTTCCCAGGACTTTATGGGCATCCTCTGTAGGGTCTGTTGGGTGTAAAACTATGGGGCAATAAAACTAAAAGTCAATGTGATCGCCCAAAACCAATGTTAGAACCAGCTGCCACACCCACAGAATAATATCCTATCGATGTAGGCACTGGCCAACATTGTGGGGCTTTTTGTTTTGTTTTGTTTTTTCTCTCTCAAGGGCAGGGCTTGCAGTTTCTCGAGACAAGTCCACCCAGTTCATTTCGCTGGAAAAGTTCCTTGGGTTGGGTGTTCATTGCCAACGGTACTTCTGTGTTGGACAGCTACCCAAGGACACTGCTCTCCGGAAACCTTGTTAATAGGAGCAAACACGTCTTCAGAGGGCGGGACTCCACTTCCATAGCCCCTGGAAACTCTGCTTCTGGGAGGGATGGGAAATGAGCCGTCACTCAATCCCCCGAGTAACATGTTTTCTTCTTCATGCAGCGCTGGGAGGCATCGGGCCATGATCCTCAGGAGGGAAGCTATCTGGTGGGTGGACTAGTTCTTGATCCGCTATTCAATAATACGGGGCCTGGGTTCCTCTAACAATAGGAGTCGGAGCCTTATAAGCTCAACTTCTGATTTAAGTCCCTTTATGGCCAAATTTCCAATCTACCTAGGCTATTACAATGGGACCCTAAGGTATGGGCTGAGAAAACTTAGCAAGACACCTCAAAGTGCACCTCTAAGCGCACCTCCGCTGCCAGGGGCTTGGTGGACATCCCCTGTGGGGTTCGTGCAAATAAACCTTTTCCCATTTCTGTGCACCCTGTGCTAGGCCTCCCCTTCCCTCCCAAGACCCTGAATCGGAGGCATCTGAACTCCTGGAGCAGTTGTCCAGGGAAAGGGAACCAGCAGCCCCGCCCCCAACCCTTGGGAGCAGACAGTGAACGAACTATAGAAAGGAATTGTTTAAAATCGCGGGTGCTGCCCACAGAGAGAAAACCGTGGGCGCACAGGCTGATGTCTCGGGGCTCCAAAATGGGACCCCTCGTGGGCAATAATTCGTTTGGCATTAAAGGAATCCAGCTCTATGAACTCAAATGCCCTCGGCTCCATAGGCAGGACTCTCCGAGGAACCTGTGTTACTTCCCTCACTTAAGGGCAGATTTGTAATAAAAATCTTCATCCCAGGGGCACGGTTTTTGGATGTATGAGAAGCTAACCACTTGGAGAATCCTACGTGAGAGGTCAGAAAACTCCACCGTTAAAGATCGGTGCATAATTTACGCAGAAAATAGAAAGTTTTGTTTCTCAGAGTTGAATTCTGACGCGCACGGTGGGAAATATGGCTAGTTTTTCGCATAAAGGTGTGTCGTTCCCGAGTCACGGGACTACTGGGAGAAGCCTGAGACTTCGGGGATCCCTCTCTACGCAAAACCGGGCAAGGCGGTGCAGGGGATTTTGATATTTTGAGCATTTTTCGAGGTGTAACAAACACAACTCGGGATCCGACAGGACACTCTGCAGCTGCCAGCGAGGCGGGCTGGACAGCGCACCAATCACGGCGCAGCTCCGCCCTATATAAGCGCGCGGGCGCGGCGGCGCGGCCTGAGTCCCGGCCAGTGTCGCTCTTCCGGCTCGAGTTCGCTCCCACGCCCGCCCGCAGCATGTCCGAGACCGCGCCCGCCGCCCCCGCCGCGCCGGCCCCCGCCGAGAAGGCTCCGGCGAAGAAGAAGGCGCGCAAGCCCGCCGGCGCCGCCAAGCGCAAGGCGTCCGGGCCGCCGGTCTCCGAGCTCATCACCAAGGCGGTGGCCGCCTCCAAGGAGCGCAGCGGCGTGTCGCTGGCCGCGCTCAAGAAGGCGCTGGCGGCCGCGGGCTACGACGTGGACAAGAACAACAGCCGCATCAAGCTGGGCCTCAAGAGCCTGGTGAGCAAGGGCACCCTGCTGCAGACCAAGGGCACCGGCGCCTCGGGCTCCTTCAAGCTCAACAAGAAGGCGGCCTCCGGCGAGGCCAAGCCCAAGGCCAAGAAGGCGGGCGCGGCCAAGGCCAAGAAGGCGGCCGGGGCGTCCAAGAAGACCAAGAAGCCCGCGGGCGCGGCCACCCCCAAGAAGGCCGCCAAGAAGACCCCGAAGAAGGCCAAGAAGCCGGCGGCGGCCGCGGGAGTCAAGAAAGCTGCCAAGAGCCCCAAGAAGGTGAAGGCCGCCAAGCCCAAGAAGGTCGCCAAGAGCCCCGCCAAGGCCAAGGCAGTGAAGCCCAAGACGGCGAAGCCGAAAGCCGCCAAGGCCAAGGCATCCAAGCCAAAGAAGGCGGCCAAGAAGAAGTAGGAAGTCCCTTTGGCCAACTGTTAGGAACACAACCCCAAAGGCTCTTTTCAGAGCCACCCACCGGTCTCCCGGGAAGAGCTGTGGCACTTCTTATTCCGTGGTCGGCTCGGGGGCTGGGGCAGTGGGTTCCCGGGTTCGGAGGCTCCGGGGTTGGGGTTGTATCTGGTCTCGGTACGTTACAATGTTTGAGCAGGAGTGGGGTTTAGCAGGGCCGGGAGGCTGGCTTAGGATCTAATTCCGGTTTGTCCATTTGATCTGCAGTGCAAAAATACTTAGCAACAAAGTTGCCCCACACGGACCAGCCGGAGTGCAGTATTTCTATTGCTATGGGTGTTTGGCGACCCCTATAGGCGCGTGAGTGCCTACGACGTCTTTAACCTCTTGGGACATCACGAAACTTTAGAATTAACATTCGGGTGGCTATAAAGGGGAAGATACGCTAAGTAGCTAAAATACTATATATAGGACTTTATATTTTGGGGAGGGCAGTAGTAGACGGAACCACCAGGGACCCAGTGCTGGGGAGGAGCCTGCAACCGAGGTAGGAATCGAACCCGGGACCCTTGGATATACAGGCCCACAACCTACCCAGAGTGCCACACCGGCTAGGGACAAATATGGGAGTTTTGAAAGGCTGAGGATGCCAAGTTTCAGTCGCACAGCACGTTGCTGAGTGCCTGGGCGTGGGCGCGCCATACCTCGTTTCTCAGCCACAGGCTTGTGCCAGCCAGCTCCTGCGCCCGAGATGTAAGCTCGGCCGCTAGGTGTCCGCGGGCGCGCCGATGGCCTCCGCCCACAACCGTGCAGCGGGTGCGCTGTCAGGAAGTTGCACAGGCTCTGAAGCGCACAGCACAGCGCTAGCCCAGGGCTCTCTTAGCTCTGGGTAACATCTGATTGGGTCCAGCGCAGTAATCAGCCAATGGAATGGTACGATGAAAGGCTTATTTACATGCTCATTTGTGACGACAACCTACGAATAACCCAATCAGGATCGAAACCTTGCTAGCCTCATTTGAATGTTTCGTCTATAAATAATTGTGCCACGGTTGAGGGATCGTTTTCATCAGTATTAGCTAGAGTGACATCTGTGGCCCTTGTGCCCGATCCCGCCTAATCGGCGCCTTCGGAGCCCGACAAGCTGATTATTTGGGGCTGAAGGCATTGTTAGCCTTGGGCACAAGAGAGGGTACTACCCCCCACCCCCCACCCCCATATTACATGCAACTTGAGTTAATGACCTCTCCCATAGGAACATCCGGAAGAACCTGTTTGGCCTGTTTATGGGGCGGGACAAACTTCCATGGACCTGCCCTTCTTAAGCTGCCACAACCAAGGCTTTGAATGTCTTGTATCCCTGTTGCCCTTTCTATCTCCAAACCTCCCACAGATGCAAGCTGTCTGACTTAGGCATGCGGGGGTCCCTGTGTGCACGGCATTCAATGTGCATTTCTCATGTTAATCTCTTTTCTCCCGATGAGATTATTTTTGAAGCAGAAGAACCAGAGGAGGGAAAGCAGACTTTCCCCCCTTCCACACAATGGCAAATGGGTGCCATTGAAATCCAGAATAATACTTTCAATATTCTTAAACGCCGTGAAGAGAGCCACTAAGAAAGCAAAGAGCTCTCTAGCCCAGGGGGCTGACCATGTGACACCCCACACACCCCGGCTGGCTTTTAACTAAAGCTGAGCTTTGCTTTTAGGGGGTTTATGAAACCTCTCCATGATGGGGAGCCTGATAAATCTTTCTAGGTGAAGCTGGGCACCAGTGCAAGAGCTACATCCTTGGGGTGGAAGGATGAACTAGAAATAAACACACACACACACAATCAATCACACTGGTTATTGCAAGGAAGAGTCTGCCCGAGTTTCACCACCGGGGGTTTGGACTAACAGCCCAGCTGACTTGCTCCTGGCAGTAACACCACAGGGATTCACGCAGGCTGGGAACTGAGTGTAGGGATAACCCACACTGGTTCTGAGCCCTGGAGCCACCTGGTAAAGGCAAATATAAATCCTTCCTAAAGAAAAAAAGCTATGTTTTAGGCCTTGGGAAATCTCCCGGGACATAATATCAAATCACAACCAAAACAAACCAAATACACTATGAACCAGGAAGCCATGGCAAGAACAAGAGCAACAGACAGTTGCCAGGCAAGCTGGCCAAAACGTGTTTTCGGGCTTGGCCGGGGAGGGGGGCGGGAGTGTAGCTGGATTATTCTTGCTCATTTCAAAATGAGTAAAAAGGCAATTAAAAGACTTTCAGTGACTAACTGTAATAGTTGTAAACAACACCAACAACAAAAACAACACCTTTTGCCTTCACAGTTTTGAAAAAGAAGAAAATGGGGCTCGGAGATATTTAAATTTTTGTTCCAGAACACCACAAAAAAATAAAATAACCAAATGGAAATGATGAGCTGCCTCTTGCACACACACACACACACACACCCTCCCCCACTGGGATGTGCCCTAACCATGGAGTTGAAGCATGACCTCCTGGTTCATAGGTCAACACTCAACCACCGAGCTACCAGGGTCTGGCTCATGTAAAACTCTTAAAAAACAGTTCTGACAACCTGTTATGAACCTAGCAATTGCTACCGGTTATATTTTCCTTAGCCACTGATTTAAAATGTAAATCAGAGTAGCCAATTCTCTGCAACTCAAAAACTGAGGAGAGGGAATATGAGCTTTTGGCTGTTGGAATACCGCCCCAAGAGGGGTCGTTGTGGGATGTGGAGCAAGGAGCCTATATTTTTTCAGGAACAGCCCCTGACTAAGTATGCACTGAGTCATTCTCTGTTCATGCTAACAATGACTAAAGTGTAGGCGATCCTGCAGATATACTTCATGGCACGGGATACAAGCAAATGTAAAAAGGATCTACTTCATTGTGTAGCAAATACTAATGCAGGTGGAAAAATGGCGCCTAACAAACACCTTTTATTTATTTATTTTTTTCCAATTAGGGCAGAGATGAATGCAGAGAATAAATGAATGTAACAGTAACTGAAAATGTGAATCACCCCACAGAAGTTATGAAGTATGAAAAGTCTGATCTGCCTGAGAATAAGGACTGTTTCATACAAATTCAACCCCGCCTGGCTCCTGCACATTGATCCATCAAAAGGTCGTTCCCGGAGTGGAGGAGCCCAACACGGTGTTTAGCTTTCTTATTTTATTACCTGTTTCAATCATAAAAATAGAATTTACTTCGGTCACAAGCCTACTTAGTGGGATTTCATTATTTTACCTAGAGAAGTGTGAGAGGATTGGCAACACATCTATGATGTGATTAATAAAATGTGTGGAGAAAGTACTGAAATTCTGCATTTTTAATGCAAATATTTCTCCGAACATACCGCCTTTTCTAAACATAAAATTTATTTTTCACGTATTTTCTGGTTTTAAGGTCTGAGTAGGTGAGGCCTCAGCACTCACTGTCTGAGCGGTGGTGACAGCCTTAAAGGGAAACAGCCTTGCAGCGGACGCTGGCGAGTTCACATCCGGCGCCGGGACTAAGGGAAACAACACCTGAAAGCATCTCAACCGTGAGTGCGCCCCGAATCGCCCGGCCATTCGTCTTTTCCTGTTACCCAGGCGATGCCCGAGCAGCTGGTCCGGAGATCACACTGGAGGAACTGCCCTTCTCAGAAATGCTAATACCAAACAGCCACACAAGCCCCAACACCACGGAGGTTTAAACAGGGAGGGAGGCCATCCTCCCAATGCGGGTACAAAGGGGTGGAAAGGAAATCGCGCCACGCCCCGCTTCCGCCATCTCCCCATTCCAAGGCCTTCCGCACAGGCTTCCTCCTCCCGCCATCCATCACGCCCTTCTTCCAAGTCTCCACTCTCAGGAACTTGCCCTAAGTCTTCCTTCTGGGGCGGGGCCCGCCCCGCTTTCCATACCCCAGACCTCTCCCGCTTGGGTCGTCGTGGACTCAACCCCACACCCCGCTTCCGGTGTCTTCCCTTCCCGCCCCCTCTCAACCCCTAACCACGCCCTCCGAGCATGCGTCCTCCAGTACTCAACCTCACGCCCTACTTCCTGTGTCTCCCCTAACTGCGCCCTCCGCGCATGCGTTTTCCAGTACTCAATCTCACACCCCACTTCTTGTGTATCCCCCCCCCCCAAACCGCGCCCTCCGCGCATGCGTCCTACAGTACTCAACCTCACGCCCCATTTCCGTTGTCTCCCTTAACCACGCCCCCCGCGCATGCGTCCTCTTGGACTCAACCCCAGGCCGTTTCCGGTGTCTCCCCCCAACCACGCCCCTCCGCGCATGCGTCTTCCTAATGCTATCGGGCCAGTCCTTCCCTCCTTCCTACGTACCCACACTCCTCCGCGGACTCTACGCACCCACCTCCCTACACGCTGGCTTCCGGTCCCTCCACAACCTGACTGGGACGTACTTTACGCGTCTTCGTTACGCACTCTGTTCCCGCCGCTCCCCCGCCCCCACGGGGTCTCCGGCGCGTACTTCCGCCTTTCGCCTGCGGCTGGCTGGTCCGCAGACCAAGGGGTCCTGGCGGCTTTTGGGTAAGGTGACCAGACGTCCCGCTTTTGGCGGGACAGTCCCGATTCTTAACAGTTTGTCCCGCGGCGTTTTAAAAAATCGGGACTTTTTTAAACGCCGCGGGACGCGCGACAAATTATTAAAAATCGGGACGTCTGGGAACCTTACTTTTGGGGTGAGCCGTCCTCCGGGCCATTCATAGAGAAAAGCACAAAACCGAGCACTTTGGTGTGGAAGAAGCAGGCACCGCCCCCCGTGGTCCGTGTTCCCCTCCTCCGAGTCTGAGGGCACCCCTCAAACTTCCCAAACGCCTGCCGGCAGCACCCCTCTGCCGTCACCACACGTGCAGGGCATTGGTGTGCGGACTAGGGGTGTACGTGCGTGAGTGTGTGGGGTTATGTTTTCCTACTTAAAGAAGTGATTTTTTAAATGTTATCTTCGGCGCCATCCCAGAGCCCACAGTACTTCCAGGGGCTCACGAAGTGACTGAAACCCCTAAAATCAGGAGAAAAAAATAAACGTTCAGCTCGACCAACATGTGAAAGTATTAAGCTTTGCATAATTTAAGTGTTCTTTTTGTTATTGTTATTTTCATAAAGGAAGGGGCCTGAGCCACAAAAGACAGTTCAGACTTGGGTGCAGGTGGCACACGCCCCTTCCCTGTTCAGTTGCATTTTATTTAGTTACTAGTGGTCCAGTGCGTGAAATTCTTGCTCTGGTCCCCCCAGCCAGGCCTGTGCCTGTCACAGTGCAGGAGCCCCGGGATCCATCGATGATTGCCCCAAAGAGGTAGGCCGGAGCTGGGGAGGCCTGTGTACTCTCAGACTGGGCCTTGCGAGAGGACTGTGGACCCCGGTACAGGAGCAGAGACCCACGCGGTGGCCCTGCCCACCTGCACCTGCTGTGCTCCCAGCCTGCTAATCAGTCGTAACTGACAGCGTTCTGACCAATGTACATATTGCCCTATTCCTACAGATTATTTTGCAAGCGCCCAGGCGTCTCCAGTGCTTTCCAGATGTTCACGGGTCATTCTCCTAACATATCTGTGAGCTCTCATCATCCCGATCTTACCCACGGAATTAGAGATTGGCCCAAAGCTTAGCTTAATGTGGCCAACGTCCCAGTCACTCCCGGCAGACGGGCGCTGCGCAGGAGGTTCAGCTCCGGGTCGCTGCCCTCAGCCATCGCTCGGAAGGACATCGCCTGTGGCTAACTCTAAGCGGCCATTCCAGAAAACGGCAGCAAACGTTTACACCCACTCCAGCCAGGCTCTGAACCCTCTGGTCAGCTTGGCCAAGAAAGACCAGCAAACACGGGTGCCTCAGGATCACCCCAGCCCCTCTTAAAGCACCAGCCCCGAGAGGGAATCCACCATTCCTTATTTCTGCCTCTGGGTGTGAGTGTGTGTGTGTGTGTTGGGCGGGGGGGGGGGGAGGGGGGTGGCGGGTGTCACCGGATTATTCTTGCTCATCAACATGACTTTTACAATGCTTCACCAAAAATCCATCAGGGCTTTGTGGCATGACATTACCTGTTCAGGTTTTGTTTTGTTTTTTAAATTTATGAGCATTTCAGCACATTAAATCATCACAAGACATGAATGTTGCATAGCTAGCTATCAATACAAGTAAATCTTCATGTGTGTCTGTTAGTGGCATTTCAGTTTTATTTATATGGATCTGGAGTGTTTTGTTGTTTTTTTCTTGACCTTACAATCCTTTGTCTGTTGTGCAATTGTAAATGGTGTGAGGCTTTTATTTCCATTCCAGGTGGGTCACTGCTGATGTCATAGGAAGGCCGTGAATTCGTATGTCCACCCACTCTGTAGCACTTTGTGAAATCTAAGTGTTTATACATGCTCATGGAAGTTTTGCAATGACATATTTTCACACAAGAAAGATAACATCTTTTCTTATTGAATCGCTGTCATTAGTACTTCCTGTCTTGGTCTAAAAATATTGGCTGGGCCCTTGGTGCCATGGTGAATAACAGTACCAGAAAAGTAGAACTTTTGCTTTCCGTTTTGGCTTTTTGGGAATCCTTCCAAAATTGATCATTAAATTTTATGCACACTGTAGGTACTCCTTATGAAGTAGCTACTCCTTTTCACTCTCAGTATATAAAAAATGCCTGATAAAATTTTTTTAAAAGTATAAGATGTAAGGGTGTTATCTTATATTTCCATTGTATCAATGATGATTACCACAGTTTTGTTTGTTTTTTTCTAATATCTCTCACTGGAAGATTTGTGATGTTAAATTTTTGCTCCATTCTTGGAATAAGCCCTACATGTATACTATTATTTTTCAAATAACATATATCCTCTTGCTTTTCATGAGTTTGTGTTTTATTTTTTTTTATTTTTGAGTTTGTGTTTTAAATAACACTTTTTAAATGAATGTCCATAAGACAAGACTATAGTTTTCTCTCCTGTCTCTTCCTTTGTTTCTATCTAGGATAGGTACATAATTAGGTCGTGCATTTTCAAAGGGGAAAGGGGGGAAGAGAACTATTATATTTCCATGGAAATGCCTTGTTAAATAGGGATTATCAGTTCCTCACACTTCACTAAAACCTGTAAAGCCAGCTGTGCTTGGCATCCTTTAGGTTGAAGGGTATAGGAGAGAAGGCTTTTCACTACCCCATTTCCTCGTAATCACAACTTGTTTACCTTTTTCTTGAAAATTATCCTTTAATGTTAAGTTTAATTTTTGTAAAAGCCGTCCATCGCATTCTCAAGGTTCTTTCTTTTGGAAACTATTCATAAGGAGTTAATCTTTGCTTTCATCTGACACTAGGTGGCGCCAAAAGCCCGCAGTAATTTTTCATTTCAAGATGCTTTCACTGAATCTCTCCCCTCTAAGGTCCGAGATTAAACCCCTGCGGTGGATGTCCTAGAACTTCCACCACCCAGGCCTGCCCAGATCTTCTTAGGAATCTTTCAAAATATAATTTTTTCCTCTATACCCCACGCTTTCTCAACGGGCCTTGGCTTTGTGCACGGTGTCTCCAGTTCGGTCCAAGGGCCCTCTCCCCTGGGGCAGACTTTAGGTAACAAAGCTCACAATCCTGATCATGGAATGTGGCCCAGGGAACCCCGTTTGCTGTGCTCATCACCATGGTTTCAGCTCCTAGGATCTCATTCCAGGAAATTTCCAGCCTTTTCTCTGTTTTTTTTTTTTCTTTCTGGCTTTGTGCTTTATCTAGTCCTTAGGCATTTTGCTTCCCAGAATAGTACCTTGTTGTCCACATTGGAAGTAAAACTCCCTCAGTGTCCCTCTCCAGCCCCACTGGTCCTTCCAGCTTTGAAATGTGACTGACATCAGCATTACTGTACTTGCTGTCCCTTGGTGAACATGTCCCAGCCATATTTCCCCCTCATTATTTTATTACTTTTTAAATCCAGGCATGGTATTTTCAGAATCAAATAAATGCAACACTTTCTAATGCACATTTTTATTATACACATTCTTTTGCTTTAAAAGTAGACATCATAAAAATATAAAATATTCTACATATCCCAAAACTCTAACAATACTTTTCTGAGAAAGCAAATGAAAACATAAAATGTCCATCAGACCACAATCATATAACAAATAACTACATATTACATTTAATATCTACCATTGTGTAGAGTTATGTTTTATGTAGAACTTAAAATATCAATCACTTCTTGGATCTGGAGAGAATTTTTATAGGGAAAAGTCCATCAGAGTAATCCAGTTATTTAAAGCAGAGTACTCGATTTTTTTCAATGAACAATCAATCCGGTGGTCCAAGTAATGCTCTTCAGCTAATCATCAAAGGATCTGTCATAACCGGACCCAGAAACTACCTGGAGGGGCCATTCCCATGGCATCCAACTTGTCTTTTTATTAAATGAGATTTAATCAATTAAATTTCATTTCAGATTAAATTAAATTAAATTAAATTAAAACCAAGTATGTTCAATCCTTTACACAGTTACTGTACTTAAACATCAGGTCCAGCAAGATCTCAATGAGATATCGTTGAATGTAACAGACAATATTGGCTTTTATCTGAGACTTGAGATTCCAGAACACTGAGGTTAGAGGGAACCCCTCCCCTCCTCTGTATTGCAGAAGTGGCTTACAGGGAGCCACTTTCCCCCCAAAGCCTGAGGCCTCAAGGGTGAACTCCGCTGACCTCCATCACAGGTTCTCCCAATTCACATTCTTTAATTCATAGATGATTAGTTGAACTGCTAATCCTAATTAATCAATCAGAATAACAGGCTTATCAGCCAAACATTACATTTTCTCCATGCCCCCAGGCTCCAGAACACTGACCCACCCTTCACCTTGTTGAAGGTCCCAGTGGAGAATTGAAAGACCTCAGAGTAAAATATTTCCTGATCTGCTGGCTAGCTAATCAAGTCACTTTCTCACACTCCTATACACCTTTGTTCCTAATCTTGCTAACACTTCCGTCTGAAGAAAATCCCTTCTGTAATGATCCCTTTCCTCCTGTCCATAATCCTTTCCATAAAGTATCTTCTTACCAGGCCTGAACCTCTTTTTTATGTAACACAATTCTTGGACTATTCTGTCTGCCCTGTATCCTGTGGAACGCAGTAAATCCATGTGCACATGGAATAACTACTCCACTTTGGGTCAATCCTCACCACTCTTCCAAGCTACAGAGAGGCCAGGCTCATCTTGTGGCCACACAAAATGCAGGCAAACAAAGTAGGTCCGATTATCTCCTAGGGTGTCATGCATCAGGCTGCAGACAGCATGGCCTTTAGCTACTACCAGGGGCTCTCAGGGGTCGCACAACCTGCAGTTTTCATAGGAAGAAGGGTGGGGAGAGGAAGCGATTTACAAAAGAAAAGGAAGGCATAGGCGTCTTTTCTGTGGGGGAAGAGGGTGAGAGGATGTTTATCCTGCAGATTGCCTCTTCTTTCTAAGGAGAGGATTCTTTAGACTGATTACCTTACTGGTACTTGACTGGAAAATTCCAGATTAGTTTATGAAGATTACATTTCTCCCTTCGCTTTAAAAAAGGGGGGAGAGGGGCGATTACTTTGGGAGAGATTGGAGCTGTAATTACATCAGTTATTAAATCTAAATTTGTTATCTTGAGCTTTTGCCACTTTGGGCCTGCGCCTTTTCTTTATCAACCTATTTATGATCCACATGCTTAAAATTAGTTGGTTGGTCCTCATACCCATTATTTAAAGTTTAAATTTTAAACCCTGTCAGCCCAGCGTTACAAGTGGGCAAATGGCCGAGGGCTACTGACCCAATGCTTACTTTAGGATTCATCTTTTTCCTTCATTGACGTGAATCAGACCACAAACGTCTTGTGTTTCCCGGCAATATGCGTTAGTCACAGAACAGTCACGTGTATTTGCGCAAAGAAGTGCCCCTCTCCTGGTGAATCTCATGGGGAGGATGGAATTGAGGAAGGGAATTACCACAGCTGAAGGGATTCATGTTGATTTAACTTCAGAGCTTTGTCTCACAGTTGGTGGCTTTCAATTTTACCCCAAATGTAAATACACTAACATTCCCAACTAATTAAATAAATTTAGAAAAAAAAACTTTAAAAGCTAGTGGCAATGCTAACGATAACCGACAACACATAATCGTGGACAAAGAGTGGAAAGGGGAGATCGTTTGGGTCCTTGCTCCGCAGGCCAAGCATCTGGACGGCTGCCTAGACCTGGGCACTTGGGCCCCGAGGGGCTCCTTGATTTTCCCTCCTGTGTGGGCGGGGGGAGGGGGGGCCACAAACAATCAGGTGATGACATAGAACAGAAAGATGTCTCAGCATGTGAGTGCCCAGAGCCAAGGGATGAAGTAACTGAGCCCCGGAAGGGTTGGTTTCCTATGGAAACGATTGTCACGTGTAAAGAAGATTTTGCTCCAAAAACGGATAATATCCTCAGCCAATGCAAACGATGACTGGTGACCCTGGACCAGAATCACCGTGGAAGGCTGAGTTCTGAAAACCAGGGAGAATTTGCTTCAGCATATACACTGAGTGGCCAGATTATGATGATCTCTGAACACATAATAATCTGGCTACTCAGTGTGTATATAATATATTAGAGGTCCAGTGCATGAATTCCTGCATGGGTGGGGCGTGGCCAGCCTGGCCAGGGAGAGGGGACATGGGTCGTTGGCTGGCTTGCCTGCTGGTTGAACTGGTCAAATTGCGTATTAGCCTTTTATTATATAGGATATACACTCAGTGGCCAGATTATTATGCGTTCAGAGATCAAAATAATCTGGCCACTCAGTGTAGATATGATAGATGCCTTGATTTTAATGTTATGTTTTTGAAAAGTGCATACACTTAATTTTTCTGTAAAATATGATCACTAATATGCAATAAACATTTCCTTGAGGAAAAGTAAAAAAAAGGGGGGGGGTTAAAAATGTGTGGGAAACGGGGTTCCAGGGGAACGTGCTCCTTCACGCCCTTTGGTATCTCCTAGCCACCCCTTCCTGCCATGAAGAGCAAAGACCCCTCAGCCCTTGGCTTCCGCCTGCACCAAGGGAGTGGGGGTCTCCTTAAGGTGCTGAGTCTGGTTTGGAGGTCAAGGGTGGTGCCCATGGCTCTGCATTTCCAACCAGTTCCTGGGTGACTTGCTGTTGGTGGCTCAGGGACTCAATGTGAGTAGCCAGGCTCTGGAAGAAAGTGTTAGACCAAATAATCGCATCCAAATCATCGACTGGATGCCTCCTCCCCTGGGAACTGACCTTTAGGCCAGTTCACAACCGACATTGACTTCCCTTCTGCCGAGACCACATTCCACTTGCTAAGAACAGGATCTTCCCCTTGGGACCCACCGGCCCGGAGCACTCTGTACCCGGAAAAAGCCCGCCTGGAGTCCTTCAAACTCTCCCTGTCACTGGGCACTGCCGCCAGGTGGGGCTCAGCCCACCCGGTTTTCCTGATGACCTAACAAATCCATAATTTTTACCCCTTTCCGCCTCCTGTGTTCCACCTTCGGCGACCCCAACAGAAAGGAGACTGTAAAATCAACTGGGAAGCAAGGGTCAGTCAGGGGGATCAAGCCCGTTCCTCCAGGACCCAGGCCAGTACGGAAAGGGGCTGCAGGAGGCTCCGATGAAGGAAACGAGAGGATGTCTCCCAGGAGGAGCTGTGGCAGAGAGTGGGACTGGAGGCAGCCGGGCAGGGACAGCAGGTTAAATTTGCGGCTCTACAGACGGTGCTTATGAACCTACTCGGGGGCTGAGTAAAACGGCAGTAGCTGTGGGGGCAGCTGGGCAGGTGAGGTAAACGCCTTTCTGATCACACAAAAACTCGGTTTCTGCTACTTTATGTATATGTCTTGTTTCCTTTTCCGAAAAAGCAAAATTCAATCAGGTGTGGGGTTTAGGATTAAGCAAATACAAATACAGCCCATTCACTGTTATTTGGACATGGCTCCCTCGGTTACAACAGCAGCAAGGGAGACAGGAGGAAGTTGAGTAGGTCTCTCTGCAGGTTTCCTCCTCGCTGAAAGGAGAAAGCAAGCAAGTCAAGTCTCTTACAAAACAAAGGTGAGACCTACTGATCCAGGAGCCTGGCTTGTTGGTGCCAGACTGCCACCTGCAGTAGCTGCCCGGCTTTGCTGTTGCGGGGGAGGGGGGGGGGGAGGGGGGGGAGGGGGGGAGGGGGGGGGGAAGGAAAATCCAAAAGGATGCATCTCCCTGCAAAAAGATGGGCATTAAAGAACTAGCAAAGAGGTCAATTTCAGCCAAATGAGGACAATTGTTTTTAGCTGTTAAACACAGGTTTCCTTCACTTGATTTGTTTAATCACTTCACAAGTTACACTGAAGAACTATTTGATCCTCTTCTGAGACTAGACTGGGAATGATTTGACACTTTTCAGGATGAAGCATTGTAACCAAATGACCAACAAATTCCTCCCTAATCTCCCTTCAAGTAAACTTACTGTGCTTTCTCCCCCCTGGCCTTTCATTTCACTCTAATCTCTGCATTGTGAAACAACACTGCCCTAGGGCTTGTCTGGGTGATGGCAAACCACCCATTTTTTTCTTGTTCTTCCTCCAGTTGCCCCTGTAGCTTAAGAAACTCAAATTCTGTTGACTGCCCTCCATTCCCTGTCTCATGTCCCACCCCATTTCCTAGAAATATCTCCCAAATAAATGATTTCACTAAAAAAACCAAAACAAAACAAAAACACCTCAAATTGCCCCTTCCCTGGTGCCTTGAAGAACTGGTTGCCGCCCCCGAACAAGGAAACAGTAGGAAAAGGCAGAGGCGGTATTTTTATAAACCTATTTGGCCAGCACATTTTGTAAACCTTTTTTGAGCGTGAAGAATGGTGTCATTGCTTAAGACTGCAGCCAAACTGGGAAAGACAAATACCACATGATTCCACTTATTTGTGGAATCTAGTGAACAAATGAATTGGACAACAAAATAAGTCTCGAAGCAGGGAGGGACGGAAGAGGTTGACATACCTCGATGTGGGGGGGGGGCGAGACAAGAGAACTCCAAAGAACTTATATACTTACATGCTTAGGCCATGGACATGGGCAATAGGGTGGTGAAGACCTGGGGGCGGGTAGGGGCTGGGAGGAGGGGGAAATGGGAGATATCTGTAAGGCTGCCCACAATAAAAAATATATATTTAAAATTGAAAAAAAAAGATAGGGTAGTCAAAAAACTAAACGAGAAATTGTGATGATTCATCTACATACCTTGATTTTATCAGTTGGGGGGAAAGGTTGCAGCTTAAACCAGTGAAAATTCAAATGTGGGGCTCGCGTTCAGATTGGACAGAGATAATTTTTTGACGTCGCTCTGAACATCCACCAATCAGACACAACGCTTTGCTATGACACCATATTTGCATACCAAGTCCTACATAAAAGGGAGACATCCCTTTCTCTCCATTTCCTCCGATCTCCGCTCTCCTCCACCATCTGACCATGCCCGAGCCCGCCAAGTCCGCGCCCGCCCCGAAGAAGGGCTCCAAGAAGGCGGTGACCAAGGCGCAGAAGAAGGACGGCAAGAAGCGCAAGCGCAGCCGCAAGGAGAGCTACTCGGTGTACGTGTACAAGGTGCTCAAGCAGGTGCACCCTGACACAGGCATCTCGTCCAAGGCCATGGGCATCATGAACTCGTTCGTCAACGACATCTTCGAGCGCATCGCGGGCGAGGCGTCGCGCCTGGCGCACTACAACAAGCGCTCCACCATCACGTCCCGCGAGATCCAGACGGCCGTGCGCCTGCTGCTGCCCGGCGAGCTGGCCAAGCACGCCGTGTCCGAGGGCACCAAGGCCGTCACCAAGTACACCAGCTCCAAGTGAGGCGCCGCGGCCCGGCTCCCGACCCCAAAGGCTCTTTTCAGAGCCACCCACGCCTTCACAGAAACAGCTGAGCACAGTGTAGACTTCCGCCCACACGTGCCCCGCACCCCAGGGGTGTAACCCAACGGGGCTGAGGCGCGGCGCCCACTCACCTTCCCCTTCCCCGCGGGCGGGCGGCCGGGAGGCGCCGCTCTCCGTGGGCTCCGGACTCGGCCGCGGCGCCGGGTCGCGAATGAGAAACGTCATCACTTGGCGCCGAAGGGCGGCGCCGGCGTTTGAAAATCCCGCTCTGACGCGGCACGGCCTCTAGGTGGCGCTGCGGCCCCCGCCCGGCGGCCCTGCGGCTCTTAACTCCGGCCCGGCCCGCCCGGGGCCGTTAGGGACCTCGTCTGGCGCTTTATCTCCGAGTTTTTAAGGAACATTTTGCTGGGCGCCCGCGGCGCTCCTGGAAGAGAAAATGGTTACCGCAACTGCTTTCATCTCCTTGGAACTTTCAGGCAGGCGCTTAGAACTAGATTTTTATTATTTTTTTTAATGGCAAATCACAGAATCCTTCCCACACTCCTCTAACTCATTTCAGAACTACGGCGCCCGCAATTCCCAGGACTCAGACGCCTCATTAATTAGGCTCATTGTTTGCAGCCTCCAGTCTGTTCCCATCCTGCCTTCGGGTCTCCCCAGGCTCCATTCAGCAATGTGGGGGGGAGGGAGTCCTGGTCAGGAGGAGAGGGACCCGGGCCAGGATGGACGTGGAGGGAAGTACTAAGGTGGGAATAGAGAAAAATGCTTTTCTTAAGAAATAAAAATACAGCCCTGCCAGGTCTGGCTCAGTGGTAGAGCGTCGGTCTGCAGACTGAACGGCCCCAGGTTCGATTCCGGTCAGGGGCATGTGCCTTGGTTGTGGGCACATCCCCGGCGGGGTGTGTGTAGAGGACAGTTGATCGATGTTTCTCTCTTCTCACCGATGTTTCTAGCTCTCTATCCCTCTCCCTTCCTCTCTGTAAAAAAAAATAAATAAATAAGTGAAATATATTTTAAAACATAAAAATAAAAATACATGTGAGCCAAACCAAGCATATGCCGGGGAGCAGACCTCAAATGCCCCCGATGCTTTTCCACGTCCCTGCGCTGGGCACCGAGGTGCGGAAGCCGATGGTTTGTGAGCCAGTAACGCCGAGCAGACCGAACCCCTAAAGCAAACCGGAAGACGTCCCTTCTCGCACTGACCTGGAAGGGCAGAGGCTTGCTTCTGCGTGACAAGGCTGGATTAGGGACCGCATACCCGCGTTAACGCAGCAGAAACTGCCACTCTGTCCTGAGAAACACGCCGATCTGTGCACGCTCCCCAGCCACCAGTTATTACGGGAATGGCAGTCAGCACCCGCCACTGGATCAGTGGGCAGGGCTTCAGCCATCAGACCCAGGGTCTGGGTTTGACTCCGGGAGGGAAAGCGCACCTCCCTCGGTTGCAGGTTTTTCACATCAGTTTCTGCCGCTTCCCCCCTCCACTTCCCTCTAAAAACACAAGTGGACAAAACATCAGGGGAGGCAACTTACAAACCCTTAACTATATGAACCGCTGCAGGACGTGACACTGCAGCCAGGAGCAAAGCAACAGCCCTTTAAGGTGAGGTGGGCGGCCCTGAAAAGGGCCTTTGGTTTTGCGCAGGAGCCGGCGGGCGGGGAGCGGGCTCAGCCGCCGAAGCCGTAGAGGGTGCGGCCCTGGCGCTTGAGCGCGTACACCACGTCCATGGCCGTGACCGTCTTGCGCTTGGCGTGCTCCGTGTAGGTGACGGCGTCGCGGATCACGTTCTCCAGGAACACCTTGAGCACCCCGCGCGTCTCCTCGTAGATGAGCCCGGAGATGCGCTTGACGCCGCCGCGCCGCGCCAGGCGGCGGATGGCGGGCTTGGTGATGCCCTGGATGTTGTCGCGCAGCACCTTGCGGTGGCGCTTGGCGCCGCCCTTGCCCAGGCCCTTCCCGCCTTTGCCGCGACCAGACATGGTGGAGCTGAAGCTGCGAACTCTGAAGCACAGTGGCCTGAGGGAGCGCCGCGCAGCGTATTTATAGCCGTGGGACGGACCTGATTGAAACCTAAAGCGCAGGCGTGGCAACCCACTCAGTTCCCGCCCTTTGCACCTTTGTCCCTGCTCTAAGCCCCGGAAACCCTGTGTGGCGCCGGAAGCCACACAGAGTCCCGGAGGGGGGGGGGGGGCGGGATTTTGTAAATGCTCGAAACGTGGATCTGGGTAGGTTTGCATTGAACCTTTAAGTGGGACATCTCCTACACTTTCCACAAGGAAGCCTGACACTGTCCTTCAGGTTCCCAAAAATATGAAGTAATGCATGTTGTTCCTCATAAGGATATTCATAAGAGCTAATCTATGCACATTGTTTATCATCTGCAAAAACAAACAACACCACACACACAAAACAGCCACATCATTAATTATTCCCCTCCTCAATATGCACTGCTCTAAAACGATGAGTACCTAAGACAGTATTCTAATTTGCTGAAACTTTCTGTGGGGCTATGAAAAAAAAATTCCCTCCCATCTTCAAAGTTCTGGATGGGCTAATAAATTAACAGCAACAGGTTAAAGGGAGAAAGCCAGAAGGAAATGCATTCACCTGGGGAATTAACATAAAAATCCCAAAGATTGACAAAACGAAGTATAAATGTCATTTTGAACAAAGGGGAAAGGGGAGATGGGCTTTGGGATTTGAAAGGAGAAATAGGCAATTTACTGGTAATGAAAGTGGAAAAACAAATTTGCTAGACAACTCAGAAACAATGGGACAAAGGGATATATGATTAACAGAATTTTGCTTTGATCCTTCCTGACTACCATACTTAATTCTTTTGTGCTAAAATGTGTTGTGTTTTTTTTTTAAATGATTATGCTCCAGTTTCCTTCCTACAGCAGGCTTTTCTATCGGAATCTCATTAAGAAGGAGACACTTGCCCTAGTTGATCTGGCTCAGTGGATAGTGTCGGCCTGCAGACTGAAGGGTCCTGTGTTCGATTCCGGTCAAGGGCACACACCTGGGTTGCCAGCTCGATCCCTTGTTGGAAGCATGCAGGAGGCAGCAGATCCATGATTCTCTCTCATCACTGATGTTTCTATCTCTCTCTCCCTCTCCCTTCCTCTCTGAAATCAGTAAAAAATAAAATAAAAATTAAGGAGACACTCTTCCTGCTTGTGTTGGGCTTCAATTGATTTTAGTTCCAAACTAAAAATTATGCACATTAAAAAGGGATTCGTTAGAGGAAATAATTTAATATTGCCGAAACCGGTTTGGCTCAGTGGTAGAGCCTCCGTCTGAGGACTGAAAGGTCCCAGGTTCGATTCCTGTCAAGGGCATGTACCTTGGTTGTGGGCACATCCCCGGTAGGGGGTGTGCAGGAGGCAGCTGGTCGATGTTTCTCTCTCATCGACTTTTCTACCTCTCTATCTCTCTCCTTTCCTCTCTGTAAAAAATCAATAAAAATATATTTTAAAAAATAATAATAATAATTTAATATTGCTATTTGCCCTTTCTCTGTAATAGAAGTGTCAGGGTTTAAAGAAAATTAGTAAAATGTATAGGAAAGCCTGTCAGAGTCTGGGGCACACCATGGGACCCACAGTCAAGTCCCTGCCCACCCACATGCACCTCAAAATCCGGTGAGACCCAGACCCGGCTGGCTCCCCACATTGGGCCAGATCCAGACCCGGCCAGTCCCACCCTTGTCAAGCCCTGCTGGGCAGGGGTGTAGCCTCAGGAACCCTGGCCCAGTGCCAGAACAGGGGCGTGGCCTGAGGTCCCCCCAGCCCACACTGGGGCGGGGGGCGTGTCTTGAGGTCCCTGTGAACCCCCCTTGGTGGGGGGCATGGCCTGAGGTTCCCTGTCAAGCCCAGCCAGGCTAGGAGGAGCAGCCTCAGGTCGCCTGGCCCACTGCTGGGGCGGGTGGAGCAGCCTGGGGTCCCCGGGCCTGGTGCTGGGGTGGCGGAGGGGGGGGGCATGGCCTGAACTCCCCTGTCAAACCCCACCTGGTGGGGACCCAGCTTGAGGTCCCCTAGTCTGGTTCTGGGGAGAGGGGAGCAGGCTGAGGTCCCCTAGCCCAGCAGCAGGACGGGAAGCACACCTTGAGGTCCTCTGTCAAGTCCTGCCCGGTGGGGGGCGCAGCCGGTGGTCCCATGAAGCCCCATGGGGGCAGGCGAGGAGTAGCCTCAGGTCCCTGCTGATTGCTCAAAGCTCCTTATGGGAACTTGGCCTCAGCTGTGGGTGCAGCCATCTTTGTGATGAAGTGAAGGGTGATTAGCATATTCCCTCTTTATTAGATAGGATCATCTGTATGGCAAGGGGGCACACTGAGGGGAGTGCTCCAACCCACACCCCTAACTTCTGAGAATAATTACCAACAATAATGCTTATATGTTTATTCATCACTCATTTCGCTGAGAAGTTCCAGCTGACATTGGGTAGACCTGGCTTTTTCTCTACCGTTTGCAAGGACCAAGCTCAACTCAAAGTTGCTCCATGCATTCCCAGTACATGGAGCTGTAGCTGGTTTGGTTCAGTGGATACAGCATGGGCCTGTGGACAGAAGGCGCCTGGGCCTTGGGTTTGATTCTGGTCCAGGGTATATGTCTTGGTTGTGGCCTTCTCCTTGGCATGGGCGGTATTTCTATCTTTCCCTCTAAGGAAATCAATAAAAATATGTTTTTAAGCATTTAAAAATGTTTTTAAAGAAAGCAACAACAACAAAAACACAGTGTATGGAAACAAATTTCAGAGTGGAGTTCTTAACCTGGAATTCAGATAAGATTCAGAAGGTCTGGGAACCTGTGGGGGGAAAAAAAAAGTTCATGTTTATTCTTAGTATCCCTCAACTGAATGGCAGCATTTCCTCTTTTTATGAAAAGTTAACAATTTAATTGGCTGGACCAGCGCTATAGTCATATCACAATAAATATACAGCTGGTGATATCTCAAAACATCATTTAAATATATCATTCCTTCAAATGCTAATTCTTGGTCATATGGGTAATCTTCTTTAATGTGTTGATAAAGAAGCACATATGTTAATACTTCACCAATTTGTATTTTTTAAATAAATTTAATAACAGTAGTTTAGTATGTTTTTTTAATCCTATGTATATTTTAAATTTTTTATTGATTTACAAACATATTTTTAATCCTCCCTGGGGATATGTTTGTTATTGATGAGAGAGAGAGAGAGAGAGAGAGAGAAGAAAACCTTTGATGTAACAGAGAAACAATGATGGTCACGGAGAAAGCTGAATTTCCTGAGCTTCCCCATGTAGTATCCCAGTGCTTCCCTTTCACAGTGAAACAGCCTGGAGGCTGTTGGAGAAAGGCATAGAGCTCAAGGAGCGAAAAAGAAAATCAAATCACTGTTACCAAACTCCAGGTGTTCGCCGCTGGGCTGTTCTATTCAAGAAACAGTTGCTGGTCGGCACTTTTATTTATTCGAAGCAGGTAAAGGAGACGGGTTCATAGCCAAAGCTCTGTCCCCCGGAAGGAGGCTTAGCCAGACCTCAGAGACTATTTGGTTAATTACATGTTGGTTTCTCCTTTGCTGATCATTTCCCAGGTTTGATTCCTGTCAAGCTCCTTGTCTGCATCTGTGTTTACAAAACACCTTGCTCTATTTAAGCATTCAGCAAAATAGTATCCAGTGAGACTCTTGTCCTGACAACTCTACCATCAATCTGTACCTTACTGAACCTAAAGCAGAAGCTGCAATGTGCTTCCTATAAATTCTCTTTCTTAAATGAGAATTTGAGTAGTAACTATAGGCCATTCCTGCTTTTACATTTCCCTACCCTAAAGGAATCCCACATAAGTGTGTGTGCTTTGTATGTTCCTTAATGCTGCTGTTATTTGAATATTTTGCCAAATGTGTCTTCCCCAAGAATCACAGACTTCTGTGCCCAAGGCTCATGAACATATGAATAACATTCCACTCTTTAAAAAAAACAAAAACAATACATTTTTTAACCTGTAAAAGGAACCAACTCTGTGCCTTTATCTGAACATACTCAGCCACCAGCTACTATAGCAGGCCCCACTGCCCTGGCAAGCACTGAATATTACATTCCCATTTTCTTAAATAAATATGGACTCCTTGCAGCCAAAAATAGTCACCTAAAGCTATGCTAGAGCTTTCTGAGACAAAACCAAGGCTTTTCCTATGAAAAATTACTGGTATTCCAAGCATCCTTTCGGATGGCTCTTGTAGAGAAATCCTGAAGGAGCCTGTGCTATTTCTCCTCCTAGGAAAGCAGTTTTCTGGATAAATCTCAAGGAGAATCCGGCGGGTGCTGACATGTACGGCAAGCCAAGAAGGTATAGAACATTACTGGGGGGCAAGCTATTGGAGACACGAAGGGAAAATTTTATATTTTAAACTAAAATCAACAAGTGGACTCTCCGACCTGTGAATCTCTCACAGTGTCGGGGGCTTTGGACAAAGGCTGAGACCCAAGGGGCGCCCACCGAAAGGCACCAGAACGACGACCTCAAAGCTTGGGCTTTCCCGGTGGATTGTAGACTAAAATTACTGTGGTTCTACCGTGGGGAAGTTTAATATTTTGGATTTCCCGAAATGGAACAAACACAATTCCGACACGGAGCTGAGACCGAGGTGCTCTCGGGCGGAAGAGGGAGCAGGGAGCCAATCAGCGCGCAGCGTGGCTGTGTGTTTATATAGACGCTCGGCGCGGCCGGCCACACCGCTCGCGGACTTGTTTGTTATTTTTTATCCTCGTCTGCTTCGTACCCCAGCCTCCTGCGATGTCCGAGACCGCGCCGACCGCGCCTCCGGCTCCCTCCGCGGAGAAGACGCCCGCGAAGAAGAAGGCGCGCAAGCCCGCCGGCGCCGCCAAGCGCAAGGCGTCCGGGCCGCCGGTGTCCGAGCTCATCACCAAGGCGGTGGCCGCCTCCAAGGAGCGCAGCGGCGTGTCGCTGGCCGCGCTCAAGAAGGCGCTGGCGGCCGCGGGCTACGACGTGGACAAGAACAACAGCCGCATCAAGCTGGGCCTCAAGAGCCTGGTGAGCAAGGGCACCCTGCTGCAGACCAAGGGCACCGGCGCCTCGGGCTCCTTCAAGATCAGCAAGAAGGCGGCCTCGGGCGAGCCCAAGGCCAAGAAGGCGGGCGCGGCCAAGGCCAAGAAGGCGGCCGGGGCGGCCAAGAAGACCAAGAAGCCCGCGGGCGCGGCCGCCCCCAAGAAGGCCGCCAAGAAGACCCCGAAGAAGGCCAAGAAGCCGACGGCGGCCGCGGGGGCCAAGAAGGCGGCCAAGAGCCCCAAGAAGGTGAAGGCCGCCAAGCCCAAGAAGCCGGCCAAGAGCCCCGCCAAGGCCAAAGCCGCGAAGCCCAAGGCGGCCAAGCCGAAAGCGGCCAAGCCCAAGAAGGCCGCACCCAAGAAGTGAGGACGCCGCCGGACCACCTGACCACAAAGGCTCTTTTCAGAGCCACCCACGTCCGCGGACGGAGCTGGTGGCACATTCCTGACGGGGAGGGAGGGGGCGAGGGGCTGTGTGTGTCCTTTACCTCTGGTGCTTGGTCTGTGTAGCAATGAGTAAGTACAGGTTTCCTTCCCTCAAGGGGTCTGGCTCCACAGGGAGCATTAGAGGTTGCTTATCTCTAGCGTTTCTAGGATTCCACTGTTGTGCCCCTGAGACCCAATTCCGTATCCATAAGGTTTCTCTTGCTGAGTTGATAGATAATTCTGGCAAATAAACCTCACAAAATCCAACCATTGTTTCCGCTTTTTTTTTTTTCCGCCCTGTTACCTTCATGGGATCATAAGTCCCATCACTTCGAAGACCTGCCTTTGAGGCAAGTGTTCACCCATGCCTGAGGCTAAGAGCTGTCTTTGCTAATTATGCAAAACTTAATCCACTCCTGCAAGGCCCAATGAGTTCGAGTGGTAACATCTGAGGATTTATAGCACAAGGTTTGGGGAAGATCCGAGAAAGTTAACAGAACCCGGGGGTAATTTAAGTCCCACCCTTTCGCATACAGCACCTTCTCAGTGAAGCTGTGGGTGGCTCTGAAAAGAGCCTTTGGGTTTTCCTTAGATTTGCAGTAACTGCGTCTACGCCCTCTCGCCACGGATGCGGCGCGCGAGCTGGATGTCCTTGGGCATGATGGTGACGCGCTTGGCGTGGATGGCGCACAGGTTGGTGTCCTCGAACAGCCCCACCAGGTAGGCCTCGCACGCCTCCTGCAGCGCCATGACGGCCGAGCTCTGGAAGCGCAGGTCGGTCTTGAAGTCCTGCGCGATCTCGCGCACCAGGCGCTGGAACGGCAGCTTGCGGACCAGCAGCTCCGTGGACTTCTGGTAGCGCCGGATCTCGCGCAGCGCCACGGTGCCGGGCCGGTAGCGGTGCGGCTTCTTCACGCCGCCCGTGGCCGGCGCGCTCTTGCGGGCCGCCTTGGTGGCCAGCTGCTTGCGGGGCGCCTTCCCGCCCGTGGACTTGCGCGCGGTTTGCTTCGTGCGAGCCATTGGGAATGAGGAGCCCTTAACCTAGGGAGGAGTGAGGAAGCTGGAGCTCAACCAGTTTATATAAGGCGAGACCCGCTCTGATTGGAACAGTTATCTGTCCATCAAGTCTCAGGCTAAGTCTCAGCGAAAGGCAATCCCTTCCGGATAGGTGGGACTTCCGGTGCGTTAAGACCGAAAATTAACTTTTTCCTCCCAAGCACACTTTCAGCAGACTGTTTTCTACCGTCTTTCGTTACTATCGTCTTTATACCGTCTCTTCCACTATATTTTGGCGTCATCCCGGCAACAATGACATATGTTGTTCGCTTGAGAAGAATTGTAGATTTTGGCGCTTAACCTGCCTTTCCTATGTTCTGTTTGAAAAGGCGCGCGCTGGATGTGATTGGCTAAGGGACATGTTTTTGCCTCATTCAAATTTAAGAAGACGCATTTCAACGTAAATTGCTTGATTTTCACGTTTGACCTTAGACTATCCCTCTTGACAAGGATAGCCTTGGAGATTTTTACATTTCCTGTTTTCATATACTTTTGCTAAATGTAACAAGACCATTAATTGAAGTGATTTTATTTTCTCTCGTAACTACATTAATATATGCATCACCCACTAATCAGCATCCTCACAGAAAGCATTCCACTCCGTTTTACACTTTTACCTGAGGCTTGTGTAAAATGAAGTTAAAAAAATGCTCAAATTTATAAATGATGCAAACATTAACTAAGAGCCTTTTTAAAATAATGCTGAAGACTTTAGTTCGGCCTAAGGACATGAGGAGGGTGGAAGCGGGGAAAAGCGCATCTGTAATAGTATTAACAAGACAAGTTAAATACAAAGAAAAGTGCATGACTACAGCCACGTATTGTTTTCCTATTTGCAAACCTTTAAGACCTACCCTACAGGTGATTTGTCCTATTAAGATGCAAAACTACCCAATAACAGACCGAAAAGATAGTTTTATTGCTGCGGGTCATTAACTACATTTGCACTTAATTAGTCACCCTTGTCTGACCATTCCCTTTGTACACAATGTATTTCTTGACTTAACCTGGGGGTATTGCTTCATTGATTGCCTTAATTACCTGAAACCTAACACCTTTTGTTTCTACTTGGCAAAATTTTCCACTTAATGTAGGGGTGTCGAACTCAATCAGAGAAGGGGCCAAAATCTAAAATTCAGCCTAAATCGTGGGCCGAATGGTTTACTGAACAGTCATAAACTGACAATGTCATAAACTGACAGCGGAGTGCAGTGATGACAGCGCGGTGCGGGCCACATTGCAAGGCCTGGCGGGCTGGATTTGGCCCGCGGGCCTTGTGTTTGACACATGTGATTAATGTATCTTTTCAATGTTTGGTTAACTTCACTCTCATGGGGTTTTTACTGAGATCTACTGATGAAACCCGATAAAAGCCATTCTCCAGCAGCTGCTTAAACAAAGAGAAAGTGCAAGCCCTTTCGCTGAGGGGGTGGGTGGCTCTGAAAAGAGCCTTTGGTTTAGTTATCTGCGTTGTCGCCTAAGGGGCGCAGGCTTTTACTTGCCCTTGGCCTTGTGGTGGCTCTCGGTCTTCTTGGGCAGCAGCACGGCCTGGATGTTGGGCAGCACGCCGCCCTGCGCGATGGTCACCTTGCCCAGCAGCTTGTTGAGCTCCTCGTCGTTGCGGATGGCCAGCTGCAGGTGGCGCGGGATGATGCGCGTCTTCTTGTTGTCGCGGGCCGCGTTGCCCGCCAGCTCCAGGATCTCGGCCGTCAGGTACTCCAGCACGGCCGCCAGGTACACGGGCGCGCCGGCCCCAACCCGCTCCGAGTAGTTGCCCTTGCGGAGCAGGCGGTGCACGCGGCCCACGGGGAACTGCAGGCCGGCCCGCGAGGACCGTGTCTTGGCCTTGGCGCGAGCCTTGCCTCCTTGCTTTCCGCGTCCAGACATGTTCAGTTCTAGTTGTTAACACAAAGCAAACAGCAAAGTGTAACTGCAGCTGTGGCACTTTTTATAAAAATGTCAGGGCGCGAAAAAGAAGCTGTGTCATTGGCTAATGCTGCAGCTGTATTTGGCATTCTGATTGGGAAGACCTTATGACGTTCTCTTGCATATGCACGAATCACACGCAAGAGTTTAACCCTTCATTTGCATACTACTCGGTATATAAGACAGATAAGTGTCAGTTTCCTTCATCTACTTCTTTGTCCGCACTAGTCTGCTGACCTACGTACCATGCCTGAGCCCGCCAAGTCCGCTCCCGCCCCGAAGAAGGGCTCCAAGAAGGCGGTGACCAAGGCGCAGAAGAAGGACGGCAAGAAGCGCAAGCGCAGCCGCAAGGAGAGCTACTCGGTGTACGTGTACAAGGTGCTCAAGCAGGTGCACCCCGACACCGGCATCTCGTCCAAGGCCATGGGCATCATGAACTCGTTCGTCAACGACATCTTCGAGCGCATCGCGGGCGAGGCGTCGCGCCTGGCGCACTACAACAAGCGCTCCACCATCACGTCCCGCGAGATCCAGACGGCCGTGCGCCTGCTGCTGCCCGGCGAGCTGGCCAAGCACGCCGTGTCCGAGGGCACCAAGGCCGTCACCAAGTATACCAGCTCCAAGTGAGGCGCCGCGGCCCGGCTCCCGACCCCAAAGGCTCTTTTCAGAGCCACCCACGCCTTCCCAGAACGGGCTGAGCACCGGCAAGTCCAAGTCCTGAGCATTCGTTCCAACGTTGAGAAGGGGCTCCTCGAGTCCCCCACGGGTAGGCGCAGGGCCTGCGCCCTGGACAATAGTGCCCCATAGGCGGCTCCCATGAGTGTATGTGAACGTAGACTGAGACCCAGGTCTCACTAACCCCTTCAAGTTCCTCATCACCATTTTTTAACGTTTTCGCAGGCACCGTGGGCCGGAGATGCTTTATAAAGCTTCCAAATGGACCCTGAAATGTCTGCCCTGTTGAGTAAAGCTTCAGCCCAAAGCTCTAAACTCGCAACCACGACGAGCGCCCGCTAGGTGTCGCTGTGGCTCCGCGCCCGCCTTCCTTTGTGTGGCTGCAGCCCTTCCCCCTCCCCCGCCCTTTGCCCACGGCCGTTAGACGCCTCGCCAAGCCCTTTATCTAAGGGTGTGCACACCTAACTCCAGGCTCTTCTCAGAGCCTCTTGCAGTCTCAGCAAAAGAACGGAGTGCCCTTCTGTTCCAAGCACACGGGCTCCCGAATTTGCTGAGCCTCTGTTCCAGGAAGACACGTGCGGGAGCCCCGTGAAGCCAGGAAAGTGGGTCCGTTCCTCCCGGGACCCTGTAGGGTGAACAGACCGGAGCTGTGCGCACCGCGCTCCTGTGCAGGCGCTGCTGGGCTCAGATGGCGGGGCTGACGCTCCAGTTTGCTTCTGTGTCAGCTCCGGCCTTACCTGCTGATGCAGCTGTGCCCAGGCGACCAAGGGGCCGGGCTGCCAGTCACCACTTCAGCCGCCTGAGCAGAGCCAGGGTTGAATCCCATATGAGGTTTTTTTCCTATCCTGCAGCCCTATGGGAGAGCAGCAGGTCACCCACAAGGATCTACTCTGACCCCTTTCTCCCGCCCCCAGTTGGCTCGTTGTGTGCACACGACGGAGAAGATGGCTCTGCAACTGCGGGCTGCAGGGGCAGCAGGGAAATGGGAGGGGAGGGTCTTCAGGAGCTCAGAGTCCAAGAACCAAAGGGTCTGGTCTGTGATATTTCAAACAGCTCCGCCTGTTCCTGGGCCAGGAGGATGATCAGTGTTCCTAAGAAAAACTTCCATCCCCAACGACGAGGAGCTCAAAAACTCCTCCCAGGGTCCCAACCCAGCCACCAAGTCAACGATGTCCTGTCCTTGGTCTGTTCTCAAATGTGTTTGTTTTCTGAGCCCTGGGCCCATGGAGGCGTCTTATCCTTTTCCGGCCTTGGCTCCTCCTCCAGGGTCCCCAGGTCTGACAGAGAACGCAGCCCTAGTTGGTAAGGATAATGGTCATTAGACAACTGTGGCTCCATTCTTATGACACAACCTTCACCCGTGTCACCACAACGGTTCGAGTTCCTGGCTTTGCCCTCTCGCTCCCCCTGGATTCTAGGCTTCCAGTACCAGCTCCTCCTTCCAAACACCCCCTTCCAAGAGCGGAGCCTTGTCTACCAGGACTCCCCTCCGAATTTCCAGACTTTAATAACGTGTGTGTGTGCATGCTCGCATGCTGAGCACTGCTCTGGCTCTGGCTTCCTTCCGTTGTCCTTGGCACACACACACCAGTTCTACTCTTGCTTTTCAGTTTCCCCAAACCTGTGTCACGTTGATTCATTTATCTTGTAAAAATAACCAGTTGTTCTGTTTTCCAGACACCGGGGCAGCTCACCGCCCTGGCTGTGAAGGGCTGATTCTATTTTACATCTTAAAAAAAGATGCCTAGGGTGCTCCTCAGCCCCAGGCAGGTGGGCCATTCTCTAACCCCTGGTCCTTGGTCTCCAGGAGGCCATCTGGGGAGGGCAGGTTTGTCAGCATCCACTTGCCCCGGACCCAGCGAGGAGTGCAGGCTACAGGGCCGACTTGGGAAACATGAAAGATGGGTTGGCACACACCAAGAAAACAGAGGTGTCGGGGTGTTGGGGAAAGGAGAAACTATGGAAAGGTGCGAAAGTGCTAAGAAATCCTTAGCTCTCTACAACAGTGGATTTTATTCTATGTAGACATCTCTGGAAGACCATAGCAGCAGAAGACAGGTTGGGCCCTGGCTGGTGTGGCTCAGGGGATAAAGTGTCGGCCTGCGGACTGAAGGGTCCTGGGTTCAATTCTGACCCAGGGCACATGCCTGAGTTGTGGGCTCGATCCCCAGTGGGGATGTGCTGGAAACAGCCGATCCATGATTCTCATCATTGATGCCTCTCTCTCTCTCTCTCTCTCTCTCTCTCTCTCTCTCTCTCTCTCTCAGCAGCCGATCCATGATTCTCATCATTGATGTTTCTCTCTCTCTCCCTCTCTTCCTCTCTGAAACCAATAAAGAAATATATTTAAAAGAAGGAGAAAAAGAAGAGGATGACTCGGGTTGGAACTTGAATTATGCTAGGTGGATAAACTTTGGTTAGGTCTGATCATACCCCTTCTCATGGGAACTAACCTTTAGAGCAATTCACAACCCACATTCCCATTCGCTTACAACAACACATTCCCCTCTACACGCCCCCCCCCCCCCCAGAGAATTCTCCGCCTAGAAAAAGCCCACAGAGAGTCCATTAAAATCTCTGACAATCGCCCTGCCCCATCCCTGGGTGCTGGCACCATTTGGGGGATCAGCCCCTCTGGTAGCCACATGACCTCATCCTACCTAATAAAGGGGCAATGTGCAAATTGTCCGTCACTCGAATACACAAGATGGCTGCACCCATGTAGCCACAAGATGGCTGACCCAAGATGGCCTACAGGGGAGGGCAGTTGTGGACAGTTAGATGTGACCAGTCTAGGAAAGGAGGGCAGTTGGAGGGGATCCAGGCCTGCAGGGGAAGACATTTGAGGGGGGATCAGGCCTGCAGGGGAGGATTGTTTGAGGGTACCAGGCCAGCAGGGGAGGGCAGTTAAGGGTGACCAGGCCAGCAGGGGAGGGCAGTTGAGGGCGACCCGGCCTGCAGGGGAGGACAGTTAGGGGCAATCAGGCCGGCCAGGGAGCAGTTAAGTGTCAATCAGGCTGGCAGGGGAGTGGTTAGGAGGTGATCCAGCTGTTAGGCAGAAGTAGTCAGGGGCAATCAGGCAGAAGCAGGTAAGGAGTTTGGAGCCAGCAATCCTGAATTGTGAGAGGGATGTCCAACCTCCCGCTTAGGTCCCAGATTGGAGAAAGTGCAAGCTGGGCTGGAGGACAACCCCTCCCCCCACCCCCCATGCACAAATTTTGTGCATTGAGCCTTTAGTAAATTATAATTCCTTATCACTTTTGGCCTTGTGTGTTCCTCCTTTGGCAACCCTAACATTACAAAATGAACATATTGCTAAAATCTACTTCTTTGACACTTATGTCAAAACACATGAAATCATTATAATAAATATTTTAGGGAGATGTACAGTTCATGAAGTTATAGATGGACATTTTACCATTACTCCTATACTTTGCTGTAATGAAGACCAGCTTGTGGAGTAGTAGTATAATCAGAATAATAAGACTGCGGTGGATGAAGTACTTCTCCATACAATTAGACTTTCTGCTGCTATCCTCAGACACTGTAGACACCTATATAAAAGAAAATGCCAGTTGCTCCTGTTGAAATAAGATCAATTTCAAAACCATGTGAGCCTGGAATATTTATAAAGTTTACAGGCACCTATATTGGTTTTTGTAATAGTCACACGTGTAAATTTAAATATTCTATGTCCTCCTATATAATAAAGAGGGAATATGCAAATTGACCGTCACTCCACCGCAATGATGGTGGCACCCACAGCAGAGGCAGGGGTTTCCATAACATAAGATGGCTGCTCCCACAGTGGAGGCCCAGTTCCCATAAGGAGCCTTAACTAGCAATCAGCAGAGACCTGAGACTGCACATCCCCCACCACCACCACCACCCCATCGGGGCTTGAGATCTCAGTACTCCACCCAGTGGGACTTAACGAAGGACCTCAAGATATGCCCTCCACCCTGGTGCGGGCAAGGGGACCTGAGGCTGTGTCCTCCACCTGGTGGGGCTTGAGAAGGGTGCGACTGGCCAGGTCTGGATCTAGCCCAATGGGGTAGTGGGCCGGCAAGGTCTGGGTCTCATGCAATTTTGAGGTGCATGTGAGTGGGTGGGGACTTGACTCTGGGTCCAGTGGTGAGCCCCATACTCTACACGAGGTAGATTTTCATATACATTTTAATAATTTTATTTCATCTCTGACACTTCTATTATATCTCCTCTAATGAATCCCCTTCTAATGTGCACAAATTTCATGCACCAACCCAATAGTATATTTATAATCTTAAAAACATCACTGAACACATTAGGCAATACTTAATGTATGTGAAGGCACTCATTTTCTATTGTTGGTCCAATGAATTATCACAATCTTGGTGAAATACACTTAAAACTTTATAGTTCTGTAGATCAGCACTTGCCCCTGGGTGTCCTTGAGAGAGAACAGGGGTGTTGGGGGGCTGCAGTCCCTTGTGGGGTGCCCTCCCTGAGCTTATGACCCCTTTCTGTTATTTTCAAAGCCAGGTCTTGGGCCAAATCCTCCTCACGCTGCCCCCTGACTAGTTCAGCATTGATTGGGATCACTTGGGAGCATCTCATTGTAAATTACAGTGAAAGCGGTTACCTGTTTCAGCTGCAAAGGAAGAGCCTTTAGTCAGGTAACCTGACATCACAGAACCCAAAGTTTAGGAGGTGGATAAGCCAGGCTGGCGGATTCTTCCAGCACACTACACCAGATTGTTTAGAATTGGAAACAAAGCCAAATCCAGTTCCTTTTCTGGTCAGGGCGGGGGAATGGGGAAAGAGAACATGTAGGCAGATGAACTATTGTAAACTACCTCAGGGAACTCGTAAACTCCTAACCTGAAACAAATCAAGTCCCTTTTCAACCTTCCTGCTCATTAACCATCCTGCAGCCCTTTGAGAAGTTAGATTACCAGAATGATGCTGCCTCACCACGCAGGGCTACAAAAACCTAAACCCTCTCCCCTTTCCAGAGAAGGATGAGTAGACACAGGAATTCACAGCAGTTAACGCAGCATGTCAGGGCTTTTTGGCACCTTTGTAGCCAAAGTGCCCAATGGAAAAAATAAAGTCTAAAACCAAACCAGTGAGATACCTCTCATTCTCGACCAAACGCATTGCAAGCATAAGACTGCGATACACTTTTATAGATATAATCCAACCGAAACCAGTTTAGGATCAGGTTTAGCAGGGAGAGTGGGCCAATCAAGTCCTTACAACTCTTTATCCTGACAAGGTGGGTGGCTCTGAAAAGAGCCTTTGGGTGTGACAGGAGCCGCGGCGCCTCACTTGGAGCTGGTGTACTTGGTGACGGCCTTGGTGCCCTCGGACACGGCGTGCTTGGCCAGCTCGCCGGGCAGCAGCAGGCGCACGGCCGTCTGGATCTCGCGGGACGTGATGGTGGAGCGCTTGTTGTAGTGCGCCAGGCGCGACGCCTCGCCCGCGATGCGCTCGAAGATGTCGTTGACGAACGAGTTCATGATGCCCATGGCCTTGGACGAGATGCCGGTGTCGGGGTGCACCTGCTTGAGCACCTTGTACACGTACACCGAGTAGCTCTCCTTGCGGCTGCGCTTGCGCTTCTTGCCGTCCTTCTTCTGCACCTTGGTCACCGCCTTCTTGGAGCCCTTCTTCGGGGCGGGCGCGGACTTGGCGGGCTCAGGCATTTTAAAGCAAAAGAGAAAACCTGCAAAGGAAAACGGAAAGATGTAAAATGTCCGTCTGTGTCTAGAGCGTCTCCTTTTATAGCGGATCTATGCAAATGAGGTCCTCACGAGGCTCCAGATCTGATTTGATGATGTCTCAGTGACGAGCGTACGTAAATTCACTGGCATCACATCGCCTTTCTCATTGGTTGGCGGCATCTGAGCTAATTCTGAACCAATCCCGTCTCGTGTTTAACAATCCCACCCAGTACTATAAGTTGGGTCGTGTTGCTTTCTCCGGTACATTTCTTCGTTTCCCTTCCGGAGGCTCTTCAGGCTCAGCTCGTAGTCAGCATGTCCGGACGCGGCAAGCAGGGTGGCAAGGCTCGCGCCAAGGCCAAGACTCGGTCCTCCCGGGCCGGCCTGCAGTTTCCAGTTGGCAGAGTCCACCGCCTGCTCCGCAAGGGCAACTACTCGGAGCGGGTCGGGGCCGGCGCGCCCGTGTACCTGGCGGCCGTGCTGGAGTACCTGACGGCCGAGATCCTGGAGCTGGCGGGCAACGCGGCCCGCGACAACAAGAAGACGCGCATCATCCCGCGCCACCTGCAGCTGGCCATCCGCAACGACGAGGAGCTCAACAAGCTGCTGGGCAAGGTGACCATCGCGCAGGGCGGCGTGCTGCCCAACATCCAGGCCGTGCTGCTGCCCAAGAAGACCGAGAGCCATCACAAGGCCAAGGGCAAGTAAACCAGTGCCCACAACCTACTGCCTTCTGCTCTACCCAAAGGCTCTTTTCAGAGCCACCCACCGCCTCACTGAAAGGGCTTGCATTTTCCCTACATTAGCAGCTAGTTGAAATCACGTTTGTAGCAATTACTACACACTTGAAATTTGTAATTAAAACCCAGTTCTCTAAGTGAAAGTGCTGCAGGGCCCCCATATTGTAACTAAGGCGACCAATGTAAGATGCCTCGGGGTTAAGAGTGAAAGGTTTTGTTCTTTAGCAGCTCCCAGTATGAAGGAGAGGCTCCGCCCACTTTCTCTGAGCAGGTGAAGTCTTTCAGTCCAGGAGACTTGTCTAAGTTACATTTTGTTTACAGCCTCTTATGTTAGAAAGGGTTCATGAAACCAATTCCTGGGGCCCCCTTGTACCGAAGGCAATTGCCGTTCTATGCGGGGACTTCAGGTAGGATTCTGCGTAACAGGCTGGAATTGTTTTGTGAACATGTCTGCTGTGTGTACATCATTTATGGGCTGATGTGCTGCATATTCCAGTAAACCTGCCCTCAGCCTCAGCTCTTGAGTAAAAGAAATGCTAGAACAAAGGAGGGGTAGCTGACCAATCACACGTCAGGGCGGGCTTTTTAAATGTTACCGATGGCGGCATCCTTAAGATATTTCGGTCCCTTGGTCGTTTGCTCAGAGAACAATGAGCGAAGCCCTGTAAAGTCAGCACTGCATGGAACCTGGCTTACACGAACTCATTTTGGAGTGGAGTATAATCTCAAAAGACATTTTTCATCTCATATCAGCCTTCAGTGGGAAGCTGATCGCATTTCTCAAGGAAGCAAACAACTCCAGCACAGCAGGGGGAGAGCGAGGGGGTGTGTGTGAAGAACCAGACTGACCTGTTCCTGCCAAAAAGGCCACAAACCACACCACTGCCCCAGGCCACGTTCCTGGTCTCTGTAACTCGGGCTCAGGCCAAGGCTGTTGGGACCCTGAACTGACACAGGCTCCTTGCAAACCCAGCGAGGCAACATGCAGCCGCACACCCTTGTGTAGTGAGAGAGGAACGGACTTGTAATCCTGGGGTCTGACTGTGGGGGAATCAAAGGAGATGAGCATGTCGGGAGCCTCTCATTCACCGGCTACACCACATGTGTCAAACACAAGGCCCGCGGGCCAAATCCAGCCCGCCAGGCCTTGCAATGTGGCCCACAACGCGCTGTCATCACTGCACTCCGCTGTCAGTTTATGACATTGTCAGTTTATGACTGTTCAGTAAACCATTCGGCCCGCGATTTAGGCTGGATTTTAGATTTTGGCCCCTTCTCTGATTGAGTTCGACACCCCTAGGCTACACGGTGGCAGCCTACACGGAGCGCATGGAGCCCTGGCTTATTTCACAGAGAGGAGCTGGTCTTTGTGCACTGATCTTTTGATAGTCATCAAAATGTAACATTCAAAATCACTGCCACGCCTCAGAAATACAGTAAAAGTTTCTTACCGAGGATGAATTGCTCAGGGAGAGAAACCTAGTTCAAGGGGAGATTATGAAGACCATATACAGGCAGTCGAAGGAAACCAGAATAGACACAAAAATCATTTCGCGCTGAAGCATCAGGTGCAGGATGACCTCACTCTTCCACCCTCTTTTCCTGCCTAAAGTCAGGGATATGAATTGTGAAGACCTGTGATAGGCCATGGGCACAAACGGAATCTGCAAAGGAGTTGATTTCTGGTCTCATATAATTTACCTCCCCGTTTGCCATAGTAAACGAAAAGAGCCACATGCTAACCTGACAAGTTCAGGGGAGGCCTGCGTGGCAGTCTTGCAAACTCAGAGACCTAAAATAACCACAAAAGATGGTTTGAAAATTAAATAGTTAACTACAAACAGGTTATAGTGGGTAGTCATGTCCTAGATCGATATTTCACCTGACAAAGATCAACTTAGATCTTCTTTACTGAGCCCATTTGCCTTTTTTGCCTCTAAGATAACTTATCTGTGAGATGTCTGGGTAAGGTAACTTCCTTCTTACCCCGGACCCCTCAGGACACAACTAATGGCCTCGAGACATTCCCTCATTGTTATTGTTATCAAGGTAATTGTCAACTGTTAATCATGTTAGAGTATCCTGTATCCATCTCCGTAAAAGAAACACATGTCCATCATTTCACCTTTTACCCTAACCCAGAGGTTTCCCGGCTTTGCTCTTCTGTCCCACCTCCCTAATCTATCACCAATGAATGTCATGTAACTCACCTACATCCCTTTCCTTTGATTGCAATGTATAAATATAGATGTAACCCTCCGTTCTCCGGAGCATTATCTCAATCTGTTGAGGTTCTGCTTCCCTGTGTAAGTCAATTTGGCTCAAATAAACTCACAAAAATCCTTTACAGGTTTCAATCGATTTTTTTCCGTTAACACCATCCTTAGAAGCCTGAAGCGGCATCCTTTCTCCTGTTCTTTCTGAAAAACAAACAAATAAATAAAAATTGGCTGTACTTTGTTGAGGATGCTTTATAAAAGGGAGCTCTAATCGACATGTATGAATGAATCTTTCCTGGGTCTCTCTCAGGTATATATGCAATATACATGATTAATAAATCTGATTTGCTCATTTCTGTACATTTGGTCTTTACCTTGAGAAAGCTAAAAAGGGCTAATTCCAACGGAACCCCGATATTTGGGGGATAGTGATCTAAATCCATGCCAGCACGCTCAATGTATATTCCTGGTAACCTATAATTAAGTCACCACCTGCTTCCCAGATACTGGTCTTGCAGAACCAGTTACAGAGGCCATGGGGCTGGGGACAGTGCACTATCCAGAGGGAGGGCTATTAACTCTGACACCAGGCCAGACCCTCAGGTCTGGCCTGGAGACCCCCAACACCTGGGGGCCTTCTTGCAAGGCCCGAGAAAAAAAAAAGAAAAGAGAAAAAAAAAAAGGAAGCATAATCCATGTTTGCAAGACAAAGACCACGGGGAGATATAAAGGACAGCCCCATGCATGTTTCTTCACTCAGATTTGGAAGACTGTTTCCTGAGTTTGCCTGTGTATTAAACAGTGTCCCTCCTCTTCTATGAAGCGTCCTTGGTTTGCTTTGGTCTTTTGCAATGACCTAAATGCCAGAGACAATGAACTTTTTCATGGACATGCTCTTGTACCTCCACTGAATGGTTGCTTCTCTTCTTTTTGGCACTACTGGAACGCAAAGTCTTTTGTACAGAAGCTGAAGTTTTCCTAGTCCAGTGGTCAGCAAAGTCATTAGTCAACAGAGCCAAACATCAACAATACAACTATTGAAATTTCTTTTGAGAGCCAAATTTTTTAAACTTAAACTTCTAATTCTAACGCCACTTCTTCTAAATAGACTTGTCCAGGCCTTGGTAGATTGTGGAAGAGCCACACTCAAGGGGCCAAAGAGTCACATGTGGCTCAAGAGCCGCAGTTTGTCGACTACTGCCTTAGACAATAATTGCTTTAATGATCAGGTTTGGATACTGACTCTCCAAAAACACACCCATTTGAACAAAAAGGTTCAGGAGCCTCCACATCCTGATATCCTGCCCTTGAAGATTTTTAAGGTCAGCATCTCTCTAGTTTCCATCTTCACTTGCAGAACATGCCCCCCCACCCAAAAAAAAAAAAAAATGAGCCACTGGGCCACACAGATCATTGTGAGCTACAGTCAATCCAATCCCACCAGAAGCACTGTTTGCCGCTTCCTTAACTACCAGACAGAATATAAACGGGGCCTGTCCTGGAAAGCAATCTACCGGTCAGATAGCTTCCATCTGAGTGACCCCTTAGGGCAGGATTCATCTGAGGACCCACACCTGCTCCTCACCTGGTGATGTGCCTTCCCCAGCCCTGAAGCCCTGGGCCCCTTTCCACTCCTGTGCTAAGGGTGGCAGACAAGTCTCAGTTCCCTGACTGCCTTTGGCCCATCTTTTTATAGGGCTCCTGTTGTGCAAGAAATTTTTTAATCGTTTGGGAGGGCGGGGTGGGGTTGTCTTTTTAAAAAATATATTGATTTCACTTTTATTTATTTTTTTGTTTATCCTCACCTGAGGATATTTTCCATTGATTTTTAGAGAGTAGAAGGGAGGAGAAGAGACACAGAGAGAAAAACATCGATGTGAGAGAGAGACATCAATTGGTTGCCTCCTGCCAGCACCCCGACCAGGCCCGGGATCCAACCTGCAACCTAAGTACCTGTCCTTGGTGGATATCCAACCAGAACCTTCAGTCCATGGGAGCACTCTATCCACTGAGCAAAGCCGGCTGGGGCCAAAATTCGTTTTCCTTCTGTTCATCTGTCTTACGTCCATTTGAGTGTTGGACCAGCCAGAGAACCCAGATGGATTGGGAAAAAAAAAATTTTTAATCCTCCACGACACCTTGATGACTAATATTTCATTTGACAAGCCTCCCTTAGTTTGCTAAAATGAGTTTCTTAATAATACTTTAATCTACCTTGAGACCTGTCCACTAGGACACAAGCTGGCAGGCAAGGCCTCCAAAGCTCTCCAGAACAACCGGGTTGCAGTCTGTGCTTTACAATTAAGGAGATGGAAGATTATGTAAAGATCAGATTGATGGTTCTCTCTCACCGATATTCCTGTCTCTCCCTCCCCCTTTCCTCTCTGAAATCAATAGAAATATATATTTTTTTAAAGACCGGAGAAAACAAGGCGTGCATCTGAAATATTAAAACTATCATGTGCTCCCTGGAGGGTAGGTGGTTCAACCTCCAGGGTCCTGGAAAAGAAAAGGGGTTCTTTTTGGCATTTCAAAAGTGTGGGGACCTAGGTACAAAAGAATAACAATAATGCCCAGGGCTGGCTTAAGGCAAAGATAACCTTTTACTAACAAAATTGTGTGGCTGGGGTGTGTCCTCCCGCTAAGACCTGCCTGGTTAGAAATTGATGTTTAAGATTGCCCGAGGTTACTTTTCAGAGAATCCCTTTATTCCTCCTCACAGACTGCGCAATACTTAGCCAAAAAGTTACCTTTCCGATGCCAAACAACAGCAACATTTCCACTCATTTCTAGAAAGGAAGCCAAAGTCAAGATGAGTCAACATGGGCCCTGTACCACAGAAGGTGGGGTGTAGGGACGGGTGAGGCCCAAGCAGTGGGGTCCAGGCCCCCAAGGACAAGCACACAAGGTCATTTCAGCTCTTCCCTGCACCCCTGACACTGTGCACCCGCATCATCATGTCACCCTCATGTAATGTGAACAAAGATGCCTCTCTGGACAGAGAGGAGCCGGGACTTTTCACATTCGGTGTGCGTTTACCGTGGGAGACAAGCTGAAGCCGGTTTGGCTCGGATAGAGCATCGGCCTGCGGACTGAAATGTCTCAGGTTCGATTCCAGTCAAGGGCATGAACATTGGTTGCGGGCAAATCTAACTCTCTATCTCCCTCCTTTCCTTTCTGTAAAAAATCAATAAAATATATTTTTTTTCAGTAAATTTTAAAAAATAATAATGTGGGAAACATGTGCATCCTGGTCTCTGCCTTGTCCGCGGAGAGTAAGCTTCCCAATAATGAAACCAGAAAGACACGATAGTCTGAAAAAGATGCAAGCACTTCAAGACGTGGATACACAACAGCAATTTTCAAAACCTCCCTCTATAGGGCATTTGGAAGGAACCAGGGAAGGAGCAGGCCTCACAGAGCCGCCTTTGTCTCCTCCGGCCCCGCCCCAGGACGCAGGACGCGCGTGGGCGGAGCCAGACGCGCCGGCCCCGCCCTCCCCCACCGGCGGGTTATAAATACGGTTTCGGCGGGCGGTTTTCTTCTTCTCTGCAGCAGCCATGTCTGGACGCGGCAAAGGCGGGAAGGGCCTGGGCAAGGGCGGCGCCAAGCGCCACCGCAAGGTGCTGCGCGACAACATCCAGGGCATCACCAAGCCCGCCATCCGCCGCCTGGCGCGGCGCGGCGGCGTCAAGCGCATCTCCGGGCTCATCTACGAGGAGACGCGCGGGGTGCTCAAGGTGTTCCTGGAGAACGTGATCCGCGACGCCGTCACCTACACGGAGCACGCCAAGCGCAAGACGGTCACGGCCATGGACGTGGTGTACGCGCTCAAGCGCCAGGGCCGCACCCTCTACGGCTTCGGCGGCTGAGCCCGCTCCCCGCCCGCCGGCTCCTGCGCAAAACCAAAGGCCCTTTTCAGGGCCGCCCACGCCCTCTCGGAGGAGCTGTGCGCGCTCCGGTGCCCTTGTTTTTCGGACAGGTTTTCTCCGTGTTTGATGCCCGCAGGGCCTTATCCTTAAGCAAGAATTTCGTTCCATCCGGAGGGAACGAGTACCGGCAGGGATGAAGCAAATCGTGACAGCGGGAGAGGAAAAGCAAAAGGGAAACCTGATTTGTTAAAATAGAGTTGCTACCCGGAGGTTGGGAGTTTAACACCATTTCACCTGCCCGGGGATTCGCACACTGAACTCACCCAAATCCCCCCACCCGTCCTCCAGGCCTGGATCTGCCCCTCCACCTCCACCCCAGCCCGGCGATGCGGGAAATAACGGCTCTGGGCCCGGTTCTTTCCCGCTCACACGCAGGCCGGGCCCGCCCTAAGCCTCAGGCGGAATGAGTTACACTCACTGTGACTGGGCCAGAGTCGGGGCTCTAACTCTCCGCCCCGAGGCCTCACCCCGCATTAGGGAAGGAGGGGCTTCCTCTGGGTCACAGCCTCTGCCCTGCGGCTCCTGCCCGCCCCCCTCCCACCGCCTCCCAGCCCTTAAGCCGGCCAGCTCCTGGTTCTGAATGGCTTTATTGTTATTATTGAGAGTAATTCGAACGCTACAATAGGATTGCAAAGAGTGGAACCCTTCGCCTTAGATGTGAAAACTAAGGCAAGAAATCCCGTCATCTAGCGGAGTGCAGCCTTGAGTACAGCTTCATGGGTTTTGTCAAAAATTGTACAGGACATCCGTGTCTCTCCCGAAAAAGAACATTTTGAGTAAATGTTCACTGAAGACCCTGGATCGCTGCCATCTATCTTTTATTCAAAATAAATTCTATTTTATTAACTTTCACTTAGCAAAGCCCAAACCATAACGTGCTACAAAATTTGCCTTAAGGCTTTTACTCCCCCACCCCATTCCCATCTTCCAGCTGCAATGGCCTTTTACCTAACACCACTCCCTCCCTGCCTCAGGGCATTGCTCTAGCTCCCTCACTTCCTTCAGGAATTGACTCAAAAGTCACCTTCTTGAAAAAACCGGTTTGGCTCAGTGGTAGGGCGTCGGTCTGCACACTGAAGGATCCCGGGTTCGATTCTGTTCCAGGGCATGTACCTGGGTTTCGGGCACATCCTCAGGAGGGTGTGTGCAAGAGGCAGCTGGTCGATGTTTCTCTCTCTTCGACGTTTCTAGCTCTCTATCTCTCTTCCTTCCCCTCTGTAAAAAAAATCAATAATTAAAAAAAAAAAAGTCACCTTCTTGAAACCTGACATCTACAACGTGGATGAAACGGGAAGAAAATCAGCCAGTCACAAAAAAAATACTGCTGCCACCTATTCCAAGGTTCCGCGTTGCAAATGCTTCCTTCCTTTTATTTTTTTAATGCTCCTGTTTATACAGCCCAGCTGACATTGTAAATGCATTCAAACCTAAAGGCGGAGTCAAATGACCATTTGGAGTCCAACTCGAAAGTAGAGCGCCAGGGATCCCAGGAAATCTGAAATTTGCATGAACCCTGAATGATACACATTCTGCACGTCTTCCCAGTACATCCTGCTACAATGAAATGCGGATTTACGGAAAATACAGTGAAATCGATCCCAAGAGACGCTCAGACAATGGATTTTTAAAACCGAGGCGGGGAGGGTAACAGGAGCGGGAAGAAAACGGGTTAACCGCACAAAATGTCGCTGTTTCTTTCAACAAAAATTAAGTTCTCTTTCAAACACATTTTTCCCCAAGCAGGTGAAAAGCTCGAGAATAATAAATCTGTGGGTCAGACTTATAGGCATAGGGGAATCACTGATGAAAAATAACTAAAAAAAAAAAAAAAAAAAAAAAATTATTTGAGGGGCTAGGAAGAATGACCAATCAGAGAGTCGCACGGAACGGAAATTCCCACCCTAATACGGCCGGGTCACTTCCGGATATTAGCTCCTGCCTAGTAATGGGTCCTGCCCACTAGCCAATCAGAGCGATTCTGTTCCCGTATAAATACAGCGTCCAGCCTTCCCCTCGCCCTCAGACTCCTCACGTCAGTCATGGCTCGCACTAAGCAAACCGCGCGCAAGTCCACGGGCGGGAAGGCGCCCCGCAAGCAGCTGGCCACCAAGGCGGCCCGCAAGAGCGCGCCGGCCACGGGCGGCGTGAAGAAGCCGCACCGCTACCGGCCCGGCACCGTGGCGCTGCGCGAGATCCGGCGCTACCAGAAGTCCACGGAGCTGCTGATCCGCAAGCTGCCGTTCCAGCGCCTGGTGCGCGAGATCGCGCAGGACTTCAAGACCGACCTGCGCTTCCAGAGCTCGGCCGTCATGGCGCTGCAGGAGGCGTGCGAGGCCTACCTGGTGGGGCTGTTCGAGGACACCAACCTGTGCGCCATCCACGCCAAGCGCGTCACCATCATGCCCAAGGACATCCAGCTCGCGCGCCGCATCCGCGGGGAGCGGGCGTGAGCTCCGTCCTTCTATCCACCAACACGGAAACCCAAAGGCTCTTTTCAGAGCCACCACACTTTCCATGGGAGACCTGTAAGCCTAGGAGAGACATCCCTGAACAGCACGGTATGGGCGGGCCGGTAATGGCTGAGCTAGCTGCGTGGGAATGGTGGTGTGGCGCGCTCCCCTACCCCCCCTTAAGCTATCTAAGGCAGCTTCCGCTGCAGCCCCAGCAGAGGGCGCAGCTCTGCAGTCAGTAATAGAGCTAGGGACCCTGCTATTGTGCCAAATGGTTCCTGTAATTAATGAAGTCCTAATTAGGAGTTAAGGGTTTGTTGCAACAAATCAGTACACACAGTGTGCAGAATTGTACCCGGTGAAGTTGAATAGCATCGTCTTGCTGCACCCCAGTCAGTGAGGCAGCATGCACATGGGTAACATTTCACAGCTGTCAGCTAGCATACACATACACATAGCACATTTAAACGGGTGAGGAGTGAATGAGGCCTGCACTGTAGTCTAGATAAGTATTTTGTCAATCTACCGCCTGGTTGTTGTGTAGGATGTCACCATTAAGGAAGATTGGATCAATCGGCCTTATTTGAAAGTAACAAATAGTTTGCTTTTCAGATAAAAGGCTGGGAGGGTAGACTTTGTTCTGGTCGTGCTCATGGTGGGATATTCGTTTGGCTTAGGCTTGTTCTATGTCAGTAGATTCATTTATAAGTATTGCCTCTACCTCAAAACCACACTGCATATTATAATCTCAAATTTCCTGATGGGTTCTTGGCTGTTAATCCATGATGTTTAGGACAGCGTGCTTGGCACGTCCTAAGTGTAGACGATAAAGGGACAAAGACCCAAAATGGCATCACTGGTGCCAGAAGCCCAAGACACTGAACCCAGATTAAATACCTGCTCTAATTGCAGTTTCAACCCCTCCCAGAATCATACATAATCAACCACTGTGGAATCTTCTGGTCAAGCACCAGTAAGGTGATTCTGCTCAGTTCGTGTTTCTAAACCAGTTTTCTTAACTGCAAGACAAGCATTTCAATCATACCCAAGGCCAATGCTCCCTAGTGAGGGAGTCCTGGATGTGCTTTGCAAACGGTAAGGGATTACAGAGGTAGTGTATTAGTCACTTTGACCACTCAGTGAATGACTAACCCCGCACCCTCCACCCAATAGGTCTTATTCCTCATCCCTCTTCAAAAGCCTACCTCTCATTCTGGCTATTAAAGACCTCACAGCTGTTTTCCCATATTCCCTGCTCCACGTAGGCTCTTCTTTTCAAAAAGATTCTTTTGAGTAACTACATTCTCCCTTTTACCCAGGTATTGTCTCAAGTAGGAAGTAGGAAGAAATTATGAGATGCAGCTGTCACTGGGGAAATGTTGAACTGGTTAGAAGACACCTGCTACATTCTTTCTTAATAAGATAGTAAAAATTAAAATATAATCCCCATCCAGGTTTGCACCCCCAACTGTTCTGTAGAACTCAGGATTTTGTCAGACTTGCCAATAAAAGTAAGTGAACTTCCCTGAAATAAAATTGACAATAAAGGCTCAGTCCCAGAGATGAAGTGGAAATGGTGAGACAAGTGAACCTCTTCTTCCAAGAGCCCATATTGTGTGGCCTGGCCACCCCTAGTCCGGGAGCTCTCTGCCGTCTGGGCACGGGAAGCAGGGCGGCAAGACTCAAAGGCGCCCCCTACGGTTGGCAGACCGCAACGACCAGCGCCACAAACTACCGGGCCGCTTCTCCGCGCAGGGCGGGGTCCTGCCCAATATCCACTCCAGGCTGAGCTGCAGCCAGAGACCACTGCTACGTTCTTTTTAATAAGAGTAAAAAAGTCAGATAACAAGCGGAGCCCACTACCCCTGGCACCTGACCTAAGGTTCTCTCTACATTTCCCGAAAATGCCTGCTTGTGTTTGTAGGAATACAACAGCGCCCAGCGCCGACACCCCACACCCCCCGCCCCTAACCTGCCCAGCGCACCGGAGTCGTTTGCCTAAAGGATGACACCCAGTAACGTGCCCAGCTCAGCTCTTTTTCCTGAAATGAGTGGGTGGCTCTGAAAAGAGCCTTTTGAGGTTTTCAAAGCAGGACCTGCTGCGGAAGCTTCACTTCTTCTTAGGCGCCACCTTCTTGGCCTTCGTAGCCTTGGCCTTGGCAGCTTGCGGCTTGGCCGCCTTAGGCTTGGCGGCTTTGGCCTTGGCGGGGCTCTTGGCGACCTTCTTGGGCTTGGCAGCCTTCACCTTCTTGGGGCTCTTGGCCGCCTTCTTGGCCCCAGCGGCCGCCGCCGGCTTCTTGGCCTTCTTCGGGGTCTTCTTGGCCGCCTTCTTGGGGGTGGCCGCGCCCGCGGGCTTCTTGGTCTTCTTGGCCGCCCCGGCCGCCTTCTTGGCCTTGGTCGCGCCCGCCTTCTTGGCCTTGGGCTTGGCCTCGCCCGAGGCCGCCTTCTTGTTGAGCTTGAAGGAGCCCGAGGCGCCGGTGCCCTTGGTCTGCAGCAGGGTGCCCTTGCTCACCAGGCTCTTGAGGCCCAGCTTGATGCGGCTGTTGTTCTTGTCCACGTCGTAGCCCGCGGCCGCCAGCGCCTTCTTGAGCGCGGCCAGCGACACGCCACTGCGCTCCTTGGAGGCGGCCACCGCCTTGGTGATGAGCTCGGAGACCGGCGGCCCGGACGCCTTGCGCTTGGCGGCGCCGGCGGGCTTGCGCGCCTTCTTCTTCACGGGCGTCTTCTCCGCGGGGACGGGAGCGGCGGGAGCCAGGGGAGCAGTCTCCGACATGTTTCACTTCTGCCCGGAAGGACAACAAGAGACTTGAACTGTCAGAGCAGCGTGGCCCGGCGCGGGCGGCGGGGGTTTATATAGCGAGGCGCTGGTTTGTGATTGGCTGGCGGCTCCGTGCGCCGCGCTACCCAGCCGGCTCCTCCGCTCTGCCCGGCTGCTGTGTTTCTTGCCCTTTAAAAAAGGAGAAAAATATAAGAAATCTGTGCACAAAATCATGAGGGATTTGGGGGAATCGGGTCCGAGAGCCTTCAGGCTTCCTTCCTGCCTTCTCTGGCGCGCCTTGCTCCGCCGCCGGCCCCCTGAAACTTTCCGGATTCCCCCAACTCTCTGGAAAACTTCTGTCACACGGAGACAACTTTCCGATTTTCCTTAAAAATATGGCTTCTCTCCGTTTCCTTTGCAAATATTTCTTGCAGAACATAGTTCTTCACATTCTTGTCTTTGCAACTCTGTGTGCATAAACGGATCTGAACTGAAATGAACCCAGAAAATCGTATTTTTCGCGAGGGCAATAGCACAGCTCGCCTGCGAGTGGTTCGCCCTGAGCCCTGGGAATTGGCAGCGGGGGGAGAGAATTCAAAGTACACGATGGACAACAACCTGTATTAGAAGAAAATGTTGGTTTGATATTTTTTAAGTATTGGAGCGACCAGTGTGTAACCTGGGTTTGATCCCATTGTTTTTGATTTAACTATTTTTAGGAGGGACGAGGGCAAGTCTGCTCTGTGCATGTGTGAGTTGTAAATAACCAGTTCTACCAGTAACTAGTCATCCATCTTCTCTTAAAAGACTGATTTTTCAGACCTAGAGTGGGCATCTGAGGTCACCCACTGTACCAACCTACCCACAGAGGCATCTCAAAGCAACAAGTGGGCAGGTAGGTCCACCTCAGTTTACCAGCCGTGAGCAGGAGAGCCCTGCGACATCACGTGTTTTCCATTCAATCTCCTTAAAATTGCAAAGGCCGTCATGACAGTCACCTTGTCCACCAGATTGGTCCCCCAGTATTTAGCATAGAGCTTTGAACATATTTCCTATATTCCGAGATAATATTCAAAACACAAAATGCATTTGACCTTTGTTAGCATTGCAAGTCAGGACCCAGATTAGAAAGAAGCGTTTCTCATTGAAATCTCTGCAGGAGCACCCTGGCTGGTTTGGCTCAGTGGATAGAGCATCGGACTGGGGACTGAAGAGTCCCAGGTTCGATTCCGGTCGGGGGCACATGCCTGGGTTGTGGGTTCGATCCCCAGTGGGGGGCCTGTGGGGGGCGTGTAGGAGGCGACTGATTGGTGACTCTCTCATCATTGAGGCTTCTATCTATTTCTATCTCTCTCTCCCCCTTTCTCTCTAAAATCAATAAAAATATATTAAAAACACAAAAGCTGGGTGGATAGAGCGTCTGCCTGCAGATTGAAGGGTCTTGGGTTCCATTCCCGTCAAAGGGCACGTACCTGGATTGCTGGCTCGATCCCTGGCCTGGCTGAGCCAGGATGGCAGGCAACCAGTAGGTGGGTCTCTCACGTGGATGTTTCTCTGTGTCTCTCCGACTCCCTTCCTGAAATTCAATGGTGGGGGCGGGGGGGGGGAGTGTGAAGATTAATAAACCACTGCATGAATTTTCTATATTTCACCCAGGGCCTTTTTACTGACAAAGTATGAACCGGACTGTCACAGCCTGAATCAGTGAGCAGAACCCGCCCACCTGAGGGGCTGAACAAACGTTCCGTCACAAGCATGACCGAATCCCACTCATCTCTCTTTGCAATACCACAAAGCGAATAGAATTCAGCAAATGGTGGATAATTATGCACCGCTTTATATTACCCACCTATTAGTCAGGTCCTGGCATCCCACCTCATGTAGAAATAAATAACCAAGAAAAGTATTGGGCCGAAACCAGTGTGGCTCAGTGGATAGAGCGTCAGCCTGTAGCTATATATTCATAGGTAACTGAAGAAATTAATTTTTAGTATTATGTAAGTTTACTTTTTAAAAAAATGTTTATTTGTTTTGTGAGAGAGAGAGGAAGGGAGAGAGAACAGGGAAACACCCATTTGTTGTTCCACGTATTTATTCATTCATTGGTTGCTTCCTGTATGTGCCCTGGCTGGGTATCTCAGTGGTAGGAGCAACATCCCATTATCCCAATAACCAAGGGTGTGGGTTTGATCCCCAGCCAGGGCCGTTTAATAACTTTAGATTTAGATAAGCACATTGGCTGGTGCCTGATGCAGGGCAGCAGGGCCTTCAGCACCTATTCTGGATTGAATGCACGTACCACCCACTCGGAGATCTTGTTAAAAAGGCCTATCTGTTCCATATAGTGGAAATGGGCCTGAAATTCTCTAAGTCTGACAACTCCCAGGTGAAGCTAATGCTGCGATCCCACAACTGCTCCGCCCATCACCAGGAGCATGGTGAGGAGCACGGTGAGGCCGGGAGTATGGGGAGGCCAGGAGCACCGTAAGGCCAGGAGCAGGAGGAGCCAGTTCAGGCTGACCCTCTCCTGAGCTCACTTTTCCCGCTCCTTGCAGAATCAATCAATGCGTCCACCTGTCAATCGATCTTGCGTCTTGTTTAGTGATTTCTCAGGGAGGAGAGGGAGGCGACCTCAGGGTGGGTCTGCAGTTGGAGGCAAGGGCCCACCTTCTGGCTGCTCTGTGGGAAGCACGGCAGAGAAGGGTGTCTGCGGTCCCTCTGTGGGCGAAGGCGGTGCCCCAGGTGACTGTGCCGATTCGTCTGTGGCACGTGGCGGCCTGTCATCTGTGCACAGAGCATCACGTCAGTTACCCTTTTACTTGGACAGGACTGCGCGGTGGTTATTAGTGTACTTTTTGTTAATCCTGTTACTTCCCAAGCTTTTATTCAACACGGCGCACTGCAGTTCTTTACAGGCACATGGACCAGTGGTCAGAGCGAGGTCAGACAAGGCCAGGATCACAGACGTGTTCTAACCCAAAAAGCGCGCTCCAAGCCTGGATTTCTCCCTTAAGGCAGGAAAAAAAAAAAGCCTTTTTTTTCCTCCACCTTTTACCGCCTCTCTACCACCTTACACTGCCCTCCCTTCCCCCGCAAGGATCATTCCTTTTCTCTGGGCAAACAGTGCTCCACAAATGGGAGCGAAGAGTGGAGATCCCAGGAACGTGGGTCCCCTCCGGGAGCTCCCCCTTAGGACGGCTGCACGCGGGGAACATCGCTGTGCCCTGCAGACGCGACGTCCCACGTGCGGCCACGGTCACTAAGATCCACGCTAACTCCATCGCCTTTAAAACTGACTTAGATCTGGCATCTCTCCCGCTTGTAGATTAGGGTGGAGTTTTCTCCTTATAAAGGCTCACAGAGGCCAGGGCACATGTACACAGCCAATCCCCCCGACTGCGCACAGCGCCGCCTGCACAGCGCCGCCTGCAGGCCACAGGAACCGGAGACTCTGCGCCCGGAGGAGCGGCAGGACCGAGGCGGGGGCGGCGCGCGTTTCCCCGCCCCCTGCGCGCTCCGCTTCCCGAGGCGCCCGCCGCGGGGCTATAAAAGGGGCAGCAGCAGGCGCTGGGGTTCAGGGTTGTGATCAGCGTTCTCTCTCCACCATGTCTGGACGCGGCAAAGGCGGGAAGGGCCTGGGCAAGGGCGGCGCCAAGCGCCACCGCAAGGTGCTGCGCGACAACATCCAGGGCATCACCAAGCCCGCCATCCGCCGCCTGGCGCGGCGCGGCGGCGTCAAGCGCATCTCCGGGCTCATCTACGAGGAGACGCGCGGGGTGCTCAAGGTGTTCCTGGAGAACGTGATCCGCGACGCCGTCACCTACACGGAGCACGCCAAGCGCAAGACGGTCACGGCCATGGACGTGGTGTACGCGCTCAAGCGCCAGGGCCGCACCCTCTACGGCTTCGGCGGCTGAGCCCGCTCCCGCCCGCCGGCTCCTGCGCAAAACCAAAGGCCCTTTTCAGGGCCGCCCACCTATTTACACGAAGGGCTGTGAGCATCCATCGAGCCTCAAGGTAACTTGTCGGTGTTGTGCTGGAGTTGAAATATGTTTATTAATTTCGGAGAGGAAGGGAAATGCCAATGATAACTATTGATCTGCCCCCTGCTCTCCCCGCACTGGCGGAGATACCCCCCCAGGCCGGGATGTGCCCTGCCCAGGAACCCCTGGTTCTTCGGTCGACTCGGCCACAAGTTTTAATCCAGTTTCCTTCGTAAAGTCGGGCGGTTTCGGTTTGGGGTGAGCCAGGCTCAAGATGGCGCCTCTCAAATGACCCCAAAGAACAAAGCAGGTCGGGGCCTTCGCGCTAGGAAACTCCCTGGAATGCAGATTGCCCTGAATGGCGGCAGGTGTCTGGTTCAATGTCACTAATTTGCCCCATTGTTTCCCCGAAGCACGGACTTTCCCGGCAGGTTCCCCTGGCCTGGCACCTGGCGTCCGGTAGGGGGCGCCCGGACCTAGCGCACCGCCCTGCAGGAAACACCACGAAAGCTGTGGGTAGAGCTAGGCTGGTAAATGCAAAAATCAGCTGCAAAAGGACAGCTAATTTCTGCCTTAGTGCAACCCCAAGGACGTGAACTCTAGCGGGACGTGGATCATTGGACACCTGGCTGCTTTGTTTCCAAACTGTTGACCATTAAACGCTCCTTCATGTGTCCAACCTACAGCCTCCCCTCCCGTAACCCTGAGCGCGCCCTTTAGGCCACCGCTGCGCCCCCTCCCACCCGCTACCTAAATCCCTTCCTCCCTGCGGACTTCCATTTGTGCCCCTTAAACCCTCCGTGAAGGCAGATGGGGGGACAGCGCCCGCCTGGGCGGGTTATGTGTTCGGAGGGTTGACCGTGGAGGCACCTTCCACTGGCAATAACGTGGCTGGACACTCAGTTGGTTGGTGAGCCTGCTCTACCCATAGGGACATGCCAGCGGTCATGGTCTCTCCCGGCTCCTCCTCCGTCTTCCCTTCGGGGTCTTGGCTGGTCTCATCAGATCCACAGAAGACAAACAGGAGAAAAACGGCTTCTATTTGTACATACAAAAGCTCCAAAGAATGTAAGCCCCAAAGGCCGCTGAGGATTGCCTGCCATCCCGAGCTGAGGAGTTGGGGGGGGGGGGGGGGGGACTCCCGGGAAGGAAAGAGCTGCCCTGACCTACACAAAGGTCACCCAGGGGTCTTAATTCTGTTAGTAACTCCCTTTCTGGGACAGGCCCGCTATCCAAATTCTTTTTTTTTTTTTAATGTTTTTATTTTTTATTTTGCTTTTTAATATATTTTTATTAAATACATTAAAGCTGCCTTCGAGACTTTTCTCAGGAAATATACCACCAAACTTACCTCCACTATAGTTCATGGCAGAGCAAAGAACTATACAGTACAAACCTGCTAGTTTGAATTCTGGGACACCATTACTATATGAAAATACAAAAACTGTCTCTTAAATATATACTGTCTTTCAATTATTTGCCCGCCATAAGTGTCTGTAGACCAACTTTACAATCATTTTTGTGAAAATTTTCAACTGAAAGTATTCAAGAACACCCAAATCATGAGTAATATATTTTTATAATATTCATTGCAAACTTATTTCTTAAATTCAAAATATCGTGGCGTGTGGAGATGGTTTTCATTTTGGATGCATGGCAGTTAACTGGTTAAAAATTTTTTATTGTTAATATTATAAATATCTCACATTCCCCCTTCCTTTACCTTCTCCTCCCAGCCCCTACCCACCCCACCCCTCTTCACCTCCCCCTGTCCATGGGCTGTGCTTATAAGTACACAAGTTCTCTGTGATAAAACAAGTTTATACTGTTTTATGTAGACAGAATTTTCCCAGATGGCGGGCAGGACTTGTGCACATGATAAGCTCCAGTGTCTGTTAAAAAAGTCGTCTCTGCCTTTGTTCTGCCTCATTTTCGTGGTATCGTTATCTGTCCTCACCTGCTTCGCTTGGCGGGTCCCTGTTCGTATAATTTTCCAAATAAACTAAATGGAATAAAGGCTATTGAGATTTAAAACCGAAAGTAAGTAGTTGTCTATAAAAAATTTTTTTCTCAAGCGTTAAATAAAAATACAACTTATCTAGTTGGCTGATGTACCAATCTGATCACATACCTTTTAAAAATCTTTATAAACATATTGTAGTGCTTGAATGGCCCACAAAAACACACCAGGAAAGAAATCTGCCTACGGAAGCGGGCAGAGTCGCCGCAGGAAAAGGAGCTGGAGGCAGTGGGGGGGCCGGAGGGCGGGGGGAGGGGGGGTCGGGGAGAACCTACGGCCGCTGGAGGGCGCTCCGCGCTCACGGACGGACGGCGAGGCCCGCGGGTTAGAGCCGGGGCCTAAGAGTCCTGGGCGGTGACTGAGGAGCTCAGCCGGGCCCACTTGTTACATAGAAACCACAGGACTCACCCCCGCGGCCCCGGCGATTGTTACTCCCGCGGGCGGCGGCAGCGCCCTCCCTCCCGGCTGCTGCTGGTTCCCAGAAATGTTTATGTAACCCGCTCCCCCCAACCTCATCCACCCCGAGCCCCACCCCGGCCCAACTGCCCCTTTCGCCGGGGGTGCGGGGCCCTGCCTGCGGGGAAAGAGCGGGGCCCGCGGCTGCCCCCCCACGGAGGGCTCCGGACGTGCAGGGCCGCCCCCACCCGCCCGGGTACTTTCTTTCCCGCCTGCGCCCCGGCGCCGCCCCGAGTCCCGCTCCCCCACGGGCCGCGGGCGCCGCCCTGTCCCCGGTCCCGGCGCACAGGCGCGGAGGCCGCCGCGGAGGGGCCGCCTTGGGGCCTGAAGCTCCTGCTGCAGGTGAAGACCCCCCGGCATCTAACACGAGGAACCGCGTCCACAGCAACACGAGCACGAGAGGGAGTGGGAGAGGGCGGCCCAGGGGAGGCAGGGCGGGTGGAGGCGGGGGACGTGGCCTCCAGGCCCGGCGCTCAGGCCGCGTCTCCGCGGGGAACGGGGGGAGGAGAGAGGACGGGGAAGGGGGAGGGGAGGCGGGAGAGGAGCTGGGAGGCCGGAGGCTGAGCGGAGGCGGGAGGGAGAGGAGGGAAAGGAAAGCGGAGGGGAGGAGGGCGTAGAACTAGGAGGGGGAAGGAGGGAGAGGGAGCTGGAAGGAGGGAGGGAGGAGCGGAACCCGCACCGCGCCGGGGAGCCCTCCTCCTCGATGCACGGAGGCCTCCAGGCTGTTAGGCGCCGATCGGAGCGCCGACCGCTGAGCCCGGAACGTGACTCTCCAGCTGCTGGGCTCGGGCTCCGGGACAGAGAACGGCCCGTTTAGACCCACCGACCCCGGAGCCCGGGGCTGGAGGGGGTGACGGCGCGATGCCGGAAGGAAGCGGGGGAGGAGGGGGCAAAGTGCGCAGACATAGCTGACGGCCCAGGTCCAACACACAATTTTATCAGTTTCTTTTTTAATGGATCAGAGCTCCTGTGGGCAGGATGCAGCACTGCCCTGGGACTCCCACCAACCAGCAGCCGGAGGGCTTCCGCGCAAACAGGCCCCGGAACACCGGGCTCGGGCAAAGGGCAGCTCCAGGGAACTGGCCCCTTAGGGACGGGGAGAGGCTCCCGTGTACCCCCTCCCGCCCGTCCCCCCAAAACAAAACACGAAAATCCGCGCTCAGCTCCTCCGAGAGGGCGTGGGCGGCCCTGAAAAGGGCCTTTGGTTTTGCGCAGGAGCCGGCGGGCGGGAGCGGGCTCAGCCGCCGAAGCCGTAGAGGGTGCGGCCCTGGCGCTTGAGCGCGTACACCACGTCCATGGCCGTGACCGTCTTGCGCTTGGCGTGCTCCGTGTAGGTGACGGCGTCGCGGATCACGTTCTCCAGGAACACCTTGAGCACCCCGCGCGTCTCCTCGTAGATGAGCCCGGAGATGCGCTTGACGCCGCCGCGCCGCGCCAGGCGGCGGATGGCGGGCTTGGTGATGCCCTGGATGTTGTCGCGCAGCACCTTGCGGTGGCGCTTGGCGCCGCCCTTGCCCAGGCCCTTCCCGCCTTTGCCGCGTCCAGACATGGCGATCGAGCGAAGTCAGAGAACTCTGTCCCCGCGCAGGCGGTGGCAGCCCCTTAAGTAGCCAGGGGGCGGCCCTCATTGGAGCAGACAGACCGGAAGAGGCGGGAAACCACCCGAGTCCCCGCCCCCGCTGCTAGGGCCCCAGGCGAGCGCGGGGGCGGTTTTCTGACTTGTAGAAAGTAAATTCTGAACAGGAGTGTCTGCCCTGCACACGAAATAAATCAGTCAGCTTAAAGGTTTGTCCATCCCACGGGAATTCTTGGAAAAGTCCCAACTGGAGGGAAACAAGCTCAAACCCCAGAAAACAAGGAGTTGGTAAAAGGTGCCGGGCAATCCCCAGCGTGGGCTTTGCAACCCACGGGCGGCCGCTCCCCGCGGTGATGGGCCTGTTGGTTACCCTGGGTCTTGGTGGCCTTCTGCACACACAGGGAAACAGTCAGCCAGCAGGTGAGCTATTGTAAGAAGCAATGCCTGGCTTACAGTTCTTTGTCAAAACTGTCGCCCAGACTTCTGTTTTTAAAACAGAATATTTGTGATACAGGTAGCACTAAAGCAAATGCAGGATTTCCAGCATACCAGGAGCATGCGCCCTGTGCTTAAACTTAAACAATCGAGCTGATCCTGTAAACAGGGAGGGGTCGCAGAGGGAAGGAATGTGGGTGCCAGGGGCTGACGCCCTGTTTAGCGTGAGACAGAGGGTGGAGGGGTGCTGCCCTTCCCTGGGAATTTCATCCAATTCCAGAAAAGCTGTTATACACAAAGTTGAAGCTAGAGAAAGAGACTGTATGCAAGTGACAGTAATAAAAGTGCAGCCATTCCTAGAGGTTTGCATCATCTTTAAAAGTTGCTGAGCTAATGCCCGAGAGCATTAAGATATAAATGACGGGGACCCTTTCCCCCTCCCTGCGTGGGAGTCCACTCTGGGAATCTCCCTCTCCCCACCCATGTGGGGGTCTGTACTTGTTTTTCAATAAATCTCCACCTTTGCTATGTTGCAATGCCCTTACAACAGGATGTTCAAAGCAAGAGATGGTCGTTACTGTGTAAAAAAAAATAAAGGAAACTTAACAGAATAAATTTGAAAATCTAATTGGCTTTATTACTCAATTCATGAGTCAGGCAGCACCCTGCTTACTGCTAACTAGAAAGTTGCTCTGAGGGGTGGTGTGGGAACCCCTTTTACGTCCCACATGATTCAGGGTTTGGGTTCAGGGTTCGGGTCTGGAGAAGGCCGCACACAAATGAAAAGAGACTAGAAAATATTTAATTTGGGAAATGGGGGCCAGGTCCAACTCTAGTGAGAGGTCTACCGCTCTGGCTTCGCCGTCCCATTTATTAAGATCGGAATTATAGGATACACCCATATGCCTTAGGCAGGAAACTCCAACAAAAGCCAATCAGTGAATTTAGGACTAACAGTGAATTTAGGGCTGCTTCAACTACAATACCAGTAATTAGCTCTGACCCTTCAGAGCAATTAAGGTTGACCTGCCCTCCGGATTCCCTATCCACAGCTCATTATTAAAACAATGATCGGTTTCCGGCAGGCTGCTACCAAAAGAAAACTTTTTATAGGAACAAGGACGGGGCAAGAGAGCTATTAACAAAAGAAAAGAAAGGATTCACCTTGGGCCCAGGCATCTTTTGTTTGGGGGAAGAGAGTGAGAGACTTTTATCATGCAGATTGCTCCTCCCTCAAAGGCAGAGGCTCCCAACCTTTCCTTGGCCACACCCTACTTAAGCATCTCTAAAATCCTAAGGCCCTCGTCCCCACACACCCTCCACACACGTATTTTTATTATTCGAAAAGTGAACCATTCACGTGGAGGAAGCCTAAAAGGCCATGGACTTGGTCTAAACCAGCTTCCAAAGAACATGGCATGCATGAAAGAGAAAAAGGAAAAAAAAAAAAAAAAAAAAGAACAAAAGGAGAGTTTGAAGTAATGAGGAAGAAATCACAAAGAAATTGTTTTTAAAAATAATATGAAGTGATATTAAAAAATAGCAAATAAATTTTTGAAACAACTGAAATTCATAAATATGTCAGAATATATATTTATATAATATATATGAGGCCCCTAGAACCATAAAAAATGCAAAAAAAAATCACTTAACTTATTCTCCAATGCCCCCCTCCCCCACACACACACACTTTGGGAACCACTGGTCTGAGCGGGTGGAGAAGGCCCACGTTAGTGATTCCCTTACTGGTGCTTCAACAAAACATTCCCCACTGGTTGATTAAAATTATGTTTTAAAGAGAGGTTGAAACTGCAGTTAGATCAGGTGTTAAATCTATTATAGGTTTGGAATCTGGTATTTTGCTTGAGCAACAACTGCATTTGTTGTCCTATAACATCATAGAGCTAGAGTGTCCCAAGCCCTAAACAGCATGGATCAACTCAGTCAAATAGCCACCAGAAGACTTGACATTACAAATATCAAACCTTGAAACTTTGTTTACTTTAGAGGTCGGAGAAGCAATATCTCCAAAATGACTTACCTACATAAATGTGTCAGTGGAGATTTTTCAGCACCCCGGAAAGGCCGTGAACTATGCCCCAGATAGGGTTGTCAGTGCAGACAGCAGGCCAGGCCTTCTCAAGGCCTTCCTCTTGCACCTCACAAAATAATCTTGCAAGGTAGAACCCCATCACCTTTCTAAAGAACAGGATGACCCTGTAAATAACATGATCATCAACAGCATGGCCCTGACTTAATTTGGGAAAAACTGTTTTGTCTTGGGTTGCTTACTCTGCAAAAACAGGATGTAGTTAATGTGCTTAAAAAGTGATCTTGCAGCCATAACCAGTGTGTCTCAGTGGATAGAGCGTCGGCCTGTGGACTGAAGGGTCGCAGGTTCGATTCCAGTCAGGGGCATGTGCCTAGGTTGCGAGCACATCCCCAGTGGGAGGTGTGCAGGAGGCAGCTGAATCGATGTTTCTCTCTCATTGATGTTTCTAGCTCTTTATCCCTCTCCCTTCCTCTCTGTAAAAAAAAAAAAAAAAAAAATCAATAAAAAAAAATATATATATATATATGTGTGTGTGTGTATATATATATATATATATATATATTAAAGGAAAAAAAAGAACCTTTGTCAGGGAACATACCAGCTAGGGCCCTGACTACCCGCCACCAGTCGCTTTTAGTTGGAAAGTTTTAATGTCAGGTCGCCCTATGTGGGTACGCCCACCTCTGCAGGCCTCCCCACTTCGTTGAGCTTGTTGGGTGTAGTCTGTGGCCCCTTTTTCCTGTTTTTTCATCCTGTAATAACCATTCTCCCCTAGAAAGATACACAGCTGTTTCCACGTTAGGGCTACTAAAAAAGTTCTTTAAAACTAAAAAGTACAGGGATTGTTTGTTCCCCCATAACTTGGCCACAACCCATTTGGTTTTAAGTTTGTATTTCCAGCCTTCCACCTTAAAATTACGATTCTTAAAGGGGTATCCGTGTCGCTATGATAACTGGTACCCTAATAACCCTTTCTACATTCACATCGTGTGGCTATGGCACTGGGAAGTTTGCTTCAAGGTAGAAACAGGTGGCACTGGGCAGCTCGATGATCCTCTGAATCCTGGGCTCTGCAGCTGAGTACTGGTTCCAGCAATAGTGTGCGGCTGTTAGAGAAACTGCAGGGAACGCCAGGTGCTGGGTTGCTGCCGGGATTTGCTTTTGCTCAAGTGCAGAGATGCTGACTGAAAAGACTCCATTGCTTACAAACCACCCGGGGCTGGGAAGTCCCATCGGCTCAAGTGCCCGACCTTACCCTGCATCGCCCAAATCCCAGCATGGCCCGAGTTACCGGACTTGCACCTGGAGGGAAAGTGGGGAGCTGTGGGCCCCCGGGGTGAGGAATTCCTGCAAAGTAAGGATTATGAAAGGACCATGGCTTCAGGCTTAAATGGCAATATTTCTCAATGAGGGTGCAGGCTGCAACGCCAATTCCTGGTCATGAGTTTAAGGGCCATTACAAGCCTCATTTGGGGGGAAAACAGCACTAAGTGAAGCCTGTAATGGCCCTTAAGCCCCACTAAGAGCACAGCCGCGCATGAGGCTGGAGCTGCTGAAACATACGAAAGACTGGATGAAGGAAAGCAGACTCAGGGAGAAGGGCAGGGGACACAGATGTAAACGGCAAGTTAGGCAGCCATAGTGCACATCCCACCTGGATGCAGTCCCGATTTGGAGAACAGACCGCTCTTCCTTACAGCTCCTCCATTGAAAGTGTGGGTGGCTCTGAAAAGAGCCTTTTGGGTCCGTGTTGGTGCGAAGGACCGAGCTCAGGCGCGCTCCCCGCGGATGCGGCGCGCGAGCTGGATGTCCTTGGGCATGATGGTGACGCGCTTGGCGTGGATGGCGCACAGGTTGGTGTCCTCGAACAGCCCCACCAGGTAGGCCTCGCACGCCTCCTGCAGCGCCATGACGGCCGAGCTCTGGAAGCGCAGGTCGGTCTTGAAGTCCTGCGCGATCTCGCGCACCAGGCGCTGGAACGGCAGCTTGCGGATCAGCAGCTCCGTGGACTTCTGGTAGCGCCGGATCTCGCGCAGCGCCACGGTGCCGGGCCGGTAGCGGTGCGGCTTCTTCACGCCGCCCGTGGCCGGCGCGCTCTTGCGGGCCGCCTTGGTGGCCAGCTGCTTGCGGGGCGCCTTCCCGCCCGTGGACTTGCGCGCGGTTTGCTTCGTGCGAGCCATGAGGACAGATAGCAAACAGTTTGCAACTGAAGCTTCTGTGGATCTCTCTCTTATAACCTCAATCTTCTCCTGATTGGTCCGAATATTCAAATTCCGCGCCACGAATTATGAGCCTTCTGATTGGCTATCGGGACTATTAAGAAAAAGGAAAGTAGCTCAGTTATCTCTTCACTGAGTTCTCCGCCCTAGACCCACCCTGTGGTGTTGATCGCTCTCCTTAGTGGGCTTTGTTGTACCTCCTTTGACAATTTCCTTAATCCCCTGGTTCTCATTTACATTTGGGAGGAGACGAAAGTGAAAGTTCCAGGGTTTCTCCACCTCGAAAACTGGGCTTTTGAGTTTGCAGTTTGGTCCTTTATTAAAGTTTCTGATTTGAAAAATGCTAGATTTCTGCAGCACAAGTGCCTTCTTTCACCATTTCTACAAACGCTGGTATTTCTTTCCTATACCTGCCAAGAAACAAAAATCCCACCGCCGTGAAAGTGAGACAGTGCTTTGAAACTTGAAGTAGCTTTAATGTTGCCGGCTTTAACCAGACCGAACTGGGAATGCCAACAGCATAATTTGGAACATATTTAATATGCAGCTGACATCTAGATGCTCTTCTCTAGCGTTAGCAACCCGGTCTCTAATTTGGTTGGAAACGATGCCGTCACGAATTTATATTACGCTTTGTCCGTTGTTTAGATCTGGATCGAGGGAGAGACAAGTTCTATAAATAGGTACGATTGATGATATTTATTTGTTTGCATTGTTATGAATAAGGAAACCTTTCTAAGGAAGGAGAAAGAAAAAGAAAAAAAGAAAAAACCCAGGTGGCTTCCTCATTAACAGGCAGTAAGATTTGAAATCCCCTTGATTGCGTTGAAGGTTTCTATTGGATGATTTCAGCCAATCAGAGACTTCCATGATTAAGTCCTTATTTGCATAGAGGCCATACAAATATAGGCCGGCCTTCAGAACCGCATTCATTCTGCTGGTTTTCTGTGGAGAACTCTGCACCATGCCCGAGCCCGCCAAATCCGCGCCCGCCGCCAAGAAAGGCTCCAAGAAGGCGGTGACCAAGGCGCAGAAGAAGGACGGCAAGAAGCGCAAGCGCAGCCGCAAGGAGAGCTACTCGGTGTACGTGTACAAGGTGCTCAAGCAGGTGCACCCCGACACCGGCATCTCGTCCAAGGCCATGGGCATCATGAACTCGTTCGTCAACGACATCTTCGAGCGCATCGCGGGCGAGGCGTCGCGCCTGGCGCACTACAACAAGCGCTCCACCATCACGTCTCGCGAGATCCAGACGGCCGTGCGCCTGCTGCTGCCCGGCGAGCTGGCCAAGCACGCCGTGTCCGAGGGCACCAAGGCCGTCACCAAGTACACCAGCTCCAAGTGAGGCGCCGAGGCCCGGCCCCCGACCCCAAAGGCTCTTTTCAGAGCCACCCACGTCTTCACATAAAAGAGCTCTAATGCAGGCACTGTTCTTACTTATAAGGAGATTCCATGTAGGTAATGTCTGGACAAATTGACTTAACATCTATAAGGCAACCTCTTAGGGCTTGTGTATTTTCTTTTGTTTTTGTTTTGTTTTGTTTTTGCTCCATTAAGATCCGGAGCAGCTTTGTGAGATGACTAGTTTCTGGCATATAAGGGATTGGGCGGGGGCTATGGACCCAAAAAAGGTCCCTAAAGAGTGCCTGGGGCTCTAGACGTGTGATAGGAACTTCACACTTTGAGATTGAAATATGTTTTACGAAAGGAGAGAAGGGAACTGAAAACAAGACAAGTAGAAGCCCTGACGTCTTTAGATTTGACAGTCTGGAACAGGCTGAGAATTAAGGCTGCTTGAGCTGTGGAACTTAAGCATGGCCTCCATTAATTAATGCACAGACAACCTGAAAGTTGGGCTTCCGGGTGATAAGGGCGAGGTGGGCTTGGTGCAGATCTGACTGCCTGGGATTCTTCCCTCTGCAGCGCTGAGTGTGGCACCTAGGAAACTGTTCACTTCCTGAGACCATACTCAGTTTCAGAAAGGGACAGATATTAGGAAGAGAGCCGTGTCCCAAGGGGCTCACCATCTCATTTGGACATTTAAGGTGATCAGACAAGGGGGTAGCGTTGCCAAAAGCGGACAAGACTTCACCTTACATTGCCTAGTTCCCTGGAGGCAGTTCTGGGAGATGGAATAAGAGAGATGACGAAGGAAGACAGCAGAGAGGGGTTAACCAAAAGAGTGGAGTGCCAATTTCGGTGTATTGGCTGTAGTGGACAGGTGGAGATTATTTGGTCCAACATGTTGGCTCTAGGAGAGATGCAGGGCCTCCCATCGCCTGGGCCCCTTCCCTCAACTCTGGATCTCCAGTCCACCGTCTCGGAGAGGGAGAGGGAAATGTAAGAGAAAGATGGGAAACAGGAAACCAAGGGTTGAAGTAGTGTGTCTGCCCATGTGCAATTTATCTGAAATGTGTTAACTTGCTCAATCTCTTTCCCCTTGTTCCTGGCTGTCCCTTTAAAATTCATTTAGTGCAATTAAGTCATGGAACGCTGGGAACTTCCATTGGTCTGTGACCCTTTCTGTTCTGTCCCTTGGAAACGGCTGGCCTGGCAGTGGGTTCTGAGGCCACCATTGCATTAAGGTGATCTCCCCACTTCAGCATTCTTCACTTGCCCTGACCAAGATGGTCGCACCAGCTGCAGCCCTCACATTCAGATTGTCTTGAAGGAAGAAAAAGGGGCAAGGGAATACCCTTACCATTTCTTTCTTTTTTTTTTTTAATATATTTTATTGATATTTTACAGAGAGGAGGAAGGGAGAGAGAGAAAGAGAGCTAGAAACGTCGATGATAGAGAAACATCGACCAGCTGCCTCTTGCACAACCCCTATTGGGGATGTGCCCGCAACTAATGTACATGCCCTTGACCGGAATCGAACCTGGGACCCTTCAGTCCGCAGACCGACGCTCTACCACTGAGCCAAACCGGTTTCGGCCATTTCTTTTTTTTTTTTTTTAACCCTGAGGGATGGTATAAGATACCATAGACCAGTGTTTCCCAAACTTCTCTCATGATGAGAATCACCTGGTGAAGTTGTTAAAACACAGATTCCTGAATCCCAACTAAGAAGTGCTAAACTAGAATTTTTGGGAACATATAGGTAAAATTGAATACTTAACTAGTGCTCTAACACAGATTTTATATACAGAGCACTAAGTTAGGTATGCAATTTTACCTATATGTTCTCAAAAATTCTAGTTTAGCACTTCTTAGTTGGAATTCAGGAATCTGTGTTTTAACAACTCCACCAGGTGATTCTCATCATGAGAGAAGTTTGGGAAACACTGCCATAGACCAAAAGTATTGGTCATACTTTGCTGCAAAGGAAGGTTGGGGGTGGGGGAAGAGAGTTAATTACTAAACAAGAAAGGAAAGTAAATTTCAGGGGACAGGACACAGGTCATGTTTAAAGGCAAAAGGGAACATTGGAGAATTCTTAAGTCTTCAGAAGGACACCTTTCCAGGACAACGTAAATCCTACCTAATAAAGAGGGAACATGCTATTTGATCATCACTCCGTCCCAAAGATGGCTGCACCCACAGCTGAGGCCAAGTTCCCATCAGGAGCCTTAACGAGCAATCAGTGGCCGTGGCCGGGAAAGATGGCAGGGCAAAGCCGAGGCAGGAAAAAAAAAAAAAAAAAAAAGCAATCCACAGGGACCTGAGGCTAGGCCCTCCTGTGCCCCCATGGGGCTTGACAGGGGACCTCGAGGTGCACCCCCAGTCCTGGGTCGGGGAAACTCAGGGTGTGCCCCTGCCCAGCGAGGCTTGATGGGAGGCCTGAGGCTGCACCCCCCTCCCAGTGCTGGGCCAGGGAACCTGTGGTGTTTGATGGAGGACCTCAAGGCTTGCCCACACCCCCCACCCCGACCTGGTCCTGGTGCTGGGCCAGGGGATCTGAGGCTACACCCCCTGCCCAGCAGGGCTTGACAAGGGTGGCACTGGGTGGGTCTGGATCTCACCTAATGTGGGGAGCCAGCTGGGTGTGGGTCTCACCCGATTTTGAGCTGAATGTGGTGGGCGGGGACTTGACTCTGGGTCCAGTGGTGAGTCCCAGACTCTGACTGGAGGAAGGCTTTTCCATACATTTTACTAATTTTCTTTCATCTCTTACACTTCTATTACAGAGAAAGGGCAAATAGCAATATTAAATTATTTCTTCTAATTAATCCCCTTTGAATGTGCATGAATTTCATGCACCAGGTCACTAGTGAATTATAAATACAAACAAGATCTGGTTTTGTGGGAGAGAAAATAAGATAATAAAACTCGTTAAAATTAAATTATTTTCGGTAAACAGTGCTAGAGAGCATATGCAGCTGTGTGCAGTCAGCAAGAGGATGGAAGGTCAGACTCAATGCCACCTGTAGACAGGATCAGACCAAATTTGGAGTCAAAGTAGTGATTAAAACACGCTATTGTTTTAATATACTTTTTAGGTATAACAATCTGATACAGAAGCTCCAGTCCTATCTGCCTCGATCCAGTCATTTTCCCCCTCAGCTAACTAAAGAAGACAAACCATGTTCTAATGCGCAGTCCGCAGTGAGACCTCAGGTCTGTAATAAAATCAAATGGCCTCAGGTCACGTTGTTGCCGGTCACTGCTTTAGAGGACAGCTAATTCTACGCCGGGATTAAACATACAATTTGTGACTGCTTGCTCCTGCTGAGAGTTCACAGAAGGCTGCCTTTCTCACTGACACCAAAAGCACCAATTTAAAGAACAGGTTCCTGAGACGCATTCATGAGAATCACCCCAGGAGAACTGGAACCACGTTCATTGAGGGGTCTGGGTGGCTCTGAGACCACATTTCTAACAAGATCCAAGCTTTGCCCAAACTGCTGCTTTCCCCCAGCCTGTCAACAGAGCCTTCTGTTCTGCCACCAATACGCTCATCAACGGGCATAAACAATGACCTCATTTTTCTGTGTGAAAAAGGATAAATATTTCACAGGAAAACCAAAGATGCCTCACTTCTACCTATGCATTGAGATGGGAATGACGTAAAAAACAGCAAAAGTCGCCCTAGCCACTGCAGCTGTTCTAAGCCTCGGCCTGGGAGCCAGGAGGTCACGGTTCAATACCTGGTTGAGGCACATGCCCAGGTTGTGGGCTTGGTCCCTGGGGTGGGGCGTGCAGGAGGCAGTGGATCAATTATTCTCATAATTAATGTTTCCCTCTCCCTGCCTTGCTCAAATCAATAACATTTTTTTGAAAAGCAAAGATCAGCCCTAGCTGGGTTGCTCAGTGGATAGAGCGTCAGCCAGCAGAACGAAGGGTCCCAGGTTCAATTCATGTCAGGGGCACATGCCCTGGTCACTGGCTCGATCCCCAATAGGTGATGTTCAGGAGGCAGCTGATCAATGGTTCATTATTGATATTCCTATTTTTCTCCCTCTCCCTTCCTCTGAAATAATTTTTTAAGAAGCAAAGATCAAAGGTGTCCCAATAGCATGTTTCCCAGTGATCAATGGCCAAACATGTGGCAACAAAGCTGTTTTAGGGTCAACAGAAAATGCAACCCCATCCAACGTCCTGTGGGTCAAGAACCTCGCCTTTCACAATGTGACCCTATCATCCGAATTTCACATACGATCTCTGCCCCGTCCAATCTTAAAACACAAGGAAACTCGGGCCATCACCAAGCCCCTATGGGACGCCTGAAACTCAATTACATCCTCTTTCCCGCTAGCCAGCAAGGGTCCTATCTTGGGACAACTTCTAAACACAACCCTCTCATTTTCGGGGTGCAAAGGAGCCCCAGAGAGGCCTGGGGGGGACATCTGAAACATTAGAGGAAATTAAAACCAGCGGAGCCACCTCACCCCCAGTGTACAAGCTGAGCAACTGTGCCCAGTCCCTTATGAAAACAGATCACCTCAATGTCCCAAATCAATTCTTAAAAATTCAACACATTAAAAACGTAACAATATATAGAAACGTTTTTTTAAAAATTCAATAAATAAGTGGGGAGCTCTTCAGAGCCTGTGAGTTGGGTGTGAAGTCAGTTCCTGGGAAGCCCGTTCGGTGGTGAGGCCTCGAACCTGGGTTTCACTGGAAGAGCAAAGCTGTTTACTTGGCGGCTGGAGAGGCCATTGTTTCCCAGGCGCCTCGGGCTGGGAGGCCCCATGGCTAATGTGAGCAGAACCTGACCAGTCGCACAAACCCCGCATTGCCCGAGGGGCTTCGGGACGCGGCCTTTGTGGGAGGAAAGGGAGGATCTATTGTCTAAGATTACCACCCAATTAATGGTAACCAGGTGGAAATTACCTGCGCCAGGTGTGAATTAGGAGTCCACAGACGCGTTCTCCATAATGACTGCTCACATTTGCAACAAGCTGTGAGCTACCGGGGGAACTAACTTAACCCCCAAACCCTGGGCCACAGCGCTTCCTATTGAGACTCTAGGCGGCTCTAAAAAGAGCCTTTGGGTTTCCGCGTTGGTGGAAAGGACCGAGCTCAGGCGCGCTCCCCGCGGATGCGGCGCGCGAGCTGGATGTCCTTGGGCATGATGGTGACGCGCTTGGCGTGGATGGCGCACAGGTTGGTGTCCTCGAACAGCCCCACCAGGTAGGCCTCGCACGCCTCCTGCACCGCCATGACGGCCGAGCTCTGGAAGCGCAGGTCGGTCTTGAAGTCCTGCGCGATCTCGCGCACCAGGCGCTGGAACGGCAGCTTGCGGATCAGCAGCTCCGTGGACTTCTGGTAGCGCCGGATCTCGCGCAGCGCCACGGTGCCGGGCCGGTAGCGGTGCGGCTTCTTCACGCCGCCCGTGGCCGGCGCGCTCTTGCGGGCCGCCTTGGTGGCCAGCTGCTTGCGGGGCGCCTTCCCGCCCGTGGACTTGCGCGCTGTCTGCTTCGTGCGAGCCATTCGGAGGACAGTGAGGGGAGGCCACTAACTGGGATAAAGAGGGGCAGGAAGCGGAGGGAGCCCTTATATACCCTCGAACCCATGCTGATTGGCTGTGCGTTTTTTCAAAAGCCCCGCGCAAAGAAGCCATTGGCTGAAATGGAGAAGGTGATTGGTGAATTACTAGACAGCTGATGAATTGCTCCGCACTCAGGTCTATTAAACGCTGATTAAAAAAATACATATAGAAATTAATTTTCTAAATTTCTTTGTTGTATCTCAAATTGTAGATAAGGAACCACTTGGGGACCCAGGGAAGGTGCTAATCCTCATTGGGTCTGTCTTGGGTCAGAGGGCTGTGAGGACCACGCACTGAGAACAGATTCACTTGTATTGGCTTTTCCTGAGACTAGACCAGTGACCGCAGGCAAACTCCAGGCTACCATCCGCACCCGCCTCCCGCGGGGGACTTTCTGTCCTGAGAACTGACGCTCTTTATCCCTTTTACCTTTGGTTTCCCTCCTCCCTGGAGAAACTCAAGACCGAGCCAAACTGTCCACACTCTACAGACTCTCCAAGCCTATCCTTCACGGGCTCCTCCCAAATTCAAAAACCTTAAGTCCTTTTCCCGGGGCCGCATTCAAGCACAAGAGCCACAAGTACCCAAGGCAGTTAACGCCGGATGCATGGGCTGCAGCGACTACGGAGAAAGGTGGTTAATAACCTCCATGACGGGAAGAGATAGCACTAAAGCTTGCTCTTTTTACGAGGAAATGTGTGGCTCTGAAAAGAGCCTTTGGGTAGAGCAGAAGGCAGTAGGTTGTGGGCACTTGGTTTACTTGCCCTTGGCCTTGTGGTGGCTCTCGGTCTTCTTGGGCAGCAGCACGGCCTGGATGTTGGGCAGCACGCCGCCCTGCGCGATGGTCACCTTGCCCAGCAGCTTGTTGAGCTCCTCGTCGTTGCGGATGGCCAGCTGCAGGTGGCGCGGGATGATGCGCGTCTTCTTGTTGTCGCGGGCCGCGTTGCCCGCCAGCTCCAGGATCTCGGCCGTCAGGTACTCCAGCACGGCCGCCAGGTACACGGGCGCGCCGGCCCCGACCCGCTCCGAGTAGTTGCCCTTGCGGAGCAGGCGGTGGACTCTGCCAACTGGAAACTGCAGGCCGGCCCGGGAGGACCGCGTCTTGGCCTTGGCGCGCGTCTTGCCGCCCTGCTTCCCGCGTCCAGACATGATGCACCGACAAACTTCGTAGGAAGTACTGCGAGAGGGCGGGCGGCCCTTTTTATAAACGTTTTTGGGCGCGAAACATATGTGTCATAGTTTAGGGCTGCGGCTTCATCTTAGCCAATCAAAATGCAAATTTGGCATTCTTTCGTTCTGATTGGATAAAGCTCATTTTTTAAAAATGTTTTTGTGAATAACCACCAATCAGACAGGATCTGTAATTTATCACTTAATTTGCATACGAGGCTCTTTATAAAAGGGATACGTTGCGCCCCACCCTTAATTCTTTCTCTACTTTCCCTGAGTGCTTTAGCAGTAGTTCTCACCATGCCTGAGCCCGCCAAATCCGCGCCCGCCCCGAAGAAGGGCTCCAAGAAGGCGGTGACCAAGGCGCAGAAGAAGGACGGCAAGAAGCGCAAGCGCAGCCGCAAGGAGAGCTACTCGGTGTACGTGTACAAGGTGCTCAAGCAGGTGCACCCCGACACCGGCATCTCGTCCAAGGCCATGGGCATCATGAACTCGTTCGTCAACGACATCTTCGAGCGCATCGCGGGCGAGGCGTCGCGCCTGGCGCACTACAACAAGCGCTCCACCATCACGTCCCGCGAGATCCAGACGGCCGTGCGCCTGCTGCTGCCCGGCGAGCTGGCCAAGCACGCCGTGTCCGAGGGCACCAAGGCCGTCACCAAGTACACCAGCTCCAAGTGAGGCGCCGCGGCCCGGCCCCCGACCCCAAAGGCTCTTTTCAGAGCCACCCACAATGTCTGAAAGGTCTGTAACTCCACATCCGGTGCAAATATTTAAGGCAAGGAACTTGCCTCTCCCTGGTCCTGTCGGTAAAAGTGATCTATGCAACTGGGGTGTTGGTTACTGTGATTGGCAGCAAAGCAAAGGTGGCCTCGGGCTGGTTTTTCACTGAAAATGCCCCTGAGTTTTTTCTAGAAACTAAAGTGGCTCGTCTCGGCCATCCTGTGAAGGTTTACATTCAGCTGGTATCCAGGGTGTAAAGAGCTGCAGGAGCTGCTGAGAGCTTGGAGAAAGTGTCCATTTTATGTAAATTTTCCCGCTGCGGGCAATTCCCCTGCAGAGGGCCCACTGAATTTCCTCTCTGATCAATTTCATTTAAGCCCCAAGGGCTTCCAGCGTTCCTAACTCTTGTCCAGAGCTTTGGTTTTTGTTTTTTTTTTGTGTTTTTCCCCATTAGGTTTCCATCTCCTAGGACTTTTTTCTAAGGTTTTGCAGGATTTAACATCTGTGTGCTACGATCCTACGATCGCCACAGGATCTCCCATTTACAGGGGAAGGACCGCGACTTGGGATCGAGTTGTCAGGACCGTTTCCACGATTTGTCAGACTTTTTCTCGGGGAAGAGGCTGGTTATAGGGATGGGGGAACCGTGGAAGGAAAGTAGGTGGTTAGAATCAGAGGAACGTGGACATGGCCAGGAGACACGTGTTCTCTGAGGCCCAGCACAATCCTGGCAGCTAAAGTTCCTTTAAAGTAGACGCCAAGGGGGGAATGTAGGGTCGGCTGGCAGCCAGTCGAACCCAGAACTGCGGTGGGAAGGGGAAATCGTGGCCGACGGCAGAGTGAATCCGAGCTTAGAGAGCTCACTTTCTACTTAGGAGCAATGTGGGGCGTCACGTCTTTTCCCTGAAATGCCTCTGTCCGTGTTCGTGTGAACTTGAGTAGTGACGGGGGTGTAATGGCCTTTGTGAAGAAAGGCCCCTGCGGCCCACGTATTATGGAGGCATTTATTTCTTCCTCTCCAAAGCACGTTTAAAATACTTTTTTTTTTTTAACAGTGTGTTCATAAAAAGAAAAAAGCCGAGTCCCTGCTTTATTCATGGTAAAAAGAAAACTTGTTCACATTGTGAAATGCGTTTGCCTTTCGGCTCGAGGCTCAGAAACGTGCTTGTTGCCAGGCAGGCAGCATGTTGACTGTGCCTCTTTCCAGGATAAACGGTGTGCTCACAGAACATTTTCCTGTTGCAGTGACCTCACACCTTTCTTACTGTAGTCTGAAAGAAAGAAAGAAAGAAAGAAAGAAAGAAAGAAAGAAAGAAAGAAAGAAAGAAAGCTAGAATAGCTTTTAATTTTTTTTTTTCAAAAATCCTATATAATTAATCTGTAATATGCAAATTGACAAGATGGCTGCATCCACAGAGGTTCCCAGAATGAGCTGAAATGAGCAATCAGCAGGGACCTGCGGCTGCGTGGCACTGGGCCCAGGCAAAGGACTGGAGGCTGCACCCCCTGCCTGCACCCCCTGCCTGAGGTCCCCCATGAAGCTCCTGGGACCTCAGACCCACCCCACCGCCTCTCCCCCCTTTCCCCGCCCCGGCACCATGCCGGGGGACCTGAGGCTGTGCTCCCCACCCAGCAGGGCTTGATTGGGTGGTGCTAGCCGGGTCTGGGTCTCACTCGATTTCAAGGTGCACGCAGGTGGGCAGGAACCTGACGATCCCACAGAATACCACAGACTCTGGCAGGAGGAATATTTTCGTATTCATTTTACTAATTTTCTTTCATCTCTGACATTTCTATTATAGAGAAAGGGCAAATAGCAATATTGAAATATTTCCTCCAATTAATTCCCTTTGAATGTGCATAAATTTCATGCACCCACCAGGCCACTAGTAGTAAATAAAGCAGAAGTATTCAACAAGAAAAAGCAGGAGCTAAGGGGAAATGCCCCAGGCAGGACACAGCCCCATCTGCCTCTTTGAATGCCGAGTTCCGGCAAATTACTTAAACCCTCTGTGAGCATCACCTTAGGTTTAAAATAAGAATAAAATGAGTAACTACCAGGTGCCTTGCTGGGCGATCAATAAAAGATCTCTGGTAAAGCTCTGGGACAGTGTCTTAGGGCAGAGTGTCCTCCCAGATGTTAGCTGTAGCTACAGCCTGTGGTCCCACTGGATCTCAGTCCCGATGCCTAGAACATTCGACATCAATTAGGACTTCCTTGTGTGGCAGCTCGAACAGCGCAAACCCCTTCCTTCTGTAACCAGACCACCGAGGGGTCCGAGCTGCCTGCCACCACTTCAGCCAACGCAGCAGAAAGAGGACTGCATGCTATCTGAGTGCTTATTCCACTCCTGCCGGCCGGCCGGGAGAGCAGCTAGTCCTCCTAAAAAATCTGCTCTGTCCACACCCTGAGCCAGCTGTTCATATCGGGTCGAAGGCCAAAGATTACGTGGGGAAGTAGGGATTACAGGCATGGGATACTCATTGCAGGTTACAAGTCATGTGGGCTGGGGGGTCGCCGAGAGTGGGTGCCTGGGGGCACCCGGTACCAGAGCACAGGTAACGGGCTGGCGCTGCTGTAAAGAGCAGGTGCCTCCCGGATGAGATGGTGTTGGCCTCCCGCTTGTAAATCTTTCCAAAACTGAATTAGGCCGAGATCTGCGTTCTTGGGATCCATCTTCTCCCATCAGAAGCTGAGGGAGCCACGGAAAGAGGACAGCCAGCTTCGGACCCGGGGCTCTGAAGTGGAGTTCCCCACGTGGGTTCCTGGAGGCCCGGGACCCCCTGGAGTCGCAGGTAAAGTGTGGGAGGTGCGGGGGGGGGGGCGGGGGACGTGGGATCCATCACTGGGTCCCCAGAGCGATGTTCCCACGGCTCGAACATCCACTCCTTCCTTGAGCGGAAGTTCTGATTTTATCGCCTACTCCTTACGGAGGGCATTTCCCCGCCTCTGCCAACAAGGATAATAGTTCTGCCTGTTCTGCAAATCTCTCAGGGAGAAACTGTCAGATAGAACAAGGGTCTGGAGGTCCGGGCAGTTCTTACTGCATGTCATTCTTGCTAAACGTGAGAATGCCACATAGTGTAGATGAGGTTAGCCCACCACAGGGCAGAAATCGGCATTTAGTTCACCTGGCTTAGAAAGCCACGTGTAATTGACAAAGTGTACAGAAGCCTCCCTTCCGGGAGGCACAGCTTTGGAAATGACTGGCCTGCCCCCTGCACTTGTCACAAGTACAAAATAAAACGGGCCCTGACCGGTGTGGCTCAGTGGATAGAGTGTCGGCCTGCGGACTGAAGGGTCCCAGGTTCGATTCCCGTCAAGGGCTCTTCTGGGGACCTGCTCCGCTCTGCTCTCCTTCTGCCCCCCTCTGCTCCCCTCTGCCTCCCCTCTGCCCCCTTCTGCTCCCCTCTGCCCCCCTCTGCCCCCCTCTGCCCCCCTCTGCCCCCCTCTGCTCCCCTCTGCCCCACTTCGCTCCTGGGCGGAGCCACAGCACCTCCTTGCCACCTCCCCACTCTCCTTCCTGGTCTCCCTTCTACTTGGAGCTTCACTTTCTCCATTTTCTTCCCCACTCATCACCTTGCCGGCAAGGCCTTCCATGGCCATACCACTTAAAAATAAAGAAGTAAATAAAATAAAAAGATCGCCTACCCATGTTTCGGTGATCTTCATAGCACATAGCACCGAGCACATCTGACACACTTTTTCTTGTGTTGTTGGTTCCCCCAATAAAATACTGGCTCTATGTCTACAGAAATATTTCGCTCACTGCCATAAATCCCCGAAGTATAAGTAATTCCGTGTCTGGCTCATGCTATTCGCTCAATCTTTTTGTTTGTTCGTTAAATTAACATCCTAAATTTATCTCCTCAAACCGGTGCCTTAGCTCCAATAACGTCTGATGTTTTCCCAATTTAAGTACTGGAGTCCATATCCTCAAAATAGATGACTGAAAATAACACTGATTTTCCTGACCTCAAAGTGATGGGGGGTGGGGGGGGAAACATGATAAATGGAGCACCTGAATTAATCTGAAAGATAATCATTATTTTTAAAATTCTGAAACACATCTATATATAATACATGTAAGATATACAAAAAGCCAGTGTCCGTGACGACCAGGGCGACCAAGCGACGGGTCGACACGAGGGGCCCTGAGCACCTCCGGGTCCCTCCCCCGCGGCCCCCGGGCTCGGAAAGCTGCAGGAGGGCGGGGCCTCTAGTGTCTCCTGACAATCAAACCGGAGCGCGATGGCGGCTCTAACTGCTGGCTTTTAGGGTAATGGGAGGGTGGGGGCTGAAACAGGCCTTCAGTGGAGGAAAGAGAAATTGCTGAAAATGGACTTCGCCCCGAAATCGGAGAAGAGTCTGAGCGCGCAGCCGGTCACCGGCGGGAGCTGGAAGGAAGGAGGGAGGAGGGAGAGGGAGGAGGGAGGGAGGAGGAAGGAGGGAGGAGGGAGGAAGGAGGAGGGAGGAGGGAGGGAGGAGCGGAACCCGCACCCGCGCCGGGAAGCCCTCCTCCTCGATGCACGGAGGCCTCCAGGCTGTTAGGTTCCGATCGCAGCGCCGACCGCTGAGCCGGGAACGTGACTCTCCAGCTGCTGGGCTCGGGCTCCGGGACAGAGAACGGCCCCGTTTAGACCCACCGACCCCGGAGCCCAGGGACTGGAGGGGGTGACGGCGCGATGCCCGGAGGAAGCAGGGGCAAAGTGCGCAGACATAGCTGACGGCCCAGGCAGTTTTAAGCAGTTTTACCGGGAATTTTTTAATGGATCCAAGTTCTCACGGGGAGAGGTTGCAGGCTCACATGCTCACAATTTGTACATTAACTTGTATTCTCACTGGACAAGTCAAAACCAGCTCAGCGGAGCTTCCGGCCGCCGCAAGCGCATTGTCCTCAACCAGTGAATTTTGAAGGGAGCACAAGGCACCGCCAGGAAAGGAGGGCCCCAAGGGGACACCGAGTGGAGCCCAGTCTTGAACTCACCCCACCCAGGTCACACACCGAACAAAAGCACAAGCAGCGCTCAGCTCCTCCGAGAGGGCGTGGGCGGCCCTGAAAAGGGCCTTTGGTTTTGCGCAGGAGCCGGCGGGCGGGGAGCGGGCTCAGCCGCCGAAGCCGTAGAGGGTGCGGCCCTGGCGCTTGAGCGCGTACACCACGTCCATGGCCGTGACCGTCTTGCGCTTGGCGTGCTCCGTGTAGGTGACGGCGTCGCGGATCACGTTCTCCAGGAACACCTTGAGCACCCCGCGCGTCTCCTCGTAGATGAGCCCGGAGATGCGCTTGACGCCGCCGCGCCGCGCCAGGCGGCGGATGGCGGGCTTGGTGATGCCCTGGATGTTGTCGCGCAGCACCTTGCGGTGGCGCTTGGCGCCGCCCTTGCCCAGGCCCTTCCCGCCTTTGCCGCGACCGGACATAGTGACTGAGATCAGACAGACTCCGAACAGACTGAGCCACAGAGGCAGCCCGCTTATATACGCGGAGTGCGGACCTAATTGAAAACAGAAGGCGCGCATGAACTTCCGCCGGATATAGGCCCCACGCCTCACGACCTCGCGCCGGCTTACGTCACCGTGAATGGAGTCCCGCCTCCCGCGTGACGTCGCGGGTCTCCAGATGAGGATTTCTAGCATTAACTGCTGGAAACTAAAGAAATTGACCATTTTTTTCGCGTAGAAACACGGGAAACGGTATAATAATTTATAAACTTATTAGAGCCAGACTGACGACATGCGAGGGAGCAAGATCTCAAGTGCTCAGGAGGACAGTTTTGTAGCTTCTTTTTTCCCCCACTTGCCATGGGGGCGGATTGCACCAACGCGGGGGAAACAAGGTGCGGGACAGAACTGCTCCCCCGAGGGCGGCTACGCTCTGAGGGGCTGGGAGCCAGAGGGGGTTCAGGACCTGTTGATCTAGATGCAAAAGGACAATGGGCAGGGCTCGCTTAAGGCAAGATAACCTCTCAGTGAACTGTCTGTGGCCCGACCACCCCGGGAGGTTACTTTCTTTCATGAATTTACCAGAGAAGAAATCTTTTCCCTTCCCACGGGTCACACCGGTTGGTTGGAGATCGTAGCGCCGGCCCCAGATGAGCTGGCTCCTGGGCTGGGCACTGCGGTGGAGCGGAATCCGCTTGACTCTCCGGCCCACGGGGAGGTCCAGTGGGAAACAGGCAGGTGGAGCCCGTGGGGCAGACCGGGAAGTCTGAGCAGCCTAATCACCGAAACCCACCGGGCAGAAATTCTATACCCTTAATCTTGCCCCTTTGACCCCTGCCTCATGCGTTGTTTCACTAGTTTCTTGCAGAACAGAATGCAGGCGTTCACCAACCAGAAGGTGTGAGAGGTCTATCTGGCCCTGAATTCAGAACCGAACACCAGAATCTCTGAGACCCCGGGTAGACGCCCACAAACGACGCCCCCTCTCAGCTGGAAGTAGCTACGGAAGATTGACCTTCGTCCCCAGACCTTGCCCGGACTCTCAATTTTTAAAAAATATTACCAGAAGCCTGGAATGATAGATCCTCCCTTCCTCCAATTGATGGACAGATGTAAACTCCACCTGCAGCCAGACCTGCCTGAGCACTGAACCACCCATCAGCACCTGCCAAATACCCTAAGCCCCCGATCCCTGAGTTCCTAGGCCCCTAATCATAGGCCTTACCTGAAACCACCGATCAGCGTGTGCCGAGTGCCCTAAGCCCTGTCACCTCTCTTTCCTCCCCTTCAAGGTACATGGACCCCCGGCCCTCGATGTCTTCCGCTCTCTCTGGAAGCAGCCGGCAGTGGTACTTTTCTCTTCAATAAAGCCAGTGTTCTGGCATCTCCGGCCCCACTCTGTTTCATCTTTTAGAAATAAAAGAACGTGTTTGGACTCCGAGTGGGAGGCACAGGAAAGGAGGGAAGACCTGTAGCCGCCGGGGACCTGGCCTCCGGGAGCAGGGGAAGCTCGGGTCGGTGACTGGGCCGGAGCCACGAGGAGTCAATCAGGTGGGACCGGGAGACAGAGCCTCCTGTAGCTCAATGTACCTACTTCCAGCTTCACTGGCGGCCCTTCATCCGGCCCCGCTCCGAATCTGCTTGTAATAACTTGCCCACGGTTTTGCTTAAATCTCTGACCGCGGCATCGCGAGACACGGCCCCGGGAGGAAAAACCTCGGCTCACGGTTCAGGTTTTCACTGTTTCCAATCAACCCCCACCCTCACCCCACCTCAGCCCCGGCTGGAGTCTAAAAACTGTCACTTCCCTCTCGTCCCCTCCGCTCCACACACACCCCCAAACCAGGGAAATCCAACCAAAAGCGTGTTCTGCCTGAAGGTGGGGCCACGGAAGCCCGGGTCCCTCGCGGCGAGGTTATTTTTTTTCCCCCCTGTGTATAAAGCCTGTAGTTCTCATTTCACTATCTAGCCACCCTCTCCTCTGCGCCCAGTCACCCCTGTGTGTTACTGTTTACTTCTCTGTTCCTACTTTTGCCTTCTCTTTGACTCTGGTAGCGACACTATTCCAAACAGAATTGGCAACTTGTGGAAGTGAAAGCATTGGGATAAATAGGTGCTCTCCCGCGAGCCGTTTCTAGAGATGAACGTGGCTCGCCTGGGAACTGAGTTAAGTAGATGATTAGAGAGGCTGTGGGGCAGAGAGCAGAGTGGCGCAGCGGAAGCGTGCTGGGCCCATAACCCAGAGGTCGATGGATCGAAACCATCCTCTGCTATCTGTGTTTTTTTTTCCTCCTCTTTTAAAATTATGCAGTTTATGTACATAACAAGGAAAGAAAACAAGAAAAGTCAAAACAAACGAGCCAGTAGAGCCAATACTCCCAGGACGTGCGATTTAAGAAAAGTAAGGAAATGCCTTCTGCGTGCAGAGCTTGAGGTCACCGACACTCGCTAACAAGCTCGAAAGGAGCCCTTCTAAACACAATCTTTCACTAATATCGTATTATTGGGCCAAACACCCCACGGAACATTATAAAGTCTGTAAATACCTTGTTCATCGAATGAGCCATTGAAACACGTTATTGTGTAGATGTGTGTATTGAGTGTAAATATTGCTAACAGTCAAAATTTTTGTACTCCTGCCATAGTGGGTTATTTTAACTTATTAATATATGGACGCCTCAAAAAAAAAAAATAGTAACAGTCCTGGACCTCTTTAAACCCTCGAGAATCGCTGAGAAAAGCATTCTTTTCTTCAAATGGATAGAGACATCGTGTGAAAGCGCTCTAATCTCACATTATAGCAATTACGGGCAATAGGATAGTGAAGACCGAGGCGGGGAGCGGATGGGAGGAGGGGGAGAAAGGGGGTGGGGGGGCGGGGGGGCGGACAATCGGAGATATCTGTAATACTAACAACAATAAAAAAAAAATTTTTTTTAATGAAAAAAAAATCAGAGAAAGCACCAGAAGAGCATGGCAGGATGGCTAGAGGAACACTCGTGAGGATGCTTCCTGAGAGTAAGTCCCCCTTACGGGTGCGGTTACCATGACAACTCTCCAGACAGCTGGCCCAGACTGAACGTAGTGAATGTGAGTGAGTTGATAAGAAAGAAATAAGTTCGCTTATTAGAAAATATCCCTTGATGCAGACAATATGCAATACTTTGGCATCGCTTAGATGCTCAAAACTCCAGTTTTCTGCTCAGCAGGGGTTGACTGAAATGACTTTTCTTTCCATAGAGTCCCCATATGCGACAATGCTTAAATGACTGTCAGTTTCAACGTTTCGCCAATCCCGACTCCGTGGCCCCAAACGATCCCATAGCGCCTAGAATTTCCATCTTTTAAGACGAGAAAGCCCAGGCGACATAGCCTTTGCATCACGACGAAGGACTCAGGACCCAGCTGGAAGAAAGCTCATTATGCTTTTACATATTCCAGCAAGCCTAACCTGCCAGGGACCACGTGGCCTAACGGATAAGGCGTCTGACTTCGGATCAGAAGATTGAGGGTTCGAATCCCTTCGTGGTTAACTTTTAGCTCCTGTTTAGTAGAGGTATCAGGTATCATTTTGCCAACAGACTGCCCTAATCCATAAAAGAGGTTCAGGAGTAGCACTCTCACCAATTTTTTTTCACATGCTTTTCTTTTCTCTTCTTTTTTTCCTTTCCTTTTCTTTTCTCTTTCTTTCTTTCTTTTTTTTTTTTTTTAAGTTCTGGCTGCTGTGGAGTCTATGTTAATGTTTTTCACTCTTCCCCTCCTGTTCCACCTTCCTTTCTTCCTTCCATTGTATCCTCATCAAATGAATGAAAACAGCCTGCATTCCATCCTAAATTACACAGCAGAAATAGTAAGATCATTAAAAGAACCCAGGTATTTACAGAAGTGTGTATGCAACAGGAAGACAGAGAAGGTACCTGTGCAAAATGTACAAACACACATTTTTGTGCCTGCATAACTCATGTTAATAATAATGTGTAGGATGAAGAGAAGGTAATTTCCTGGTGAAACATGGTCTTTGGTTTGGGATCTAAATATTGGTTCAAACATGGGGGCCGTGAGTGCTCTTGCCAGGTCAAAGCAATGAATAATTAAAACAAGGTAGAAAACAATAACCAGGTAGCTATGGGCCCTTTCTTTCCCAGCCCGTTTCTTAGAGCTCCTGTCTGACTGGTTTCCACTAGTCCTCTGTGAAGTCCAGATTGTACAGAGAACAAAAAGGCTTCCCTCTTTTGTACTTAATGTACTCATTCCACTTTCCTCCCCTCTTTGGTACTTAGGGAGAAAAACAAAGCCTTTGGGTTTGAGAAAGGTGATGGGCAGAGGCAAAATTCCCCTAATTTACCTCCTTACTTTGGGACAATACAAGCGATGGCCACTTTTAAAACCCTCCCTTAACGTGAATTAAAAGGAGTGACACTTACCCAGGTCTGTTGGCTTCATGGTGTGATGGTCTTCCTGTGCCCTAACCTCATAACTTCTAACCTGTAATTAGTATCCCATGCCTGTAATCCCTACTTCCCCACGTAATCTTTGCCCTTCGATCTGATATGAACAGCTGGCTCGGAGTGGGGTCAGAGCAGATTTTTGAGGAGGATCGGCTGCTCTCCCGGCCGGCCGGCAGGAGTAGAATAAGCGCTGAGATAGCATGCAGCCCTCTTTCTGCTGAATTGGCTGAAGTGGTGACAGGCAGCTCGGACCCCTTGGTGGTCTGGTTACAGAAGGAAGGGGTTTGTGCTGTTTGCACTGCCAGACAAGGAAATCCTAATTGATGTCAAATGTTAGGAGGCTTTTGGGCCTCCTGCCCTGTTCTAGGCCTCGGGACTCCGATCCAGTGGAAGTCGCCCATTACAGGTAATTGAAAAACAGACACTTAAAGGCAGGGGGAGGGATTGAAACTTCACCCAAGCATACAAGTCTTTGAATGTTTACAGTGTGCAAACTTGGAGAAACAGGATTTAAAAGGCTGGGGCCCGTCCTGAAAACCTTATTCTCACAGAAGGTAAAGTGGGGTAAGACTGCTCAGGCATCCCTCGCGTCCATAATTACCTCTGGTTCTTTGTTGGAGGAAAAAGCAACATATATGGAAAGCATATCAGGTATGACCCAATTCCTGAAGACTCCACTTGGGCTTGCAGTCAGGATCATCACCTCCCGAGCTTTTAGTTCCAAGATGAAATGGGTCATAGTGGGTGAGCCATCTTTGAACCATAGTCTATAAGCCATCTATTGTTAGGTGAAATTCAAACACAGGTATTGCTTTAAAAATCCACGCTTCTTGGGTCTCAATCTTCATGGGAGTCCGCTGACTTCTGACACGTGTGCTTCAGAAGTTTCCAGGTCTCAAAAGTTGCAATCCCAGTCTCAGAGAAATTAATCTCTACCCTGTGCGCCTGGCCACTTGCTATAATTTAGTCTAAGGTGAAAACGGGGGACAGGTGAGATCTTGATGGGAGAACGTGCTAAAATTAAGATGTCCATGGCAGAATAGAATCAAAGAAGGGAGAAATCAATAGAAGCTGGGGGCCTCGGGAAAGATCTTCGATTTAAATTAATTCCAACTAAACTATAGGGAGAAGAGGCATACTTTCCTTTGCAGATCCACGGGATAGGGACCCTTGATCTGGGTCTTGACAATGGATTTTACCAGAAGGGAGCAGAGACTCCCCGGGCGGAAGGAACCACACGATCAAAGGCACAGGATGAGGCAGTTTCTACCCCTGAGGGGCAAAGGCTGAGTTTGATGGGGAAGTTGGAAGGGCAGGTACCGATAAGGTGTCCAGACCTTATCAGAGAACCTTGCACTTGGAAACGTGCCTGAGATTTAAAAGGCAAAGGATCTGAGACAAACTGCCGACACAGGGCACTGAGCTAAGAAAGGGACCAACGGCTTCCTTGAATCACCCGCAGCACCGGAAGCACTACATCGGCCCGGGAGATTCTGACTCAGTGCTCAGCGTGCATTTTCCGTGCTTTGCTTACAGATCAATAACCAATAGCCCGCTCAGAAAACACCAAAACAGCCCTCATGTAACTAACAAAACAGCCCCTTGTAATAACAAGCGCTAAAATCTTACGCCCACCACAGACAGAGGGGGTTCTGGAGCGACGAGGATGGGATTCGAACCCACGCGTGCAGAGCACAATGGATTAGCAGTCCATCGCCTTAACCACTCGGCCACCTCGTCAGCTACGTAAGACCTTCTGGTAAATATTACATTTCATCATTTCATTGAATTGTTTGGCATTTCCTCTTATTTTATTGTAAATCTTCATTCAGGAATATGACGTGTTTGTTTGTCTGGATGTCCCTCCTGCTTTGATTAAAGAAGAAAAATAAAGAAGAGCTTACAGTCCCGAAATGGAGGGGTAGGTTGAGGATGTGAACTTGAATAAAAATGACAAAATACACTTCCAAAGAGAAGGGTGGAGTCTAAGAAAACTAGAACTCACAGGAACAGAAAGTGGTTATAAGGGATTTCCTTGGGGGTGGGAAACTGGGGAGACGTGGGTCAAGGAATGAAAAACTTACTGTTGGAAGTTAGAGTCCGTCTGGAGATGTACAGCACACACCGAGGATAAGCTACAGGGCTGGATTACAGGCTTTAAAGTTGCTAGGAGACTATCTTAAATGTTCTCACCACAAAAGACAAGAAATTATGGGATGGGATGGAATGATACTGTGGTGATCACACTGCAATACACAGATGTATCCTATCAAGACGTTGCACACGTTAAACTCACACAATGTTGTCAATCAGTTATGTATCTTTGTTCTGAAGTCCTTTCTGTAGCATCTGTCTGGTGTTGGGAGATTTGGGGAGGGCGCGAGGAAACCCGGCTTTGTGCTGGGTTGGATGCTGTGAGGAACTCTGTGGTTGGGACTAAGGTAAGAACATAATGAACCCAAAGCTGTGAGACTAGTGGTCCCTCGTATTAGATGAAAGGAGATGTTTGGCATTGGTGTGGTTTGCACAGTGAGCTTTTATTGTCTGTTCCTAGACGAGATTATAAATTGTTTCATTGTTTGTTTGCTGTTTCTGTCTTCTTTCATTTGGAATGCCCTTCTCTGCTGGCCCTGTTCTTGTTCACAAGAAGAATCCCCTGGCAGAGCAAATATTTAGAACAGCGAGGCACTGAATGCTGATGGGAGTTGGGGGCACGAAGTTCAGGTATGAGGGAGGGAGTGTCTTTTTAGGCCAGAGTGCACCCTGGGTTTGAGAACCTTATGTGCATAGGCCAGGGTGCACCAGGGGTGGAGGGATAAAACAACAGTGGGATGGCAGCAGGCCCCACCGAGATTTGAACTCGGATCACTGGATTCAAAGTCCAGAGTGCTAACCATTACACCATGGGGCCTTGCAAGAAGAACCTGAAATATCTATAAATATTTCTTACGGAGTTTGTCATTCTTAATATTTTGTGAATTATAACTTTAGTTTAAAACCATATTTATTAAATTTAAAACCAGCTATATATAATGCACAGGAAGACCTGGGCCTACAAGCACCACAAACTTCTCAAGATCAAGTACGTGTTAGAAATGGATAGAACCCGAATCCAGAACTGAGGTCCCAGATGTGAAACGCGAATACTTAGACATCTTGAAGAAAATCTAATTTTCCAAGATCTAAAGAGGCCTCTGGCCCAATGAAGGCGGAGGGACAGGAGAAGGCAGGTGTGGAACCAAGAAGGCGTGAGGATGCTCATCAGAACGGTGAGATATCGGGATGGGTGTCCCTCCAGGTGCAAAGGTGATCTTAAGGTAAAGGAAGGTACTAAAAGTTCAGCAGGTCCCACCGAGATTTGAACTCGGATCGCTGGATTCAAAGTCCAGAGTGCTAACCATTACACCATGGGGCCAACGGCCGCTGGCTGCCTGGCAAGCTTTTCCAAAGGGTTTGGCAGTGCGTCCTGTGCCTCTCAATAGGATGACTCCTTTCCTTTGAATGTTCCATGGGTCCGGGAGAAAAGGCGAAACTAAGCAGAGCTCACTTTTGCGTGGAATTTTCCTTCCGTAACAGCGCTCTTTGCAAAATCAAAACTATATTTCTGGGTAATTTTAGAGATTATGAAAAAACTTTCCCCTCTTTAAGTATTTTTACTTCCTTTCTGCCTTTCCTAATAGAATGCAAGTATAATAAAAGATAATTTTTGTTATGTTTACTCTTTTCTATGTTACATATACAATTAAGTGTATGTATTAGAAAGTTAGGGAGCAAAACTATTTTTAATAAAAAAAAAATAAGCTTTAGCTGAAAGCAGCTTTGAAAATTATCTTTGTGGTACTTCCTCGCTAATTCTGGTTGCCGAGGTGGAACGATAAGAGAGCTCCAGAAGGAGGAACGGTTGGAAAATTCTTTTTCAAATGTTTCCTAATCATCAAACATGTTCACAGGAGAATACTGATGCATGGATGTACCCACATTTGGGGGGAGAAAATCAAGTGAAAGAAGTTAGAGGCAGGCGAGGTTTCAGAACTCAGACTTGAGATGGACTGCTGATAGGGAGACAGCAATTCCTAGAGAATTGGAGCCTGAGCATCTTTAGGGTGTAGGCTGAGAAATCCCTATGCGAGCCCACAATCACTTTCAAAGATTTTTCTCTAGCGACAGTTACACTAAGATACTCGTACTACTGCTTCCAGTGTTATGGGAAAATAAAACGGTGTCTCGTGTTTTTTTAGTGTGTGTTTGAATTTCCACAGTTGGTCCAGCAGATGATGGAGTGCTGGGGGGAAAAAAGTGCAATTGCGTAGTCGGCAGGATTCGAACCTGCGCGGGGAGACCCCAATGGATTTCAAGTCCATCGCCTTAACCACTCGGCCACGACTACAAGACTCCAGCTACTGCCTAGATGAATTCCCATGAGGAATATTACCTTTCCTGTTTTAGCCTGGGGTTTCTGTTCGGCACCTGTGAAGATCGAGATGTCGATCATAAATTATTACAAATTGTAACAGGTTGACTATGAGATACACATTCCGATCTGTACCAGGTGTACATACCCTCAAACCTGAGATACTGAATCACCAGTATTGCCAGACTAATGACTAGCATTTCCCGAAGTTGGAGAAGGAACACAGTACACCAGCAGTACTGGTCCCCTGTCCCTACCTGATAGTCCGTGATAAACTGAATTCAATCCCCTTTCCTAAAATTTAAATTTGTATCAAAAGTACAAATCCAGATAGCAGAGGATGGTTTCGATCCATCGACCTCTGGGTTATGGGCCCAGCACGCTTCCGCTGCGCCACTCTGCTAGGATACATGCAATTGTCCTTGAATTACTCTTTTAAAAATAAGATCTGGCATTTTCCCGACCTCTAGGTAATTGATGAATAATTTGGTTGCCAATAAGAATGGAAAGAGTACATACATCGATATGTGGCTACACTCCAACTCCAAACACTAGCGGCTTAGAGTAACCCGGAAAGACTCCAATCCTCAGATCCGCGTTTACTCGGGCTCTGACAGAATGACGTTTCAGGTTATTGGGAAACCGAGCACATGCTACTTGGCATAATTTAAGACGAAATTACAAAAGGAAGGCTAACTTGTCTTTCTCAGCTCAGCCATCCCCGGATACCAGAAACATCACTACTTTAGGACTTTGTTTTTCAATTTTCAAATGATTTTTATTTTTTAATCACAGTTGACATATATTAATAATTATATTAGTCCCGACAAATCTCGCAACCATCATATTTTTTGACTGTTCAGTGATATGTTGCCCTGTAGCAGGGGGAAGGAAAAAGGAACGCACTGCATTGGCCGGGAATCGAACCCGGGCCTCCCGCGTGGCAGGCGAGAATTCTACCACTGAACCACCAATGCTTTACAGGAAACCCAGCTTTTTTTTAGCCCTATGTAAATACAGTTATACTGTCAGGTTAAAACAAGATTTCATTTTTTGTTGTTGTTGTTGTTGTTGTTGTTGTTGTTGTTGTTTCTTAGGACTTTCTTAAATCCCATCCACTTTGATCAGTACATTTCTCATGCTGAAAAGATCCAGAATAAGCCACCGCTGTGGCAAAAAAATTATTTTGAGCTAAAGACATTTGAGTTTCTAAAATCCTTCTCTAAGAGCAGAGGTCCTTCCAAAAGAAATCACTTGTCATAAAGCCCATCCCCTGAAGTAACTCTCATCTCCCCTTCTGAGAGGGAAGTTGGTGTGGAAAAATAAAAAATAACTTTCCCACCCTAAATTCTTGGTTGGAATCCCTGCAACAAAAGCAGAAGTTTGTAACATGTATTGGGGTAAGAGATCAACCAAAGGCCTTGAATGTATGCATATAAGCATAACCAATGGACACAGACTTAGGGGGGTGAGGGCATGTGCTGGGGGGTGGGAGCGGCTGGGGAGAGGTCAATGGGGGAAAGAAGACATATCTAATACTTTAAACAATAAAGAATATAAAGTTTAAAAAAATCACAACTTTCAATTTAAAAAAACCCTTTGGGTGTTAAAACAAGGTAAAATAAACTTTGGACTTGGCCTAAAAAAAAAACCTTGTACCCCCCCAAAAAAAACTGTTTGCAAGGCTAACAAGAAAGCAGATATGACTACTGGACTAATGACTATTGGATTGAAAATTAAAAACAGTCTCTTTGTTATACTAGTATGCTATGTTATGTTATGTTATGTTATGTTTTATGTTATGCTATGCTATGCCATCTGCACCAATAGCAATACCTTCCTTCTGTTCACCTCCCCTTGCTCGTCAATGCCCCTAGCTTTTGTCTCCTAATCGGAACACTAGTGGGGCCTTTCTGCCTGGATCGGTGCTTCCCGAAGAGCGTTCTTCTCTCGTGGGCTCAGTGAGCTTAGCTCGCTACGCTGAGCGGGATGGAGCCAGTTTCCCTTGACAGCTGGTCAGCCCGGCGCACAGCACAGCCAAACGCTGCACACGCAGACCTGGTGGAAGGAGAGCCCCTTTACTGCAGGGCTCCCGAAAGGAGACCCGGAAGCTGCCACCCCAAAACCGGGGCTCCTTGATAACGACAGGGGGGAGGGGTTGAAGGCAAACATCAGGGCTAATCAGGAGTCAGAGGTCCATGGTCCTGAAGGGCACTGGTGGGTCAGGTCTGGTGCAGGCTCAGGAGCTCTTCCATCGGACTTACTTAGCTCTTGGCCGCATCCTGCTGGGCCTTCCCGGCTGCGGCTCGTGGTCTTCCCTGCCAGGCATGCTAGGATTGTAAGTCAGGGATGTTGCCTTAAGAACAGAAAAACAAAAACCAAGCAGAGCTCTACACCCTGGGCTTAACAGTCTACCTTCTTCGGGTCTTCAGTGAAGTCTACCTTTACATTCTCCCCTGAACCTTGCTTTCCAGGCGGCCTCCAGGCTGCTGACCATCCTACCTAATGAAGAGGGGAATATGCTAATTGACCATCACTCCGACACAAAGATGACTGCACCCACAGCTGAGGCCAAGTT